>NC_135340.1:67091557-67778822 GCF_023851605.1 Tamandua tetradactyla
CTGCAAGTGACCCTCCCTGATCATCTGTTCCATTCCCTTCATTTTTATCCATAAGACACCTGGACTCAGAGAACACAGGCAGCTCTGCTATAAAATTCAGTGGCTACCCAGCTGTGATTCCAAAAACCCTTCAAAACTATGCAAGGCTATTTCATGACTGTTACAGAGAACATTTGTTAAATCTTAATAGTCTTCTAACATGTGTTTCACATATTAAGTGAAAGCTTAAAAAGCTCTCCAATTTTATGCTGATATTTTTGCTGTTTTTCTGTACTGAACTTTAAGAATTAAGGATACACAAGATTGGGTTTTCTGGTAGGGAAGGAATTCAGTTAAGCCTTGATTGTACAAGTATGGTTGATGCCTGATAACAGTTTAAATGTAAATTTCTGATAAAAAAGTAATTTAATTTTAATATTGGTATTTATAGGTGGATAACATGAAGGATTATATAATAAGGGTTCACATCAATTTACAATTTAATTTTGAAGTATTATATAGGTCAAGATATTTGAATGACTATGTAAATGTAACCTCTGAATAACTGGATTTCTGTCTTTTAAAAATACATATAGAATGAGCTGAGACTCAGCATCAAGGGATTGAGAAAAACCCTAGAATGAACCTTCTCGACCAAAAGGGAAAGAGTGAATTGAGACAAAATAAAGTGTCAATGGCTGAGAGATTCCAAACAGAGTCGAGAGGTTATCCTGGAGGTTATTCCAATGCATTAAGTAGATATCACCTTGTTAGCCAAGATGCAGTGGAGAGGCTGGAGGGAACTGCCTGAAAATGTAGAGCTGTGTTCCAGTAGCCATATTTCTTGAAGATGATTGTATAATGATATAGCTTTCACAATGTGACTGTATGACTGTGAAAACCTTGTGTCTGATACTTCTTTTATCTACCTTGTCAACAGACGAGTAAAACATATGGAATAAATATAAATAATAGGGGGAAGAAATGTTAAACTTAGAGTGAAATGCTAGTGATCAATGAAAGGGAGGGGTAAAGGGTATGGTATGTTTGAATTTTTTTCTGTTGTCTTTTTCTGAATTGATACAAATGTTTTAAGAAATGGTCATGATGATGAATATGCAAATTACGTGATGATACTGTGAATATGGGGAACGGAATGAACATATGTTAAGAATGTTATCATACGTTTAAAAATTTTTTTAAATAAAAAAAATAAATTTTTTTAAATAAAAAAATTTAAAAAAATTTTTAAATATTAAAAAATATATAAAAACAATTATTGCTAAATCAAAGGTACCTTGGAGGTTCATATTTAGAATAACTGAAGTATTCAGAATCCTTTTGCCTTTGGCCTTTACGCATATGCCCTCAGCTGTCTGACCCTACGGGAAGGTGAAATGCTCTCTCATGCAACGCAAATTACTTCACCAAAGGGCTCGTCTAAAAGTGAGAGGTGGCTTCTACCTTTGACTGCTTGCTCAGCCGGGCGACTTCCCCTTTCAAGCCTCCAGAGGTGACCCGCTCTTCCTCCAGCTGATGCTGGAGTTGCATTTTCTCTTCCTTGAAAGCTTTAATTTCTTCTTTCAAAGACTGGATCTGCTTCTCATAATCTTGTGCTTTCAGTTCAAAACTTTTTTCTAGAAGTCTAGGCAAGAAGAGAAGAAAATAATTAATTTAGAATCATCTTTATAGTCTTTACCTTGAATTAGTACAACATGTCACTTTGAGAATAATGAGAGGAGACAGGGGAAAGGAGGAGACAGCTTAATTAGGACCTACTGAGACAGTTTCAGTAGCAAAGGCTTTATTTTTAGTCAAGAGCATCCTGCTCTTTTAGTTTAATAGCAGCTTCGTACACATCCACATCTGAGATGTGTGGCTCTAGAGTGATTGTGGGCAGAATAGGGAGGTTGAGGCACCATAAACCCGAAGCTATCCTGATTTCATACAGCCCCTGGAGAAGCCACTTCCCTAAGCAAAGAACTAGGCACTTTCTTCCAAGTCCTGGCTCCTTCCCAGTTCCAAGGACCCTGAAGGAGCTAGGGTTAGTTTTAAACAGGTTAAAGCAGTCATTTGATCTGTCCAGACGTCTAGCTCTTCAGCAATTCTACAATAAAGTGCAGTGAATCCAGGCACCAAAAGCCCACCTAACCCCAATTCCTAGTGAGAGGGTTGCTCAATTAAATACATGATGATTGACTAAGAAAATAGTTGCATAGAGATAGATGCCCTAGAATAGCGCAATGCAGCCCAATCAAAAGTGCAGCCCTTCGAGGTGCTCTATGAGTGTGAGAAATCATTGCTCTCCTGGCTAGGCTGTCAGCTCAGTCACATCAATTTTATGACTCACTTTCATAGCACGAAGGGAAAAATCTGCAGGATAGAGCCACATTCCCAATAGATTTTTAAGTTTCTTTTATAGATATTAATAAACTTTTACATGTTTACAGGCTTTCCCAAAACCTACAGTGCTTCTAAGAGGTCATAAAATACTTTTGAAGAAGCACACTTCAGCTCAAGTCTTCTGTAAAAAGAAGCTAAGACCTGCAGCCGGGCTGGCCGGGAGGGATCCCAGACTGAGGGTGTTTCTATCTGTCACGGGTTGTGACAGGGTGAAGATCCCCCACTGGCTGACCAGGGAATAGCCCAGACCAAGGCCTGGAAAGGACTTGGAGATTCCCCCTTTTCATCAGCCTGTCCAGCACTGACCTCATTAGGATTCCCAAGAGCTCAAAACGACCTGGCCTCAGCCTGGCTCTCCAAGGCCTTGCTTATCATAATCACTCCCAGGTAGCCCCAACCCATGGTAAGACGCCAAGAGCCTATCTCTTCTTCCAGAATTAAGAATTCATTGAAAAATATTTTTTACAAGGTCTGTAAGTTTAATTTACATATTTTAGAACTAATACTTGATCATGAGTCACTTTATGTATTTGTGAAACCTTAGAGCTCTTCAGTGACAGCCCTCCCTAACTCTTTGGCATTCTGTCTCCTCACCTAGACCCAGGCTTTCCTGTGATCTGCACAGGGAAGTTGTCGACTCCACTGCTTCAGGCAGCTCTGAACCTGTAAGCTCCCAATAGACTTGCCAAGGACATTCTTTCTTTCCAGCCCCTACCTCCCAGCACCCCAACCTGGACATCTAAAAACCTTTGGGTTGACTCCTTAGGAGAAGGGGAACCCAGAATGGAGCCTTTGGATATAAGCAAGGGCAAGAGCTTGAAATTGAGACAGGAAGGATAGGGCTGGTGCAGTACAAAGTCATGGGGACCTGCCTTGATTTCTGTGAGTTGGGCTATATACATTACTGTCTGTGACAGGAGTCAAGTTAACAGGTATAAGAGGTGAGGGAAGGGGAGGAGGTTTATTTCTTAGGCATAATAGTAACTCTTAAGCTTGCTGGAAGTGGAAAAGGCTGATACTCGCTGAACTTCTCACCATTTTAGCAATAAAGGGGAAGCAAGAAATTCCCAATGGTCCACTATGCAAAAGGCATTTTGGACAGCTCCAGAATCTGGGTAGTATCTGTGCAGTATCTGAGAGGTGCACCCTGAGGAACTTAGCTCTCACAAATCTCAAAGCCTCTCAACTCCTGAAAGTTTTCATATGCTGCACTTGCGTATCTGTGATCTGCTCACAGCTAGCTGCTGGCTGCAAGTTGGGAAGCAAAACATAAAACAGCATAGAAAGGAGGAAGTGATAGTTTTAAGGCAAACTAGATTTCATACATTCTTTGTCGTTCTTCCTTTTGCACATCATCAAAAAGCTGCTTGGTGAGGTTGTCCATTTTTTCTGTGAAAAGAGAAATGCTCTTTGAAGTATGTCTGCCAAACTAATGCCTTGATGGCTTAATGTCATGTTTAAGAAACTGAGACTGCAAAACCAATCGTGTGATATGTATGATTGATAGGACTTAGGATGAAAATGTAACTGTCATTTTTTATAAATTAGAAATACAGACAAGGGAGTGTGCTAGTCAGGGTTCTCTAGAGAAACAGAACCAACAAGAGATATCTGTAAATATGAGATTTATAAAGGCGTCTAATGCAACCATGGGAATGGAAGTGTCTAAAACCATAGGGCAGGCTGTGAAGCTGGTGGCGCCAATGAAGGGTCCGGACGAACTCCGCAGGAGAATCTCGCTGGTTGAAGAAGCAGTGAGACAGTCTGTTTCCCTCCTTAAAGCGTTCACCTGAATGGATTATCTCATTGTGGGAGACACGCCTTGGTTGATCACAGATGTAATCAGCCACAGGTGCAATCAACTGACTGATGATTTAATACACCAGTCATCTGGTTTATTAACCAGCCACAAAATATTCTTGTAGCAACAGTCAGGCCAGTGCTTGTCTGACCAGACAGCTGGGCCTCATCCCTTGGCCAAGCTGACACCAGAATCTAACCATCAAACAGGGAGCTTCAAAATAACAAGCCTCACAGATTTTTGTGTTGGAATTTATGGATAAATCGTTTCATTTATAGTACCTTTATTGACCTGGAGGCCATTTGTTTTATTAAAATAGATAGGTAGGCTTTGAAACAAAATATATTATTAAAAAGAAACAGAAACACTTTGGGGGGAAATGATCCATTTACGATACAATTTCTCAATTTAAAAATCTGGATATTTGGGGCTGGATACTTCTTTGCTGGGGGTGGGGCTGTCCTGTGCATTGTGGGAGGGTGAGCAGCTTCCCTGGTGTCCCCACCAGTACCACTCACCCTCCACCCCAGTTGTGAGGGCCACAATGTCTCCAGTCATTGCCAACGCCCCTGGGGAACAAAGTCACCGCGGGTTGAGAACCACTAGTTTATAATAACCAAGAAAATGATAAAGTGTCTGCCTTCATCTGAGGAGAGAGGGACAGGAGGAAGAGGAGGGTGGCGGGGAGAAGCAGCTCTTGCCCTTAAATAAAAGGGTCCCAAACACAAAGTCTGCAGGTTAAAGGAGCTTTTGAAAACTAGGGATCAATTACTGGGGTTCAGGACATTCTAGAGCTAGGACACCCCGTTTCCCCAGCACATCCACGCCCAACAGGCACCAGGGTGGGAGCAGAACGGCAGGAGGAGCCCAGCAAAGGGGACTCACTGTTTGTTCTTAGCTGGTATCTCTTCCTTGAATTCCACCTCATCTCCGGCCCTGGCCCGGGAAGCCATGGCTGAGATGGAGACGGCAATTCTACGTATCACTTGGTTAAAAATAAACAGCAAACAACCTGATGGTTTGTCTCACTCAGGGTCAAGTGTCCCTGAATCATAATGACTGCTCCTAGAATGTTGTGGATTGGCCAGAAAATACTGGGGAAAATGCTTAAGTTTTAATTTAAATATGAACACATTTATTTAATTTCAGTGATTAAGTCACCCACAGGCTTTGGCTTCCATTCTGGTGCTTTCCACCCGGGATCATCTGTAAATAGACTAAGAGCCTGCCCATATGTGACGGTCTCCCCACAACCGTGTAGATGTGTCCATGTTAGGCTGGGATTGCAAAGAGGGGAAAAAATCCGTTTGATAAAATTCTTAGGTCTTAGTCACAAGGATAAGAGAAGGCTGGTGGTTTTAACAAAACAGTGTTTGCCATGCATTGGGAAACCACCAGGATAAGCAGGTTATAAGCTCTGCCCGAGCTTGAACGTTTTCATGCACTTTTTAGAAGGGGGTACAAAATGATCCACCCAAACATGATGCTGTCAGATATTTAATTTTCAGGTTATGTTTATAGGAATTTAAATTTCCTTGTGGGAAATTCTATTTTAAGAGTTAAAAGAAGACAAAACACCACACCACGCACACATATACACACGCCCAAGAGGAATGTGTTACGATGAAAAGTAGGAGGGCGGGAGGGGAAGTGCTTCTCTAATTCAGGTTCAGTGTTTACTCACAGGCCCCTGACCAGCTCATCACCGGACACTGACATGGGTCAAACACCCACTGCATCAGTCCTAAGGAGTCACCATGGAGGGCGCACAGTGTCTAGAAGAGGTCATACCCGGCACCGCGGCATCGTCAGAACTGCTTTTCCTGCTTGACTGATTTAGGTGCTTCCCTTCTTTTTGCCAGCACGTGCCTGGCCCACACTCTGCCCGGAAACAATGGGGCTGTGCACCCTCCGGATCCTGGCTTTCCCGCGACCGGCTGGGCCTGTGCTGCCTGCTAGATGCCCAGTCTGGAACCTCTGTGCCTCTGCTGCCTCCAAGCTTAAGAAAAAGACCTCTGGACAAGATACTCAAGGGTGGTGTTTTAAGTGATCTGGCCAGTAGCCATCAGGTCAATGCTCCTTTTGCCCTTTTCTGGGATTTAGCAAGTGCTCTCACTCAAGCTGGATTTGGAGAGCTGTGGATGGACAGAGCTAGGCTAAGGGGACAGCCCCTCGCCCCTGAAGGACAGCAGCACCTGCCGCTTCCAAGGGCCTTTATTGGGCAGCCTGGAGTGCAGGGGCTCAAGGGTCGCATGTCCTTCACTCAGGGCCAGAACTCTGGTCCCATGTAGACTAAGCAACTCTCTAACTAGTCTGAAACTTCCCTGCAAATCCTTGGCAAGCAACAAACATTATTCAGGGTCAGAAAGATGGTCTTTACTCTGATCGTGCATCAGGATCACTACAAAGTTTATAAAATATATATATATACAGACGCCTGAACCACCTGCTCCACCACAACCCCCAGACACACACAGAGACGCGCCCGGCTTCCGGTGCTTGCCACCAGCCAACGCACTTTGTACAGGACCCAGGAGTTTCTGAGGCACAGAGAGCGTCAAGGATTGCTGTGCCATCTGATAAAACAGGGAATAAAAGAGAAGAATATATAGAGTAAAGTCACCAAAACTTAACTATAGTTATTCCCTCTAGACCAATAATATTTGCTCATTACATTAAGCATACATCAGAGACCCCCAGCTAAGCCTAGAACTCAGCTCACACTCAGTACCTGTGTGTGGAGAGAATGGATAAGTGAACGCATGGACTTTACCAGGCCGCTGTGTGCGTTACCTTTCAACTCTTCAGTCTTCTCTTGAAGCTGCAACTGTACTTGCTCTTTTTGAATTTCCAGTTCTGAATTATGTTTCTGAAGCTTTGCCAATTTCTAGCAAAGGGGGAAGAAAAGAACTTTTTTGAAAACCCCGCTTCACTTTTTGTCACCTTCGCCTCTCTTGATGAAGAGCTGTATTCATCAATACAATCAGTGTATCAATACTGTAAATCAGTGTTGTTTTTCTCAGCGAGTCTGCACGGGCGACCCCAGGCGCCAGCCCTCTACAAGAAGCTGTGCTTAGTGTACACTCAAGGACTTGAAGTAACTTCGGGGCAATACTAGTTCCCAGCCCAGTCCAGCAGTGGCTGAAACCAAGGAGAAAGGGCCCAACTCCAGCATCTCTTCAGGGTCAAGGTAACTTTCATCCTCGTCTCAAGCCTTTGCATGGCCAGGCGAACGTATTTGTAATAATATTTAAAGTGACATGACATAAACACTGAATTTATGACAGAGCGGATTTGCATTTTGGGAGCGTTATGATTCAGGAGGAAGTGTGATCATAACAGGATTTCTATTATGTTAGCTTCCCTCTGCAAAGTACCTGGCAGGCTGGCAGCTGAGGACCCTCTTGGTGCTACCGGCTGGCGACCGGCAGTGCTGGGAGCAGCAGAGTGCCGTGGACCAGGTCATGGGGAGGGCAAAGGGCTGTGCTCTGGGGCTCCAGACTGCTACAGCCTGGGTGGTATGGGACTTTGAAAAGTGCAGGAGACCAGACAGTAACAGGGACCACCTGCTCAGAAAACACCGGCTCATGGTTGCGCAGGGCTCTGGGACAGGCACTTGGCTAAATTACTTCCTCTGACAATTTTATCTTCACCACAAAACTCTGTCAGTCCCTTACTGTTATGAAGAGACTAAAGAGCAGAGAGGAAAGTGACTTGCTCAAGGTCACCCAGTGAGACAGTGGCAGGGACAAGCTTTGAACCTGGAACACTGGGTTTCTCAGTCAAATGCGCTTTTCACTACACATAGAGACGAAAGTCTGGCCTGAGTTTTGCACTGGTCTCCTGGGAAGGAGGCTTCCAGGGGGCAGAGCTGAGGGACCAGCGGGGGCCCAGGGCATCTGGGAAGAGCGGGTGCAGTCCACCACGGCTTCATGGACTGTGCACCACTTTGCAAAAGCTCCAAAGGGAAGAAACTTTATATTATAATCTTTTAGTCTCTTCTTCTTCCCCCAGAGTCTGGTTCTCGGCTCTTCCTACCCCTAAAAGGTAGCTCCCTTTAGTAATGGAAGTCAAATCAGTAAGATCTGATTTGCTCTGCAGAAATCTGCTTTACAGGAAAATGTTACGATGCTCATCTCTCCCACAGAAAGAATGGCAACATATTTCCATATTTGCAAAACTGACGCCTGACCTCTTCCACGGTGTCCTTGTATCTCTTTCCCCTCTCCTCATAATGCTGCCTGTGGGTGGCTGCTCTTTCCAGCTCTGATTCCAGTTTCTGGATCTTCTCCACATCGCTGGCCCGAAGAGAGGCCAGGCTGGTCAGCTTCTCCACCAACCCATGGTTTTCTTTGTTCTAAAGAAAGGAAGCATCAGATGGCTAGAAGCTTGTTCAAAATAAAGAAGCTCCTGCATTTATTTTTCAGAACCTATAACATGACATCTCCAGATTCCAGAGACCACAGTGAAAATAGCGAGGCAGATGTTGTCAGGTAAATGTCTTTCTGAGCTGAGGACTCTTGTGCTGTGGGTCCAGCCCAATCCTCGGACGGAGCTCAGGCAGCACGGGGGCCACCGCAGGGCACTGCTCACAGCCGGCCAGCTGCTGCTGTTTCTAAGTGCTGCTCTGCTGAGGCTACGTAACAAGCAAGCCTGATACACAGCAGCACACTTAGGGGAAATGTCTACAAAACCTCAAAATACTTTCATCCACTCATTAAGGACTCCCATGGAATAGCTTAGAGCTAACTTTAAAGTTCATCTGCAGAGAATCTCGATAAAATTTGAGAGAGTCAAGAGTGAGTTTTATAGGTATAGACACTGGATATTCCACTCAAGATTGCAACTGCCCTCCCCTGCTGAGAGCATATGGATTTTTTCCAACCAGTAGTGACGGTACAGGGGATCTTCTCAAATCAGGCAGGGCTGCAGCTCAACCATAGGGCACCTTTGGGCAAATTAGAAAACGGCACCTCTCTTGGACGACTCAGCCTGGGTGGGTAGAAAGCGCTTTGTGCACATCAGGAAAAGGCACCCCTGCCTCAAGGCGGCACAGCTTCAGACCAGGGCGTACAGCCAGGCTGGATTTCAGCTCCCACCTGTGCCCTTGGGCAGGTCCTGGATAACCGACAGAACAGCATGTGGCAGCCCTTTGCAGTGTGCGTCCGTGTTCCAGCTGAGGGGCATGTAAACTACTTGAACCTCCTAACATGGGCATAAATCTGAAGAGCATAGCTAAGGAACTGGCCCAGAGCAACATAAATCAATGTTAGGAAAGTTTATATAAAAAAATGCATTAACACCTACCTGATCTTCCAGCTTTTTCTGCAAACGCTGGACCCTGTAGGTAAGCTGAATGTTTAGCACGAACCGCCGGATATTCTGGAATCTGCGTCTGGCCAGCCACGCCCGTGCGTATTTCTGAAGGATCACAGCCTTGTGTTCCTCCAGCATCTTTAAAACAAGATTTTATGACTTGGAAAGCTGGCTTGCCACTGCTTTATTTTTTCTTCTTCTTCTTTGTATGCTGTATAGCTGGGGTCACATTTCATTCTTTTTCCATGTGAGTATCCCCTTATGGCAGCACCATTTGTAGAATATTTGTTTGTTTTTGTTGGTCTCTTTGTTTGTTTGGGAAGTATGTGCACCAGGAATCGAACCCGGGTCTCCCATATGGCAGCAAGAATTCTACCCCTGCACTACCCTCACACCCCCTCCACTGCTTTTTATATCAACTCCTCCAGTGCTGGAAGATGTCGACTACCTATATATTCCCACAGTATCAAACGTGGCATTCTTGCAACCAACCCATAAAGGCCCATTATTACTAAACCTTTGAAACAATAGCTTGATTCTACCTGTAACAGGTGTATATATGAACAGGTGCCCACATACCAGAACTCCCTGCTCTCCAGGGAGGTGTTTCTGCAGAAAAACAATCTCACCACGGTCAGCGAAAACTAACATGAGACACGGGGAGCCCATGTTCCGAGAGAGCCTCAGGTCTCAGCTGTACCTTTCGATACCTCCTCCTCGCCAGGAGTCCTCGGGTGTAGGCCTGGATCGTGACCGTGGCCACGCGAATGAGCTGGTACAAGTTGCGAACGAGGTATCCACGGCAGTGCTTCTGAAGGATGATGGCTGCCCAGGTTTCTTTTAAGGCTGTTGCCGTAACAGCTTTCCTTGGTCGAAAAGAACACAGAGTGAGTTTGTTACCTATGTAGTACTGACTTCCACAACAGCTTGTTCAGCAAGTACTTTTTTACTCAAGGGAATGTTCAAATGTCTTATATACCCATGTATAAAATTCTGAAAATTGCTTCTTCTAATGTCTCTTCAAGGCTGGTCATGGCTTACTCAACTTTTTACCCTGATCTGCATGTGGATTCATTCCAGCCACAAGGAACCACATGGGAACTTTCAACTCTTCATATTCAGGCTGGTGGGTCGCCCTTCACTCAGATACCCACAGATACTGGGACAAGAAAACGGCACTTGCACTGCATGTGCTCAGTCAGTCATTCATGCATATGAGAAGTCATGCTGGCAACTCAAGATCAGGGGTTGGCAAATGGCCTGCTGCCTGGTTTTGTAAATCAAGTGTCATTGGAATACCACTGCATCCACTATTTGCCTATTGTCTATGGTTACTTCCATGTTACAACGACGGAGTCAAGTGATTGCGACAGGTACCGTACTGACCTGCAAAGTCTGACATATTTTCTATCTGCCTTTTGTAGAAAAAGTTTGTCAACCCCTGTCTAGAGGACTGGAAGTGATGACAAAATTCTTCAGAGTTTATAGTCTCATAGAGCAGAGCAACTTACAAACGGCCCACCAGGGTCAAAGGAAAAAAATAAAATAAAAACTACTAAACACCATAAGCAAGAACATATGGAAAGAACAATTGAGCAATGACATCATTAGAAAGTAGATGGGGACCATTTGTTATTCAAATAATGTATTTATTGAACACCTACTACATGACAGCCGCTGTGTGAGGTCCTAGGTATGGACACATGGGGAACAAGACAATTATAGTCCCCAACCTCACGGAGCTTTGGCTCAGATGAGTGCGTTTCGGCCACAGAAGCCCTTGAATACCATGGCAGAGACCGAATGCTACTCTCCAGGAAACAGAGGCATTCCAAGCCTTAAAGGAATGAGCAGAGCAGCAGCTTCAGAATGGTAGGGGAGAGGGAGGCAGGTGGAAGGTGGTGCTGCAATGCTTTCAGACAAATAACAAGGACAGCCTAAACCAGGACATGGGGCAGCAAGAATGAGAGAAACGGGGCAGATGCAAAAAGTAGGTAGGAATAGAATTCTCAGACCATGGCGATTCCCAAACAGAAAAGTGTGTGGGTTTAAAACAGAGAATAATTACAATTTCCTGCCCTGGAGACTGCTGTAATTAACTGAACCAAGAGGCATGGGAAAGCAAGCAGGTCTGGCTGTGCATGGATAAGACGGTCTCCCGGTACGAAGGAATGGCAAGTCTAGTTTGGGGCACCTGGTTAAGACTGTGGGGTGCCAAGTCCAGTTGCTGCTGCAGGCCAGATTTTAGCACAGAAAGAGGTCAGGCTCAGAGACGTGGTCTGACCTTAAACACCTGTCATCTCAACCCTATCCTCACAGCATCCCAGGGTTGGGGGCAGGGCAGACATGCAAAAGCGTAATTTATCCAGGAAGTGTGTCCACCACGTTAGCCGGCCCACCCTCCGCTGGCCCCACCCTCTCCATCGGGCACCCTGAAGCCACAGAGCGTCATGCAATGACTGGTCCTTCGGTGGGCTGCCGTGTCATGTGCACTCAGGACCCCTCAAGGAGGATGACTGCATGTGGCAGGAGCAGTGCGGCTGGCAGAACTGCCTTCCTCTCAGCTGTCCCCTCCATGGGACTGCTCCAAGGTGGTCTCCTGCCAGGGGATTCTATGACCTGTTTGCTGGCTGCCACGGGTCCCCTCTGGCCTTGCCTGCCCCCCACTCTCTGCAGGCAGGGTTGAAAGTGGCTTCTTCTGACATCTTCACCAGGCCCCTGCTGGTCTTAGGCACTTAGAATTCCTAGGGGAAATGGGCCCAGTCCCTCTCTCTAGTCTCACCAGGAATTCTGACCCTCTTCAGCAACCCCGATCAGGACTTCCTCCCTTTATGTCCTGGTCACTGGTGACTGCACACAGGGGTACACCAGGCAGTCAGCCCTTCATGCTCCTGAGGGACGCTCCTTCTCACCTCAAGGCTCTTGGCCATTAGAGAGGACCCCCACACGCCTGCCTCCTGGGGCCCGGGGAAAGAGCCTTATCCTTGAGTCCCTGCCCCCTGGAGGATCCACAAGGAAAGCCCTTTCCTGCCACACGCGTTCCTCGATTCCATCACACCTCACGGTTTGCTGACCCCGGAAGTACTGCTGGATTATCAGGGCAGCTCGTCTCTCTCGGAGGAACTTTTGTCTCTGGAGCCAGCCGCGGATGTGCTTTTGTATAACAACACAGCTCTGCCTCAGTTTATCCAGTCGGAGCTTCTCTAAATAAGCCACTTGTCCCGCTCTGAAGAAAATTTTGGTTTTACCAAATTGGTACTGATTAGAATCCTGGAAGAGAAAAAAATGATATCATAAGAAATCAAGTCTTTCAGATTTTCTACAATATTTGGAAAACATGTTTAGAGACTAAAAGAAGCCCAAGACATTTTTTGACCTAACTGCTCTTTGGCATACAGCAGAAAAATTCTGACCACGTTCTAGCATTTGCTATTTTAACTGTTTGTTTAAACTCACTTTAGCAGAAGAAGTGACATTTAGGTTAAAGTATCCACCAGGTGAGCGCGAAGGGGCGTGCAAGTTCTCTGTGATTCTCAATCCGGCTGTTAGAGGACTGCCTCCCTCACATGGTTGCCAGGAGAACCACGTGAGGTTCTGTTTTTAGAATTTGGTTTTCTGTCTGTATTTTGGGTTCTCATCACTCCCTTTCCTGGCCGCCATAATCTCCCCCATCTCTTCCCACTGGCAGTCGTTGTTTTAGCGACAATCTAAATTCACACAGGCCGTGTGTCTGGAACCACACTTTACTTGGTCACCATCTCTATGGACTGTGCAGTCAAAGCCAGGTCCACAGTGCCCCCAGACCGCGGGAGACCCGAGCAGCACAGGAGGGCACTCGGGAGGCGAGGGCTTAAATCTGCACAGCAGGCCCGAGTGACCGTCTCCTTAGCATACACATAACATGCTTGGCATGCTTTCTTTCTTCTTAGGCACTTGGGACTATGATCCCGAGACTCTAAGGCAAAGACAGAAAAGACGCTTGGGGGCTGCGCATCTTGGTAAGCCCATGATGGCAGGAGGAGATGAAGACTAACCTGGATGAGCCTGTGTAAAACCACCTTGCACACCTCCTTCTTATCACTGAACGAACGCTCCTGCTTGGTCATGAGGATGCCATAGCGACTAAAGAACTCAATGTACGTCCACCTGGAAAATCAAATACATGGACCTGGGAGTACATGCAGTGGGATTTAAGCAAGGCCGCTGAACAGGCAGCTCTTCGAGTCTCGGGTCCCCAGTGCCGTACCTGCCACTGCGGCCTTGGTGGCAGAGGAGTGATGATGGCCCTGGCCTTCGTTTCTCATCCTCCCTCACCAAAATCACTCTCTGAGCATCTCTCTCTGCTCATTGGGCTGTTTTTTTGTGAATGCTCTTTCTTCTGCCTCCAGGCCCCTTTCCCTGGAGCTCTGGGAAGGCAGCAGGTGCACTACCTGCTGAGATGGGGCGAGAGGGGCACTACAGTGGCCTGCATCCCCACAGACCTGCTGCTCGCCCTCTCCTGGCCTTCCCAGGATGCCAAGAAAAGCCTTGGGGGGCACCTTACAGAGGCCAGAAGGGCCAGTGCAGTCTCAGCCCCGTGCTCTGCACATACCTGACATTGAGCACCTGTGCTGGTTTGCAAGGATGCATGTCCCCTAGAAAAGCCATGTTTTTCTACCCCATTTCATAAAGGTAGAATAATCCCTTTGAAACTGTTTGAAAGTTTGAAACAGTTTGAAACTGTAATTAGATCATCTCCCACGAGATGTGATTTAATCAAGAGTGGTTGTTAAGCTGGATTAGGTGACAACATGTCTCCACTCATTTGGGCAGGTCTTGAGAAATTTCTGGAGTCCTATAAAAGAGGAAACATTTTGGAGAAGGAAGGAGATTCGGAGAGAGCAGAGAATGCTGCAGCACCACGAAGCAGAGAGTCCACGACCCAGCCACCTTTGTAGATGAAGAAGGAAAACGCCTCCCGGGGAGCTTCATGAAACAGGAAGCCAGGAGAGAAAGCTAACAGATGACGCCGTGTTCACCATGTGCCCTTCCAGATGAGAGAGAAGCCCTGACTGTGTTCACCATGAGCCTTCTCACTTGAGAGAGAAACGCTGAACTTCATTGGCCTTCTTGAACCAAGGTAACTTTCCCTGGATGCCTTTGATTGGACATTTCTATAGACTTGTTTTAACTGGGACATTTTCTCGGCCTTAGAACTCCAAGCTAGCAACTCATTAAATCCCCCTTTTTAAAAGCCATTCCGTCTCTGGTATATTGCATTCCGGCAGCTAGTAAACTAGAACACCCTCTTCCTCACCACAAGGACCGGAACGTACCTAGAAGGGTAGCTCTGTGCGCTGATGCGAATAGTTTCTAAAACGCCGCAGGCTCTCAGCTGCTGAACTATTCTTTTGGAGTCAAACCTTAAAGAAAACAATTTTATATTGTGAGGCCATCATAAGAGGTAAATGTGCCCGTGCACAGGCATGGCAGACCTGCCTAGCCAAGACCTGCTGGGGACAGGGGCTGTGTGGCCCATCTGAGTCATTCCCCTGCCGACCACACAGCAGCCACTTAGCACATGTTTACTGAATGTTAATGAAAACCGCTCCACCTATGAAACAGCTCAGAAAGCTGTAGGTGGGACATGCAGAAAGGAGGAAGGATTCTGACAGAGGTGATTGGGAGAAGGCTTTGAGGGGAAAATGGCATTTGAGCTGAACTTCAAGCAACAATGAAGGTGGAAAGAAATGTTTAAGTTTGCTGTGTCTAAACACCCATTTGATGTTTGAATTCCCTTCACAAAATGCACAGCAGGTCACCCTCTGACTAGGTCTGACCCTTCTGTTGAGCCACAAGAAGTCACCCCCTCTGTAGGCAGTTCATTCCCTCAGCCAACACCCAAAGCCATAAAGGGACTCTCCAATTCCACTCTCAGGTTTTGGACTTCCTCACTGAGCCCCCAGAGAACAAGTCTAATTTTGCATGCCATGCTTGAGGATGAATCTCCTGAGCCCTCTAACCTTTCTTCTACAAACAAACATGGATTGCTCTCACAGTTGAGGGGCACAGTCTAGTTTTCTTAGATGCATTAACTACACTTTCAAGTCTAGTCCCTTTATTCCATCCCGGGAAGGAGGTGGTTTAGCCACAGGGCTTGTGCTAACGTTATAGGTAAGGGGCAGGATTGTTTAAGGGAGTTATTTAAGACCCAGAACCAGAGTCAAGTTCAAGACAATTATAAGCAAATTCTCCAACCTCATGACAGAAATTGTTTCCGCCATGTTTTCATTCTCCATTGCAGACGACACTTACTCAAAGGGTAATTTCTCATCATTTGGCTTGATGCAGCGTATGTAGTGGGGCGTGGTCGCATTGAGAGTCTCCATGAGCAAGTACAGAGAGCTGCGGAACTAGGAGACAAGGTGCAAGACACTTCAATGCTGAGATCAAATGGAGCCGAATATCCAAACGTCCACCTTTGGTAAGTTACTCAGGAAGAGGGAGAATTAACTTCATGCATAAAAGTCTAACCTGAAGGGTTCTGATCCATTACTGGGTTCACTGGGCATAGAGTGAAGCTGCCTGATCTCCTGGACAAGAACACTGCTCTGTCCACTGTGCCCGAATGGCAGTGACCCTAGGAAATCAGGTCACTGTGCAAAGGTGTGGTTCGCTCAGCTGTGTGCTGCCTTGGAGGCTGTGGGGTGGCGACCAGTGAACTATGGCTTTCCTTCGCAGCTGTGTGCATTTTAGATTTGAAAAAACCCAGCATCATGTCCAGGCCTGGAACAGGGTCCTGGGAGTGCCCGGCACCCTGGCACTGGCTATGCCCTTGGCCCCGCACCCACCGACACCTTTTTGGTACCTTGCTCCCAACTGTGGTCCGGAAATGCTTGTTGTTTGGCTTGATGACTTGTTTTGCAGATTTAACTGTGATGGCTGAACTGAAACGGGAAGAGGGAACTGGATTTTCTTGAAAAAAGCTGGCACAGAGATGAAACTGGAAGGAAAAGAGAGGATGTCAACATCCAGTAGTGTTTGTCCATAGTGGTCAGCTGGCACAAGCCAAATAAACGGTCTTGGCAACCCCACCTAAACAGTGGGGTGAAGTAAAGCCTAGGTCAGATTCTCCTAAACCTTCATTATCTACAAGGAATTGTTCCCATCAGAGAACTGGAAAGGAGAGGAAAAGTGTGTGAATGTCCGTGTGTGGGTATCACTCAAAGGGCCAGAAAAGTAGAATATTTACTATCTACTTCCATGGTTCACATTGTGTCTCCACCTGGGATCTCCTCTCCTGCAGCCCACACTCTGTCCCTGCAGATCTAAGCCTGGCCCCTTTAATCAAGCGTCTGTTAAAACGTCCCCCAGCCCCGCTCCCTGTACAATACCTTCTTTGGTGCCTCAGCGTGGATTAACCCCAACTTCCTTTGAACTGCCTTAATCTTTTATTTGCATCTCTCTTAAGGTGCTTATTGCTTTCTACCTTGTATCAGTTTTCTTTAAATGTCTTATTTTCTGTCTTAGAGACAATCTCATCTTTTTTTTCATTTAAACTAGACATTGAAGATTCCCCTCAAGGCTGAACCTGCCCGACGCATCCTTGTATGGCCCCGTGGAATGACTGAAGCTGCCGCGCCCACTATTAGCGGAGAGCATCTCTGTGCTTCCACTCAGTCTGCCTCCATCCTCCAGACCGGCCGCAGGTGAGCTTGGGGGTGAGCAGATAATTGGGGAATTAAGTCAACTACTTTTGTACATGAGAATCAGGCCCTTTCTACATTGAATTCACCATCACAAATGGTTAAAAGAACCGAGGTTGCTATGGCCTGCTATTTATTTAAGATCATTCTGGTGCCCAAACTCAGTTGAAAAACTGTCAAAACATGTAAACCTCCACAAAGGACTGGGTTCTTCTAAAAGAAGGAAAACAAGACAAATCCAATAACTAAACTTTCACAAAAACAAAAGCTTATTTCGCATGAAACACTGTTCTCAAAATTCAATTAAGAAATGTTTAAAGTAGAAAAGACAAAGCCGTAAAGTTCTTCTTTTGGGGTCGCTATTTCTCACGTGGAACTGTAGATTGAAGGAACTTCACATCACTGTCACTCCCTCTAAAGTGTGAGCCCCGTGAGGGTAGTAACCCTGCCTGCCTTGTACCCTGCAGATCTGATCTCTGCTTTTGCAGGTAGCAGAGATTCACATTCTTTCAGAAGCTAAAAACATATTTCAATTCAATTCTACAATAGTTACATATATATTTAAACACTTTTAATGTGAAATATAACATATATTTTAAAAAGCAATAAGTTGCAAAGTATATGGCAACAAGTAGTTATAGAACAGATCGCAGAGTGTGGTATGGGTTACGGTTCCACAATTTTAGGTTTTTCCTTTTAGCTGCCCTAAGACACCGGAGATTAAAAGAAATATCAATATAGTGATTCCGCATCATACTCATTTGTTACATCCTATTTTCTCTGTTGTAACTCCTCCTTCTCCTTTAATCCTTTGCCCAATATTTGGGGTTATTTGGGCTGTGCCCATTCTAACTTTTTCATGTTGGAAAGGGGTGTCTATAATATGGGGTAGGATGTAACTAGTTGATGTTCTTGGAGAGGTTGGTCCCCCTGGGTTTCAGGATACAATAGTTATTTTTTGTATGTATAGCTTATAACTTGCCCCTGCCTGCCACCCTAACCCTTTACTCTTTCCTGATACACAAATAGATCCGGGTCTTGGGGGATTCGTTATGATATGATATGATATGACATGATATGATAGATATGATAGATATGATATGATATGATATGATATGATAGATATGATATGATATGATATGCTATAATATAATATAATATAATATAAATGACTTCTTAGGACTTTACCAACCTTGCTTGCTCTCAGGGTTTCAACCAGCATGTCGTAGACAGTGTCTCTGTTCTTCTCGAGGAAACCGTCACATTTATACTCTACCTGTGCAGAGAGGGAAATTATTTCAAAAGTGGCCACAGCAGACAGCACCTGAGTATCAAAAGCTTCCCCTCTTTTTTCCTTTTCTTAAGGATTAATGAAGAGACTATAAAAAGGCAATTTCACAAAAAGAGATTCAGTTTCTGTTTCTCACAGCAACCCATCACCTGCTGGCTTAGGAAACTGAGAGCACACCTTCTGTGGGAATGCAGCAGACCCCACCGCCATGCAGCCCCGCATTCTCACAGCCATTCTCACAGCCACACGCGCCCTCTGTGAGGTGTGCGGTTAACACGCGGGGGGCAGGCTTGGGCTCAGCCACCTTCGAAGGCACCAGGAGGATGAGAAAGCTCAGCGGTGTCCACCGGGTCCAAACAGAAATGCTTTCCTAAACCAGCGCATGGGAGAAGGGAAAGAAAAACTGACCACAAACACTTGAGGGCCTGAAGGCCCCCGAGTGAGGGATGGAGCGGGCAAATGCCTGCTCATGTTCGGCCTGGAAAAGCTCTCCCGGCAGCCCACGCTGAGGCCAGCAGGCTTTCCAACTCCCTCAGAAACAGCAAATCCCCGTGGCTGCCTAAGCGCTCAGAACCCAAGAGTTTACATTGTATATTTTAACACGTGATATTGTATTTTTCATACATAAAAAAAAATTAAAAATACATCACAAAAAAATGACAGGCCATATAACTAACCGTGGGGAAACACTTTTAAGAGTGCTGGAATTCTGGAGGCAGAGTTCTGTTTTGCGCCCCCGGGTGAGGAAGTGGTCTTGTTGGTGCTAAGTTTGGGCTGAACACTAGGAATGGTGGATGTTTATACATGCTCCCTAGTGGAGGAAGTCCGAGGTTGCCATATAACTTCTTCCAGAATGGTGGTGAAAGTGTAAAAGGGCAGAGGGGCAGCAAATACAGAGCTTTCCTGACCCAGGGAGACCTGTGGTGGGACAGCATCCCAGCAAGGGCCTCTGCTGGAGACCGAGGGCCAAGGGAGGAGTGCTGGGCGCTGCACTGAAGCGTGGTCATCGTGCTTTCAGAATGATTTTATTTCCTTGGCTAATTAAACTGAGAACCTAATCTAACCTCACAGGGTATGTGCTTTCTTCTCACCCATCCGTAGTCCACTAGAACTACTACATAGTTCTTTAAAGAGGGACTTCTTGGAAGTGTCAGGCGAAATAATAAAATCTGCAGAAACCGTGTATTATAAAGAGACACCCTTGAAGTAAACCTCATATGCGCTTTCTTTGAGGTCTGATTTTTTCCCCCTTTCCTTTCCCCATGGGATCAGAACCCTGAAATTATAAAGGATACCAACCAGAAAATATACCTTGACATATCATCATTCATTTCATATGTATCTTTTTAAGAACCCATCTAAAAAACTCGAAACATTAAAACTCTTATCACATTTAAATTACTGCCTGCAGCCTCTCACTGACAGTATTTGAAGTCATTCTCCAACTATTTCCATGATCCCCGCACACAAGGCTGGGCCATAGAGGAACATCCAGTCCAGAGATGGGTCAGAGGAGAGGGATTTCCTCAAGGAAGGGAAACATCAGAATGAGAACCTTGCTTCAGGCAAGTGGTTATAGCGATTTTCCATTTTTCCCCCCTCCTATTTTCTAAACTTTCTATAATGTAATTTGTTTGGTATTTTTTCTTTTTATAAAAATAACACTTCAATAAAAAATAGGAAACATACGAAGAAGAAAATGAAGGGCATCTAGAAAACCCATCATCTGGAGCTAACCTATGTTACCATTGTAATAAATTTATTGCACTTAAATGAAAAAAAAAGAAAAACCTCAGAAAAGAGTTTACCACAGGAAACAATTACACTGTCTCAATTATAACAATTTCAACGACAGAGGAAATTAATAAGAAGTTAATGAATTTACTGTAAGCTCAAAATCAGAAATGATATCCACTAACAACGCATTTATCTTTAAAGTATTAAAGTTGAAACTCGTGTATTTTGTCATTAAATCAAATTAAAGTTGTCACACACACACACACACACACACACACACTCTCCTCTCTCTCCCTCTCCTGTGGCTCCTTCAGCAGCGCAGCTTTAGATCTAACTGGACCCCCCGCCCTGCCCGCTCCTTCGGGAGACGGCTCAGGTCTGGGGTAAGTAGCCTGTTCAAGGTCCCCTTGGTACCTTATCAGCAAAGTGCTGGATGATGAAGGATGCGTTTGACATTCTGGGTTTTTCAAACAAAGAGTTCTTGTTGACAAAATTATTGTAGAGCTTTTGGAGCCAGTTTTCATCAGTTCCATGTGGTAACTGGGAAAGAAAAGCAAACCAAAAGCAAGTAAGTAAACTACAGACGAGAAATTAATATAGGCAAGGAAAAGCACTAACTTTACAACATGAAGATAATCTGGCAGTTCGTTCGAGTGAGCTGCTGTAAAGGCATAACCTCTTTTTAAAGCAACTCTAGGCATATGTCTTTCCTGGATCTTAACAATCTTCATGGTGATATTTAAACGGCTATGTCAATTTCCTCTTAGAAGAACAAAACATTTTAAACTAAAAGGAAACAGTCACTTAATGACTTAAGAACGAAGAACTGTATTTCTGCAAAACTGGCAGTATCTTCTTAATTTTTTCCAAAGACTAAAGATTCAGGAAAAAATAGCATGGAATCATTACGTGAACATGACTTTCATTCTCAGCTGGATGGGAAAAGACTGGCACCCAACTCTCCCCACCCCCTTGAGATTCTGCCTCAGCAAAGTAGCTTTCCTTGTTTTACTACCTAATTCTCTGCCTCCTTGAGCTAAGCTAGTTGCAAAACTTGTTCCTGATTCTGGTGATTTTGAAACCATCAATTATACTCAGCCTGAGCTCAGGGACTCCAATACCGGGTTTGCCCGAATGCTTCCTACATCAGCTGTTGGGGGTACTGGTCACCTAGGGAATGTGTGCGTGGAGTGGGCACAGACATCTCCTGCAGGCTTCCCCGGCCTCTGCAGCTCCTGCCCCAGTAGACCGTACAGAAGGCCTGGCATTGATGCAGGCCCCTGAGGCACTGCCAAGCCTCAGACACAGCTGGCACCAGATAATATAAACCAGGCGAGAAGAACTGTGACTTTAAGAGTTCTTGGGGGGAAACACCAATAAGTCTCCGGCATTATAATCTTTCCAGGTGCATACAAATAAATCTTCGGGAAAGAAACAAAGTTCAGGTGTGAGCATCAAGATACAACCTTTAAACTAAAAATCGAGTCATCTCCTGGGGATTATTCTCTCCTGTGGCCTCAGGCTGAGCCACTACCGTCCATCCGGCAGGGGAAATAATGAGAAGACTCCTGGAGTCCTCCGCTCACAAATCATAGGATGAATTTTCAGCTACACCTCCTCATGACTCATCGCAGTCAGAAGTAAAAGGAAACAATTCTCGTCAGTCACTAATAGCTGGGGTGCGTCACCGGCCATTTCCAACATTTCCTTCACCTAGGAACAGCCTCAGAGGCCCCTCCTTGCTGCACGTTATCTAAGAGGCTGTGCCTATTACCCAAGGGGGGCTATGACTGGGGTTCACTGTCGGAGGGGGCTCACCTAGCCCTCTGGGGTTCCTGCTGTGCATGATGCCTCCAGCAGTCATGTCCAAACAGTTGGAAAATATCAGGATTTTACACGTCCATTTCAAAAGTCCACTTTGCAATATACTCATCCATTACCACTGGGCAACCGAAAAAAAAATATTTTTAAAAGTTACCAAGCATTCTTCATCCAGTAACTCCAAAATGCCCATTTTTGCTTCAATCAGGTCGATAACCGGTTGATTGTCATAAAAATCTATCAGAGTCCAAGGGATATCTTCCTTCATATATTCTTCTTGTTCAAGTTTAAAGACATGCTGGGAATCCAAAAGTGAATATGGAAAGTAAAAGAGAAATATTGAAGGAGCAGAGTATAAGCATTTGGAAAAAGCAGATAAACTACTGATTTGCAATGTGTATGTTTAAACAGGAAGATCCCGTTGTACAGACAACGCCCGCTTAGGGGCGAGGAGTGCAGCCCGGTGTCTAATGCAGGTATAGCAGTCATGTCCCCTCCCCGAGCATGGCGTGGGCCAGCCTGTGGCCTACTCAGGGCTTGGTCTTCAGTGTGGCCCTGGAGCCCCTTCTCTGCTCGTGGCTTCCTGGGATATGACTACTGCTGCGAGCCAAAGCAGACCACCTCTCGGGCCCGGAAGTACTCTGGCCAGGTGGGAGCCAGGGCCGAAGGAGGCTGGCCACAGGGCCTTTGTAAGTGCCAGCAACTTGGAGGTCTTTGTGAACGACTTGTTTGGGCTGTAGGGGGGTGAGGGAGGCTTCTCAGAGGATGAGAGTCAGCCTCCTCCTGGAAGATGATTGGAAGTTTGCTGGGCAGGCAGGGAGAAGGAAGGAGAAGGAGGAGAACAGCCTCCTGAGAGAATTCCAGTGTGAATGATATGGAAGTTCAGTGAGTGACCTCAATCAGTGGGTGATAAATGAACAACACCTGTAAAGGCTAGAGAGTTCAGCAGTGATGGGAGGCAATAAGGCTGCAAAGGATGACAGATGGATCACATATGGAAAATTCAGGCACTGCAGCCTTTTCCTAGTGGCAAGCAGGACCCACCAAGGGGGGTTTTAGAGGAGGGTTATGATGAGACCTGAGCTTTGGAAAGATAACTCTGAGGTTATACGGACGATGGCTCTGAAGAGGGCAAGAGAGACCGGTTGGAACTCAACCCAATAAATAACGTAGGGCAGCTGGGAGGCTGTGAGAGGCTGGACAGGGTCTCGGGATGAGGAAGCTGAAGAAGAGGGGAAATCTAGGATGAATGTTAGTCTCAGGAGACAAGGTAGATGGCTGTAGTTTCACCAAGGAAAGGAGCACAGAGGGTGGGGAGGCCAAGACAGAAGGTGGCAAGCTCACTTTTAGACTTGTTACTGCTGCATTCCCTGGGCATCTGGGCGCAGGGTCCTACAGCAGCTAGATTTCATGGGACTGGAGACCGGGAGAGGGCCCTCCTTAAGACTTTCTGTGCTGACACCCTAGGAATTGCCCTCCCAGGAGGCTCCGTAGGTTAATAGATGTTTCAAAACAAGAAGAAGGGAAAGGAGCAGAAGAGAAGAAGAATTAGAGGAAGAGGAAGAAAGAAAAAAGGGAACAACAGGCTGGCAGCCTCTGACATGCTGTTTGAAGTAGTGTGTCTCGCATGGGTTTTATTTTGAGGTCGGGGGGATGTGCGTGTTGGAGAAGCACCTGGCACTGGGGCGGGGCAGGGCGTGCAGACACAGTTTGACTTTGGGTGAATTATGCTGAATACAGTGCTTGGAATAAAGGTTACTTGTAGTTATTAAATCCTAAACACCCAAGGAATTCTTGAGGATGTGAATGAAATGGAAATTTTCAGTGGGATGAATTTTATTGCTTATACTTCCTTGGGGAATGGAAAAGGAAAGAAGGTAAACATTTACTGAGCACGATTCAATGTTAGGTCTTCTTCTTATATCCACATGTATATATGAGGATATTATTGACTCATTTTTAAAATGAGGAAACTGAGGTTCAGAGAGTCCAAGTTTCCAGAGGGAGTTGGTGGAAGAGCTGTGATTCAAACCCAGCCCCGTCTGTGCTCCAGCCCACATTCTCCATCACGTGGTGACACCTTTTTCTAGAAGGGTTGTGTGGGAGAATTAAATGTCTCAAAACTGTATTCTAACAAAGGGACAATCCTTCCCGTGGGTGATTATCAGGATTTTAAAGTTCGGTTTCTATTACGATCGATATCAAAATTCTTTTCATGGAAATGTAGTGGAAAGTTAAGGATGGAAGCCAAGGGGGAAACGCGAGTTAGACACATTTTAGCTTTCCACGTGGTTTTCCAGGAATGTTACAAAACATAAAAACGTAAGGATAAAGCTAGTTTCAGAGCAGAGGCATTACAGAATGTCATCTAATCAACCTTTTTTTTTTTTTTTGGAAGTCCAATCAGATTTTCAAATAAGCCCTACTAAGATTTTCAAATAATTTTGCTTCATATACAGTTAAATAATTCATTAAAAAATTAATTGCACCTGTGCACCCCCCAAAAAATTCAACAAATGGTGCTACAATAATGGGATACTCACATGGAAAAAGAATGAAATATGACCCCCACCATACAGCAGACAAAAATAATAATAATTGCAAGTGGTTTTCTCATTTAAGGCAGTCACTTTCAGTACATGATAATACCGTACCATTCTAAACTTAATAATCACACTGATGATAAAACATGACAGTTTCTTTCACACAAAAGATAAGCTCACTAGGCCACAGATCTTGAGCTACATATGTATGTCTCATTTTTAAAAAACTTTTACTAATAAAATCGATCAACATACAATGCAAACATTTTTTTAGTTGCATATTCATCATTTCTTAGAACATTTGCATCAATTCAGAAAAGGAAATAAAATGAAAACAGGAAAAAATAGATTATACCTACCATACCCCATACCCCTCACTTTCATTGATCACTAGCATTTCAAACCAAATTTATTTTAACATTTGTGCTCCTAACCTAATCAACTTTTAATTTCATTGCTCTCTTGTGAGGAGCAAGGGATTGTGCTAAGCTAAGTCAGGGATTCAAAAGTGAGTGTGGTAACACTGCTGTATTTCAAAGATCTTATTTAGGAGGTTAAAATTGTATTTGATACACATAGCATTAGCAAAATGCCAAAGTAATCCATGAATAACAAGTAGTTAATACTTTCTGTCTTATTCACCTTTATATCTCAGCACCCAAATCAGTATCTGGCATATGTTATGGGCACTCAACAATATTATAAATTTTCCCAATTAAAAAAAAAAGACCAAAACATGTAGCTTCTATCTCTTTGCTGTGTCCATGGCAGGGCATGTTTTAAATTACTGGTAATCATTAAGGTATCCTAGATGTCCTGCCCTACATTAAGATTGGACAAACTCATTCCTGTACCCCATCGGCTGTCTGCTCTTTATTACCCCAGGTACCGAGATGGCATTTGAGTTAAGGGAGACAAAGTACACAAGGGTGCAATTTCAGGATACAGCCACAAGAGGGTGCAGTTTCTCAGCATGCAGCTCCTTTGACAATTAGAACTGAAGAACAAAGAAGCTTGGCTTTGCCTCTCTTCCCCTGTCTTTTGCCCACACAAGGCCGAGAACTAGTTTCAAGAAGGCAAAAAAGTCACCTACCAGGTTAAACTGCTGTTGCAATTTCTCGTTGGCATAATTGATGCAAAACTGTTCAAAGCTGTTCACATCAAAGGTTTCAAAGCTGAAATACAGTTTAAACAAGTTAAAATGTAACTTGAAGGCCGTAAATATTTGCTTATAGCTAAGTACTTCTGACACACCTCAGAACTTAAAAGTTGGTTATGTTTTCTGCAAATTTTAAGTATACTCAAAGCATTTGTGGTCAGGTTGCAAACTGCCTCTTTCCAGGGGGCAAGAAGGATTCCGACATGTGCAAAACCCTCACCACAGACAAGGCATCATAACAGGCGTGTCGCAGTGTGGGGTTTCATTTAATCCACACAACACTGATATCGGCACCGTTATCACTTTATAAATGAGGAAATCAAGACTCTGCGAGGTTCAAAATTACCATTTTCCCCACTTGTGTTTCTGTACTGATTATAAATATAATTCTTTATCTTCAACAAATTATGTCTAAAAAGATGTTCCAATTTATTATAGAGATGATTCCCATTAATAATAAAAAGCATGGTATACTTAAGCATTTAACCATAAAAAACTGATTTTAAAATTCCAATAAATTTTGTGATTCCACTAAAAAAAAAGACTGAGAGGTTAAAAAACTCACCTGAGGACACACAGCTAGTGTCAGAACTCAGGTGTGAGCCTGATTCTACCTCCTGTGCTTTAAATGAAAAATAATTTCCTCGTCCCCAACTCTTACTCATGGAGGGGGAAACAGCACAATTTTGTCTCCAAGGGGTGTTCACAGTTCATGGAGGAAGAGGGCAGGGTCATTTAATATTCTATCACCCAGCAGATCTGATTAGGTACAGCACAAACACGGCCTTGCCTCCGTGCTCAGACTTCAAAGTGGCTCTCTCTGTAGTTTCACAGGAGTTGCAAACTCAAGAGGCTGGAGGAAAACAGCAGGTGACAGAGCTGGGTGCTCGTCCTCACGACAGTTACCTGCCTCTCTGGCCCTCTGCTATAACTGTGGGGCCACAGTCGTGCCCCACACAGGTGGGGTTAGGGTTAAGAGGCGATGTCCATAAATGCTCGCTTAGCTCAAAGCCCCACACCTGGACACACCCACTAAGCTTGCTCCCAGCAGAAGGCTGAGCGCTTTGGTGCCCATGTTTTGTTTGGCCCACCTCCTGTTTTACAGAGCAGATAGCTCATACAAAAACCCAGCTTTCTGGCTTCTCTTGAGAATCAGGCACTCTAATTTCTGGTCAGCTTAAATCCTTGGCCACGGCTGGCTGGAGCTGAGCAGTAGCTGCCCTTTTGGACTGTGGGTTTGTCACAGGCCCCATACCACTTGCTGCACTGACAACTGAAGAGGAGGTTATTTTTTTGGAGGGACAGCATTAATTCATGGAGTGGCAGCAAGCATGTTGCTATTCTAATCTCTGAAGAGGTATTTAATTTAAAAATTAAAAATACACCCGAAGAAGTTCTTGTGAATTTACAAATACTCTTAACTTGTGGCTCTTAGCCAAACATTCAAATCCCTGTTAGGCCCCCAGGTCCTGTGAATCTGATCCCACCCGCCTTATTCTGCTCTGGTGAGTACAGGCGCTCCTCTTCTCCTCCCCAAGCCCAGCAACCTCCAGTCCATACAAGTGCCTGTCCCCAGTTTCCAACTATCTGCCTGTCTCTACTAAGATTTCAGTGATCTGAGGCCAGCTGCTGACACACAAAGCCGGGGTGCGAGCAGCCCTGACCGTGTGCACGCAGCTGTCTCGGTTGGTCGCTCTGGCCAACCGCAGCCTTCGGCAGCAGGTGTGAACTGGCCCTGGGACTCGGAGACGCAGGGCCAGGCAAGGAGGGGGGAAGGAGAACCGAAGTGCAACACAGGCGCTTGGTCCCCTGAGCACTGGAGTTGTCTGCCCGCGGGGGACTGGGAGCTGCATGGCCCTGCGCCTGAGGACGAGCAGGCCGAGGCTGGGGACAGACCTGTGGGGCGTGATTCTCCCTCCAGCCGTGCTCTCAGTTTCCCTCAACGAAAACGGAGAGGTGGGTCGGTGCTGGCAACTTGCAGGCCATTTGGGGAAATGCGCGAGAGCCTCACGCAGCCCCGCTTCTCTCACTGGGGAACAGCCTCGACTAGTTACAGAATCTTTCTGAGCCTTGTTTTTTTTTCCTAATCTCTAAAATGGGGATAATGATAAAGTTGTTTAAGGATTAAGTGAGAAAGTGGCGTGCAAGGACGGTAAACGGCACCCAGTGAGCTCTAGATGTTGGCCATTACTAATTGAGCATTTATTTAACAGGCTCTCAGTTGAAAACCCTGCAGTACAGGGGACTGTACTGTAGTTAACAGCCATCCCTGCAAAAACAGAGTGTCATCTCTCTTCTCACTCCAGACAGAAAAGAGGAACCAGAGTGAAGTGGCCTCAAACTAACCAGGCATTTGATACTTAAATGAGGAAAAACAGGTGCACTAAAGAGGATCTTACCCATAAATGTCCAAAACACCAATAAAAGTGTGCTGCTTGCCTGAAAACTGCAACGCTTCATTAATTTTCTCCACAATGAAGTTGAACAGGTGGGCATAGATCTTTTTGGCCAGCGCATCCCTGGCGTTGGCCGCCTGGGACCTCGTCATGGGTTTCACCACCGTCTCGGAGGTTGTGACGATTTTGCGGTTGCACAGCCACTGAGCCACTCTGCTGGCCTCCAGGCCCAGGAGCTCACAGAACATGTCCAGGTGAGGGTCGAACTCCTTCAAAAGTAAGCACGAGCCCTGTCAGGGCTGCCCAGCTGCCCGAGCCAGGACCTCCCCGGCAGGCCAGGGCTCTCGTTCCCCCAGGGCCCAGGCAAGGATGCAGGTGAGGAGGCCGCATGAGACAGGGTTGGGTCTGGGAGCGGGGGTGGGGGGGGGTGGGCGCAGCCACCTTTGTCCTTTCTGTCCCTGGCCTCTGGCAGAGTCCCACTGCAGCAAGTGCCAGGCTCTCCTGGGCTGTGCCCCACCCAGGATTCTCATTCTGGCCAAAGAAGGTCAGTAGCGATGAGGTCACTGAGCTGTCCCCCACCCCATGTGTGTGGGTACAGCCTCAAGCCCTATCTCTTCCCTCTGCATCATGCCCAGGCCACCTGTCAGGACGCATGCCCACCCGCCCCACCTCGAGGGGTCAGAGGTTGGCTGGGGTGGTGACCCAGGAGGTCCTCAGGTGCAGTTGTCGGACGGGCCCTGGTGGGGCTCCCGGACCTGAGCTAGCACCTGAGACTGAGGCAGAGGACTTCTCCTGGACACAGTGTCTCTTGGTTCTCCCCTAGCCTGGGCATGAGAACGGTCCCCATTGCCCAGCAAATGAGAGAGGGAGGAGGGACTTCCCCACTGCACCCCAGTCCCAGCATGGAAAAGGGGCTCTTGTTACTTGGTCGAGGAGACACGTCCCCAGGACAGCTCCAGGACAGGCCAAGACGCCATCTTAACAAGCGGGCCACCCGTGGGATCGTTTTGGGGGGTGGTACATGGTCTAGGACTGGAACCCGGCTCTCCCACATGGAAGGCAAGCATTCTATTGCTGACCCACCCATGCACCCCAGGATTGCATTTTTAAGTGTGGGAGTCTGGTCTAGGAAGCTGTGTTAAAAGTCCTGTCCCCATCACCCCACCCTCCACACACCCTTCTGACCAACACCACAATAATACAAGTTGTTTCCGGCACCTGCTCCCCTTATTTGGGAGGGGATTAGTGGTGCCACTGATTTCCTTCCTTCAAAGATTAATTAAGCCTTCTGAGCTCCACAATTCAGCTATCAGCACTGCTATAGAGGGAAATGCAAAGAGGCAGTTTCTTTTTATTTTTTAAAAATAAGATGGTCTCATCCAAACTTAATTTGCCCAAGATTTCAAAATGAAGGGTATGTGTATTCCAAAGCTCAGACCAATAATTATAGGCCTAGTAATTTCCTACAAATACATTTTTATAGGAGTTTCCAAAGGATTTTTAATCTGTTGATTTTAATTCCCCTCTAAAATACTACCTTGGTTACAAACTTCATGGGATCAAGTTTACTGCGATGGAATTTGCTGGGTGGGAGTCACATTTTCAGACTATGAGAATTAGAGAAGAAAAAGGGCAAAAACCCAGCTTCTTTGGGGTAAATCAGCAAGGAAATAGAAGGGGAGAAATGCTGTCAAGTACAGCACTTTCCTACCCCAGGCCTATGCCAGCTCTCTCACAACTTCTAAACTGTTAAGTGAATTAACTAACTCTGTGAAGTCAGGACATCGAGGGAGTCGGAAGTTGGTGGGGAGGGGGGGTGGACACGGTGTTAGAACACAAGGAGAAGACAGAGAACTGCTCCCTGGTAAAAGAGCAATAGAACTGAAGTGCTAAAGCCCAAGTGCATGCGCTCCCCTCTGCTCCCCTCTCTCCCTGAACTGCAGGTCCCAGAGCCAAGACATCACTGGTTGTACAAAGTTATCAACTGACCCTACCAGTTATTTTGGAGACATGAAAATAGACATGTTAACACAAAGCTCCGACATGCTTTTATATTTCATAGAAACATTTTTTACCGTGCTTATTTTCTTCTTTACATGGATGTTGATGATTAACCAAACACATATAGCCTCTGTGTACTACACATAGGAACTTGCTATGGAAGAGTCATACACATAAACTGATTTTGTGTCCATTAAATATAGAAACCTAACACAAAACTTAGGTGGGAATATATTTCCACAGAGGAGGCAGGCACCACTGATGTTTGACTCAGTGGGCGTCAGGGGACAGAGGGAGACCCTTTCTGCTTAAAAGGGCTCAGGGCCGCTAGGTCCTACAAGACCCTCACCTCCTCACCCCTCCCCCTTCACCAATTACCCCATCTGCATGCACTTTCCCAGGTCCTCAGACAACACCTCCTGCCACAGGCCTTTGCACTTGCTGTTCCCTCGGCTTCAAATGTCTTTCCCTCAGATATAGCAGGATTTGCTTCCTCACTTCTTCCAGCCCCCTGCCCCCTGCTCTCTCATCAGAGAGGCTTTCTCTTACTAGCTACATGAAAAGCAGAATCCCTCTTCACGCTCTACTCAACTTCAATTTCTCTGAACAGGCATCACCAGCTGTCATGGTTAGGGACATGTGTCAACTCGGCCAAGTTGTGGTAGCTGTTTATCTGATTGGGCAAGTACTGGCCTGTCTGTTACAATGAGGACATTTCACAGGATTAGGTCATGATCACGTCAGCTGCATCCACAGCTGATTCCATTTGTAATCAGTCAAAGGGGAGTATCTTCTACAATTAGTGATGCTAAATCTAATCATGGGAAGCCTTTTAAGGAGGACTCAGAGGAGACAGGCCCCATTTCCTGCTTCGACTGGTGAGCCTCTCCTGCAGAGTTCATCCAGACCCTCCATCGGAGTCGTCAACTTCACAGCCTGCCCTGTGGATTTGGACTCTGCGTTCCCGTGGTCACGTGAGACATTTTTATAAATTTTATATTTGCAAGTGTTCCCTGTTGATTCTGTTTATCTAGAGAACCCGAACTAATACACCAGCCGTTTTTTTTTTTCACATGGGCAGGCACCAGGAACTGAACCTGGGTCTCCAGCATGGCAGGTCAGAACTCTGCCTGCTGAGCCACCGTGGCCTGCCCTATATACCAGCTGTTTTTGACGTCTCCTCCTCCCTCCTACCCCCAACACCAGATTAGAAATGCCCAGATGGGCTTTTGTTTTGTCCCTGCTGTTTCCCCGGAGCTAAGAACAGTGCTTGGCACACAGCAGGTGCTCAATAAATATTGGTTGGATGATAGAAAAGCAAACAGAGCGTGGATGTTTCCCTCTGCATTGCACGGGGAAGCAGCTCCACTCTTCTGAAGGAGCCGCAGGAGCCCCGCTTCCAGCAGGCCCACTTGTGCCTGGCGCTAAACTGCAAAGGGAGGAGGGCTGTGGGGCAGGCCTGCTGGCGCTCCCCCCGTGCCCAGGAGGGCACGGCAAACCTTCTTACCCTGACTGAGGACCTCTCGTTGCCCACCGCTGTGATCTGCACGTTGCCCAGGTGTAGGATGGCGGCCAGGATCTTAAAAACATCATTCTGAAAATCCTCCTTGAAACCTGAAAATAAATATTTTTCCAAATTAGGAATATTGCATTTCTTCTTTTACATAATTACCAGCAAGATAAGCATCTGAAGTATTTCAAGACACTCTAGCACTGTCAGTGCAGAGAGCTAGAATCGAGAGGGTAAAGCAACCCCCAGGAGAACCTGGTTCATTCTTCTTTCTACTTTGACCTCTGCAGCCTCCCCCAGGGAACGCCACACCCCAGGAAGTTTCCCTTTTTGCCCTGATTGCCAGGAAGTTCCAGGTGACCGCTTCACATCAGGTTCTTGGGAGAATCAGCTCTCGTTTACTTACACTATAGGGTTTCTTATTAAATTTATATACATACACCTACAAGCTTGCTGAACTCTTTTTAAGAGGGATACTGGATGGCTTCCATTTGCCCCTCCAGGCCATCTGCTCCCTGTCTCTGCCCTAGACCAGGTCAATGGGCTCCCATGTCCTCTGGCCTCTGGTTGGTTTGACCAGTGGGGAGCCCTGGCAGGAGGTCAGAGAGAAGAGAGGAGAGAGGTTCTGGGTGTGTCTTCCCCTGGTCTCTTTCCCTGTGAGGTTGCCTCGGCCTGGCAACGTTGCCTAACTGACAGAAGCTCCTGACCCAGCGATGACTTTGCCCAAATCTCCCTCCTTCCAGGGGGCAGTAACACCTCCAGACCCAGATGGAAAAGACCAGCGAACAGCTCCGCGCTGCACGCCCAGGTCCAGCCGCACCGTTGGGGCACCCTGCACATCCCCCTACCACAGCTGTCATCGGTCCTCTGCAAATAAGCCCTCCCCTTACCTGGACTTGGGTGTGCCATGTGCCATGTGGGGCCCAGACTGATGTGGGTGGAACATTAAGTATGAATAGATATGAGATTCAGTCATCATGAGGGGATTAGGACATTTCCTAACGAACTGAATAAACCAAGCCAGCAGCTGAAGGACGTCGGTCATGCCCGGCTCTGTGTAGGGTAAGCATCAGTGTGGAGTCAGTGACGCTGCAGGAGCCTAGGAGCCTGGGGAAGCCGTGGGCAGACGGGGCAGGCTCGTGTACACGGATGCCGGGCTCTCTGGTCTGCGCCACTCTGCTGAGACGCCAGGTGAGGACGGGGCAACCCCTCCCCACCCCAAGCCTGAGGACAGCAGCCCTAAATGCCACATAAAAGCCTCTGTGACCGCTCACTGCTTCTCACTCAATGCGTGGACAGTTTCAATACCAGCTGTGTGGTGTTCTTAAACAATTCCAAAACCTAGAGAGTCTTCTCTAATTCAAAGATGAAATAAAATCAAAGTCTTAAAAAGATTCAAACCAAAAAAAAAAAAAAGAGAAGACTTTGGCTCAAATTGAATCCAGGCATTTGCTGCCTTCCCCCCATTTGAGGAACAGGTACCTCTGTCAATAACACACCTCCAGGCCGCCGACGCGATGATGCGGGATGCGGAGAACCACCCGGAAATGCGCAGTTTGGGAATGTTCCTTTCAGCTCCCCCACCAACTCTGATCTGTACCTATATCACTTAGCTACTCCAGGCCTTCCAGCATGGACAAGAGAGAGAAAAAAACTCTATCACAGTAAAGTCAAAGAAAGAATTAAGTTCTCAGTGAAGTAATTACCTTCAGTGAGAGAAAGTCACACGAAAGCAAGCTGGCCTGAAATCAGATTTCAGTGAAGAAGTACAGTGGTTGAGTCCCCATGGCCTGGGGTCCAGGCAAGGTCTGACTACTTCCAGGGTGTTTCTTCCTGCCAGACATCAAAGATCATGACAACAGCTAAAAGGTCAGGATCGAAGGATGGATTAGATGAGAAAGAGACAGACAGCAGTAGAACCGAGAAAAAGAGTTTCTTTGCCAGAGTGCTTCCCCTTCTGCTTTCTTGGGAATTCTTTCAGTGCTAGTTTCCATAGCAGGAGGAGAACCAGAAAGGAAGGCGGAAGGAACTCTGCATCAGTACTTTCCATGCATCTTGTTTAATGCTTATAACCACCATATGAAGGAAGTACTAGTATTGTGCCCATTTTACAGAGGAGGAAACTAAGGCATAGCCAGGTTAGGGAGCTTGCCTGGGGTTGCACCAGGTATGTCATAGATGAGCAGTTTAACGCCAGCACCCACATAGTATGTGAGAAGACCCTTAGAGTTCATGAAGACATTTTAGCTTCACTCAAGATGGTCTAAACATGAAGTTCCCCGATTGCCCCGTGCCAGGCAAAGGAGACAGTTGGGCAGGAGCCATTCACTGGGCGTGATGAGGCTTTGTGCATTGTACCAGATGACCTCACTGCCCCTTTCTCTGCACAGTCGCCACAACAAACCACAGCAATGGAAGAATCAACCAACAACTGCTCATTTAGCAATTACATTTTAAAAGGAACTATCTGCCCAAATGTATTAAAAGCCTATACATGGGTGGGCCACGGTGGCTCAGCAGGCAGAGTTCTCACCTGCCATGCTGGAGACCTGGGTTCAATTCCTGGTGCCTGCCCATGCAAAAAAAAAAAGCCTATATTGAGCAGTCTGCCCTAGAAATCTTCAACTAAGAAAGATAACACCAAGACACAGAACAATGGGACAAGCAGTACAAATAAGATATCCACATTGTTAGGAGATGCACTGTTGGACAGTGCATTTCCAATGATGGAAATGCCCTAAAATGGGATTTATCAGCCACCCTTATACGGGAGTCCCTAAGTAAGAAGTGCCCAGCTGAGCCCAGTCGACTAAGAATCACAAAAGACAATAATAAATTGTACTTGTAAGCCACTAAGATTTGGGGAACAATAATCGATAATTGGAACAACTATTTTCTTTTTTTTTTTTTTTAACATGGGCAGGCATCAGGAATTGAACCCGGGTCCTCTGCCATGGCAGGCGAGCATTCTTGCCTGCTGAGCCACCATGGCCCGCCCAAAACAACTATTTTCATTATTACCCCATATACAGATGGGAAAACTGAGGTCCAGGGTACTAACTGACCTATTCAAGGCCACAGACTAATCTTATGACACACAAAATAACTGGAGAATATACAAGACATTTAATTTAATTTAATTAAGAATTAAAGTGTGAGGCAATTAGAATACACAGGCAATTAGAAGAAAGGTCGAAGGTCTAGCTTTTTTAAAAAAATATTTATAAACAGTTTTATTCACACACCATACAATCCATCCTAGGTGTACAGTCAATGATTCCTGGTATAATCACATAGTTTTGCATTCACCACCACAATGTACGTGAGAACATTCCCATTTCTTCCAAAAAGAAAGAACAGAAAAAAATCGCATACCATTTAGCTTTGGTATTTGCCTTTGTTACAATTAATGAAAGAAAGTTACAGTGTTACTGTTAACTAAAGACCCTAGCATGCATTAATTGTACTTTTTCCCATATGCCATCCCATTTTTAATAACTTGAAATAAGGGCATACATTTATTCTCACCCATGTAAAAACTTTTTGTATTTGTACAATTAACCACCATCCTTGTCCACTCTAGGTTTGGCCTGACTGGGGTTATACAGTCCCAGTTTTTATCCTCTAGCTTTCCTTCTGGTGGCATACACGGCCCTAGCCTTCTTTCAACCATACTCACACCCAGCTTCGGTCATTATACTTACAGTATTGTGCAGCCGTCACACAGTTCTGTGCTATCCATTTCTGAGCCCTTATAATCAACCTTGTTAAACATTCTGCACTCCTTAAGCACCAAATGCCCAACCCATACCCTATCTCCTGATAACCTGTGCTCTCAACTAACTCTCAGAATTTGGGCCTAGTGCTTCTAAATCAGACTTGGTGGAAAGAAGCGGGTACAGGTTCAATCGCACTCCTGGAATTCTGCCAGCCAGCTTGGTTACTTGCTGAGAAGCGCTCCCTTGAAGGAGAGAGGCAGGAGTGACCCCCACCCTCCCACCGGCTACTGCACGCAGCACAGTGGGCAGTCCTTACCATGAACAGCCATGGGAGGTGGTAGATGGTTGTAATCTCCCTCCCTATAAAATTCTGGGGTGCTTTCTCTAAAATAGGGCCAGGACTAGGGCAAAGCAAACCAGGTCCCTAGAGCTACCCCTGCATTTGTGCAAACCTGTGTGAGCATGCAGGCTTCCTCCAATTTTGTGCCCTAGATGCCTCCCTTGCCTCATTCTAGTCCCAGCCCTCCTGGTATGAAAATTCGTGAAAACAATCTAATGTGTGTGATACAGTGGGGAAAAATGCTGCAAGTTTCTGAGCTCCAAAAATTATGGAGGACTTCATGGAGGAGGGGATGATTTGTTCAAAGGACCGTTAGGGCGTCAACCACAGAGAACACAGAGAGGCTGAAGATGGGCAGTAACATGTGCAAGCTCAGCCTAGGGATTCCTTACCAGTGGTCGTGAGATCCCTGCAGGCGAGGTGGGTCCACCTTCTACAGATGAGGAACTGCCTCTCCCAGAGGGGGACCTGCCCGAAGGCACGCCAGCTGGGATGTGAGGGCCTGCTTATTTGCTCCCAAGGCCAATGCTATTTTCCCCTCTATCCTTTTGCTTCAAGGTGCAGAGCCTGGTGAGGTGGGAGGGAGCAGCCATAGGGTAAAGGGATGGGAGGAAAGGGCAGGGCACCGGCCCAAGGTCTCCGTGGAGCCTGCCAGAGCCGCCGCCGCCTGCCGCTCCTCCTACTCTGTGATCCTACCGATCAGGCCCATCACACAAAGGCTGTAATGTGACTGTGATTGCTTTAGGAAAATGGTCATCGGTACCGAATGTGTTTCTATCATTGTCAGAAATGTTCATTTGGCCCTATCTTTGAAGTAGTTTTGAGGGAAAAGGATCTGATTGTAATTTTCTAAAGGGAACCATCCTGTTCTCATTCTCAGTGATCAGATTGTGTTGATCATTGCCTATTACATCTTGTCTAGAACTTTGATATGTTTAAACTCAAATTCTCTGCCTTTTACATTCAAATAGGTGCTGCCACCAAGAGCAGAATGAAGACTAGCGGTCCGAGGTGAATATTTTCTGTAAAATGTGAAAATGGCCTATTGGCTCACATTAATTAGAAGCTCTTGATTGGCGATTACATGTGAGTGCCTAGATTAATTTAAAAATGTGACACCGAACGACTATTTTTTTTGTAAGTGCCACTTGGTAGACAATCTTTCAGAACGTGAAGTCCTTATGGGAAAAGTAAGGTGTAGAAAGATTGGGAACCACTGTCTGCTCTGAGAACCCATCCCTGCCTCACACTTTGTTGGCACGAAGGTGGTAAAAGACTTGGTCTTCCGAATTAAAAACAGGAAGTTTTGTTTTTAATACAAAAGTGTGAAATCCAGTTCTGTCCCGTGCTAGACCCATGAGCTTGGATTGGGCACCTACCATCTCTGTGCCTGAAGACTCCCCAGTCTCAAATGGGGGAAATACCAGCACCGCCCTCAGTGTGAGGTTTGAGTTAAGACAGGTAAAGGGCTGAGCGGCGTCTGGCACATAGTAACCTCCCTATAAGTGTCTGCTATCTACTTATCATCAAGACACTTATGAAGGTCAGGGACAGTCGACACTACATTTCTGAACAGCACCAGACCTTTCCTTCCCCAAGTCCTCACTGTAGTCAGCCCAGAAGACCTGGGCACCCGTGAGTCAACGAGCCTGAGGGGAACACGGTTTGCTCTTGAGGTCTTTTAAAGGAAAAGCACAATCTTTTTCCCCCCAAAAGCTTAAGTATTTTTATTCCATTCCTTCTACCATGCTCTTGAGACTCTTCATCACAGATTGAAGAAACAGAACATTTTCATTTGACTAATGAAAAAAAACTATGATATGGCAGCAAAAAGCATTTCAGAGCTGTAGTGGTAAAAGAGTTTTGTAGCAGCAATCTATTACTTCCTTCTGACAATAAGCATACCCATTCTTGAATTCTGAGCTAATTTGTTTTATCTGAAAATGTCTGCTCTACAGGAGGTTTTAAAACTTATTTGGCAATGCATTTTTAAAAAGCACAGTCTTGATTACTTTGGTGAAGCTCTGACAATATCCTCAAAACATGTCCTGGCTTGTTCATCTTATAATAGGGACTCATTAGGAGTCGTCAGGGCACACGCACACTGGGAGACCCTGTCCTCCCACAGGCCACCTCCACTCACCCAGCAGCGTGAACGTCTTCTGAGTCTCCACCATGTCGGCTCTGTCGTCAACGCCATCAATGCCCGTACTGCCCCCCATGCTCGTGTAATTAAATTCTTCTGCACTCCCTGAAAGCAAAAAAAAAGTAAGATTTAGGATGTCTGTGATGAAGGAATTTGGACCTATGTGTTCATCAGAAAAGCAAGGAAGGAAGTTAACACTTGAGCTGTGTTATGTGCCTTACATATAGGACGTATCTGTTTATTTCTCAGAATTCTATGCTCTAGATACAGAAGCTGAGGCTCAGAAAAATAGAGGGACGTGCTCAGTCCCACAGCTAATGGTGGAGTAAGAATGTAAACACAGGCCTGTCAGACTCAAAGCTCACGGTTTTCGTCTTTATGTCCAGTTTTTCACAGTTTTACTGTTCAATTGACTGTATAATACACTGCACACATGTAAAATGTACAATCTGATGAGTTTCAACCTTTGTAAACTCTTGTAAAGCCAACCTCAAAATCAAGATAATGCAATATGTGCACCTAATATTTAAATAGTAGGTGGCCCTTCAGAAAACCCTTTCGTGTTCATTGTTCACATCCTGTTGGCCAGGCCAGGCATTGGAAACCTGAAGAAGTTTCTTGGCAACTTCTCAAGATTATAAAGAGCACATGTTTGGCTCCGTCACACTGGAAATTACCTCTAACAATTCTCATCTACTAACAGCACAAATGATCAAAGCAAAAGAGCTGTGACACCACAGGAGTCTGGTCCGTCTGTACGTAAGGACAACAGCTCAACATCTGAACTGTCCCTGAAATAGAATTAAAATTACAAATAATTATGACCCTGAGTTATCAGGGAACTTAAAATCATGATAGAGATATATTGTTTAAGAAGGCAGAGAAATATGTCAGAGGTGTCTGTGGTAGTTAGAGTCAGTTGTCAACTTGGCCAGGTGAAGGCATCTAGTTCTGTAGCTGTGGACATGAGCCAATGGTACGTGAACCTGAACCTTATCTGTTGCTGATTACATCTGCAGTCGGCTAGGAGGTGTGCCTGCTGCAGTGAATGATGTTTGTTTTAATTGGCTGGTGCTTAAATGAGAGAGCTCAATGTAGCACAGCTAACCAGCTCAGCATTCCTCATCTCAGCACTAACAGCTCAGCCCAGGCCTTTGGAGATGCAGAAAGGAATCACCCCGGGGAAAGATGTTGGAACCCAGGGGCCTGGAGAGAAGAACAGCACAGACCATCCTGTGCCTTCCCATGTAAGAAAGAACCTCTGTGGAAAGTTAGCTGCCTTTCCTCTGAAGAACTAACAAAATAAATCCCCTTTTATTAAAAGCCAGTCCGTCTCTGGTGTGTTGCATTCCAGCAGCTAGCAAATGAGAACAGTGTCAGAAGAACTTTCATCCAAAGCAGTTCAAGTGAAAAAGCAAGCTTGGGGACTTGCACAGCAGTATGTTTCAGTTGTCAGAAGACCTTATTCAAGCACTTCCAGCTGGATAAGCACAATCACCCCCTGAGCTTGTAACGGAACCCTGAGGCTAGGGGTCTCCTTTCTCTGTACCTGTCCTACCCTGAGTCCTAATCTTTGTTCTTAGTTAGAAGCATCAATCCCGTTCTCAAACCCAGGGGTCTTCTGTCCTTGGGCAAAATACTTCCAGAAAACGTTGTGTTACTACTTCAAGAAGAAGAAATTAACCTAGAATTTGAACCCACACAGTAAAGACAGCCCCCTCCACACACTGTCCATCACATACCCAATTTCAGATGTTTAAATTCTGGCTGCTGTGCAGATGCACAAAGCTGGTAGAAAATGTGGTAATTTCGTTCATTTTCTGACTGCAAAAGAGAGAAAAGTTCTGAAAAATGCATCAGCCATTTACAAGTGAAAATGTTGGGCTTTCAACTCAAGAGGACCCTAAACGGCTATTCTGGATGGACAATCCTGATATCATGAACACTGATATTTGCCTGTGTTTTTCACCGTGGTCCATATGCTGTGACTCAATCTATTCTTCTCTTCTGGGCTCTGCTTGCTGGCAGGTCCCTCCTCCCGTGAGTGAGAACTGGGCGGCTCAAGATAGTCTTCCGATTAATAAGCCCACAGAAGGTATAGTTAAATGAAAACCTGGTATAAACTGGAAATAATGGGGTTCATACCAGCTGAAAGTTTTAAGAAATTTCCTGCAATAGAAGCCTTACCACTGTTCTCCTACTGGGCCAAAACTATGAGAATTTTTTCCATTTTACTGACAGAAAGGCCTTTTTCTTAAACCCCACCTCATTAGCTCTAATCCCATTCTCTTCCTGATGGAAAGCTTATCTGTTTTTAAGTGTCCAAAATTAAGAAGTTATAACCATTTCCCCCAATCATACAACTCCATTGGTACTGCATCTACCCATCATTTTTTTTTAAATAAATATAAAAATTGGGGGTGGTGTAACGGTGGCTCAGTGGCCGAGTTCTCGCCTGCCACACCAGGGACCCAGGTTTGATTCCTGGAGCCTGCTCATGCCAAAAAAAAAAAAAAAAAAAACCCAAATTGCAAATGAAAGACAGAAAACTATTTTTCAAGTGATAGAATGTAGATTACCTAATGCGTATATAAATGTAAACAATACTTATAAAGTTGAGGAAAAGGAAATTTGATTAATATTTTCATACTTACTTGAAAGACAACCCTTGATTTCTCCAGCAGGTAAGTTCTCATGTTGGCCCCTATAATTTGATTTCTCTCATCAAAACTGATTTCTGTGTATTTTCCAAACCGACTACTGTTGTCGTTGCGGGTTGTCTTGGCATTTCCAACAGCCTATGAAACAGGACTTTCTTGAAATAATGACATTAAAAAACCTTTGCCTTGAAATTATTGGAGAAGATTTTAGTAAACTTCCGCAGTGCACACCAGAGTCAGGGCTGATGGGCAGAGGGAGTCTGCCTTAGGAACCATGGGGGCGGGGGATGAGCAGCCACTGCTTATAGGGAATACGACACAATCTTAGCCTGATGTCTGCTGTTCTTCTCCATCTTGCCGGGACACATTGAGTAGAATCAGAAAAGAATGTGGGTTCTCATGTTTCATGGCCCTGAGTTACTAATGTTGGGCAAATCAGTTCATATTTGGACAAGTTAGCTTATTTTTCTGAATCTCAATTTCTCTATCTGTAACACGGAAATAATACGAATCTTTTAGAGTTGAGAGGATTAAATGATAGAAGGTCTCAATTCATCCATGCCCTAAATATTGTAGATGCTCAATCACAAGTTCATATCCTTTCTCCAAACTTTTTTCTATTCATACCCCTTGTCACTCCTGTGTCAGTTTGAAACTGTTGTATACCCTAGAAAAGCCATGTCCGTTAACCCTCATTCAGTATTGCTGGGTAGGATCTTTTTTACTGTTTCCATGGAGATGTGACTCACCTAATTGTGGGTGGTAACTTTTGATTAGATGGTTTCCATGGAGATGTGTCTCCACCTATTCAAGATGGGGTTGCTTACTGGCGCCCTTTAAGAGGGAATCATTTTGGAAAAAGCTTAGTGCCACCAGAACTCACACAGCCAGAGATCTTTGGAGATGCAGAAGGAAAATACCTCCAGGTGAGCTTCCTGAAACAAGAAGCTGGGAGAGAAAGCTAGCAGATACCCCGTGTGCCTTCCCAGCTGACAGAGGTGTTCTGGAACAATTGGCCTTTCTTGAACCAAGGTATCTTTTTCTGGATGCCTTAGTTTGGACATTTTTATAGCCTTAGAACTGTAAACTTGCAACTTAATAAATTCCCTTTTTAAAAGCTGTTTCATTTCTGATATATTGCATTCCATTAGCTTTCACAAACTAAAACAACTCCCAAACCCAAACATTACATTCAATCAAAAAACTGCCCCTTTCCATCCCTCCCACACCCTTGGCATGACTCTCCCATTCTATTCTGCTCTTGAATTCCATCCCTGCTCTGTTTCTCTCTTGACTCTCCCCACTGGCCACCCCCGATTGCCCAAACATCCTCCATCTAAAAGTCTGGTCCTTCTGATTGCTCACATGTTGTACCTTCTGCCTAGGCTATTGGGCTTTCCATCAATATATATTTACTGAGCACCTACTACGTGCCAGGTTCTAGGTGGGCAAAGGTGAACCAAATAGACATGGTCCTGCCTTAATGAGCATACAGTCTAGTGGGGGAGGCAAACTCACACAAAATCACACAAACAGTCACACAAAATCATCCATTGGGCATTTAACTGGGCAATGCCTCGACAACTTTTCTACTGCTATCTTGGCCCATGATTTATGTCTCTATTTAACTTTACAATGTGCTTATGTCAGGTTAGTGAAGTCTTAAACTTGGGGACAAGGTGTTATTCTTTTCCATCACCTCCTACATTATCTGGCACATTGACTTAAACATTTAAGTGGGAGGTCTGATATACCCACTGGGGATCATGATTTGAGAAAATAGGGAGAAGGGGGCTAGGAGTCTAATGTTCCTCATTATGTGCTATGTCTCCAAATAGATCCGAATCCACCCTCTGCCTATGCTGTAAGGCAGCGGGAGTGGGGCTTTGGCCCTGCCTGTGCCTCTCGGAGGTCCTTCCCCCACGGGGCTGCCCCCTGCCCCCCGGTACCATTCTGGTTGGCCTCACTCACATCTTTGCTGACAAATCCCCTTTGCTCGATTTGATTTGTCATGTTTACCAATTTCTATGGTGCGAATATTCCCACCGTGACTGATTTCAAACTACCAAAGGTGTAATGAGGAGGCCTGAGGTCTGAATTTTTAACAAATCAGTTCATGGAAGCCTGCTGGCTTCAGAACACCACTGTTTTCAGTGCCCCTGAGATGTCTGTGCCTGAGGAGGTTTCCCCTGAGATAAAAACATAAACTGGGAATAGATAGGAGTGAAGGCGGTTCTCTAGTGGAACTATAAGTAATATTACCGTATTGAAGGTGAACAAGATTGAAAGGGGGTGTACAGATCTACGTGTCCCACTGATTAACACTAGAAATATAAATTAGTTCTCGCCAGAATTACTTTAAAGGTATGATTCATGCACAAACAGTGTTTAAGTCCAGGGTACAGAGAGGAAACTGCTATTGCATGCTATGGGCTATGTTCAAAAGGAAACCATCAGCACTACCACAGCAACAGCAGAGGTAAGTAATGGAGGGAGGGACAAGAGTCAAGAGGAGGTTTAGATTTCCTGTTTGGCAAGGGTATGTTATTGGTTTTCTTTCTCTTGGGAACAATGAAATGATCTAAAATTGAGAGTGTTGATGGATAGTGGATGCATAGTGGTACTATGCATGATGCCTGATGAATGCAGGTGGCTGAAGCAGATTGGTGAACGATGGTGTATACCTACGAACGAAGGTTGTGCTGCTACCAACAACTATATATATATATAAACTGGGGACTATTTGAGCCTGATGGTAGAATTTCTGAACCCGCAGGTGGAAGAGGAGAGTCCTGGAGGCAGCAATCTCTGCCCCAGCTTCCTGCAAATCCCACCGGGAGAACCGACTGCCTGGCTCTATTCTGTCCTTGCTTTTTTTGTTCTTTAAAGGGTGGGAACTCGCGTTAACAACGACAACACAAGACCTAAACTAGCTCAAGCCCCGGGTCTCTTCCCCACGTGCGGCCGCCCCGCCCCGGGCCGCGGGCACGCACCTCAGTGATGGGATTGGCCGCCAGCACCTTGTCCTCCACGTGCGCGGTGCTGCCCGACCTGCTGACGGTGGCGAAGTAGCGCATGGCGTAGCGGGCTGACACCGTCTTCCCAGCACCTGACTCCCCGCTTACAATTATCGACTGGTTTTTATTGTTTCTAAAGCAAATGAATGAAAGGATTTTTTAATGTTCATTTCTTTCCAGGAAAGAGGCGATATATGTCTATAAAGAAAACTGCAGACAGGCAGGGGGAGAGGAAACTGTTTCCTCACTCCAAAGTAACAGTCTTTAACATTTCAGTGAATTTCCTTCTAGTCTTTGTGTGTGTGTGTTTTTAATGCGTTATTGCTGAACACACAATTTTGTTTCCTGCTATTTTCCCTGTGTCAGGGTCCCCAAGATTAAGCCCAGTTTCGATGACTTCCCCAGAAGGACCCACAGGAATTAGCATATAGTCTTATTCACAGCTAAGACCTATTATACTGAAAGGACAGAAAGCAAAATCGGCAAAGGAAAAGTCTCGTGGGACAAAGTCAAGAGGAAAACAGACACAAACTTCCAAAAGTCTCTCCCAGTACAGTCACACAGGATACACTTCACTCACACACACACACACACCTGCAATGAGTTGTGACAACACGTATTAACTTATTGTCTACCAGGAAAGCTCGTTAGAGACTCACAATCCAAGGTCTTACTGAGGGGCTGGTCAAGGAAACACCCTCTGCCTAGCACATACCAAAATTCTAGACGCCTAGTAGGAGAGCAAATGCTCAGCAAAAACCACGTTACCCACCCAGGCTAGGAACAGTGAGCCGCTCTTCTCAGGTAGGGAATGGCGAAAACCCTCCCAAAATCCAAGGCCCCCAAGGCCAGCCAAAGGCCAACCTTGCAGACAAGTTTACTTCATACAAATTCTCATTTAATCCTTACAAAAATGCTATGACAGGGCCACGGTGGCTCAGCAGGTAAGAGTGCTTGCCTGCCATGCCCGAGGACCGGGGTTTGATTCCTGGTGCCTGCCCATGTTTAAAAAAAAAAATGCTATGACATATATCCATTTTATGGATGAATAAAACTGACTCAGATTGGTACACAGTGCATATGTGAGCGCCGGAGGGGAGCTTGGAGAGCTCCAGGTGCAATCCTTTCATTTTCAAAAAGGGGAACTCAGACTAACTCTGAGAAGGTGAATGACATGCCCTGCATCCCTCCGCCGGGTACAATGGGCCGGGTACAATGGGGCTAGGATTCCTAAAGCTTAGCATCAGACAAGTCCAACATGAGCCTGCCCGTGTCTGGTTCTAGTTATTAAGGTTAGACAGATGGACCTCTGCAGAGAGGACTGCCTCTTCCAGCCTGGAGCTGGCCTCGCCCTACAGCCCCAGCAAGCAACCCAGCCCTGGCGCGTCAGGCTCCGAGCCATGGGCTGTCATCACGGCAATGTCCTGGATACCCACAGGGAGCAAATCCCAGCACCATGGGGCCTTTAGGGTCAGGAGGAAACTAAAGGACCAGAAAATCTTTATCCAACAGCCATCCTCCCCTTCCTGCTTCGGGAACATCCCCAATTGCTAGTTGGCACATTCCTACCCATAGGAAGAACTGTGTATCTCAGCCTCCCTTGCAGCGAGGGGTGGTCCTGTGACTAGCTCTGGGCCAATAAGCTGTGAGCCAAAGTGCTTGGTTGGCTTTTGGGAAGGTATATTCCTCCTCTGCCAGGAGGTGAGCATCCTTCTTCTCAGGAGCTCTGTCACCTGGGACATCGAGGAGACTGGCTGAACACTAGCTTAGACCTTGGGATGAGGGTCTGTCCTAGGGGCACAGGGTCCCTGATGGCTCTGCGGAGCTGCTGTGCCAGCCCAGGACTGTCCAGCAGGCTTCTCTGCAGAAGAGAATCTCATGCCTTGTTTATGCCACCATTAATTTCTCTGGATTATAAGGAGAAACCCAAGTATGTGTAGCTCTGAAGGTGTGGTGCGCGGATGAGGAAACCAAAGCTGAGGGAGACCTGGGGCTGCACCCCGAGTCAAGTGGTAAATGCTTAGATTCCGGGTCCTGTGGCTTGTTTCCCGTCTGTGAAATGAGGGCACTGATGGCGGCTCCACTGACTTCACAGGGCTGTGGTGAGACTCAAAGGAGACCACTGGCTGTGAGCCATCTTTTGCAAACAATAAAAGAAATTACAAAGATTGGAGGTGGCTGTATTTCTTCACACTTTACAGGGCCAATACAGGATGGTTACAGGAAGAAGAAGTTACATGTGCAGACAGAAAACGTGAGCACAGGGCTTCACTCTGCCTTTACTTGCTCTGTGACCTCGAGAGACCACCCTCTGGTGGCTCACTGCCTGAGGCTCACTGCCTGAGGGGGTGCCCAAGACGATGCATGTGAATGCATGCTCGGTGCCTGCTTCTCAGGAGGCTTTCAATGAGTGTTTCTAACAGAACAAGAACGCCACACAGCCAAAAGATAAGTGGTAGTGTTAGGATAAAACCCAAAATTTCCTACAGCTCACGTTCATCTGTCATTAGATTCTGCTGTCTTAGATGGTAGAAAAGCTTAAGCATCTCACAGTAGAGAATAAATCAATACTCCTCCCACTGCAAAAGGAGCACGTGCTATTCCCAGGCCACTAAGACTGACCTTTGACTACCTAGAGGGAAGGAAAACCAGCAAATGTATGTAACAGTCATTTGCTATTTATTACATAACCTTCTATTCCTGGTGAGAATTTGTTCAGGGGTTCTCCTAGGGGTTTCACTCAGGGAACGTATGAGCATCCATACAGTCATGAGTACATGCGTGCATGAGCACTTGTGTGTGTGAATGTGTGTGCATAGCTGTGTGTGTGTGTGTGTGAGCAGTTTAGGGTAGAGCTTCAGAGTGTCAGTCCTAGAGCCAGAATGCCAGAGTTCAAATCCCTATGCTGCCAATGGACTGGCTGTGCGACCTCAGATAGGTTACTCGCCTCTCTGAATCTCAGCTTCCTTATCTGTAAAATGGAGATAATTTTGCTAGCAGTTTCTACCTCATAAAGACGCTATGAGGAATAAGTGAGGTAATACATGTAAAGCATCTGAAACAGTGCCTGGCCTCACAGTAGTTGCCTGAAATGTTAAATGTGAGCCATTATGTGTATGCCGATGGGGTGTGTGCAGGCACTTGTGTGCATCATGCACTTGTGAGTGTGCCTCCATGGGCGTTAAGGGGACCCTGTGACTAGGGCCCACAGCAGGTTCCCTAAGGTCATATTCAAAGTCCTCTCAACCCCAGGAAAAGCAGTGAGAGCCAAGGAGACACTCTGAGGTCAGGGGTGGTCTTGGGACACCCACCAAGCTGGCCTGTGCCTTCTGACTTAAGCACTCCACTGGACTGAGTTACAGAAAATTAATGATAAAAATAATTATCATTTTTTGCAGATATAAAGTGCTTTCACCTGTTATCTTTGTGTCATTGGAACCTCATGAAAAGCTTTGTAGAGTATTATTAATGTGCCCAACTTAGAGGTGATAAGAACGAGGCTTAGAGCAGCTATGCGGCTGGCATTGTGACCCTGCCTGTAAACTGAGGAGCTGAGACTTGAAGCCAGGCCTTCTGAACCTGGGATCCTCCTGTACTCCAGGACACACAACCAACAAACCCACTTGTCCCCAGGGAGTTCACTTGGCTTTCCAAGAAGACTGTGCAAGGGACTTGGCAGCATTCCCACGGACTGAATGATGACAGAGTGCTAGGAGCTGCTCTGAGTAACTTGTCCAGCTGGTCAGTGCAGAATCCAGTGTGGCTCTGTGACCTGGAGTAGAAGCCACTGTCCTCATGTAATGACAAAGGATGAGGCGGGGGTGGAGGGGGAGGAAGGAGGATTTGTGGGGTGAATAAGGTGGAGGAAACTTTAACAAAAGACGATATAAGTGGAAGGATCTTTTAAATGGATTGCTAACCATGCCAAGAATGCCTGCAAATAAAGGCAGGTAGGACTGCCAATTATCAAAAAAAAAGAAAAAAGGCTATAAAGCAGGGAATTGTAGGAAACAGAAATAACCAGTGGGGCAGAGGAGAAAGAAACACCCCCTTACATGTTAACCTAGACACCCTCAGTGACTCAGGACCCCATGCCCTTCCCTCCAGGGCGGATCTGCGTTTCTGGCTCCTTCCCGGGAGTCTGCTCAACAGAACGGCCCCTCTGGCCTGGCGATCCCTTTCAACGAGTCCAAGTCAGATGTCTCCCAGCCGCGGCGAGGCCAGGGCGGGAAGCCTGGGGGGAGGAGGAGGCCGGCCGGGCGGGCACCTACCTGGCCATCTGCTTGTAGGCCTCCTCTGCCACGGCGAACACGTGGGGGTCCATGTCGCCCGCGCTCTGCCCGCTGTAGGCGTGGATGATGGCGTCTCCGTAAATGGGCAGCTGCTTGTACGGATTCATGGCCACCAAAATGATTCCTGAGAGCAGACGTCAGAGGCAGTTACTGGATCCTCACTGTCACCTGTTTCTGCAGGTTTTGGGGGGCAACCCCAGCTCCGCTACTTAGTAGACTTCCCGTGGGACTTCGGGCAGTTTGCTCCGTGTTCAGGAGCTCCGTTCCCTGCGGGGGCTGCACCTCTGGCTCCTGCAAGGGTTGGGTGAGCTGAGGTGTAGGGTGCCCAATAGACTACAGCAGGAGGCTTGGCAATGCTCGGGGCACTAATTATGATAATAGCATTGCCCCAAATAAGTACGTATTTATCAAATCCAATGAGAAATGCAAACACAAGCTTTATCCACATGTATTTTTTCATGACAGTACCATCTTAGTTCTGGTTGACGATTCTGCCCACTTAGACCCTTCTTCTTATCACATATTCCATGACTGTCAAATGTTCACCTTTCGGATAGATATTTGGGCTAATATGTCAATGTAATTGCACATTTTGGCATACATCAGCATTTCTAACATGAACATAATTCTCTCGATGCTCTAGATAGCAAGACTTGGGCTTCCGCCTCACTCCTGACCTCCCAGACCTGCCTTGCTTACCGCTGTAGGTGTAAATGAGCTTGGATTCTGCAAAGCGGACTCTGAGATTGTGGAGCACCGCAGGCTCGTGGAGATAACTGAGAGCCGTGAGGTCGTTCTCTCCTACAAGGATGTCGGGGTTCCGAAGTGGTGGCAGAGACTCCGAGTCAACGGAATAATCTAGCTCCTGTGGACAAAGAGGGAGTTAGAGTAGGGAAAATATTTCGGTGTATCTGCTGAGCCCCCGCCTTTGTCCTATTGCCCACTCTCTTTCCCCACCAGAGTCATCTCTGACACTCTGAAAAACTTATGTACATTAACAAGAAAAGAACCTTGGAGTAGTGAAGAGCATGCTGGAATGGGGGCCAGGGTGGGCGCTGGGGAGGGGCACACACTCTCTGGACCTCACTTTTCTGACTGTGAGAAAAGGAACTGGACCAGATTAGAGGCCCTTAGAGCTCCAGGGGCCAAAATGAGGGTGTCAGGGAAGCCGCGGGGGTAGGATCCCGGCACCCCACCTGCAATTCTACCCCAGGGGCTTGACTTTTACGTAGTTTATTAGCATTTAGATTCCATGAAAGTTTGCATTTGAAAGTAGGACCCTGCTGCTAGTGACCCGATGACCTAAGGTCCCCTGCAGCCCTAAGACTGCAAATCTCTGCACTTAGTGGTGGGCTATATGGGCAGGGGTCCCCCTAGGAGAGGACCCCAGAGTGGCCAACTCCTCCTGCAGGCGTCCCTAGGCCAGGTAGGGCAGCTGCCTCTAGCATCCTCAGCTCCAGGCTGAGTAATCTTCCCAGGCTGGTCTCCCCTCTGTAGATGTAAGCCGGCATTCCAAATATATAAGCACTTGCCCAGAATGAAGGTGAGCACCAGCAGGCCTGTGCTTCGACCCCAAGCACAACTGAGCTCTCAAAACACCAGAGCGTTAAGAGCTTCCAAGGGACCATATTACCACCGGTTTTAACTTCCTCCACCCTCATTTCATGACGTGGAGAAATGAAGGCCTACAGGTAACACGCCTTGGGCAAGGCAGCACAGTGAATGTGATTTCCTCCCACCTTCCCCCTGGCTGCCTTCCTGGAATCCTGGTGGCTTCCATTTGGTCCATGGTCCTGGAACAGCTCCACACAGCGTCCTCTGTGCACACCCCAAGCCAACTGCACAGGCTGATTGTTTCAGTTACTCCTTAAAGCTGCCCTCCAAGGAAGGCATCCCTGGCTCCGTGTCCAGGTAATGAGACAGGTCCCGCAAAGGTAAGTGCTGCTAAGGTCACCCAGTTAATATAAGCCTGACTGGCTCTGAAGTCAGTGCTCTTTCACCATCATGATGCCTCCTGCCAACGCTGAGGGGATTTTGTCTGTCTGTCTGTCTGTCTGTCGTGCCTTAGGAAAGCAGCTTAAGGCAATCCAGGACAACTGGATGTGAGTCCTCACAGCAGCTGCCTGCTCTGCCATTACGCATGCAACGGTATTTGTGAGCCTCCCCGGAGCTCAAAGTATTCTCAACCTACACACCTTAATTTTGAGAATAAAATAAAAAAACTTGGTTTCATATACATAATTTTCATTTTCCACATCTGAGATTTTCTGTCTTTTGGTTTTCAGTGGTTGGGGGAGGAGATGGGGTGCTGGCCAGCAGGAAGGGTGCATGTGGGAGGTGCAGTTCAGGCTGCCTGCGGGACACACCCCAGGGTGGCTGGAAGGCCAGGCCCTGGGTGCAGGCGCGAGGTCTGGCGAGTGCTCGGACGGGGAGCTCCTTACAGGGGGCCATGCACGAGACTGCCAGGGAGGCCGGGCACCGAACAACAAGGGAGGGGGAGGGCAGGACAGTGACCCCTGGCCCCCACGTCACAGGAGGCACGTGGAGGACGTGGTGAGACTGGCAAGGGGGGCTGCCTAAGTGCTAATGGGTGAGGCTCCGGGGGGGTGCAGCAAGTGGGAGGCTGCTGGAGGGCAGGGGCAGGGATGTGGGGAGTGGGTGGAAGCAAGACAAACAAGGCTGAGGGGCAAGTGAGAGGCGGAGAAGTGGAGGAAAGGGGTACGTGATGGGGACAGAGGCTGTAGGAGGGGGCTTGGTCAGGCTGAAGAGGGTTTTTATTCTTAGGAGGGTTTGAGTATACATATGTGCATGTAATATTTATGTGTACACTTATGTGTATTTAAATCTGCCTTTGTGCATGGAGGATTTGAAGTGGCTTGAGTCTGTTCGTAAACTGAGACCCCAGATCAGAGGGAGGGGAGAGTTGGAAGATAAGGAAGAGAAAGGGTACATTTGTTCAAGAGTTATATCACAAGTATCAGGAATTCAAACAAAACTGGCGGAAGAAAAAAAAAAAAAGAAAAGCGTGTATTATTTATTAAAAAACTGAAAAAAATGTCTATGTCTATCAAGCTTCAGATATGGTTCGTTCTGAGGTCCCAATTAAACTCTTCAGTCTCTCTTTCATTTTTCCAACGCATGGCTCTCTTCTCTGTGTTGATTTCATTTTCAAGTTCCCATGAAGAATAAAAATAGCTGCAGGCAGCTGCTACCTTACTCCTCTCAGGATAGCAATTCCGGGGGAAACAGCTTTTCCGTCCTAATGGTTCCAGCAGCAGTTCCTGGACTTGATCTGCTGGCCTCCATTGCGGCAAGCCCTCATCCTTGGCTGTGCCCGCTGGGGCCGAGCAATGGCACCTTCTCCTCGACCTGGGCCACGCGCTCCTGGCCCTGCTATCAGTAGGAGGGTGCAGTCGGCTCCGGGCAGTCCAGATGAGGCTGGACAGGCACATGCCTCAGATTCCTGGAGCCGCAGTAACAGAAGTACCGCAAACTTGGCAGCTTGGAAACAACAGAAATTTAGCATCTTGTAGTTCTGAAGACCAGAGTCTGAAATTGAGGTGTTGACAGGGCCGTGTTCCCTTGGAAGCCTGTAGGGGAGAGTCTTTCCTTGCCTCTTCTAGCTCCTGCTGGTCTGCTGGCAATTCTTGGTGTTCCTTAACTTGCAGATGTATCGCTCTCGTCTCTTACACTGTCTCTGTCAGATTTTATGTTTTGACTCAGCGATCCCATTTCCAGTTCAGTCACTGTGTGTGTGTGTGTGTGTATGTGTGTGTGTAAGAGAGAGATTGGCACATACACACACAGACAAAGAGAGGACAATTTTTGGAGGAAGGGGAGAACATGCGAAGAACATCATACTGACAGTTGGAGGTAGAAATGACATTTTCCTGCATAAAGCAGGCTTTGTCCTTTATGGCACAGACTAAGGGTTATGTTGGAGAGAGCCGGGCTGCCTGCCTCTCCCCCTCCTCCCCTGGGTAGCAGCCACCTGAAGCCCTGCTGATACTACTTGTGCAGCAAACTGCCTTGCAGCTGCGGTCTTGAGATTTTTTTCTCCAGGAAAAACTGTCTGATCAGAACCTTGGTTGTACCCAGGAGGTGCTCAATAAATGCTACAAGGAGTTACTGATGGGAAAGGGTCCCGCAGCATCATTCTCCCGCTGTCTCTCTGGCTCTGGTTCCCGTGCACGTGGACCATTTCATCTGACCTTCAGCCACCCACGGTGTTGGTGCTGTCACTAACTGCCGTTCACGTGAGGACTCCCAGGGTACCAGTGTCACAGGCTTAGGGGGCGGCCGGGCCAAGATTTGAATCCAGACAGTCTGATTCTAGAGGATGTGCCTGCCCTTAGCCACTCTGCTTGTGTCCCTTCCCAAGATCTCAGGAAATCCAGGACAATCTAATAGAAAATACTGTGCCCCATCCTCTACAGAGATCACTCACGTACCGTAGAAATGCCAGCATTTTAATGTTCATACCAGATTCCCCAAACCACCTCCGGCATCAGATGGAGCACAAACCCTCTGCCCAGCTCTGCTCCCAGACACTGGACTCTAAACAACACAGTCACCGTGGCTGTGGATCAGGTGGGAGTCCTCTATGGCTTTCATGACAGATTACTAAAGCACATGCAAAACCTCCAAATGCTGGGTCAGCAAAAGCCACGGGCAGCCTTTGAGAGAGACGACTCATGACGTATCCATCATGGGAACAACTGTGTGAGCTCACCCTCTGTATCCCCCTCGTGTCCCAGCACCGACCGAGGTCCCTCATGGGGACGCGAAGATCTGTCATCCTGCCCCGTCTCCCTGTAACTTCCCTCATCGGCCCTCACACGTGCTCCGGGAGGCCCCCACTCTTACATGTTTTCTGCACATCTGGAGAGTGACTTTCCCTCCCTCCATTCTCCCTTCTCCTCCTCTTCCTCTCCTTTCCCATATTCTATCTCTTTCTTCTATTCTCTTCCTTTTCCCATCTCAATGCTTTTCTCTATCAGCTTTTGCATTAAGCTCAAACTACTTTCCTCCAAGTTTCTAGTCAATGCCCAGTCTCTCTGCTAAGCCTCAGGAGACCAAAACAGCCGACCAGTTCTTGGCATTCTCCAAACAATGGCCTGAAACTCAGCCTGGGGGCACAGAGCTCTCTTTGCAGCTGGTCCTCCCTTTCTCACCACAGTGAGGGGGTCCTGTGGGGCACTGCATGCCTTCTCTGCAGGGCAGGGCTAGGGCGGGGCTGGGGCAGGATGAGACAAGCCCATCGGTGGATCCACTGCAGGGGCTGGCCTTTAGGGGAGGGTGTGGCGCCCCCCTATGCACCCCTGGGCTGCTCCCACAGGGACCACCTGCCCCTCCCAGTCGCCCCTGTACCCGTCAGTGCAGCGACCAGCAGCATAGACGCTCACCGTTCCATCCTCCAGCAGCAGTCGCAGGACTTTGTCCCCAACTCTGTAGTCCTTGGTGATTTCAGCAGACTTCCAAACCTCTTCTGGATCAGGAATCCAAACCCTGTTGTACTGACCAACAGAATAAGACAGACTTAATTTCAGCACTTTAAAAACAAAAACACAGACACTAGATGATTAGACACAGGAAGGGTTTTTGCTGTCCGCTGGGTTAATTCCTTACCTAGGGATATTTTTACCTAATCTTTGCTTATGAAGCAATCTTTAAAGCATCTGCAGCACACCAGGCCTAGCTGCTCCATCACATTTACAGGTAACGGCATCCCCAAATCCTCATAGATACAGCCCAAAAACAGAGAGCCTGAGGGCAGAAAGGAAATCTGTGGGTCCTTGGTGATCAGACCTGAGTGCTGTCTACAAGACTTGGAGCAGAGGGATTTGGCTCCGGGGCGCTGGACTAGACACTTATTCTCTTGTACCTCATTTTTCTCATTCATAAAATGGGTACACCACCACCTGCTTCTTGGAAGTTTAGACTATGTACTTGAAAGGACTTTGTAAAATGCTGCAGAAGCCCTGTTAGAGCAGCCGCATGCTGGTGAGCAGCCAAGGACTCCCACCACGGGACATGCAGAAGCCAAGACTTTGCTGGCCCATTCCCCACAGGCCGGTGGTAAGATCCGCTCTGATATTCACACTCCCAGACAGGAAGCAGGAGGCTCGCTCTCCAGACCAGCAGCTCCTGAATGCTGCTAAAAATAAAGGCGAGGTGACCGTCATTTCTTAGACTGCACTTCCTCACAGGGTCCTATGATCTGTTCCTCTCTCTTCTCTGCATGTGCTGCTTCCTCATGCACTGACCACTCTCGCTCTCCCACCAGAGGCCGCATACTCACATTCTCCTGTAACCATTCAGTCATTCATTCAACAAACACTTGGCATCTAATATGCATGTGTCAGGCATGGGGCTGGGTTACCCAGAAGGAAAGGCCTCTCTGAGCCTCCTGGTCTTCCTTTGACTCAGAGCTTCACGTGTATATGCTATTTGCTTCTCTCCTCTCATGTGCTGGTGGTTTCTATCAGGGGGAACCCTAGGGAGACCCCAACGTGCTCGAACACAGCCAGACGGACAAGAACAAGAATTGGGAGACACTAACAAGGAGACATTAAGCAGCACCCGGGAAAGGTCATGCTCCAAAAGCCCAGGACCCCAGCTCTGGCCCTCGCCCGAGAGGACACCCAGAGTCTAACCTTCCTTTCCTAGAGCAAACCAGCCCCAAGGCAGCCAAGTTCCCCAGACGCAGAGCTGGGAGGGGTACCCGCTCCAGGGCTGTTCCGACAGTGGCCCGCAGGGACGTCCCCTTTCCACTTGCGCACACTCACGGGCCAGGGGACTGGCTGGTTCTTTGGCATTGCCCCTCATCGTGACAGATGAACTTTCTTGTTGTAAAGGGAACTCTTGCTGCAATAGGGAACCTTTGTGCCTTTAAGAGGGGAAGCTGAACATTTATTTCTGTGCCTGCCATCCTTCCAAATGGACTGTCCCTGAGTACTGAATTTGCATCCGGCACCATCCTAGGCTCTGGAGACAAACAGATTTTGTGAACCTCTGTTTCTTCATAGCCAAATAAGGACCTGGCTCCGTGCCAGCAGCTGAGCCCTAGGCAGTGTCTGCTGGTATCTTCTGACCATGGGAAATGCTCCTTTGGGTTAGGGACTGTACCGTCAGGAGTTTCCAGTTACAAAACAAACTCTGGGCAATAAAATGATGACATTTCAACTTTCTTCATCATAGTATTATATATTTTCTCTAATTTACATACATTACTTTTGTAATCAGAATAAACAATATGTATGACTTCTTACAGGCAAACATCAAAATATATATGCACATGACTGCAACTTCATTCACAGTGGCCAAAAAAGTAGAAACAGACTAAGTGTCTGTCAATATGACAATGAATTAAAAAAGCAAAACTGCGGCACATTCTTACCATGGAATATTACTTAGAAGTAAAAAGGAATCATCTTCAGTCAATACTGCAGGGTGTTAAAAATAGATGGTAATTAATATTTTAAAACTTTATCTTATGTGTGAGACTAAAGCAAAAAATATTTATTTGGTACAAAATTTATATTTTGACTACTGCATTTCCTAATACAACTTATGTGGACAGATTGAAAAAAAAAAAAAAGGAATGATCTACCGATAAACACCAGAGCCTGGATGAACCTCGGAAGCAGCATGCTGACTCAGAGGAGCCTTTTGCATATGTACACACTGTGTAAGTGCCTTCAGATGAAGGGTGAGGCCAGGATAAACTAACATAAGAAAAAAACCTCAGAATAGTTGATTGTGGGGATGAACAGGACAGGCAGTGAGTGAGAAGGGGCACACAGGAACTTTCTGGGTGATGGAAACATTTTATATTTTGACAGGACTTAAGCGTTCATTGGTTCTAAAATTTATACATAAAAAACAAAGAAATATGGAACTTTGCAGCTATGGACACTAAAGTATTTAGAAGCACATGCATTGATGTCTGTAATTTACTCTCAAATGCTTTAAAAACTAGGACAGATTGACAGCTGAATGGAGGGATAGATGGATGGAGAGATACATGCTTTCATGCTAGGATCTAGGCTCTAGATTGTTGGATTGGTGCTCACTATAAAATTCTTTCAGCTTTGCTTTCTGCTTAGAATTTTCGTAATAAGGTGTTAGAGGAAAAAAAAAATGAATAGAACGCAAAGTTTAGGGTACAAGCACTAGACCAGAAAAATGCTAGATGAGGAACATAACTTTTAATAGAAAATGCCTTACATAATAAAAAAAAAAAGTAACTGTCATTGGTTAGATATCAATCTTGACTACCCTAAGAAGAAATAAGTTCTCTGACATGCTTTACTTCTGGACAGCTGGGTGAGCAAAGCCTGCAGAAATGTGACATGGAACGGATAAGTTTTGACACAGAGAGAAAGGATGGAAGGATGACTTGGCAGAGAGTAATACAGAGCTAGGTATGCACACCCAGTTCGCGGGAGCCTCACCTCCACGCCCTGCACAGGTGGGCCTCTGACAGGCACACCCACGTCCCTGCTGCCAGGGGCTATGTGTTCCCTACCCCAGCTCTGCTGATGAAAATATTTATCGTTAACTTTATAAAAACCTCAAATCATTAATGGCATACCCCAAAATATCAAGAACCGGCCACACCTCTCTCGCTCTAAGCCCAACTGTACAAGTGAAATCATTGCCCTCCCTCCCACGTGGGACACGACATCCAGGGGTGGACGTCTCCATGGCAGCATGGGAGAGGACTCCCAGGGATGAGCCCGGCCCTGGCACCTTAGGATCGACCATGCCATCCTCACCAAAAGGGGGAAAAGAAATGTAACAAATAAGGTATCAGTGGCTAAGAGAGTTCAAATAGAGTCGAGAGGCTACTTTGGAGGCTACCCTTATGCAAGCTTCAGCTAGATATTGCTATTTACCAGGGTTTGCCAACCCCCAACCAAAACCATTCCTGCAAATCCTAAGGAGCACCTAGGACTCTGATTCTACAAAGGTTCCATGCACTATGATTACTTTCCAGAAACCTACGACCTCCAGATGGGTCCCTGGACCAGATAAGTCCTGAAACGCAGAGGGGCCAGCCTCTCCAGAATATCAGCTAGTCCATCCTGATATCCCACATTATCAACAGTCCTTTCCAACATGAAAAAGTTAGAATGGGTATAACTCAAATATCCTTAAAGATTGGGAGAAGGATCAAAGGAGGAGGAGGAGTTATAACAGACAAGATGGAACTTAACAAATGAGTATGACTGCTGAATCATTATATCAATGTTTCTTTTAGCCTCCAGTGTCTTGGAGTAGCTAGAAGGACAAATCTAAAATTATGGGACTGTAACCCACACCAAACTCTGAAATCTGTTCTACAACTAATTGTTGTGATGTGCTTGAAATTTATTGCACTTGTGTATATATATTTCAAAATTAAAAAAAAAATGTTTTTAAATAGGGCTTTAGAACAATTATCTGAGGAGTTTCCTCAATCTTTTACTCCATTGTGTGATGTACAATCTAACTTCTGGGAAACTCATTCTCAATTAAAATGCTTATAAAATGTGTTTCAATTCTCTTTGTATAATTTCTTTGTCTTTACCTTTTTTTTTTTTTTTTTTTCTGGCATGGGCAGGAACCAGGTATCGAACCTGGGTCTCCGGCATGGCAGGTGGGAACTCTGAACCACCTCTACCTGCCCTGTCTTGACCTTTATTTTTAAATACTCTGGAAAGCAAAAAGTTAATTTCACTTCTCAATAAAATAGAGTTAATTTTACTCATCAAAGGAAAAAAAAAAAAAAAAGAACCGCCGCTGTAGAATTTTAGGGTTGAAAAGGTCCTTGGAGACTGTCTCCTCCAAGCTGTCTGTCCGCTTGGGCGGCGGCCCCTGTGGGAAACCGGCAAAGCGGAGGTGCGCAGTGACCGAGAGGTAGGTGGGGGCTGGAGGCGAGATCCCAGGGGAGACCCTCGGGCTCTGAGAAGTAATGTGAACGGCACTAAGGCAATCCATCCTCTTCAAACTGAAGCCCAGAGAGGGTAATAACCTTCTGACCACCGCACAGAGTGCCAGAGGACCTGGACCCGAGTGGCGCCGGGGGCGCTTGACCCCCAGTTTGAACGGCTTGTTCATTCAATGAGTCTGTCCCTGAAAGTAATCCTTGACTCGCGACTGCAACCATCTGCCTGAAGGTTCAAATGCTCTCAGAGAAACCGGCCTGGATTTGTTTCCTTGGTTCGTTTCAGCTAAAAGTAGTAGAAAATGGTAGGCAGTATCAGGACAAACATAACCATGGGCCCCGGGCCGCCCCCCACACCCCGCTGGGTCCCGGAGCCCGACAGGGAAGCGCCGGCGGCCGCTGGGAGCAGGCGCTGAGACCCGCCTGGTAAGTCAACACCAGGAGAGTTTACTCAGTTGCACATTAAGTTACACCCATTCCTTTCCTCCCCTCCGTCATCAAATTCTTCTTCCCACAAGGCAACCTTTCAAACCCAAGGAAGAGCTAAGTTCGCAGAGCATTTAGACAAATAAACGTGGTCCGTGCAAACACCGTGACTGGCTCCCACCTGACCTCCCCTGGAGGTTTTCCTGCCTGGGCAGCAGGAACCAGGGTGGGGGGGTGGGTGGGGGGGTGGGGGGTGGGAGCAGGGCCAAGGCGGGGGGACGGCTCTTCCCGCGCCCTTCCCGGGGGTGCTGGCCGGGAGGGAAGGCAGGCTTTAGGTGGCCCAGGAGAAGCTCCGGCGAGAGGCAAAGGCTTTGGGGCCCTGACCCTTAGGCAATGATAGGGTCTCAAGAACACGCCCCACGCCCCCCATCCCACAGGCACCGGCGAGGTTACAGCAGTATCCTCTCGCTTTTTTGAGGGAGTCTTCTTGAAGAAGTTACAGGGAACGTGGAACGGAACGAGTTTTCCTTCCTGGAGCTGCGCTGTGGACTGGAAGGGAGTCTCTACACCCTAAGCCAGTCAGAGCAGATAGATGACTCCATTCTCCCTCTCCTCCTCCGTACGCCCTCCCCACAGGCCTCTCCCGAGTCTCTCCTGCTCTTCCTGCTCCTCCCAAGGTCCGGGCCTGGCCACCTGACATGCTGCTTCTGAACAGCCTCCCCCATCCCCACAGCCTCCACCACTGCCAGCTTCTGAGACCTCCAGCCCACATCACTCCACGAAAGACGTGTCCAAATTGCAAACTCAACTAATCATTACACCTATCCCCAACCCACTCTTCCTCCTTGGTTCTCTCGCCCCCCAGGTAAGAGACCTGGGATAAACCAGCGCCCCACTTCTTTTCTCCAGCCTCAATGATCACCAAGTGCTGGAAAGCCTGCACCTTCAACAGACCGCACCTGTCTGCTCCCTGTCCATAAGTCAGGCCCCATCCCAATCATCTCACAAGTGGAGCAACAAACAGTTTGCCAAGTGCTTCTTAACCCAGGCTCATCGCCGGGTTCCTTCAGACACGCAGATTCCCTCGCCCAGACTGGACCAGAGTTCCTGCGGCTGGGGCCTGGCCAGATGAAAGCTTTAAAATATGTCCTAGTGATCTTGCCAGACACAGCCCAGCCTGGGGAACCATCATCCTAGCCAATTTTTCTCTTCAGGCCTCACTGCCTTTTCAATTCTCCCCCTCCCTGCTGCCACCCCAAACCACTAATAGTTTCTGGAACACAACAAACTCATCTTTGCCTCTGTGCCTTTGCATTTTTTTGTTCCCTCCATCCCCAGGTCCACCAGTCCTTTCACCATCAGGAAGCAAATTGCTCTGAGCAGTCAGAGTCAGTTCTAGGCTCTCCTTATCTGTGACCCTTTCCCCGCCACCCTCCCCTCACCCCCGGCAGGGGTGGATACTTTCCTTTAGAGTCCTCTTTGCCCCTTCCCCAGGCTTCCAAATTACTTCCATTCTCCCCAAATGGCAGTGAGCTTCCAGATCATTGTCTTTGGGTCCCCGGAACCCTACTTCCTGGAGGTAGCACTCCAAAAACAAATGTTGAATGAAATTTCAAATTCCCAGTAGTTCATATAAACCATTTAAGACTGAAACTCGGTATTTTAGTATTTGTCTCCCCCTCCATTTTTTATTTCTTATTTTGAACTTCCTAAAATAATATACTGAGTAAATCTAATTTTCCAGAGTTGTTAATGATGCACAGAAGTCAAAAAGTTGCTTAGAACACCCAAATGGAAAAAATCATTAACCTGCAATTTGACCCTCCTTTAGACAGGACCTTCAACTGACAAATCAAGATACTTCTCTTGACCTTGCACATGAGAGTTTTGGCAGAGTTCGACTTTGCACATGTGAGTTTTGGCAGAGTTTCTGGGAAGATGTCTTGTGAATTCTTCATGCACAAGTGAGAGAAATGGATGGTTGAAGGATAAAAAATTATTAAATCTCTGGCCGAGTCCTAATTAATGAGCAAAAGCATCCTTAAGAAGGGTCTGTAGAGGCATGCCTCAGAACTCTATTGCCTCCCCCTCCATTCAGCATTTCCACCAATATCTTAGATAAAAAAAACAGAATGCATGGACACCAAATACACAGATGGAAAGATTAATTAGCTAAAGGCAGAATCAAGATTCAAAAAGGTTTTGACGAGTAGCAAAAATGTTGTGCCCTAAAGAACAAGATAGAAAACTTAACAGGTGAAAATGTAAGTTCCAGTATTTAGGTTCCAAAAACCAAGTGAATTATAGTAGCATCAACATCAAAAACAACTAATCTTGATTAAGCATTATATGCTAACGGTTTTACATAGATTATTTAATCCTTACAGCGCCTCCAAGCTGGTAAACACTACTTTAAAATCCATTTTACAGGCCTGGAAACTCAGAAAGAGCCACCCAATTCGTAGGGCAGAGCCAGGACTTCACCCCCAGCCACCATGTAAGGCACCTTCCAGGGGCAGAGCATGTGCTAACTAACAAAGAGGCGCAGGGGTGGTTCAGTGGTAGAATGCTCGCCTTCCATGCAGGAGACCTGGTTTTGATTCCCGGACTGTGCACCCAAAATAACAATAACAAAAGCACCAAAATCACGCTATGCTGCACTGAGAGAGACCCACAGGAGGCTGGATCCTCACAGTTTCCCCCTTGTGGCTGAGCAGACCAGATCCCACTAACGTGGGCATCAGGGCGTTGAAAGTGATTCAGAGGAAGTCGGCCAGGATGGAGAAAGGTCTGGAGGTCGTTGTGAGAGTAGGATTGGCAGAACTGTCACTATTCTCAAGCTCTAAGCCTGACACACTTTCACTACAGCAGTTGTCAAATCCCCTTGGCTTCCTTGTTCTTCTCCAAATATCTCCACATCTTCAACTCTTGCCAACAGGTCCCAGGTACCCCTCTCCTTTCCGAGGATAACCCTTGCCTTGTGCCTTTCTTGCATCTTCAGATTTCAACCCTTCCCTGGTTCCTGCTCTTCAGCCCATGGCCATGCTCAGGACTTCCCCTTCTACAAGGGAAGCAGCCCCTGGGACCTGTTAGTAACCCAGCGTAATCACCCTTTCTCAGCCTTCACCCCCCTTGTCTTCTCTGCAGTTAATGGGACACCTGAGAGCCCCGTCTTTATTTATTTACAAACATAGTCTTTTTTCTGCTGTTTCTTATTTTATATGTCATGATTACACAGCATATAGTATATATACTTTTTATGCCCTTATTTTTTCATATAAGTATTTTTCCTTGTTGAACTCTTCATAAGTAGCATCTCTAATGGCTTTGTACTATGCTACCATGTGAGTCTTTCTGTAATTTCCTTAATTGTACCCCTCTTGTTGGACACTGGGGTTGGTTCTATTTTGGTACATAAGGAATACTCCGACGAATCAGCAGGTGCTGGGCGAGGCAGCTAGGAAGTGGATGAATTTCTCATGAGCCCTCTGCATGGGGGCGGAAAGGTCACATCCCGCTGCCAGGAGGAGGATGATAAAGGTGGAGCTGTGGGAGGCATGAAGAGATTAGGCTTTTATCCTGTCTCCATCACCCCTGTGTGACCTTAAACAGTTTACTTAACCTGAGTCATTTATTAAATTGGGATAATGACGTCTAGTATACAGGCTTGTTTATTAGGGTTAAAGGAAAGAAAACACTCATATTTTTAAAGTGACATCTGGCACATAAGAAGTGCTCAAAGACTATGAGATAAAAATAACCATTTATCAGTATCAATCATTTTCATGCCCAAGGCTTTTTCTATAAGCAGAAAAATTCATTCATACATTAAACACACATCAAGCATTTATTGAGGCCCCTACTCCTCCCTTTCTCTAGAAGCTCTTGATCAAGTGGGGGAGACAGAGTTAATGAGCTGCCAAAAGTCCGGGTGAATGGTGCCTGGATGGAGATGAACACGAAAAGGGACTTGCTGCACAGACTTCTCAGAAGAGGCACTGCAAAAGTTGAATTTGGGACGTGCAAGTGCTAGTGAGCAAAGAAGACAGACGTTTCAGGTGGAGGGACCTACAAGGAGTTTGGAGTCTGCAGAGTGTGAGCCAAGGTAGGAGCGGGGAGATGATGCAGAGATGCAGCACCCCTGGCTAGTCCCGGTGAGTCTGAACGCAGCAGCAGCTTCCTGAAGGATTCAAGTAGGCAATGGCCAGATGATTTCCCTCAGGGAGAGCGCAAGGAACAGAACTGCTGGTCAAACACGCTAAGCATTTCTAAGGTATATTGCCAAAACACTTCTGAAAAGAGATGGATCATTTTGCACGTTGACCGGCAACTATTCTCACCAGGCCGTCTCCCAGGAGGCTCGTCCTTCCTAGAACCTCTCTTCCTGTTGCTCTGACACCTGCCACCCCTCCTGTCTCCTTTGCCTCAGTATTGGCTCCATCTCAGGCTCCTCTTTTTCCTGTCCTTCCCTGAACAAATATGTCCCCCAATTCTCAGCCCTCTTCTCACTCCACCTCATGTCTCCCTTGGCAAATGCTTCACTGTCTTGGCTCCAAGGAGACCCCTGGCCCCAGCCCAGCACACCACCCACAGCGATTGCGACTTCCGCACCTCTAGCCACCCAGGAGATCTCCACCCAGAAACCCCCTCACCACTTCTGCCTCTGCAGGTACGGAACTTGTCTCACAGCTTTCCCAAGACATCTGTCCTCCTCCCAGTCCTGCACAGCACCACCTTGCCCTCAGTCATCCAGACGCAAACCTCGATGCCATCCTGGCTCGTCCTTCACCCACACATTCCCCAGCCCAGTCTCTCTTTGTGGCCTCACCTCCATCAGCCCTCATTCCTCCCCAGACAGGTGGGAAGACCAAGAAGTCAGCTCCCTGCTTCTGCCTCTTTTCTCCCAAGCCATTGTGGGCACTGCAGGCATTTCCAACTTCCTAAAACACTGACTTGGGTCCTGCCATCCCGCACTTAAACCTTGAATAATGTAGCAGGCAGGCCTTGCCCTCTTTCTGGTTTAGCTATGCTCTCTGTGGAAAATCCCCAAACCCCCTCTCCTTGCAGGCAAGTGAGATAAGGTACATTTCTTGGTATAGAAACCCCTCCCCTATCCTTCAGGAACTGGTAAAGACACAGGTAGGCAAAAGAAGACATTTCTGGGTTGGGGCCCCTCAACGGTTCAGCCCTGGGCCATTCTCAAGTTAAATCAGCCAAATTGTGTACCTTGTCTTTAACATGTCAAAAAGTCTATAAAAGCTAAGGTTGCCTTTTGTTCGGGGCTCAGACTTTTGAGGTGACTTAGTTGGGCCCTCCTGCGCAGGAGCTAATAAAATCTGCTTCCTGAAACTGCGGATCCTTAGTCTCAGCCTGTTCTAACTTCGCAGAACGTTCCTGGAGGCCTGCAGCCTCGTTCCTGGTTTTCGCGCTACAATAGTGCTCCTCACCCGTGGGGAAAGCCCTACCTGGCCTGTCTGCTGCTGCAGGACCCTCCCCTTCTCAGCTCTATCTCCCCCCCTGCTCCTCCAGGCCCTCCAGGCCTCAGCAAACCGAATTTCTTGACTTTTCCTTTCTTTTTTTGCCTTTGCTTGTGTTGGTCCTTCTGTCAAGAATTCTCTCCCTCCTTCTCCTGAGTTTATTTCCTTTAATTAGAAGTATTCTCTTCTAGCTCTGAAACCCTAAAGTTTTCTGTGTCTATCTTGTGACATTTGTCACATTCTACCTCCTATTAAGATGGTGTGCATTTCTATTTCAGTCCTGCCACTAGTCAGAAAACTGGAGAGGCTATCACTTAAAAAAAAAAAAAAAAAATTCTAACCCTCCCCAAGCATAATGCTTTGTATACAGAAAGTGCTAAATAAAGGTTTTACTGGGGAGAGGATAATATGCTAATCTTCAGGGCTACTGCAGGAGCAAAGATCAGATACTAGATGGGGTGGGGGGGTTAAGGAGTTGGGGTGGGGGCAGACAGCTTACAGCCTGTGAAGTGGATGTGGTGGGGGAGGCTGGAAATCACAGGGTGGGGGCAGCTGTCACCCAGGAGCTGGCTGCCCCAGAGGGATCCCAGGATGAGCAGCTCATCATTGAGCTGCTGCAGGATTAGTTTTGCCTCTGGTTGCAGAAATGGGTTTCAGATTGTTTTAAATCATTGCAGTAGCCAAGATAATGCAGAGAGAGAGAGAGTATCCTGGGGGCTAAATGTGGCCAAGGGCTCCCCAGTCAGATTTTGAGTTAGGCGGGTCTGTTAGATCTGTGAGTGCTTCAAGGATAATCTGTTAGATTGCGGGGGTGGGATGGGGGACAGTTAGGAAGCAGGGGAGACGGTTTTGTCTCAGTTTAGGAAAGAACTGCTTTACAAAGCAAGGTCTCTAAAATCCAAACAGGCAATTTCACAAACCAGGGAGCTCCCCACCTTTGGGACTGTCAAAGTGGAGGCTGACCAGCTGGCTACTTGGCAGGGAGGCAGAGAGAATCTGCCTGGACACAAGGTCCAGGGTGGCCCCCCAGGCTCCACCCACGCTTGTCCCTTTAGAACTCTCCCATCTCAGCTCTTCACCATGCTGCCTGGTGGCACTTCATATTTGAGGTATGAGGCATTTGATAATAGGGATGTTGACATCTGTGTATTCAGGGAAAACTGCTCTTCCATATAAATTGATCATCAACAATTTTCTTTGTCCTCCAAAGCATCTCCTAAGAGTCGTTTCATTCAAGAATTTTCTTTCACGTCCAGTAAGTTGAAGACTTCAGCATGGTTTGATACCTGATGGCGCTTAATCTTGCCAGTTAATGGAAATGAAGGGAAAAATATGGCTTGGTGGATTTGTCTTTGTACTGTTAGTAATTAGGCAAAGTAGAAGAAAGGCTTGCTTAAATCATTGAAACTTCTTTTGTATCTACAGCAAAATCTTTTATATCTATAGGACAAGGGCCTTTTAAAATATGAAACCAGGGCATACATCAGGAGACATTAATGGAGTCTAGTCTCACCCATGTGAATGTCTAGGAGACCAGATTTCCCCACTGGGGTGTGGGAGCACAGGCACTGTGGCTATTGAAATAGACTTTGTTAAAGGGGCCAACACTTGGACACTCTTTATCCAAATGATGAACCAAGCACATCTCAGTGGGTTCCAGACCCCACTCGGTGGAGAAACATGCCCTTCCCTGGTCAGAGGTGAGGCCCTCAGCCTCTCCGAAGAGGAGGTTTCCGTTCCAGACAGTGGGGGAGAAATGGTCCAGAGGGTTTCTCAGAGTCAGGATGTCTGAGAAAGGTGCTTTATAAACGGCAAAGCTCCTTATAAATGTTAGGCAAAAAGCCGGTGACTGCACACCTGGACACCTGGGCTCCCGGAGCGCTTAACAGCCGCTATCAGTGACACCGGGTGGGCCACACGTCCAGGCAGCTTCGGGCATGGGATGAGCCGAAAGGCACGCGCAGGCATTGTGAGGACCCTGACGGACTGAATATTGCGGTCCCAGGCTTCTTGCAGAGTTGTTCAAGGGACTCCCAGGTGGGTGAGAAAAATTATAGATGCTCGTTTTCGCTCGCATCTGAGGTGTTCACGTGCCCGGGAACAACTATGATTTCACTCGTGGAGTGGGAAAAGGGGCCAAAGGGGCGCCGGTCGCGGGAGGCGGAGATGGACTTGCGGCCCCTGGCACCGGGCAGCCTTCCCACGCGGTCATCTTGTCCCCAGGGGGTGCCAAGTCCCCCGAGTGCGCCTTCCCCGCGGGCAGACACTGGATCACGCCGGTGCCCTCGTGGGGCTACGCTGCCGGGTGCCCCCAGACCCCCGCGCGCCCTCCGCGGCCCCCTAGGCGGTCCCGCCAGCCCCTCCCCGCGGCGAGTGCGCCAGGTGCGCAGGTGTGGCCCGGGCGCCAGGTACAGTCAGCACTAGCGCCGGACCCAGCCGGGCTTCCCCCCGCCCCAGTGGGGCCGACCCTGCGTACCTGCGTGTACAGCTCGGCCACCGCCATGGCCGAGAGTGGCCAGAGGCAGCTCGAGGGCAGCTTGTGGCTTTTGGACGCCCCCCGGGGGGGAAACCGTTTACTCGGGAGCAGCGTAAATCACCGCGGGGCGGTCGAGCCGGAAAAGCTCGCCAGCGTTAGCTGATCCCGTTTGGCGGGGGCGGGCACCTGGGGGAGGCGCCGAGAGGACTCGGTCCCGGGATTGGTCCTCACGAGTCCAGCGTGGCCAGTCCTCGCCGCTATTGGCTGGAGCGCGGGGGTGGGGGGAGCGACCCCTCCTCCTCGCAGGTTCGCGGAGAGAAAGTGGGGCCACCTGGCGCGAGCTCCAACCTTTCCGCCAAGAAAGAGCTGGAGCGGAGTTTGGCGCTCTCCAAAGGAGGGAGCAGGTGTAGTCTAGGCCGTTCCGGTCCAAGTTTTAGCTCACTTAACTCTTAGCGTGTTTACTGGCAAAAGCAGAAGATCAAATCACTTAAATAGAAAACTCAAGAGAGTAAATAACTATTAGATTTTTAAAGAGAGTTCAGCAAATATAAAAGAGTCATTTTCCTTTATGTGAGCAATAACCACTTAGAAAATACAATAGAAAATTAGATGTTTACAATATCAACAAAAATATGAAATGTTTGGGAATTAAGCCAACAAAATGTATTTGACTTTCGTGAAGAAAATGTTTAAATTTCTCTTAAAGGGCATAAAAGAAGACCTGAATAAAAAGAGAGCTATATGTCATCTTCACGGATGCAATATTTAATATTGCAAAGATATTGATTCTCCCCCAAGTTATCAGGCAAACCTAATATAATTGGAATCAAAATTACAAAATCAGGACTTTCTGGAGACATGCACAATGATTTTTAAATTTTGTATGGAATAAAAATCTGTATAACTAAGACTTTTCAAAGCAAAACAGACGTTCAGTGTTAACTGGTGCGCTGAATTCTATGTACAAATCCTTAGGCTTCCGGAGCAGTGTGAACTGGATGATTGCCAAGACCTGCCCGAGCTGCACCCGCCCCCACGGCCCCCACACACCCCTCCACAACCCCACGCCCTGCACCCCACCTCCCAGACACCAGCGTAATGTCCCCGACCCGTGCCTATGCCAGCGCCCCAACCTGCCGCCGCACTGTTGTGCCCCGCCCCACTCCACGTCCTGCTCCTCGCCCACCCGGCAAATACAGAGCTTTAGACTGCTGAAGGAAATCAAGTTCCAAAGCAACACTCTCGGTGCTTTTGATGATAGATTACACAGCAGCTCTTTAGGTTCAGAAATGTTAGTTACACTGAGTGGGCTTATTGACTACGGTATGTGACGCGGAAATCACATGTCAAAAACAGGTTGAAGTTCAGGAAATGAGGAACAAAACCAAATTTCATATAGATTTAAAATGCAGAATGGCTATCCATGTATCACAGCAAAATCTAAGCTTAGAAACGATAAACTAAATGACAGACCTGGATTATAAATAATAGCATGATGCTGGCTTATAGTATGAAGACTATGACAAGCAAAGGTGCTCAAATTTGACCTGCAAGAAGGGATACTTGAAAAAATGAATATGATAAAAGGGGCATGGATGCTAAAAGGAAGACACCAAGGGTCTTAAAATAAAATAAAAGAGACAGAAAAAATGGTACTTAAAAAGAAATTGGGCAATTGAGAAAGATAAATTCCAACCGTTGAGGATTCACTATGAATAAAAACTCTAAGTGGTCTCTACAAAAATGAAACATGGTTATACTTCAGAACTCTGAGAAAACTGACTATAAAAGTGACATGTACTACATATCATACTATTATCTAAGCATCAGAAGACAACAGAAGTGACACTTTTATTAGTAACAAAAATAATGAATAATGAATAAGTTTAAGTTGCAACTTAAACTTGTTGCAACTATTATTTCTGTGGGTGATAATGAAAAGGAAAACAACTTGTAAAAATAGAATTGCCAAAGTATCAACAATCAAATTGCTGTGTGACAACTTTATCTTTTTACACTTAAAAGCTTAAGAAAACTACCACTGATCTTCTTAAAGAAAATCCATCTCAGTTGAAAAGTATGGTAACAATATTTACTCATTAAATACTAATTAAGTTTTCTAAAAGAGAACTTGAAAAGATCCAGCGTGCATGTTTAAATTAAGTCCAATGGATTCAAGACCAAGTATACACGTTACGTGTCTCAAAGCTAGATTACAAATTATCATCATCTTCACGTTTTCTTTTCAATGTATTTGATGAGTCACTGACAATATTTTGTGATGACACCATGTTAGTGGCTTCTATTGTTTCTGATGGGCTAATCATTCATTAATGATATTTTTGTTCCCCTTTTGATTGTTCCTCTTGCTATTTTCCAGATATTCTCTCTTTGTTTTTCAACAGTTTGCACATAATGTGTCCAGGTGTGGATCTCTTTGTGTTTATCCTACTTGGAGTTCTATGAGCTTGCATTGGTAGATTAATGATTTTACAAAATTTGAGAAGTTTCAGCCATTATATCCTCAAATTATTTTTGCCCTCTCATCTGTCTTTTCTTCTTCTAGAACTTCCATTATTCATATATTGGTATGCTTATTGTCCCACAGGTTCTGAGACTCTGTCCATTTTTATTCATTCTTCTCTCTCTCTGTTCCTCATCTGGTACTTTATTTTGCTCTCTCTTCAGGTTTTCGTATTCTTTTTTTCTAACAACTCAAATCTGCTGCAGAATCCCTTAAGTCGGTTTTCCATTTCTGTTCGTTCATGTATTTTTCAGTTCCAGAATTTCCATTTTATTTATATATATAATTTCTATCTCTTTACGAAGATCCTCTAATAGTTGAATCACTGTTCTTTAATTCTTTAAACAATGAATTATTTAATTGAATATATTAATACACATATAATGAAGTCTTTGCATGCTAATTACGAATGTGGGTCCACTCAGAGACTGTTTCTATGGACTACTTTCCCCCCCCCCCCCCCCCCGAGTATGGGCCACACATTCCTATCCCTTTGCACATCTTATAATTTTGCAAGTCTGGATTCTGGTTGTTGTTGTTGTTTTCCCACCCAAGAGTTGTTCTTGCTATTTTTTTTTTTGGTGGTTGAACTAAATCCATGCAAATGGTTTCTCCCATTGTGTATGGCCGCTGATGTCTCCCTTCAGTTTTTCTTTTCTCTTTTTGTTATTCTTGTTCTTGTTTTTAAATCTTGATTCCTAGGGGTTACCCTTCTCTCTGTAAGTTTAGCAGTCATCATTTGATTGGTCAGAGGTTGTGCTCAAATGCCCAAAAATGTTTCCACCTTCTGCTGATGGATGTACGATAGGTTGGGGGGCACATTCAAAGTTCAGTTAGTTTTCAATTCTGCCCTGACTTTTACTTTCCACTGGGACCTCTCAGCAATTCTCTGCACGGGTACACCAGCCCGAGATGTGTAGATAACTCGGGCTTTCTCTGGTCACTCCTGTGTGGATATGCAGAGACATTATCAAGGTCCTCTATGGCTGTGTCATTTTTATTTTTAGATCTCCCCATTACATTTCTGGAAGTCTGCTCGTCCACCGCTTGCTCCAACCAGGATTGCAACCTCAGGCTAGCCAACCTACTGGTCTTTCCCATTCATTTGCCCCCGAGATCGCTGCTGTTATGCTGCTGGGTGGGGATTTTTCTGTGCTCCACTTGGGTCAGCTGATTCCCTTCAAGCAGCACAGTTGGTTCTCACTGGGCAGGGAGGATGGTGGGCATAGCCCCAGGTGAGAATGCTGCAGACTCCTATTATTCTTACTCAGAGTTCGATCATTTTTCACAAATAACTGCTTATAATTTGTTGTATGCCTTTGTTCAATTTATAGAATTGAACATTTTTTGACAATTGTGTTCATTATTATTGATATTTGAGGAGAGGATTTGCTGAGCTCTTCAATATTCCACACTGGAAGCTGAAAGTCTACTTTTAAAATTTGAGAAAGATATCAAGAATAGTTGTCCATGGCCATTTGGCATTGTCTTTCTTTGCCCATTCCCTTATTATGACTAGCCCTAACACCATCTGTCTCTTCCTCTCTCCCTTCTCCCATTCTCATGAGGTTATCTATCAAAGCCTCCTACTCTTCCCCTTCCTCTACAGAAACCTGTCCTTTTACACAATGATTATTATCCTAAGGTTAGACACGAAGGTCATTCAGCCCAAAATTCTGTTTCTAGAAGACCATGGATGAAAAGGTACCACAGTCTCCCTGGGTTATAATCTGAAAATTTGGTATAGCTCAGCCCTTCTTAGTGATCATTTTTGGTTTTGTCACCAGTAGCACTGAGCAAACCCCTTTCAAATTCACTTAAGTTTCTTCATAGCACAGACTCCTGGGAAATGAATTTCAGAATTTATCACCGATAACATAAACTAGTATGTTATTTCCTTTCCGCTAACCTTTCTTAACCTTGCTGAAGCTTCAAAATATGTCAGCATATCATAATCAAGAATGGTGAATAATTCATGGTTTTCTTAACTGTGCCAACCATAATCTTTTAACACTGGCTCACATTCTTGCCCTCTTGGCCTTCAATTCTCCAGGCTGAACTGTGACAGTACTTTCAGACTGTCTTATGGGAAGCTTCCTGTCTTTAATTCTCTTCTGAAACTTTTCTATTCCCTATGTATTTTGCTTGAGATCCAATGACCAGAACTGCCCACAGTGGGCCAAGATGGTGCTGATAAATCCTGTATGAAAGCTTTTATTTTTCCTGTTTTGAACAGCACCCATCACATTTTGGCTCCAGGAACGCAGAGGCCAATATTTATAGACAAACTACATTGATTTCCCAGGTCCTTGTTTTGAGTGGTAAACTCTACTTCAGAATTCTTCTGGGTAATTACCTTGCTCACGCCTCTGTCCACTCACACTGACTAATAAGGCTGCCTTGGTCACCAGCAGCATCACACTCTCGCTTATATGGTGTATTCCCAGAGCAGCACAGTTTCTGTCCCTTTCTCTCCCATTCAAGAGAATACATTGTGGTGAGTTATTGCTTTCAATTCCTCTGTTAATTTTATCGTCTTTTCACTGATGAACCCCCACCACTATCTCATCAGTCCTGAGCTTTTTGTGAAGTTAACCCAATATTTAGATTCAGTGGTAAGGATATGGCCGAGCCTGGGCCGATCAGAGCATTCCCACAGCGACTGTCTCCAGGATGCAAGTAGAACTCAAGCCAGTCAATAAGACTCCATCCTGGCACACTTTACTGGCAACATTGAGAAAGAGGCTGGAAGGCAAAGCCACAGAATGAATCTTAGTGCTACTAAGGACCATCTTTGCCACGAGTTGTGGAACATAGCTCACACAGAGGAAAGCAAAGCAGAGATCCCTGATGCTAATGTTTGGGCACCGGATATAGCCATGCTGGAAGCTGTGCCCGAACTTTTCATTATTTAACATTCCCTTCTTGATGAGTTTGGTTGTCACATGTACCAGAAGAATCCTAAAGAACATATCAAAATGCTGCTGGATGAGAGTGGTTTTCTTATGGGGATAACCTTGAATAGGTTACAATTTATTTGGGGAGAAAAACCCTGATACTTCATTACTTTTTTTTTTTTTTTCCTGCATGGGCAGGCACCAGGAATCGAATCTGGGTCTCCTGCACGGCAGGCGAGAACTCTGCCACTGTGCCACCATGGCTCGCCTGAGATTTCATTATTTTAACATCCTAGTGTCCCACAGTCTGTGTGGTCAGTGATTGAATCTAAATTGGGTACTGCTGTATTTCTAGGGTCCGATATGGTGCCCAGAAGAGAAAAGCACTTAACAAATGAGTTAAATGAATGAATGTGTCAGAACAGGGGGGAGGAATGGTATAATGTATATGAAATCATGTATACTCATTTCTCTATATTATAAATGAAGATGAGGCTAATCAAACCAAAGATCTGCATAACCCAGCTCTTCATGTATCTATGTTGAAAGCCCATCTCCATATGTCTTCGATTTTTGTATTATACTAAAAAAGTCGCTCTACCGCCATTAAAAATACATTTGATACAAAATCACATCTTAATCTTTTGAAAATCTAAGTAGATTACATATACCAAATTACTTTTTGCTATGTCTATATCTCTGTCAGAGAATCCCAATGTATTTAGGTGTGACTTCTTGAGAAGATGTTGTTTTCCCATTTGTTTTTTGCTTGTATATTAAGTGTTTGACACTTATCCTCTTTATCATATCAGTCACCCTGTTGTCCAGGATAGTAGGGGAACATGCCAGCTTTTATATTACTGAGACTTCTTAGAATCTTCTCACGGTGTCATATGACATTTACCAATCTTCAGAAAAACTTGTTTTGTTGTTTTTAAACATGCCATGGGTTTATTTATAAGACACTTGACAAAAAAACCTTTGTATCCATATCTTTATTTGAACAATTTTCTATGATAACCCAGAGAGTACAGCATTAATGATACACATTTACCAGGTAGAACATCAGACAACTACAAATTTAGAGCATAATTGTCATTCTGATATTGTTTTGAATTTCATCTTAGCACTAAAGTGATATCTAGTGAAAACCTATACTTCAAAGGTTTCTGCTGATATGAAGTGAATTATTAACTTATTTTTAAAAATTTTATGTGAGATATGCTAGAATGAGTTCAGTTTAAAACTAGAGTTAGTTGATAAAGACTTCCACTTCTCAGCACTTATGCTTCCTTTTTAATAGATCACCTAAGAATTTTTAATGGATTTACCTAGGAATTTTTCAAAGATTAACTATATCGCATTCTTCTACGCAGATCAAAGTAGAATTCATTCCTCAGACTGAACAAGGAAAAATTTTTGAAAAACTGTAATGTTCAATTGCACTGTAGTTCAAAGACATATCCATTTCACAGTAAAATAAATTAAAATACAATGTGCCAAATGTCATGAGCACATTTCTGTGCAACACTGATACACCAATTAAAATTTTTCACGGACAGAAAAAGTCAATGTTACTCCAGGATCTGACAAAAATACTTATTAGGAATCATAAATTACAACTTAGATACCCACATTTAAAGAAAAAACAACATTCGTGGGAAAAAATTAAATGGTTCAAGTGATTTAGAGAGCCCGAAATGTTGGCTAAAATTTTATTATAACCAGGGTTATAATGAGATATTTGAAACTAGTGATCTCAAAATGCATGAAAATGTACTGACCTACCAAGTGTGATTTATATATACACCAGTTTCAACTGAAAAGACATTTTTTCCTTCAAATATTTCAAGCAATATTACAATAGTAAGGACATGTTAGTTATTTCCAGACATTTTATGCATCTGATAATATCTATTAAGCTAGTAACATTTTAATCAAACTCAACTATAAAATTAAAAATGCATAAAATTAATTTTGGTAGATATTTTTACATAGTGCTTTTCAGTTCCTGATCTACAGAGAAAATGCACTGTAATTCCAGATTGATTAAATTTAGGTTAGCACAATGGATTAGAACATATATTTCCTGTTGTTACATAATCTTTTATAGTACAGGGTTCTTAAAAAAATTTTTAAAGAAGAATGTCCATGAAAGGTTTCAAAGAGTTGTCCCCTTTACCTTTATTAAGGGTTGGTGGAAAACAAGACATTTAAGAGTTACCAAGAATCTAACATCTAGTTTTTCCATTTGCTTATTTGTGACATGGAGTTACCATTAACTCAAGGAACATTCTCTAAGCCAACACCTTATTGGCTCTGAAAATGTTGCTGTCCCATAATTTTAATCCCTGTTTGGAAATAACAGAAAGGAGAGAAAGGAGAAACCAATGGGTCATGCAGGAAGGAAAGGAATTAGTGGTTGGAGGCCACATCCAACAAAAACCCTCACAAAACCATGAAAAACAGGGCAAGATACCCTCTCCAAGTAGGATATCCCTTACAGAGGAAAAGTTCCAGAGAACTTAAGGCAGTCTAGAAGGAGAAGGGGACAGGGGTTAAGGCGGCCCTCACAGCACAGCTTGAGAACAAATTACAGAGCATTTATCCATGAACATAGGCTACAGCAATACAGTAAGTTGCTCTAGCATGCACAGAGCATATCTCCTAGTCCAAAGGAAACACCTGTAGGCATGCATACATTGTGATATTCAAATGCATGCTTACTTGTATATGGCCTGCCTTGTGGACAGACTTCCGACAGCACCCAGTGACCTGGGTTATTCTGTGATGAGAAACTAAATTGGGGAGGGTAGCGGAGCCTGAGTTTCTGGGGCTTGGCCTGCAGCTGCAGGTTCTCCATAGGCTTCATGGCTTACCTGACAGTTTCAACAGAGCCTCTGGGGAGTACGTGTTAAGAGTAACCTCCTCTTAATGGCAGGGAGGCTTTCACCACTTCCTGTCTTTTTGGTTGAGACTGCCTACCTAATTATGATCTAAACAAAGTGTTGCACCTTCCGAGGGAGTACTAATTTATTACAAAAGTCAGACTTAATTATTACAGGTAATTATGACAAAAAGGAAAACCACTTGGTTCTGGGTGCTTCATCTCATTAGAACAAACTCGCCACTCAGCTATTACTCAGTTCCCATATGCTAGTTGCCAACTCGGAAAGGAAAAAAAGCACTCTTGCTGCCCTGGGACGCTTTCAGGAAGAATCATGTGTAATCTCACACTTTTTAAAGTCTCCAGCCTCATATTTGCTCCACTGCCCTGCCGTCTATGGGAAAACAGAACCACTATAGGGCTGTGCAACCTCTTGGTCAGTTGCTGACTGATTTCCATCTCAAATTATCATCAGGAAGTGATTGTAGTAGCTACACTATCTACCTTCCAGTGCTGCTGTGAGGATAAAATGAGGTAGCACAGAGAAAGAGAACTGCAGTAAAGTATATCCAGACACAGGTCCTGTTTCTGTGCTACTTCCAACAGGGGAATCTAAGAGTCACTAAGTTTTTGCCCTCTGTTTTATCCTAACCAGTGGAAGTCACCCAGAGAATCCTTGATTATGCTTCCAGAAGAATGAACTGGTGACTGTGTGTGTGTGTGTATGAGTGTGTGAGAGGGAGAGAAAGAGAGAGATGAACATCGTGTGAGGACTTCTTGGACTGGAGGCAAGTGCCCTTTACCTAGGGTTATTAGAAATTTCTCACAAAAATAATTACACTGAAATTTTAATAAAGTATTTTCATAGCCTACTCCACTGTGATATTAAAACATTTGACCTATATTGTGCATAAGCACTCACCAAGAAAAAGCCAACTCTCAATCATCCACTGAAATGGAATGACTAACAGAGCAGAACATCCAAACTGACCCAAATCCCCAGAATGCCTATCAAATGGCTTTGGAATATATTTTTGTACTTTTGAACTTGACAAAAAAAGTCAGGTACATGAGGGATTTTCAAAACTTCCAATGGTATCACAAGCCTATACTTAGATTTTATCGCATATCATCTTTACCCCTTGCTTTAGTGTCAGTTCAGGTGATCAAAGTCTTAATCTAAAGAAAAGCTATAGAAGGCAAATTGCTTCTAATTTTTCAGCTTTGCATTCCAAGGGTGTGAGATGAATCTGTATGTGAAGTGATTGGGTAGGGGACGATTAGGAAGGGATTATCAAAAGAAGGAACTGTTCTGGTTTTCAAGGTCTTCCTTTGAATTCTTGGCCAACACAGGATTTATGAAAAAGCAAAATAGCGGTAATGTCAAAGAATGTTCTGCAGAGAAGTGAGAATAAGAACTTGTGCAGAGATTGGCATAAAGGCCTGTCCCCAGGCCAGAATGGGCAAGTGAATATTGACTTCATTCCCCTGCCTTCATGGCAGGTCAAACTGCAGGTGAGATAGCAGGCAATGAATTATGATTATGTTGAGGGAAGAGAAGGAGTGAGGGATAAATAAGACATGAGGGAAGGCTGGTGAACTATGTTTGTAGGTCGGTGAGAAGGTGTGGATTGACAGAAGGAAGGGCGAGCAATGCTCAAACTGGCCAAAAGATACTCAGAGACAGCAGAATATCACTAAATCCTTGAGAAGTAGTATACAGAATCATTTTTGGGGTCTTGGGAGTTCCCTGGCTGTGAGCTATTCTTGTTAAAACTAAAAATCCTCAGGGCACTAAAAGATCACTATCTGGGATTATGGCTTTGGAGGAAGCTGGAGCCCTGGAACAGCAGAACCTTTATGCTACCATTGCTGGAGCAGGTGAAACTGGATGGGCAGTGCTGCAAGCTCTGGCCCAGGTGTGGAATAAGTCTCCAGTACTTGACAGCAGAAAGTCAGGAGATGAGAAAGGCAGAAAGAGAAGGGAGGGGGAGTGGAAGGAGAGGAAAAAGGGGAGAGGGAGAAGGAGGTTTCAGGGTATGAGCTATCTGGGAGTAAGATAAAGCAATGGGTGAGAGTTACTGTGGGCTCTTAAAGACCTTACAAGATTCAGGGTGTGCTTGGGACATACCACCCAGGACTAAGCTTGGGAGAGGATCTGTGAGAGTTTCTGGGTCTGAGGTGGATAGCCTACACTATGGTTGCATTTTTGTTTTAGCAACTCTCTCACCCAGCCTCCCACATAGGCTATTGGATTCTGCCTCATTCAATACTAACAAAATGGTTATGAGTTAATTGTTCATTGAAAACCATACTGACACAGGGAAAATGGAAAGAATCTGATTGAAATTAGCATTGTTTTGGGTTGATTTTGCAAAATAAATACATGTATACAATCTAAATAAAGGAGTACATGAATCAATAAAATTACCTACTTAACTTTCAAATAATATAAATACAGTAGGATTTCTTAAAATTATGTACATAAATCATCTACATTTAAGAATAGCTATGGATACACAAACTTGTGATTTTAATTTTATTAATTTCTTGGAATTAACAGGGACCAGAACACTGGTCTATCCAGCAGAGGGCCAACTCAGTAACAGCAGCTCCTTTCTCTAGGATCCAAAGGAAGGAATTTCAGAACATGGGAGGGACCTTAAGAGTTCACTGCCCAAACCTTTTATTTTACAGACAAGGAAACTGAGGCCCAAATAAATTAAAAGACAGTCTTTATCTTTTAATGACAATTTTTATCACTGATTTGAAACTGTTTAAGTTCCATTAATAATATTGCACATATTTTAATAAGATATGCCATTTTTATAGAACATTCAACAGTTAAATTATATAAATCTATGACTGTGTAATTCAGAACCAGGGTTTCTAATGAAAGCTAAGGATTTACTTTTGTAAAACCTTAAGGAATTATTAAGACTTCTAGGAAAAATGAAGAGTACATTTAATTAGAATTTCAGAATGAAAACTTATAGAATCTGGGTCTTACTGAGCCAAATCCCTTATAAAATTTAACAATCTTCTTATAGTTCTTACATAAGTCTTCTAAAAGTATTTCTAATATGATGATTTTTAATGTATCTAGTGGTATCTGAGAACAATTATGAAGTTGCAAAGCCTAAAAAAATCAGAATCATAATTAAATATTTATTGTACATCTTCTTTTGCATAATTCATAGAATAATCAAGATTTCAAGAGCTGAATCATGAATATTCTGACACTTTTCTATATAGTAAGTAAGATTAATTCTTAATAAATTATGAAGGGGTAAAACTGGTCAAGGTTGAAAATATGCACTGCAGGAATCAGATCTGGTACCTAAAAATAAATCACTTCACAGAGCACTGTACCCTGATGTGATATCCACCCAGGGAAAATTAATGAGCACATCAATGTAATACATCTTGAATAAATAATGACATTAACAGTAGCCATTTTGTTTAATCCTATTCCCTAAATGGAAAACATTTTGTCCTATTCGTACATGATTTCCAGTATCTGCTACTTGTGCTAAGTCACCAGTTTTCTTAGCAGGTGAATCTGTAGATATTTGCACGTAATCCAGTTATAAGTGTGATTTGATTGAATTGTAAACAGAGTTGATAAAAGAGAAGCTTATTGTTGTAGTAGGCTAAAACAAGTATCACTTACATTTTAAAGAAACAAGTATGTAGCAGCAATTTAAAATGCTGAGTAAACTACAGTATAAACGGACATCTATGCTATACAGCAAACCAACAGTTCTTCTAATATCTTGATATCATAGAGACACAAATAAGGAGGTTACCTCACCAATTACTATACATATTGCCAGTTTATTTCTTCATTCCAGTTTGACAATATCAACACTGATTCCTAAGGTGATATGTACTCAATGGTGATTTTCCTTTCAGTTCTTCCATTGAGCTCAGGGAGATTCTTTGTTGGTTCCTTCCTAACAACAGCTCATATATGGAATCTGTGTTTATAATACCCAAAGGGAGGGCTAAGGATTTAAAATAAAGGCTAGCAGCTGAAGATACTTTTTCTCCTTTCTTCCCTGCTTTCCTTTTGTCATTCAACTGCATGTAAACTAAGGCTACCTAATGTATCAGGGATGAGTGTTGCTATAAAGGTAACATGGCACAAAGGAACCTTTCTTTCCAAGGTGATGAAAATATTCTAAGATTTTCAGTTAATAACTTCTTGTTTGGGAGATAATCAGTATTTTCTCCTTTAAAAATGCGTTTTCAGTAGCTTACAGGAAATAATGGGTTCTTATTTCAAGCTAGAAATGTATTGTCAATGTTTGCCTGGACATCTCTTTCAGACCCGTGAAATGAATCCCAGGCCCAGGCTGGCTGGAATCTGTATCGTTTCTAATGCGAGGGAGGATGGGTTAAAAGGAAAGGTGACAGGAAAGATGTGTTTAGCATCCATGAGCAGCTGAGGAGAGTCTTTCCTGTCTCGTAATCGCATCTGAGAAGATTAAAAAAAAGAAGAAAGAAAAAGCATCAGTTCTTTGAATCTATAAAGATTTTTTTCTGCCCAACCTTTAACCACAAAAACTCAACTAATGAAGAATGTTTATCTTTGTTTTAAAATCACTTTATTTTCCCCCTAAAACCAAAATTTTTATTAACAAATTACTGCACTGTGAAAATTAGATAAAATAATATAATAAAAATTTTCACTCAAAAGAATGCTAGTGAATTAAAGGAAAAAAAAAGCCTGGGAGATCTTACCTGAATAGTACGAATAAATGATACAGAGACTCTTTCTTCAAATTCATTAACTGGAGTATATAAATTCAAAACTTTGACAATCTGTGGAAAGTGAAATCATTTCAACTTTCAGCATATTACCAAATACAAACCAGGTATTGATAATCTGGAAAAACTAAAGATTCAGTGCATAATTGAATTATTTTATTTACTTTTAATTGATTCCAATTTAAACTTTAATAATCACATATGACTAGTGGCTGTTGTATTGGACAGCACTGCTCTACTCATAATACCATGAAAATGGAAATATTTCTCTCTCTCAATCTATAAAATATGTGCTTAAAGCATATGGAATATAAAGTATATTCTTTAAAAGTTGGATAACAAATTTCTATATAGTCATGTTTCCCTCAGTGTATTCTAATTCTCCACATTTGGCAGAAATGGGGGAGAAGAGGGTAGAATATGAAGACCATTATGAAGTAATATGGTTGTGCTTTATTCTTAGCAAGAATTATGTAACTAAGAGTTCAGCATTCAGAAATGGGAAATCTTGATTCCCATTATCTACTTATTGAGTTTTAATTGCAAAATTAAGTACGACTGAGGAGCTCCATGCTATGACAATGGAACAATAAGCATACTAATGCCTGTCTCTTGCCTCATGCTGTTGCCATCAGCCTCAGATGCCCTTCCTATCTTTTCATATCTTCTAATTCTAGCTGCCCTTCAAAGCCCAGTCTAATGGGACCTTCACTGAAACCAGTCAGTTATCACTGACTCAGCACTCTCCCCAGTCCTCTGATTAACTTGCGAGAGTATCTTAGAGTTGGATGTGGACATCTTTGTCTTCCCTGGAAGATTGTAAGGAACTAAAAGACAGAAATTGTTTCTTATTTTTTAAAGTTATCTCCCCCAGCAACAAGTATGGTGCCACAAGATCAGAGCTCAACTAGCCATTTGTTGAACTGAAAGGAACGAGAGTTGTCATAAAAAAGAGAAGTCTAAAGAATCATTGACCTATCAAATCTTATGGAAAATTATTTTATGGAATATAAGCTCCATAGAATGTATACCTCACAAGAGCAGGATTTAATCCATGGCTATATTCCATTGTGTGGAACATGACAAAAAGACACCATAGGCATTCAATAAATATCTGCTGAATACTGAGGATGGATGATTATGAGTAGCATTGAAATGTATCAGTTTCTGGTAAAATCTCCTTTCTTTAAGACCTGTAGAGATATATATCTTCTCTGACACAATTGAAGTCAACTGAGAGACAAGAGCAATAACTAGAATATTTCTTCATTTTCCTAAAGATAACTCTTGATGAATGATAAATTACATCATAATAGGGAAAACTACTTTACCTGGGCAGTAGTTAAAGCATTGCACATGGAACAAATGGCTTCTGCATCTTCATCTGTTTTCTTTTTCACTTGCAAAAGCTGAGCAGCCTGAATAAGAGGTTCCAGGGTTTCTTTAGCCCCACTGTTCATTAGATTCTTGTCACGTAACCATTCTTCTAGTTGACTGACATTGTACCTATGCAAAAGAGAGAGTACGAGTGACAGTGACAGTGAGAGAGAGAGAGAGGGGGAATGCAAATTTGCTAATGTTGTAAAAAAGTCTTCATTTTTGTGTGTAGCCTTGTCAGGATCTTCAGTTAAAATGACAGGTGGTATTTTTGTTCAATTTTCTTAAATCTCATCAGCTGTGCTTCAGAAAGTATCATTATAAATAGTCATGGGATTTATAACCATAATCATATAAGACTAAATAACTCAAGAATATGATTCTCTTTAACCAAAGACAGAAATGTAGTCACTATAGCAAAAGTTACAAAATAAGACTTGCTAATAAATGAATGGAATACATAATATGGTCTCTTTATTAAACAGTTGACCAGAAAACACTTTCTAGCTTTTCTTACAATTTCAGAGATAGGTTCCTTTTGGAGGGTGAGAATTGATAATCTGTTAAGAACACTCTTTTCCTTAAGGCAAACTCAGGTTAGTTAACTGAATAACTAAGTCCCCCACTTATACCTTATTCTCGGGCCCTCTTTAGGGAAGAACCTGGGTGATGGATATAGAAGCCTGAGGACTGCTCAGGGATGGAAGGAAGACAAATGAGGGCCACTGGAAGAGTCAAAGACTCCAAAGTTGGAGAGAGACAAACTACAGAGACATTGATGTTTTAAGAATTGGCCAACCAAGTGACAGTGGTTCTCAAACTAATACTAAAGTAAATGGACACAGAATCAGAACTCAGAAATCAGGCAAACAGAGGAATTATGATATTACACCAGGTAATGTGACATTTATAAGCACAGTTTACAGAGATATAAATTCTACCTGAGTAGAAGAGATTCTCTTCTTAAAGTTAACTTTAATAGGATTTGAGTCAGAATGGAAAATTGGAAAAGAATTCTAAAGTTTTTTCAGGTTGAGCAGCTAAAGACTTGTAGGAAAAATCCTTTCGTTCCCCTCTTGGTGAATTTCTAGCTGTTTTAAAACAAATGTATGCCAAAAAATTCTATTACAATAGTCAGATTATGCTGAGGAAGTGGGCATAAAATTGACTGCAAATTTTCTTAAAATATAGAGGGTCATATTTCAAGTGTTAGTAAAAGCTCTATTAAGATCTATTCTTGTTGCCTTAGGTAAAAACATTTGAAATCTTCATCATAATTTGATATTTTGTTATTGTATAATTAAAACTCTTTACCATCTCTGAACTCCCTCAGAAAATTAGCTTCCCAGCAGAGCAGGGTTTCCTATCAAATAATGAGAACAGCTCCTTAGCAAGGCACAGGCAAGAAGCAGTAATCTATGAGACCTGGAGACACCCAGCCAGGCAAGAGAAAGTGGCACCATGCCAGTTCTTCCCTGGCTGCTTAGTTGCTTGGCATCAAACATCAGGTCCACTGGTCTAAAACAAATAATCAGCTATCTACAACCTGGCAGACCAGTTAGGCACAAAAAAGCAGCTGTGAGGGATTGTTGGCATTTGCGCACCTGATCTGCATGCCCTTACTCCAGGAACACATGTCCTTCCGCAGGAGGAGATTGTTCAGGGTGACGGCCCCCACGATGTAGAACATCTGCTTGACCACCTGCTTGATCAGTTCTGGGTCCATGCCATGCTGACACATGACCGAGTGGAAGGAGTTGAGCTGCCGCAGGATGGAGTCCAGTGTGTAGGTGCCCTCATCGGCGATACTGGAGGTTCGCTTTCTTAGCCCTGTAGGCTTCACCCCGGACACACCCTGGATAGTTTCATGCTCTAGCATGCCGGAGACTGCAGGAGTATTTTAATTGTTGTTGAAAGAGAAGATCTGGATGGAAACTTGTTTCCAAGTACATACACACACACATACACACATTCAACTTGGGAAAATGATCTAAGCATCAAAATAGAAAGAAAAGGAACTGCACGCAAAAAAGTTTGTCTGGATTTTAAACTTTAGTGAAGGAATAATGCTTAAAAGCAAATATACTATGTAATTTAAAAAGCTTAATGATATTATTTTCTAAAATAGTAACCTTTTAACAGCACAAGTATGAAGTATTGTAAGTAGGTTTCTGAGAAAGGCATGTAGAAGAGAGGGAGAAGATAAACATTCTCCAGTAATATTTGTGCTTCAGAGACAAATCAAATAGCAAGAAAGATAGGAGGACTCAGGAAAATTATTTTAGAGAAGGCTTGGGAGAATGCACTAATGTGGGGCTGGGCAGAGCTGGGCCTTATCCTGGCCTTCCCACCAAACAGCAGTGAGACTTCACACCAGCCTCCCTGTACTCGGTCTTCTCACCTGTGGCACTGCTGTTTCCTCTATTGTGCTTTCATGGCATTTGGCATAAGTCTCTCCTAGGGTGTTTTGGATGCTCACTCCTGGATGGGGACTCCCTTGAGAGCAGGGGCCATGTTTGAATCAATTTTGTATCTCTTATGATACAAAATTCTCTTCTCTTCCACAGAATCTCATACAAATTCAACATGTTTGTTGTTGTTATTGTCCTTGTTAAATGACTGAGATGGGATAGTGATTTAGAGTGGGACACCTTCAAAGTAAGCTTCTCATTTTAGCCAATAAAAACTTTTTTTTTCCTGTCCTCAACCAGAAAGATTGGCTTAAGCTGGCCTTTTTTTGCATCTATTTTACCTTCTGCATTGAGCCGAGCTAGGTTATTTCAAATTCATGACTTTTAGAAGAAAACTGAAGAAATCACTGCTATTTCCCATAGTGTCCCAAGCCTTTTATGTCTCTAGTTAACCAACTGTGGGCCTCCAATAGAAAATGAAATACTATGAGCTCATATAAAAGAGAAATAAAGAAGTTGTGGGGTAATATGTGTTGGGGTAAGAAAGGGTAGCTGGGATTAGGATTCAGAGACTGCTGCTAACTTGCCTGAAGATAACAGTGACTGATAGCTCTCTTTAAAAAAATTAAAAATCCCAATGTATTCAAAATGAGCAACTTCCAATTTGTAATGCCTCCTAGTTCCTATTTCATACATTCTAGTTTCCTTCACATTCCAAAGGAGCATAGGTAACGATACACAAATTAACACCCAGAATAGTGCACACATAAAAAGAGATGCACAGGATCACACATTTTAGCTGAATACATATATGTAGAAAACACACACATACACACACACACTAGCTGTTCAGCAGAAGGAGGGGGAAGAAACACTGTTCTACTAATGAGGCACTGCTACTTTAAACCAAACTGCCTTTAGCAATTTCATAGTGGCCATGAGATATACAACTCAACATAAATGTCTGACGCAGATCTGTGAGACCTGTTCGTGTTGCCATAGTAGCTTCTCAGCTATTTTACTGTGGCTCATTTGGGCCTTAGTGTTTTGAGTATGTCTGTGGGGCAAGGGTGGGGGTGGGTGGGGGAGTAGGTTCATGGGAATTCAGTGCTGGTCTCCCACATAGCAGGTGTGCAGTCTACCACTGAATCACTTGTGCACCCTAGAAAGGACTAGTGTAATAGCATGTAGACTGAAGTTTAAAGTGTTTTTGAAAACTTGAGACGATATGGTGTCTATGGCTGGGGCTAAGGCATAACTCAATCTTTAGGGAGTAGCATCAAATAAGAGGGAAGGAAACCAGATATTGCTGTTTTGAACATGTGGATTTTGATGTTTTAACAGTTGGTCATGCCTGTATTTCTGGGATTCCTCAGCTAATCTTAGGCCCGTATTTTCACCTAACACTACTTTATGTTCTCTTGTATGAATATAAGCTCCCAAACATGGATCACTGTTGGTCCTTTGCTGGTAGGTAGCTATGGTGGACACACTACAATGCTCAGCAGGGCCCCAGCCTTACCGATCATTGGCTGAAGGATGTTTTCCAACACTCGCACGAGTTGCTGGTAGATCTGAATGGCCAAGTCACTCAACACCTGCCGATACTCAGCCAGGTCAAAATTGGTGAGGCAATGTTCATTCTGGCGAGATGTGTTGTGTTTCATAAATCCCTACAGTCATAATGCAAAGTTAATGATATACACAAAGTAAAATGTTTCTTCTATCTTCAGTTTGATCACCAATCATCATGCTCCTTCTCCTCTTTCTTTCCTTTACATTTACCTCCCTAAGCCAAGCATGACATTACCACAAACACCACTTACTCAGTATTTTTACTTTCAGGTTATCTTAGTTTCCATCCAACCCACACTTAATGCCAGTATATATTCATTCTCAAATGCCAGTGTGTGTGCATTTGTTTCCATCATAACCCTATTCCACTTCTTACTAACTTTTGGATAATAGCAATATCAATGAACCAAGTTGGGGAAACTTAACTGAAAAAAAATGAATGAATGTTCTCACTTATGAAACACGAAGTTTACTGTCAAATACTAAATTATCTACAGTACTAATCTCTTCAGTTCATTAAATTTAGTACTGTTCATAAATTTTGTACCCAAAGGGCATAACCTTCTTAAAAACAGACTGATTTCTATAGGTTGGTGAATAAAGAAAAATTTTCCTTTTACTATATTTCATGGTACTCACATCATGATTTTTAGTCAGAGTTTACAACAGGATCTTTTGGTGAAATTTGTTAAAATGGAAAGCTAATTGTATATGCAGGCACTTTTTTTTTTCAGTCATTTTGTATTTTAATATTGCTTATTTGACACTACCTGATAAAGGCAATTGCATACTTGACACAGTCTTCCCACAGTCAAGCCTCCGCCTTCTTACAACTACTTAATGACAGGGTCTAAAGGTGGGGACTGACAGGATGTCTTTAATGGCCCCACTGGAGAATTATGGTCTGTCAGTCCTACCCTCTCAGGGGCCAGGTCTTGTTTTTGTATTTTCCATCATTTGTCAAAACAGTTGTCTGCCCCTACTGGGTGCTCAGGAAGTGCTACTGATCAGCCCCTCGCCTGCCTTCACTGCAAATGATGGGGAGGAGTGGAAGGCAGCAGTTAGGGGCACAGGCTCTAGGAGACAGAGAGACCTGGAATGCCAGCGCTGTTTTTCTGGCTCAGGGGGCTTGGGAAAATTGATGAAACTTGTTGAGTTTAAGTTTCCTTATCTGTAAAACTGGATTATAATTCCCATTTCACAGAAGTAAAAATTAAATAACAATGTATATTGAATGCTATCTGATACATTTTAAGTCCTTAATAGGTAGTAATTATTAATATTTGATATAGTTTTTGAAACATGTTGAAGTCCATTAAATAACTAATGAATACATCACTACAATTAAAATCATTAAAGAATTCTGGGCAAATCAATATTCCATAACAGACATGTCTCTTATGTGATCTTTGATCACATTTAATGTACTGTGGCAAGCTTACACTGATTAATTTCTTTAAATAGTTCAATATTCTTATATTAGTTATTGAAAAGCTCACTTCAACATTTTTAAAAAGTTTCATTTCTAGTAACTATTCATTGACCATTGCTTATCTTATCTCTGCTGTGCTTTCTCATAATATAAGCTCTCAGAGGGAAGAACTATGTTGCTCCCCAGTTTATTGTTATATAGACAATAAATATTATCAAAGCTATGAACTTCCATTCCAAGCCACTTCTGAATTTGAGCTTCTAAAATAACAAATGGTTAAGCATACTGAGCTTCTAAAATTTTCCTTAAAAGTGGTAGAGAAAATATAGCAAGCTGATTTTGTAATCAAGATTTTCTCACCTCTTCTCCACTGTACTGTTTCAAACAGTGCAAAAAACGGCATGTGTTGGAGAGCCAGAAGGAGACAGTTTCAAAATCATCACCTCTTTTCTGAAACAGAGAATAAATCTAAATTTGCTTTTTCCTTGGGGAAAAATACTGCTCCCAACCTGAAAAACTGAACACATATCAGAAAGACTATTTCTTTCAGTTACCACTATAAGCAACAGCAAAAATAAATCAGGTTGCATTGTCTTTCCTGTACAAAGTCCTACAAATTGTGGCTAGCAGAAATTCAACCACAGGGTTCATGCCTTGCTACTTTGCTTGGCATCCATTTTTTTTTTTTTTTGCCATTTGAAAGATGAATCCCACTCATTCAGTTGATATTAATGAGTTGATAATATTAATGATAGCTGTCCCTTTAAGCAGAAACAATTCATCAAGTTACAGCAGCCCCAAATTCACTTTCCTTAAGGGAATCAGAAAGTACTAAAAGCAAAATAAGAAATAAAGAGTACTGTAATGAAAAAGAGCCTGAAGCACTTAAACCCATATTAAGTTTAAAAAGTATCAACAGTCAGATTAAATTTCTGAGCAGTAGATTAGAGATGGGGTGAAGGAAATCCTGTCCTAAAAAGTGTAGAGAGTAGGAAGCTGGCTGGCTCCTCAATACAGTTGGGCCACTGGGGCAGGAAGGAGAAGAGAGAGACTCCTGTACTGGAAAAAGAAACTGAGAAGTACCTTTCAGGCTCAGAGGCTGAACAGCAGACCATCAGTGACTAGTTTAAATATAGGAATTCATAGGAATTTTGCCTAGGAGAACTAATATCAGAAACTCTAAAATACTTGACCTAGCATAGATGCCTGGCATTAAAATGGCCATGCTCTGATCTTAGAAGCTCATTTATTTTTTTGTATGATATCATTTATTCTAATAATTCTGCCACGACAGCACAACAAAACTTGGGTTCTCAGAGGCTGTATGAGAATACCTGCCTTTGGTTCTAGTAAAAGTGCACTAGGTACAGGATACATCATAGGGAAAAATTACCATGGGGTTTTCTTATAAGATATATAAATATATACATAAGATCATTTTTTTACATAAATAAAATGTAGCTCTTTAAGCAAACACAATACAAATGAAAACCTTAAAATATGAAGAATATGAGAGGATATAAAAATCTAATTTAGTCTTTTTAACTGAGACAAGATAACTGAATTTAGGTCTTGACTACCACTACCACTAAACTATCCATTTATCTCTATTCTCAAAGACTTCATTAAGTTAAATAACCAGGACATGAAGTACCTAAATCACATTATCTTAGCTCCTCACAGAAATACCAGAATTAAAGTATAATACTCATGTGCTCTTCTAGAGAGTCAAGAGAAGGATTATCCAACATGACCCCATGATTACTGAATTACGCAGAGCTTTCTGCTCTGTTACATAATTTTGCTACCTTTTCCAAGTCCTTCCTTTCTGATCAGGATCTGCATTTTGCTTTTCATGTAGAAACAGGCATTTTGGGCAAGAGAAATGTTGGGGCAGGGGGTGAGTTGAAGAATAGTAGAGAAAAATTTGAACGTTTTATCAGATATCTTTTTATATAAATTGACCATGTATTATTGAACTTAAGGTCTACTTTAACTACAACACTGTATTCCTTATACATTGTTTAGATGGACTCTAAATTTTTAAAATTTAGTTACAAATTAAACCTAGAAGCAGACTTCTGCCTATGAAGAAACTTCATTTACTTACAAACAGAATTATACCAAATTAATTTTTATTACCACCTAACCTGAACACTGTTTTGAAAGAAGGCATACATAGTGTTGTGAGGAAGGAAGTTTCCTACAATAGAGATTATCAGTTAAAATGAAAAGTCTTCACAAACATAGACTTAGCTTTAAGTATATATAATGAAAGAAAACCACTTCTGTGCTGATTCTGTCATCATTAATATTCATTATGAGAATTCTGTTGGACATGAACTAACCTTCAATACTTTTTTGATGCTGTTAATTGTTGATGTCAGTAATGACCTTACTTTCTGATCATCATTCAGGTAGTCAGCATGTCGAACACACATGAACAAGATGTACGCTGGTAACCCTGGAATCAAATTGACTGCCACACCACGTGGCTTCAGTTCTAAAAAAAAAACAGAAAAATATCTTACATAACATTGAAAGCCTTGTGAGGAAAGCTTTTTTAAGATATAAAAGCATAGTTATAATGTAAGAATTTATTCATTTAGGGTAAGTAGGCCACATAAAAAATATTTTAATGGCTCATTAAGTAAGAGAAATTCTTGAAGGTGGGGACATATGAATCTCAGTTGTCTATAGAGAAACAATTTCCTAATTATATCTCCTGCTTTTTTTTCTTGAACTCCAACCTCATGTATCAACTGCCTTCTTGACATCTCCCCTCAGGCATCTGAAACTGAGCCTATCTCAAACTAAACTCTTGATTCCCAAAACCTGCTCTTCTAGTAGTTCTCCTCATTTTGGCTTCAGCCTTTCAGTTTCACAGGCCATAAAGCTTGTCATCATCTGTGATCCCTTTTTTCTCTCACATCCCATATCTAATCTATCAACAATCCTGTCGGCTCTACTTTCAAAATTTACCCAGAATTCAACTACTTCTAACCACCTCTATTAGCTAAGACCCCAGTCTAGCCAACATCATCTCACTCCTGGATTGCTGCATTAGCTTCTTACTTGGTTCCCTGATTATTAATTTACTCTCCGATAGCGTATTCTTACATTATCGTAATAACTAGAGAATTCTTTTTTAAAATGCAGGGTAGGTCATGTCACTTTCATTCTGAAAATTCTCCAACTGGCTTCTAATCTCATTAATTTATGAAATAAGGCTGAAAAGGGAGGGTTTTAATGGTTTTAGTTCTCAATTAACATGCTTGTAATGCTTTAATCATTTCCCACCCCCATTAAATATATCCTTTTGCAGAGCACCCATTCTTAAAGGCCTTATTCTCTCTGAAATGCTTCTTATACTCCCATCTCATCTGATATCTCCTTTCTTTCCATTACTGGAATATCTTTCTTAATTCCTTTATTTCTTTCCTATTATTGAGCTGTGTTCCTAGACATATTTAATGGTATGCTTTTCTAAGGAAGGTAAACAAAAAGGGAAATTCAGGTACCTAAGTGGCCTAGAGCAGTGGTGTTCAATTATTGTTACATTTCAGAATCCCTTAAAATACCAGACATGGCCAGGCCCTCCTGCTAGAGATTTTTACTTAATTGGTCTGGGATGGGGGACACAGAACACTACTTTTTAAAAATTTCCTAGTGATTCAAATGTGCATTGCTGCCACCATTGAGAAGTTCTGGTATACTGGAGCAGTCAGCAGGAAATACCTGAAATCTCTAAATTGTAATCCAGCTGCCCTGATCACTGATGATGATTGTATAGCCCTTATATTCTGCCCCTGTGATTGTAAAAACCTTGTGATTCACCTCCATTTGTACCCAGTTATCCAGTTTTTCAACTTTAGAGCCTTGTAATCACTAAAGACAGCCACTAATGTTTATTAATGAAGGGTCCTGGGTCAGCCCAAAAGTAATCCACCCCAAATCCAAAGTTATCTTGATAAAAAGACTGCATCTAACCAAAATGGGCCTGTCTGACATGTGCAGTAGCTTAGATTTTAGCCTACAAATCACTTATACCTCATTATAATACTCTGCCATTTTCTTACTTGTGACTAAGCATGTAATCAATCTATGCATGCTCAATAGTTAGATCACCTCTAATTACATCATCTGGAGTGACTGTGCTCATTATCATAAATCCTGCCCATCTTTTTCTCTCTACTAAAACTATCAGAATTACTGTAGTTTGGCAAGACAAATTTTGGGCCAATAGGCCAAGTGCTCTTCTACTACACGCCTAGTAATAAGCTCTTTCTCTCTGAAATCCCAGTGTCTCAGGAATTGATTAGTGAGTACATCAGGCAAAAGACTCCGTGGCCTTTGTCTGGTAAAACTATTGCAGCAATTCTGGCCACAAGAAACTTCAGTGTGGAGTATTTCTTCATGTATCAGAAAGATCTTTCATTTCATGCAGAAAATACTTGCCCAGAATCAGATTCTTAACAAGTTTTTGCTCATCCTCCTTCTTGTATTCCAGCATTCCTTGGAAATCTTTTTCTTTCCTGGGAATGTTAACTGGACGGATAGGTTCATCAATGATCTGTCCTGGGGATATATTATCCATCTGGCCTACTACAAGAGAAAAACAAAAAGCAAAAGAAAATGTTTTCTAGGTAGAAAAGATAAGAGAGTTCTATGTTCCTATAATTTTAAATGAATGTTGTAAGAACAGAAATCTATCATATTTACTACTCAATTGTGCCCCTTTAAAATACTTTTTTCTGTTAAAATCAAGTAGATAGATGGCAAAATACAGGTAGTGCTTGGCTATTATCTACATCAAAGGTCATCATCTGATTTCAAAATCTTCAAGAGTACCACTAGCTATTTATTTTGCAATAAGATTTAACATTCTAAAAGTAAGTAGTTTAACTTCTTGGTTAACTTGATTAACTTGGTTAATCAGTCCAATCGGAAATGGCTAAAGTTACTTATATGTCCAATTCACAGAAGGAAAAGAACATTTTACAGAGGGGCAGCAAGAGTATATAAAATATATCCCCTCTCTTTTAGTTCTATGGGTTTAATTATGAAAGAAAAAAACCACTTCCTTTAAAGGAACCACTGTAATCAGTTCAGACACAACAAGATGGTTGAACAGTGCTTCCTCACACCAGTTGATGTGGAAAAGTATTACTTTTCACAAAAGCCTCTAAAGGCAAGGACCTAACTTTTGCCTCCCATTTCTCATTCTCCCCCAAATCATGAGTCAATAAAACAACCTCTATTTAATATGATTTCCTAAATATTCAGATTTTGTTTGTTTTTAGAAGAATGCTAGAAGTCCTATTACGAATTTGCAATCATTAAAGTAGAACTACCCATTAACTACCTTTTCAGATGTTAAAAACAGCCACTATAGTCAATTGCAGCTGCTACAGAAGAATTATGCTAAGAATAAAAGTCTCCAATTTCATCTCAAAATTGAGAATTGAATAGGAAATGAAAATGAAGTTAAGGGAAAACATGAATTATCATGGAATTTGTGAAGATATATGCTAGTTAGAAGGACTTTTATTCTTTTATCTACAAGGGGTGGTTAAGAAGTCTATTTAAGCACAGATGAGGGTTCAGTTCAGAGACTGTTATCAAACAAATGAAATATCGATCAGATGCAAAAACATTAGAACGTTTAATGACTCCACGAAGACATAAGAGAAGAGCTTCTCTTGTCACTTCTGGCAACTTTCTGTGTTAGTTCTCAGAAGCCCATTCCAAGGTAGAGGTTATTACAGAGAGAACACCAATACCTGCCAGTGCTCTTGCTTATGCATGAAACAGGACCACAGGGCAGTGAATGTGGCAGGGAGTCTGGTGCCACACGGTACACCTCATGGTGCAGCATCACACAGTGGGACTATCCACGCTGAAAATCTGGCTTAGGTAACATCACCACCATCCATCAACACTATGATATCTAAAGAGTGATCATATGGCTATTGGACAAATCATGATTATGGCAATCTCTCGTAATCTAGTGTTTCAAATGCATGATGCAGTCTGAAGTCACAGGACTAATTATAAAATGCATTTCTCCATATAGGTGAGTGGGAAACATAGATTGTTTACTTTTCCATAAATTATTCCTGTAGTGAGTTTAAAAATATCACAAGGACCTCTGAAGTAGCAACCAGTGGCCTCTACAGCTCATGGATTAGATGCTGTACGTAAACTCAAAATAATAAAATCCCCGTCATCTATGTTACTAGCCACTTTAAGCCACTATGATGTTCTAAGAAAAGAAACTAAAATGAAACAGATTCATCATATTAGGTTTATCAATAAATGCACATATATGAACTCCATGTAACCTATAGATACTATTTTAAACCTATTGATTTCATGCTACAATGTCCATGATTGTAAGATACAGCATTATTTTATATAAAACTGAAAAAGAAAAAACACTGCCAATTAAACAAAAACCTACTAATCCATTATAAGACACATCCCAATCTGAGAGGTGTCAAAATGTGAAAAATTGTGTACCTCAGAACTTATGCTATATGGTAAATATTTTTATTAAGAGATCTTCTGGATGAAAAAAAGTTTCACTTTCTTTTTACAATATGTCAAGCCAGGATATTTTTGGTTCTATACAAAAATGTCAGACACAAAATTCGCCATGCTTTCAAGTTTCTCTCTGTTTTTGCATTTTCCCCAGAGATTCGAATCTTTTAAAATACTCACAGATAAATATAGATGTCGTCTCAACACAACCTTGATTTTTTAGCAAAAATATCTACTAACTGAAGTAAAATGTCAACCCTTAATTAAGGAAAATATAAAGCTTGAAGGAGATAAGCCAGGACACCACCCCAGTTTTCAAACATAAGCAACCTTGAAGTCATTTAGTTCAAGGTCCCATCTAATACAGAAACCCCTAAAAGACTTGAAGCAATGCCTATTTCCATTTTCTAGATTCTTTATATTTGAAGGAAAAATATTCCTGAAACTTTTTGCCCTAGAAAAGGAAAGGAAACTGGAAAGGTTTTCTTTTTTTCTTTCTCTCTCTGGCATCAGGAAGATATTGATCTCAAATTTAACTGAGAGAGTCAGATATATTTCTGTAAGCAGAGACAATCCGTCGGAAAATATAGTGGAGGAAAGACATTGGATTGGTCCTTAGACGCCCTGAATTCTAGACCCTGTTTGGCCACTAAGTGGATGAGAGACTGAGTAATCACTCATGGTCTCTGAACCTAATTTTTCTCATACAAAATAATTAACAGATTTTTAGAATACTTTCAGGTGTAAATTCTCTGACTGTGAAAACTGAGATGGACTGTCCTCTCCTGGAATAAAATATAGGACAAAGCAGATCAAAGTTTAAATACTCTCCATCTGGCTATGTAATTTCTGCTAAAAATGATACATGTTGGCATTAAATAAAACAGCCTTTAAACATCTTCAAGACATAGTAATAGAAGATAGCTTCCTAAACTTTACACCCAAAGCACAAGCAATAAAAGAAAAAAATAAATGGGAACTCCTCAAAATCAAATTCTTCTCAACCTCAAAAGACTTTGTCAAAAAGGTGAAGAGGCAGCCAACTCAAGGGGAGAAAATATTCGGAAATCACATATCAGACAAAGGTTTGATTTCCTATACATACAAAGAAATCATTCAACTCAACAACAAAAGAACAAAAACAAGCCAATTATAAAATGGGCTAAAGATATGAATAGGCATTTTTCTGAAGAGCAAATACAAATGGCTCAAAAGCACATGAAGAGATGATCATTTTCACTGGCTATAAGGGAAATGCAGATCAAGACTACAATGAGATACTACCTCAAACCTATAAGAATGGCTGCTATTAAACAAACAGGAAACTATAAATGTTGGAGAGGATGTGGAGAAACTGGCACTGCTGGTGGGAATGTATAATGGTGCAGCCACTATGGGAGACTGTTTGGTGGTTCCTTAGGAAACTAAATATTGAGTTGTCCTGTGACTCAGCAATAGCACAACTTGGTATATACCCAGAAGAGCTGAAAGCAACGACACAAACAGACATTTGCACACCGATATTCACAGTAGCATTATTCACAATCACCAAAAGATGGAAACAAACCAAATGCCCATCAACAGACAAGTGGATCAACAAAATGTGGTATAGACATACAATGGAATATTATGCAGCAATAAGACAAAAATACTCCTGAAGCACATGACAAGATGGATGAGCCTTGAGGACATAACGCTGAGTGAAGTTAGCCAGACACGAAAGGATAGCTACTGTATGAGTCCACTTTTATGACCAGCATAAAGGTATATTCAGAGATTTATAATACAGAAGATAGGGTACTTAGAGATACATAGAAGCTAGAGATGAGTGAACTGTTTAGCTAATGAGGTTGAACTCCAATGTAAGGGAATAGGTAGAAGCGAAGGTGATTCTATAGTGGGTTTAGAAGTAATATTACCATATTGAAGATGAACAAGATTGAAAGGGGAAGTATAGATCTACGTGTCCCACTGATTCATACTAGAAATAAGAATGAGTTTCCGTAAGAATTACTTCAAAGATATGATTCTTGTACAAAGTCTGTTTAAGTCCAGGGTACGGGGGAAAACTGCTATTGATGCTATGAACTATGTTCACAAGGAAACCATCAGCACTACCACAGCAACAGCAGAGGTAAATAATGGGGTGAGGGACAAGAGTTAAGAGGAAGTTTAGATTTCCTATTTGGCGAGGATGTGGTTATTGATATTCTGTCTCTTGAGCACAATGAAATTATCTAAACTAGAGAATGTTGATGGACTGTGGACTTTGGGCCCTTTATATGATGCCCGATGAATGCAGGTGGCTGAAGGATGCACTCACAGAGAAGTAGATTGGCGAACGATAGCGTATACTTATGAACTAAGATTGTGCTGCTACAAAAAGGAACAATGTTATGAAGCATGCAACGATGTGAATGAACCTGTGGGGCATTTGTTGAGACAAAACAAACCAAAAAACAAACCAGAAACAAACAAACAAAAATGGTAAGGTCACCTTTAGAAAATGCTTATAAGAAAACAGGAGCCTAGATTGTAAGCTTTTAAAGCAGACACATTAAGTCTGGAGTGGTGATTACTATTTCTGGATTTTAAGAGGCTGTTTTACATATGTAACCTGATATTTAGAGATAAAAATGAAGCCAAACAGGTTGAAGTTAAAGTAATTCAGAACATAGGGCCCTGTAAGGGAGACAGTATCTGTGTCTATATTTTAGAACCACACATACTCTTTGAGACCAATGGAAGAAAGGTTTATTTGACATGGAACTGAAATTTTCTATAGCCCATAATCTAATTCAACCTATCTGTATAGCTCATTTGAACAACTGAAACACAGGAAGCACAGAATACGAAAGAGGTCCTTTAATCCTGCATAGATTATTGCAATGCCTGGAAATATCCTAGAGTATAATAACCAGATAATCAAAAAGTATTGGCAAAGTCACCCAAGGGAGGGGAGAAAGACTATGGAACTATTAAACCTTACCATCAGGGAAGCCCCTGATACTGTGTCACACTTTAGGGATATCCAAATCAATAGGCCATGCCCTCGAAGCTTAGACTACCTATAGGCATGTGTAAGAGTTACCTCAGATGTGGCCTCAGTCTCTCTAAGCCCAATTCTCCAAGTGAAATCATTGCCCTCCCCCCTACGTGAGACAGGACATCAAGGGGTGAAAATTTCCCTAGCGACGTGGGAGAGAACTCCCAGGGATGAATCCAGACATGGCACTGTGGGCTCAACAAGTCCAACCTGACCAAAAGGGGAAAAAGAAGTGTAATTAATAAAGTATCAGTGGCAGAGAGAGTTCAAATAGAGCCAAGAGGCTACTCTGGAGGCTGCTCTTATGCAAGCGTCAGGCAGACCTTGCTACCTATCATAACCTGCCAACTCCCAACCAGGACCATTCCAGCTAATCCTAAAGAACACCTAGGGCAATATATAAGATTCCACAAGGGTTCCAGGCACTAGAGTAACTTTCCAGAAATCTACAACCCCCACATGGCTTCCTGGTCCAGATAAGTCCTGAAACCTAGCCCAGCCTCTCCAGAACATCAGACAGTTCCACCTCCCTACCCCATATCAGTGACAGACCCTTCCAATATCAAAAATCTAGAATTACCATAGCCCAAACACCCCTAAAGAGAGGTATAGAAAGATCAAAGGTGATGGTGGAATTACACACAAAAGATAGGACTTAACAAATGAATATAACTGCTGAATCATTAAATTGATACCTTTTAGTCTCCAGTATTTTAGAGCAGCTAGAAGTAAAAACCTAAAATTGTGAAACTGTAACCCATGTCAAAGTCTGAAATACGTCCTACATCTAATTGTGGTGCTGTGCTTTGAAATTTATAGTTTTTTTGTATATTATGTTATTGTTCACAAAAAAAGAAGGAAAAAAAAGTCGATTGTGATGATAAAAAAGTATTTAAGCCCTCTAGCCTCCTATATTCTGGAGTAGCTAGAAGGGAAAAATGTGAGAGGATCGCATGGTAGCCCATGACAAACTGTGGGATCTTACCTGTAACCACTTTTTGAAGGGTGCTTTGAAACCTATTGCTTTTTTATTTCTTTGCTTTGTATAAATGTTATGCTATACAATAAAAAAAAAGTTAAAAAAACAAAAAACAAAAAAAAAACTCAGACCTCACTGACTTCTATTAAAGTCTCCTTAATAAGTATTGCCCATTTGAGGAGGTGAGAATATTGCCATTTTTAACTGGAAGAAGTCAAGGTGATTGTAAAATATTTAAAGAAAAATAGAAGAAAACTTTAGTTGTTAGCAGGTGCTTTGTTCTACAAGATTATTTGTATTTTTTGTACAATGGGAGGGAGAAAGGCTGGAAGAAAAAAGTTATGGAATTGTTTATCATCTTTATTCTTTATTCTCTAATTTAGAGGGTAGGGAGGGCAGAGATGCACTTAGCAAATATCCAAGTCACATATCTAATTTTATTCTCTACACACGTATCATTTAACTCATATAATCTTCCAAGAAAACTATTAAATATATATTTTGTTTAATCTACGAACTACAAAAAGATAGGTAAGAGAACATAGTTGGCAGGGTAGCTGAACTCACAAAGTTGAGTTCTGGTTTAAAATGGCTTTAAAATGCTAACATCTTAAAAATCCTAACCTCTCTCTTCAATTATAAAATACATATCAAAGAATGCTGATTAAAAATTTTAAATAAGTAATGAATCATTTTCCTATTTATTATAACTTATTAAAGAATGATAAAGTTTTAAAAATAAGTAATTTCACAATTTAATATCCTAAAATCAGTTTCTCACAAGTAAACATTCTGCTATCTGATTATTATTTCATGTATAATTAGCACACAGTTAAGTGCAGAAAACTTTGCTGAAATAAGATTCTTAAGTTCTGCCAAAAGACATCATTGTTTGTATGGATCAGTGTGTGACTTGGAGGTCCAAAAATTTTAAGGAATAGAGATGTAATATATGAATCATGTAATGCTCATAGATTATACATAAATTATCACCATAAAGTAATCTTATTTCTGAACAAACATTTCAGAATTTGTACAACCAAGGGAGTATTATCCTCTTCAAAGTAAACTCCCATGTTGCCACTGTTCTAAATATTTCTGAAACTTATTCACTCAATAAATATTTACTGAATGATTATGATAGGTCAGACACTATGCTAGATGCTGCAAACCAAGGAGAAATAAGATGTGGTTCCTATGCTTAGGAAGTTCAAAGACCTTTGAGGAAGCCAGTAATTGAAACAGAAAAATTACAAAAACAAGACATAGTGAAAAACCACAAAAGACGTGAGCCAAAATGGTATAAGGAGAGCAGAGTCATAAGGTCTGGCTGGGTGATTAGGAAAGGCAGCTCCTGAGGATGTGACATAAGCCTCTGGTATCAAAGGATGAGCAGGACATGACCAGGAGAAGTAAGGAAGATCAAACAGAAGGAGCAGCTGTGACGGGGCTGACATGTTGAAGGAATGAAAATCACATTTAAAGTCAATCATGGTAGATTCTTTTTTTTTTGCATGGGCAGGCACTGGGAATTGAACCTAGGTCCCCGGCACAGCAGGCGAGAATTCTGCCACTGAGCCATGGTTGCCCACCCGTGGTAGATTCTTTTGAGCATCCCCAGTGATGGGGTATTGTCATCCTTTGAGCCAAGTAAGACCATGCAGAGTGACATGGAAAAGAACAAGAGGGATCATCAGGTTGAGCAGTATCATTTTTGGTCAGAATGAGAATAGCTTACATAAATTTGAAGGCAATTCCAAGGAGGGATTTTAAAGCCACTTGGGCAATAGGTACACTGTTGGAATAATCTTAGAAATTGTTTTAATCTTACAACTGCTATGTCTCCGGAACCTAGAACTATGCCTTGCACACAGTAAGAACTCAATAAATATTTGTTAAACGAACAACACATTAATCCATAAGACAAGATTCATTTGTATACAATAATTACAACTGATATTTGATTAGGTCTGAAGGTATTCTCTCATCATCTTAAAGTATAAATCATGAATGTTTAAAAAAAGAATCTAAATTCTTTATAATAAAAATTCATATTTTTCTTCATTTCTCTTTTATTCTCCATTAGACTGTGAGTTCTGTGAGGGAACAGACTGTCTTATTCATCTTAGTGTCCCTAACATTAATAATAATTGTAATGATAACTCAGTTTTATACAGCTCTTACATGTGTCAGGCACTACTGTAAATGTATAACATATATTAACTCATTTAAATCTTACAAATCATGGCAAGTAGATACCATTATCACTTCCATTTAGTAGATGGGAAAACTGAGGCATAGAGAGTTTCAGGAACTTGCCCAATATCACATGACTAAAAAGTGAAAGGGCCAAAATTTGAACCCAAGAAGTTTGGCTCCAGAATCCATGTTCTTAACCTTGATGCTATACTACTTAGCAGTGCCTAGAACATAGAAGATATACATTAAATGTTTGTTCAGTGAATAAATGAATCCTCTCCCTTTGTAAATTATTACTACAATGAAAGGAACAGCATTTACCTCACCTAGCAATGGAAATTTCCATGCCACATAAACCAGCTTTGCTGAAAGTTATTTTTGTTATCAGCCCTAATATTTGCATGCAAACCTTTATCACCTATTCCTGTAGCAACATAAAATAAAAATTCAGCAACAGTTATAAAAACATGTTTAAATACCTTCTAGTTCACCGATTTTTTTGGCAAATACTTTCAGTTGTTTTTTCAGTTTACGGACAGTTTTATCCTGTTTTTCAAGTTGTTCCATCAAATCCTAAAGATCAAAATGAGAAAAAAAAATGAAAATAGGATTTCTAAAATGCACAGAGAGAAAGTAGACACAAAAATCACACTGTTAGTTTTACAGTACAGCAGTTAGTTTTATATAAAAGCTCCAGAAAAGCTCAATGGTGGACTCACCACCTGGCTAAAACTGGCAGGCATGGGAAATACAGCTACAACAAAAGCCAAACATTAAAATAAACAATGCAGTAAATCTTTTACAGCATGATGGATAGCAGCCTCACTGTGAAGTCTTTTCAAATAGACTCCCCATGTGGATAAAACAATAAAATATCTGTAGAATGTTTTGTCAGACCCATGAAATGTTTTCTAAAGGGGGAAAAGGCAAAATAAATTTTCAGGAAAGCACAAAATTTTGTGGAGAAATTTTAAGGATGACTGTACATTGGTAGGTGCTTTGACTGATGCCCCACGTATATGAAGCACCATCTTCATGAGACCTATCCTTTGTAGATGCTAAAATATCCCTATAACTTAAGAAAAGTTAAAAAGTTTTGGGAATTAAAAGGTAAGTTGAAATAGGGGTATGGGTGGTTCAGTGGTGGAATGTTCGTCTTCCATGCAGGAGACCTGGGTTCTATTCCTGGACCATGCACTGCCCCTCCCGACCCCGTCCACCAAGAAAGAAAGAAAAAAAAAAGTAAGTTGAATAATCAGAAGAAACAGAAATAAGAGAGCAGGATAAATTACCAAAGTGGTAATTTCTTGGTGGCAAGTGGCAAAACTTGCTCATTAACAACTCTCAGGGGATATAATCTCACCTACACAGAAAAGTGATAGTTTCAAATGCTTTATACAAAAAGAGAAAACAAAAACACTACATTGCAGGGGGATTAAAAAAAAAAAGCAAAACTGTGATTAATGGCTTTCTGTTAAATGAAGAATTCTCTCAAATGACAGCCATAGTTAAAGGACAATAGTTAAAAAGGAAGTAAATAACAGGAGACTCAGAAAGAGCTGAGAAAAGAATCAATGGTATCTCATGTTATAGGAAAAAAAAAGCATTTAAAAGTACTAATATTCACTCATTCTCCAGTTTGGACAAGAGTAGATTTAGATACTAGACCAATTATTCTCAAGGAATAGTTGTTAACATTTCAAAGGTATTTAGTCGTGCTTCTTGGATTTTACTTATCTTTCAAGTTGCATTTTGCTTCCATCACACTGTAAGCCTAGTGTTAACAGACCAAACATGGACGCAGGACACTGACAGAGGTGACACCACTGGCTAAAAGAAAGCTCTGGGGAGAGATAGATTTTGTGAAAGTTTTTGAGACTTCCAGGGAAGGGGCAGGCAGCCAGTGTGCTCTTCAGTTATAGAGTGCCGAAAGTAGCAGGAATACAAGGGAAAAGCACTCTGAGTTTACATACAATCATCCGTTTGTAAAGTGAAATCCGATATGATTGATACTTCTTAGGGTCATCTGCATATAATTCCTCAAAATACTGAAAAAACAGGCATAATGCATATTTGTTTTTCTCTGTCTTTGAGGGGAATACTACTTTTCAGCAAAATAAGTTTGAAATATTTTAAAACAATAATAAAATGGTATGTACTCAAAAGGCAATGATTTGTCACCTGTCATTACCCTCTTATTTTTCTAGTATAGATTATTCTAATTTTCTCATGATCATCATTAACAAAACGTAGGACATAGAGTATGGCCAGCATCCCATCATTCATCAGGGAAAGAGACTCAGATAAGGCTTTCATTTCCCAACTTGGCCTCCCACATTTATGATGTACACAAATTGTACTTTTTTTTTTGCAGCCAGCAGCAGCTGCAAGAGTGGGGGAGGTAAATTAAAGTGCAAACCAAGACCATGTTAGCATGATAGCTTGAACTTGGAGAGGCAGGTGAGAAGCGGTGGCCGTCTACCTTCAAAGGGAGGACTGTGAAGTATGTTCACTAGATCAGAGAGAAAAAGCAATTTTCTAAATGTTTGGGGAGTAGCTGAGTCGGGGGGCGGGGGGGGGGGTAGGGGTTTGTGGGAGAGTTTCCAGAAATACTAAGCCCAGGTCAACTGCTGTGTTAACATCCTGTTCTAGTGTTTCCCAAAGTACTATACAGAATTTTGACTGATAAATCTTAATGGTTTTGAAAAAATCACATAATTTCATTTATTTAAGTTTGAATTCATTTTCCCTAATTAGTAGTCAGTGTAATGGCAGGAAAAGCAGCTTACCCAAAAGGATTTTCCCATTATTAACAAGCAAACTCACTAACTAGACTCTACATGCTTGGAATTTAAGGGCTTAGTTTATTTTTATATAAGCTATGGAAAATTGCCAAGCAAATTAATACTGCAAAGAAAGTTACAAGGGAAATGCTTAACCAATTTAGTGAACAAACTGGGAATCTAACTACAAAATAGGGATTGCGTTCCACAAGCCACCCAGAAGCATCTTCATTTCATGGTTTCACCTTGTATTTTAAAACAATCATTTATAAGCACAGAATTTGTACACTGGTCAATTAATACTATATTATTCAGTCATAGTTATCAAGTCATAGTCATCAAAGCATTGTTAGTTTAATTCAAGCAATAATATATCTGGAAGTAATAAAACATTTCAAAAAAATTATATTATTCAAAAAACTTTTCCCCACAAATTAGTGAGATTTTAGTCACTTTGGAGAGAGCCCAGATACTGCCTTCTTCGTCCTTCCCCACCTCTACAATGGAGTCTCATGCAGAAAGCTATCTTCAGAGGCAAAGACACACTATGAAAATAATCCCTTCGGGTTTTACTTCTAATTCATATAAAAGATGGCTGAATATCCATAGGACCTCTTTTGTTGCTCAGATGCGGCCTCTTTCTCTCTAAGCCCAATTCTACAAATGAAACAATTACCCTCCCCACTTTACATAGGACATGACATCCAGGGGTGAAAGTCTCCCTGGAGATGTGGGAGATGACTTCCAGGGATGAACCTGAGCCTGGCACTGTGGGATCAATAATCCATCCTGACCAAAAGGGGGAAAAGAAGTGTAAATAAGGTATCATTGGTTGAGTGAGTTCAAACACAGTTAAGAGGCTACCCTGGTTGTCACTCTTACACAAGCTTTAGTTAGACATTGCTACCTACCATAACTTGCCAAACCCCAACCAAAACCATCCCTGCCAATCCTAAAGAATACCTAGGGCAATCCTAAACTAGTGACACTACAATATCAATTTTACATAGAAATGTAGAGTTATACCTTTTCAGTGATTTAAATAAAATATATATGTTTATCAAACTTCCAAATTTTAAAACTTTGTATATTTGTAGTAAATGTTATTTTGCTCTTAAGAAATAAATATTTCAAAAAAATATTTTCTGTAAGAAACAGAGGAAAGGAAGGAAGGGAGGTAGAGAGAGAGAGGGAGGGAGGGAGGAAGGAAGGAAGGAAGGAGGAAAGGAAAGAGAGAAGGAAAACTGGACTCCATGCCAGCTTTTCAGAATCTGGGAAGGGAAAAAAAAATCTCATTCACTGCACAACCTAAATTCTATTATAAAGAATTAGAAATCTATAAACCTCAATCCTGATGACTCTCTTTCCTATCTAAAAGCCCCCTCTTGGTTCTGCCAATAGCTTTCCCAGACCTAAACTTTAACTCTTGGCTTATCTGCAACCTCCACCTGCTATTTGAAATGGAGGGTGGGATAGCCTTAGTGGCTGCTTGGGAACTAAAGGTAAACAAAGGCTATCCTTAATCTCTGTTGTGACAATCATGTAACAAAACTCTTCAAATGGTAGACTGAAAGAATCAGATCCCCTGAGTTCTCAAAGATATCAAAAGCCCAGCACATACTTAGTGGCTCTCTTCCAGGCCCTCCAAGTTAGGCATGGGAACACGGAGGCACTCAAGAACCTTCCATGGTTGACAATACATGCATAAGCTTTTAAAATTTCTATCAACCTATTAATATTTTCCATACTCTGTTTATGTTAGAGTAGGAGGGTGTGGGGTTGTAATTTTTCCCAGCAAGGAAAAGACGAGTTTGATTAAAAAAAATGTAGGCGTGCCAAGCAAGGATAGGCACTGGCTGTTGACAAGTGTGTGGGACCAGGCCGAGTTCTCCTTACCAGGTTTTCGTTGGTCAGCCGGGTGATCTCATGTTGCAGGCTGGCCTCAATGCGGGCCTCTGGAGGCAGCTGCAAATTCTGGGCCAGCAGCTGCTGCTGCCGGTTGTTCTCCTCCTTGAGGCTCTGGATCTCACCACGGAGGGCCTCAGCCTCATTCTCATGGCTCCTCTTCTGAGACTGGAGCTGGGATTCCAGGAGCCTGTGGAGAGGCCATAGAGGTAAGAAGAGGAGATGACGCCCAAGTCCCCTGCCTAGCAGGTGTGAGGCTTACTGCTTACTTGCAAGGGGAGGAAGAGAGGAAAAACTCTTTAGATTGAGGAGTGTCTGTGATTGGATAAAAATCAAGATATTCAATCGAGGGCCAGAAATAGAAAGGAATGTTCTCATGTTTGTGTCTTTGTGAACTGTGGACACTGTTACTATATTTGTAGTACTCAAAGGCCCTGAGAAACAGGAGAGTTTGTTTTTTTAACAGATTCATAGGAAATACTGACTAAATAAGTTAATTACAAGACAGATTTAACTCAATCCAGATGACAATTCTGAAGTTTGCTTCTATTCCTCTCTCTCTCTATATATCTATCATATATATGTATATAGGTATATATACATATATACATACTATATACACACATACATATATATATACACACACACATGCATACATATACATATACATATACACATATTTTAATATGTCAGCTTCTTTTTCCCCATAAACTCACATGTCAGTGAGAGAATCCTAACAAAACATGGTTTTGGAATATAAATATTAGTACGATAATGTGGTCACTGCTTCTCTAAGCAAACATGTAGTCAGCTGTGCCCATAAGCAGATCAGGATATCAACAGTGAAGACATGAGAATCATAGCATCCCCCCTTTACCATGCACCCCTGCTTCTACAGTCATCCCTTTTCTAAATGCAAAACAGAGTCATGGTTAGGAATTTGCTAACATATAAGTATTGAGAAAGAATTGACATTCTTTAATTCTAATCTCCTTGGTTGCAAACTGCTGGATAAAACTTATTGATACCGTTGGAAGTAAACTGTTAGTAGCAGACTACAAATATCTTAGTGATTAAAAAATTTCAACAAGATTTGAACCTATATGCACCTTGACGTTGAAGACAATGATTTATTATTAGGACAAATAAAGCAAAATAAGCAGAAGTCTCTCGAACAGAGAGAAAATTAAATATTTTTAAAATACCATTAAAATGGTATTTGTGTGAGATTTTTTAAGGACAAAAATATCATTAGAGCAGACGAATGTCTGTGTTAGAAAGGTGTTGTTATTTTAACTTTATTTGCTTTCCTCTAGACACATTTAACAAGTTGAGGTTGGGTATTATTCTGAACTATTATTCTGTAAGAAACTTTCCTGATTTGCCGTTTCACAAATCTGAATTTCATGATAACCAAATAGAATGTCAAATCGTACACTTACTATTGCTGCTAGGCAGCATGATAATAATGTATAAAGATGCAGTCATCTTGCCATAGGCAAGTTTATCCCGTAGCTTGATCATTACTATGAATAAGAAATTACCAAGTAATAAATACTAATCTCTCCCATGGTAGTTTGGGGCCTAGTTGAAAGGTTTTGTTTTTTTCCCAGCTCCTGGAGAGAAAGATTCCTAAATTTTATCTGAAGGAAAGTCCAGAAAACATACTTCATTTATGGGAGGATATAGTCACCATTAATTAATTTCAGCTTTAATATCCTTCCCCTAGTGAACAGCATCCCTTAAGTGGGTGTTTGGCTGAAAGTTCCAAATCTGACTGAAGCTAATTTATCCAGTAAGACAACAACTGCACAAGAAATATAGATGTTAAAGTCAAGGAGTCACTGTTGTTAGTAAGAAAAACAACAAATTAATAACATTTCATTTTGACGAGACAAATATAACCTGTTGGCTTGTTTTAACCCTTCATAAACCAGCCACAGCTCTCCATCCTCATTCAACTCATGGCAATCCATAGCAGATGATCTTCCATGCAAAAGGAACAACAATGCAAAACACAAAGGGATACAGGATGGTAATGAGATGATGATGGTCAAGAGCAGCACATGGTAAATATTTGATTAAATGAGTAAGATTGTTTTTATTCATTAGAGATAATTTTAAAACATTACCACAAAGATTATTTTTGCTTATTTTTTTTAAAAAATGGGTAATACACATCATTACAAAAACTGGGTAGAAATTACAGTGAAATAATCAAGGATCTAGAGGTACTTTTCCTGCAAAATAAGTAATGACTGAAAAGCTGAAGAGATTCTGCTTTTGACATTTTAATCTATTATCAGAGTAATTTTATATGTCAAATATTATATCAGAGATTAACCATAACAGTCACATACAGTTATCATAGAAACTTCAGCTATTTTACTTGTAATTCATTTCAAAATACAGTTTAAAGTCTTCTGGATAGGAGCTTGTTTAGGTTAATAAAATCTGATTTCCCATTTAGAAATTGCTTTGTTTTCCAAAGTTCTTTTTGAAGGGTGCAAGGGTAGATCAGTGGTAGAATTCTTGCCTGCCAGGCAGGAGACCTAGGTTTGATTCCCAGTCCATGCACTTCCCAATAAACAAACAAACAAGCAAAACAAATAAACAAAAAATTCAACAAATGATGCTGCAATAATCGGATACTCACAGGGAAAAATAATGAAAAGTGACCCCACCATACAGCATATTAAAAAAACCCTCAAAAAATATCAGCTTTTATGACATGGCTTTTAAGAAATTTTTTTGTGTAAAAAATTAATCTTAAGACATGGAGAAATTTCTATATTAGAAATCTGTCAGATTTCATCAATAATATATTTAATTAATAAATAATAACAATGATGTGGATTTTTTTCTACCTAGGATGTAAAAATAATATTATTGAATGTTTATTAAGAGTGTTGACACTGTGCTACACCCTTTCACATGCACTATATTATTCAGTTCTCCTGTTAACTGAACAAATATCATTTGCTACATTTTTAGAGGAAGACACAGAAGCTTAGAAGATTCTTGCAAAGTTTATACATCTGGTTAGTAGTAGAGCCCAGTGATATCTGACTCCAGAGCTCAGGTTCTTACTCCTCCTGTTATACTGTTATTGTTTTTATGTTGTATAAAAAAAAAAATTAAAGAGAATGCTCTTCTATATTCCCTCTGCCATTTCACCCTAGTGAGCTTGTTTATTTTCATGATCTCAGTTATGATTACACACCAATAACTATAAAATTTATAATCTCAGCTCACAAATCTCTCCTGGCTCCAGAGCTATATATTCAGTTGCCAAATGGATTTCTTGCCCTGGATGTCTTCCTTGCTCCTTAAACTCAACATGTGCAAAATGAATGATCATCTCCACCATGCACTTCACCACACCCCATTACCACTCCCATAATCATGAAATAGCATCAGCACAGCTAGCCAAGTGTGGATGGCAGACACCTCAAAGTAACCCTGCATCATTTCCTGTCCTTCACTCACAACTAGTAAATGACAAGGCTTACTAACCTCATCTTCCTATTATCTTTCCAAGTGTCCCATTTCCCTGAATTCCAATTGCTAACATCCGAGTCACCATAATCAGACATTGATTGTGACACTAACACAAACATAAAGACACTAACCTAGTCTTTATGTTTTTAATCTTGTTCCACTGCAGTCCATCCTTTACATAGCAGCCAGGACTATCTCTCTAACATTAAAATCTCATTATGTCATTTTCCTACTTAAGACCCTTCAAAAAAGCTGAATGCGAGAATGATAGAGGGAGGAGGGCTGGGGGCACAAATGAAATCAGAAAGATAGATAGATGATAAAGACTGAGATGGTATCATCTAGGAATGCCTAGAGTGTATAATGATAGTGACTAAGCGCACAAATTTAAAAAATGTTTTTGCATGAAGAAGAACAAAGGAATGTCATTACTGCAGGGTGCTGAAAATAGATGGTAATCAATAGTTTAAAATTTTACTTTATGTGTGAGATTAAAGCAAAAAAGTTTATTTGGAACAAAATTTATATTTTGACTAGTGCATTTCCTAATATAACTTATGTAGACAGCTTAATAGAACACCATAAGTACATGGAACCTTGAGTAGGGCATGAGATTTTGTTGGTTTGTCCAGAGTGATGTCCTGATAAATCCCAGAGTGATTTGAAGAGTGAAAAAAAAAAGTATTTGCAAATGGTGAGAAAGGGGGAAAATTCAATTTCCCCAAGTTGAATTCTTGATATTCTCACAAGCAGTGCGGACAACCAAAGCTATAGGCTAAACTCCCAATCTTGGGGTTTGTTCATATGAAACTTAACCCCACAAAGGATAGGTCAAGATTACTTAAAGTTAGGCCCAAGAGTCACCCCAAAGAGAACCTCTTTTGTTGCTCAGATGTGGCCCTCTCTCTCCAGCCAACACAACAAGCAAACTCAATGCCCTCCCCCGTCTACATGGGACATGACTCCCAGGGGTGTGGACCTTCCTGGCAACGTGGGACAGAAATCCTAGAATGAGCTAAGACTCAGCATCAAGGGATTGAGAAAACCCCTAGAATGAGCTGAGACTCAGCATTAAGGGGTTGAGAAAACCTTCCCGACCAAAACGGGGAAGAGTGAACTGAGACAAAATAAATGTCAATGGCTGAGAGATTCCAAACAGAGTCGAGAGGTTATCCTGGAGGTTATTCTTATGCATTAAATAGATATCACCTTGTTAGTCAAGATGCAATGGAGAGGCTGGAGGGAACTGCATGAAAATGCAGAGCTGTGTTCCAGTAGCCATATTTCTCGAAGATGATTGTATAATGATATAGCTTTCACAATGCGACTATGTGATTGAGAAAATCTTGTATCTGATGCTCCTTTTATCTACCTTATCAACACATGAGTATAACATATGGAATAAAGATGAATAATAGGGGGAACAAATGTTAAAAGAAATTTAGATTGAAATGCTAGTGATCAATGAAAGGGAGGGGTAAGGGGTATGGTATGTATGAATTTTTTTCTGTTGTCTTTTTATTTCTTTTTCTGAATAGATAGAAATGTTCCAAGAAATGATCATGATGATGAATATACAATTATATGATGATATTGTGAATTACTGATTATATATGTAGAACGGAATGATCAAAAGTTAAGAATGTTTGCGTTTGTTGTTACATTTTTTTTTTTAATTAAAAAATTAAAAAATAAAAAGACCCTTCAAAAACCTCTTCTATCTTTGGAATAAACTCTCTTGCCTATCTCCCCAGTGGCCTACAAAGCCTGGCATGAAGTGGGCATTGCAATACATTTCTGATGATTAACTAGCTGAGTGGATGGACGAACAGTGTGATAAGGCTCTTTTATGCCAACACATTCTTAGATATAAGTTATGTTAATAATTCATTTTCATAAATTGAAAATTAAGATTAATCAAATAAGCATTCTTCATCCTGTTCACAAAATAGATAACAAGTACGTTGCTTTTTTCATGGCAATATTCTTCAGTTTGGGAAGTATTTATGGGTATTAATCCTGACACTTTGCTTCAAGAGACAGTTGTATATTGAAAATACAAATCTCCAGAACTGCCATTTTCTTTTATGATCACTACTGGTCATGTTCTTTCAAAATGGCCCAGCATGTAGTCTTTTACGCTCAGGGTTCAATAGCTCTCTAAGGCTCTATCGAGAAAGGGGTGGTAGAAAGGCTGGGGGAATCCAGATCTGAGTCTCCATTCTGGGATAATCTGAGCTATAAGGAAAGCTGTGGGGAAATTTCAGTCATTTAGTGACAGCACATATCTTGCATTCTGAATCAACCTACTCAAGACTCTTAAGGGTAAAGAGATGAAGTTAAATACCTTTTGCAATTTCATTTGTGTTCAGGGTAAATGGGATAAAACTGAAGTTAATATTTTTTCAGAACACCTTAGGGAACATGACAAAAACTTGGCCTCAAATATCAGGTTCCCAACCTAAAAGTCACAGTAACCTTTACATTATGTGGCCAAAACTGATGCGATTCCAAATACCTCATCACCTCTCTTCACACGAAGCTTCAATTACTGAAAGCTGCAGCTATCCCTCCAAACATCCACAAATAACCACACTGAATAACAAATGAAAAAGCAACCAAAGACAGTCCAACTGGTATTTATTCTCAAGGCAGTCTCCTCAAGGATAAGGCCTTAACAATACAAAAATATCTTTCTTTGATGCAAAGAACATGCTTTCTGACACCTCTCATTATCGATAATGCTAATATATTTTAAATTATATTATAACTGGGAATATACTGGAAAAACTGGATTCCCTTTGAAGGTGAGTTCATGTCTAATAAAGCTATGCATAAAAACTGATTTTTTTTTTTTTAGTATAACAGGCTGGTTTGAAGACAAAAGATGAATGTGATTAAATCAAAATTAATAAAAGAAGGCTCCAACTTACCTGTTTGTTTCTTTCAAACCAATATATGCTTGTGCTATTTCTCCTTTATCTTTCATTTTTTGTACATCTTCCAAAAGTATTGTGGAATCTGTCATTGTATTCTGAAGGAAAGAAAGTGATACATTTCCACATTAAGACTCAACTCAAAAGCTTTGGACCATAAACAACATATGTCTTTCTTCAGAATAGGGGAATTTATCTGTTTCATCACACTTTGCCCTACTGGAGAGTAAGCAGATTGTATTTGGTTACAGTAGAGAAGAGTATGGCAACAGCAGTTAGAAAGAAGCAACTTCACTCCCTCTCCTGATAACCTTAATGCTCTACTACAAAGTTGGAGAGGTTCTAGAGTAACACTCTCCTGCAAATAAAATCCCTGACTGGCTATGTGTACATTATGTAAAGACACACACATACACCCAACTTTCCATAAAGAATGTAACATTAGAAAAATAACCAGGAAAGAACACTGAGCATATATTTACTGTAATGTACAAAGCTGTTCCTTCAACTACTTCCCAACCAGTTAGAATAAACACCCAATAAAACACCGAAAGTTTGACTAATAAAGCCTAAAACTCAGAACAAGGTGGTATTCAGATGATATGCTTCAGCAAATCTAATTTTTATCATATCTTTAGATATATATATAAATGAAAAGGATTTAACTCCTTGTAAATATCTATGATCTGGCATTACTCAACTCTTTTCCTCTAATACTGTATAGCATGGTCCATAAGCTTTCAAAATTAACATCTGACAGGTCAGAATTACTAAGGTTTTTGTACAAAAAGGACTTTTCTGCTAACATTTTTACCTTATTTTTCTTTTTTGGTCTAATCTGTTTGAAAACCAATCTGATTTCAAAATCTTGCTTCTACTTAGCTACTCTCTTCTCTTTTCTCTCTTCCTCTCCCTCCCTCTCTCCTTAATCAGGGCAAGAATGGACAATAAGCACAGCTCTATAGCCTCTAAAGAACAGATACTTCAGAACCCAATGACCCGTTTTATTTGTTTAAGTAGTGTACATCTGATCCTTTAGTCAACGTTTGCTTTAAAGCAAGGTCTCACAATGAAGGACTCAGTAGAATATGTCAAATACCACAATCTTAGAGACCAGTTCCAAGAAAATTTTAATGCCAATGAGACATCTACAAATGCTTGATTCTGAAATTCAATGTTTACAAAAAAATCTTTAAAAAATCCCACTTTTCTCTTAATGCTGTACTTTATTAAGTTTATAAAGGCATCCTTTCAGAAGACCAAATATAATCTGCTATTAACAAAGAGCTTACATTTTACTGATACTTAAAACCTTTCCCATAAATACCATCTATAGCATTTCTTCAGTTATGTTTTATAAATATTTTAGTACATATTTCATGTAGAATTTTCTTTTTTCTTTTTCCAAAGGGCTGAAAGTCTTTCTTATAAAGAGTCAAACTTAGATTTTTTAAGATGCATAAATAGTAACTTTTAAAGACCCATGTTTCTATATTAAATAATGCTACATGTGTACTGTCTGACATCTGAGGACCCACATGATTCAGTTTTGAACTACTGGTAAATGAGGTAACTTGCCTAACTAGTTCAAGGGAAAGAGAGGATCTTAGTATGCTATTGACCCAGGTAGGAAGAAGCTACTCCTTTCCTCATCCTGCCAACCATAGCTAAGAAGCTGTGACTGGGCAATGGATAAGATTCAGACCACCAACATTAGGAAGCTCTTGACTCACTGTTCAGAGTACATTTCTCCTGTGCTAGTGACCAGAAGTTCCTACCATGTAAGAAAACCCATCAATATCTGTCATTCAATACGTGAAACAGATGTGGTGAGAAATTTAACTCTGCAACCTCATCAACAGCCACTTGTCATCCTAGCTATGGATTTTATACTCAGGGAGACAGAAGTGGCAACAACAAAACGTGTACTTACCTCCTCAGGCTCCTCCTCACCCGTGGCCTACAAACCCACAGCTGGAATAAATGAAAGCCTATGCTCCTAAATTGCAGGAAGCCCACCAAAACTAGTATAGTGAATTATATTGCTGACTATATACTGGAAATCATGGAGACTCCTCTATGGTCCAGACTAGAGCCCATTACTTCCATTATTGTCCCATTGACTTTTCAAACAGGAAGGAGTCAAACAGGAAACTACTTGTAAATTACAAAATAGAATTTGTGGCCAGAAAGCACTAATTGCATATATTAGGGGATACCTATAAACTAAAGATAAAAGAGAAATAGTTACTAAAATTTTAAAAAAGCTTATAATTACCTTGTCATCCTAAAAAAATCACAAATCCGCAGCAAAAAAAAAAAAAAGGAAGAAAACAATAAACCCTTAGTTCCATGAATAAATTCCATGAATGAGTTCCCATCACAATAAAAACCAACTGTAAAAATAATCATGAGTTGTTTCCCCTAAAATCAAATGTATATATAAATTAATATACATGGAATTGGCATGAGGCAGACATTGATATTTATGTGAGAGCAACTATATTTCTCAGGAACAGGTGCTTGAGATTCTTTTTGAGTTGTTTTGTTTTTCTGGTTGTAAAATATTTTTGAGTATGTGAGTGAATACCCTTTCATTATATGAATATGGGTAAAATTCTTATCCTAGGTCTGTGAGAGTTAGTTCAGTCTCCTGAAGTAGTCACAGAGTAGACCTAGAGGGGCTCAACCATTCCCAATTCCCTGCAAAGAAGTTGTGAAAAGCCATGTCTCTCTGACTAGAAAACCGAGTGGGGCAAGTGGCTCTGGGGTGTTTGAAAGCTTTGAAACCAGTGTCATGGGTATTTTTCCTGAGAGAGGACAAGACCGCTGAGATAGAAACAGGATGGCAACTGCAGTATGTCAGCTGGGAGCTGGAAGGGTAGGGACTTTCCTTAGATTGGGCCAGCCCAACAGGGCCTAAAGAGTAGTTGTCTCACACTGGGATGTGAGCTCGAAAAGTGAGAGTATATGAAACCGGAAGTATGTGCGCTAGTTTGTTTTTAGGCTCCTTGGTTCATTTTTCTTTTCATTTCCCTTAACTTTTACTGAAGTGCCTTATGTGAATACCAGTTTGTTGCAAGAAAATCAGAGGAAGGAATCTTGGTTTTAGACCCTGCTGGAGTTAGCATACAGAGGGAGCCAGAGGAATCCTTGTTTTTTTGAGGCCCCAGCCACAGCCGTAGCTATGGGAACCAAACTGAGACTGTCTTAGAGGAAGGTGAAAGCTACATGAAGCCTAAACAGAGATTTCCCTTCTGGAACTCTTCTCATTTCAGACTTAAAGGTTTGTGATTTTTCACAAGAAAGCCCATTTCTTTATAAAACATCACTTGTTACTGGGATTTTTTCCAAGACTATTTAGTTGTTTTCAGAATTTGTTATTTTCTGGATCAGTGTTAATCCCAGGTGTGAGTTGCCTTTATCAAATCCAAACATATGCCAGGTACAGTATCTTGACTATATGCAGACATGAGAAGCACTCTTGTGTTTTTTAAGCATCCAGTTCATGATACATTATGGTCACTTTTTATATGGCATATCATGAAGCTGGGATCAGCTGATTGCCTCAATGGCTGGTAACTGTACACACATGGGTAAGGAGTAAGGACCCAAGCCAGGTTTTCATTTTGATGGCAAGTGACAAAAGGCCCATTTCTCATTAGCATACACCAGTGTTGCCTCTCAAATTACCTGAGGGTAGGGAAGGACTTCCAGGGGCCATGTAGATCCCCCAGGGTTAGGGTCCTTTCTGTTGCAGCCCTGAACACAGCCCCTACCAGTTGGGATGGCTCCCCCTGTAAACACGACTCTGAAGTGAGCAGAAATCATCTTCATGTAGCTGCCACTCACTGATATAATTTCTAACCTTTTCATATATTATCTTTAGAGTAAATAGGCTATTTTTTCAACAAACAATTTTAAAGTAACACTAAATGACTCCCACAGCAAGTCAATTCATGAGTGTTAATATTTAATAGAATTTTATTTTAGATTGAAATTAATTGTGGCCAGATTACTACAGAAAGATGATTTTAAAAAGCCCTTTGCTCAGGAGCAGACAGTGAGACTTTGAAGATCATTTGGGTCTTCTTTAGTTTTTTGTTCACTCAAATGGGTATGTACAACAGTTTTAAAACAACATTGGGTTTTTTTTTTAATGTTGAATCCTCAAGTAGAATTTACAAATTTGCAGTGCTTATTTTAAATGAAGAAATGGAGGATGGATAAGAAAAAAAGGAGGGCTCTTTAACCCTTTCCTCATGCTTACCTTGGGCTGGATGGCTTCTTTCTGACTCACCAGCTGAGACCTCAAAATAAGGACTTCCTCCTTGCGGACATCGAGCTCCTCACTCACAGAGGTCAGCTGCTCCATGAGGACGCGGTAGGCAGGAGCTCCTGGAGCGGTCACCTCTGGGGCACTCTTCTCACTAAGGGCCTTGCGTAATTCATTTAGCTCATTTTTCAGTTTTTTGTTTTCCGATTCTAGTTCCTGTCGCTGTTTGAAGAGACAAAGAAAAGTTCACCACCATAATCCTCAACTTTACATTGAACTGTTCTTCTCCCAAGCTGGTAGAAGAACTGTGTTGGAAAATGCTGTCAGAGATACCCTAGCAAATAGCTTCCCATGTTCTGTTGGGAACTCTGTGCTGCAACTTAAGGAAGTGTTATATCAAGTGGAATTACTGAGCAAAGTAAATGGTAGTTTGTTTCGTCAACCCAAATTCCAAAGACAAATTTATTCTAGGCCTGCCCAGGGATGTTCATAGGCCTGGAGAGACTGCTGAGCTCTAAGGGATGAGTTCAGCTTAGTCCTAAGGAGCCGAGGTTTGTTAGTGGGTAAATACAATGGCAAATTTGAGGGACCAGCTGGTCAGATTGTTTCTAATGAATGGTTCAGAATAGCTTGATCCTTGAAATCTTGAGTAATATTCTCTTATTGTCTTTGTAAAGCAGAATGGAAAGATTAACGAAATCTTAGGCTTTAACCTCTAATAAAAAAAATGGCCATACCATTTAAACTGATAAAATTCCCTTTAGCATTTGGATGACAACACATAACATATTAAAAAACTTCTTCCATGTGTGCCATGCTTGTGAAGTTGTAGGCAGAAGCCTTGGGAGATGAGAGGGAATGAGAGGCCACATCTTCCTCAGCCATCCAGGTGGACATATTCATTCTTCACCCTTCCATACTCCCACACACTACCAGCCATCTTCCTTCCACCAGTTACCACTGCCCTGTCCACATCTGTTCAAATAATGGCACTGGCAACCCAAAACAGAATGAGACTGACACTAAACAAAAGTGTCAAAGAAGTAGACAGGTACTTAAAAGCCCATGGTGCCTCATTAAGACATGGGATAAGGTCTTATGATAGTGGAAGCAAAATACTTATAAAGATAAAATATTTTATTATTTCTTCCCAAAGGAGCAGTCTTGGTTTTGTAGTACCATTCAAACCTTTCAACATGTTATATTAAAACAATTTTTAGTTATTTTTCTCTAGCTTAAGAACATCTAATCCTTTCTTTCATCAATTAATCCACTCTCACGTGAAAATAAATGTCCCTTCCCAACCCTAGTCTCCCACTGTTTGGTAATCAGGTCTTTAATGGTCATTTTTGAAAAACATGAATGTCTTTATATTGCCGCTTAAGCTCTCATACAGTATTTTCAAATTTTAATGTACATCAGAATCACCTGGAGATTCTGTTAAAACAAACTGTTGGGCCACATCCCCAGAATTTCCATTTCAGTAGGTCTGGGGTAGAACCCATGAATTTGTATTGCAACTAGTTTCTAGGTGATACTGATACTGCTGGTTCAGGGACTACACTTTGAGAACCACTGGCCTAATACTTGGAACGCTTGTGGTCTGGGCTTTGTTTTCGTTTTTGTTTTCCTTTCCTTCTTTTTATTGTGGTAAAATATACATAACAAAATTTACCATTTAGAAACTTCATTTTAAACAAACTACAGTGAATATTTTACTCGCCCATTTTTGTGCAAGGCAGGCAGGGGAAGAGGAGCTGGAGACAGATTTCTACTCCCATTCTTCATTGGCCTTTCTCATCCCATCCTATCTCATTCTTGTCTGGCCTGACCCATATCAAACGTCACATTAATATCAGCATTGACTTTTGCGCATCTGTCCAAACCAGATGGGGAAGAATGAGGGGGCCAGGAGAGAGGAGAGAGAGGTATTTGTCTCTATATTAAGGGTACTGGCACTTGGCAATGCTGGCTAGGACATACACTTTGCTTTCAGCACTCCATCCCAGTTCTGCCACCATGGATGCTCTTAGGGGATTATTCCAGGACCTGAAAGTCCCAGTTCTAACACTCTGAACTTTGGGTAGGTCTGGCCATCATCCCTGACACTACCCACTGACACTTGTGTGTCCTGTCTCTCACTCTGATAGGGCTAGGTTCTCTGTGTTGGCAAGAATGAATCTTATCTATTCCAATTAAGCTAATGAATGAAATCTAGAGGAGGCCTCTCCAAAGTATCACATGCATTTTAACAATTGTCTTCAGAAAATGCTCTCAACTATACTTACGGATGTGATCCAAAGGAGAACAGCCCAGCCTAGTGAAATGTCAGTGAGACAGTTATTTTGGGTTGGGGATGTCCTCCAATCACATGATTACCTACTCTATTCATTTAGATGTCAATACACAAAACATGCATATAAAGCAGGAATATCAGAAGGTATGATGAATGATTCTTTTAAAATTTGGGTCAGGAATTTGAATAACTAGGTGAACCCTAATTGAAAGCATTTTTAAAAGGTGTAGGTCTAAAAATGGTGGGTAAGACTCAGGGAATATACAGCTGCAATATACGACCAAGATTAACATGACCACAGGCACATTATAACATTTTTGTCAGGTCTGGGGGCCTGAAAGTAGAAGTGTCCTACAGGTCAAATGAGAAATTGCACTAGGATGGTAGCTCCTTAGGTCTGAAGGCTGTATGCCTTCAATAAAGGCCAGATACCCAGAGAATTGCCAAGACTTTAGGTGTCTATAAACAACTAAATTTATATCCTATACCTACACCAAGTGAGCCTTCTAAACTTATTAGAAACATACAGAAAGTTCCTTTGGTTTAGATTTAAATGTTTGCTGAGCACTACCTGGCTAGTCAGATGATTTTATCTTCTAGACAGGAAGTACAAAAGGCAATGGAGGGTAAAAAATAATAGAAATGACATTTTTCTGCTTCCATTTCCCTTTTTCAGACAAAATATCATCCATGTTGTAGTATTGTTAGAGGAGCAAAAAAAATGGATTTATGTTATAATTTAGAAAGGCTAAAAGGACACTTTAGGGGATTTAAAAGTAAATACTATGTGCTATTTGTCTAGTGTAAAAATTAGCTTATAAACAAGTAATAATAGAAAACTAAGGTGTCTTAGAAAGTTTCCTAAGGTCTGGAGACATGGATTCGAGATCAGACTCTACCACCTGACAGGAAATCTCTATTGTTCTTAAACCTCAGTTTACTAATCTTTAAAAAGGAAATAAAAATATTTTCAGAGGTTGTGACAATGATTAAATGAGATAAGGTATAAGAAAAACTTTCAAATTGTAAAGCAAATTCAAGTATTATTAGTCAAGTCCTATCTTCAGGTGGGGAGGAGCTGATAGAAGAATTGTGGGTTTGGGCAGGGTAGAGGACAAACATTCTCTTTATACTGAGATGCCATATAGCCTGGAGAGGAAGCAGTAATCAGCAGTACTGGATCATGGAAAGTGGTAAATTCTCAGAGAATAGGGTCTTACTAATACATATAAATTATATTCAAATCAGAGTATTAGGAAATAATATATCAGAACTACACCTGTAGCAATATTACTGAAAAAACAGCTTCATGACCATTTGGAAAGAGCCTAGGAATTCTCACACATACGTAAAGACTAAAATAATACTGAGTTTCCTATATGCTATTTTATGGCTTTTCTAAATTTTAGTTTTGCTTCGTTATAATTGTAAACCTTACTATAATTTTCCAACCATTTAGAATATAACTTGCAAAAGTAAAAAACTGTAAAAAACTGACACAAGCAGAAAATCTCTGAAAAAACTAAATTTAACAGTAATAAATTAATTAATATCCTAGAAAACTTTTGAAGCTGGAGAGGACTTGATATCTAACAGATCTCAGAACTTTGTGCGGCTCAAAAATGCCCAGATTCTAGAAAATAGAGGAAGGAGCCAGGGTGGAGCACAGCCTACTCTGAATTAGGGATAGAACTCTATTTTTTAATTTCTACTGTGCTACCTGAGATGTTCTGCATTTTAGAAACCACTGTTCCTAATCAATGCTCTGTCCTCTGTTCAACTGCACTGTGACACACAGTGACATCTTAATCACTGTCTAGTTAGAAACTGCCTTAAAACCGTTAAGAAGAGACAAATCTCCACCTTTATCCTGTTCCTCCCAACTTAAAAGAAATTAATTAGAATGTTTCTACTCTATAAACTAATACCCAGCCACCCTTCTCTACAAATACATAGTTTCAAATGGGGCAGCTGATGGTTAGAGCACAGAGTTGAGAGCCAGAGATACCCTTGTCCAAATTCTGTTCCTGACAGTTTCTAGCTGGGTGATTTTAGGGAAATTATTTATGTACATGAACTTCAATTTCCTCATTTGTAAAACAGGGATCGAGATATCTACCTGCCAGATTGTTGTAGAACAGAGCTGATGTAGGAAAAGTACCTGTATTTAAAAATGATAATGATAACGATAGCAGCCAATATTTGTTGAACACTTACTATGTGCTAGGCACTATTCCTCTAAGCAGTTTACATTTATTATTTCATTGGATACTCATGAAAAACCTAATTTATCAATATCCTCATCTTATAAATGAAAAAACTGAAAACAGAGAGGATAAGTAACTTGTATACGGCCATACAGTAATGGATACAGGATTTGAACACAGGCACTCTGACTCTGGAGTCCATGCCCTTTACTGCCCTCTACAGCTTCAAATGTCAACTACTTCTCTTATTCCTATTTAGAGTGAAGGCTAGTTTGTATGAAATAGAATTTATAAAAGGAAACAACACAAGGCTACAGTAATGACTGAATAAGGCTTTAAGCTAGAACCTCCAATGCAACCTCTAGCTAAAGAACAAGATAATGATGTTCTAGAGAACATTAATGATGATCTCTGAAGAAAAGTAAGATTCTGTACAGATCTCTATAATACTTGCCAAAACAATATATTCGAAGTCTCAGGTAAGAAACTTCCCATTACCTTGAGTGACTCATATTCCAGTTCTGCACCTCTAATTTGTGGCCTTTCTTCTTCCTAGGCAAAATATAAAGTAAAAATGTTATATTTTAAGTTTTACATTTATACACTTAGAATACTTGCTATACAGGAAACAATAAGGAGAGTTTGGGCCTCACTAATTTATTCAAATACTGCTTTACTAAGTTAATTCTGGGCTGAGTTGCCATTAAATAGACGACTGTAGAAATGGACACCCAGTTCAGCTCCCTGGCCTGCCTGCAGCCCATAGAGGCTGGACAATGCTGCGCACCTTTGCCTTGCTGCGGAGCACCTGCTCCTCCTTGCGGTCCAGCTCATCCTGCATCACCTGCTTCTCCTGCTCCAGCTCTGTGACCCGCTTCTGGAGCTTGAGGAACAAGGACATGTCCAAAGGTATCTTCTTCTCACTTGGCTCCTAAACCCCAAAAACAATCAGATGGTTAAGACAAACCAGAAGATGTCAAAGCCAATGAGAAAATGATGACTAGCCCAATAAAAATAGGCAACTTACAGAAGAAGAAAAGTAAATGGCTAAAGACCATATGACAACACAATTAATAACTGGAGAAATGCAAATTAAGCAACAGTGAAGCACGGCTTTTTCCCTATCAGATTGGTGAGGTTCAAAAAGATTAACAATGTCCTGGATTAGCAACAATGTCTCCAATGATATTGGTGGAAATATTACTAGGTCTTTTAAAAGAGAAATTTAGCTGCATTTATTAAAATATAAGTGTATATGCTCTTTAGCCTAACAAATCAATGTTTAGGAATTAATCCAACAGAAGTACTTACACAGGTACACAAAAATATATGGAAAAGGATGTTCCTTGCAGCATTGTTTTGTAATTGCAAAAAACTGGAAATATTCCAGATGTCAGTTAATAGGAGAGTTGCTTAAATGAGTCATGGTATGAATTATGTAATATTTCATAGCTGTTAAATATCTATAAGCAGATAAAGGTATCCTAGATAAAGTATTGTAAATGGAAAACAAATTACAAGAGGGTATATTATGGTCTTATTTTTGTTGAAAAAACAAACATACATGACTTTTAAATATGTATCTAGTACAAGGACACAAAAATCTAGAAGACCATCAATGGTTATCCTGAGGAACTAGAAGAACTATAGAGAGCTTTCATTTTCTATTTCACACACTTTTATATTTGAATTGTTTATAGTTAGCATGCATACTTTTGTAATTAGACAAAATAATCTTTAAAAAGATGAAGAGGGCGGGCCTCTTGCCTGCCATGCTAGAGACCCGGGTTCGATTCCCAGTGCCTGCACATTTAAAAAAAAAAAAAAAAAAGAATAACTAGCATATTCACATGCACATTTTAAGATCAGAGAGAAAGAAAAAAGTAGGATTAAAAATACTGAAATAGGGGATGGAAGAACATATATAACAGACAATACGTAAAACTGCAAAATGGCTTAAAGCATGATGATGAGTGAGAATTTTTTACAAGTACTCTAGATGGTGTCCATCCTTATCTAGCAATGCATCTGATTAAAGAGATGTCACTTGTCCTCTCTTCATCACATAAGCAAGAAGAAGACTAGACCACCTGGTTCAAAGAAGTTTCTAGGGTTTAGTTTCTCTTTCCTTCCTTATTTGTCACCCATGACTTTTCTGAGAATGAAGCTATGAAACAGACCTAAAAAATAACACTAGTCACTCATCTCAGGAAAATCAACAGGAAAATAACAGAATTTATTCACAAAACTGGCAATACAGGCCTGGAAGTTACACTGGAATTATTCTTAATAGTTGAATAAGTATGATGACCCTCATCCTGGATTTAACAGGTAAGAGACAGTTCACTAGCAGAAACAGAACTGAGATAATCAGTCAATGACCACCAAAAGAGGTGAATAACAGAGCAGGGAGAAGCAAAGATTCTGAAAAATGCAAAACCAGATCATGAAGACACCAGAAGTGTTAAGAGTTGGAGGTGCAATGCACGTGGAACTGGCAAGTGGATTCCCCAGAAAGAAATGCAATGGAGGTGCTATCATGACTTAGGAACAAAAAAATCACAGGTTTGGCCAAGTTAGAAAGACCATATTTTTAATATATTACATTTTACATGATTGAGGTTAGAATTCTGTGTTCCTAAATAGTCTGAACAACTTCTCCCTATTCAGTTTAATGAAAAAATTAATTCTTAAACAAGAGTGGCCCTTCTGTTTTCCTAGCACCAGATTCTAAAAGAGCTACTTAGTATTATTACACATAGTAGTTGAAAGTTTTCCTTAAGATTTTTAGGGGCAATTTGTAAGTCTGGTCATTACAGAATTGGTTGCAGGAAGAAACTCAAACCCAGGAAGTCATGTCTTGTTCTCAGGCTGTTGGAACCCATTCACCTTGCTGTTAAAGAGAGAAGTCACATGAAAAGGCCCAAGGAAGAGTACCTAAGAACCTCAGCTGAGTGCAAGCTGCATTAGGGACTCCAACCAACACTCCAACCAACACAGCCATACAGTCAATGCACAGAATAGTGAGCTACAATAAACTGCTGTTGTTTTAAGCCACTAAGATGTGGGACGGTTAGTTCTGCAGAAATAGATTACTGAAATATCTTCTATCCTGCCACACACTGGCTACACTGCTGAATCGATGGGCTCCGGCCAAATGTTAGCCAAAGACAGAAATGGGACTAGAGAATCACAGTGTATGATCTTAATCCTGGATGAGGAGCAGTAGTGTGCAGTGTCTAAGAAAATGGGCTCTGATACTAGGCAAGCCACAATCAGGATAATTGGCTCTGCTACTTACAAGCTGTAACCTTACACAAATTATTTATCCTTCTTGTGCCTCAATTTGTACTTCTGTGAAAAAGGAATCATAGAAATACTACTGTCATAGAATTTTTGCAACGATTAAGAGTTAATATGTGTGAAGCTCTGACCACTGTACTCAGAAGGTAGTAAGAACTCAAATGATAGTAGTTATTAAAATGATCATATATTTTATATCTTTAAGATCTTTCTTGGGATTGAGAAAACCTTTTCGAATGAAAGAGGAAAGAGAGAAATGAGTCAAAATCAAATGTCAGTGGCTGAGAGATTTCAAACAGAGTCAAGAAGTTATCTTGGAGATTATTCTTATGCCTTATATAGTAAGTTTAAGTTTTAAACTTTTTAGTTTAAGGTGTATTAGAGAGGCTAGAGGTAAGTGCCTGAAACTGTAGAGCTGTGTTCCAGTAGCCATGTTTCTTTAAAATGATTGTATAATGATATAGCTTTTGCAATGTGACTGCGTGACTGTGAAAACTTGTGTCTGATGCTCCTTTGATCTACGGTATGGACAGATGAGTAAAAAATATGAATTGAAAATAAATAAATAATAGCGGGAACAAATATTAAAATAAATTGGTAGAGGGAAATACTACTGGTCAACGCGAGGGTGGGTTAAGGGGTATGATTAAAAAAAAAGATCTTTCTTAACCAATTATGATGAATTAATTAGATAATTAGGATTGGTTTGTATTTTAAACAAGATTACCTAGAGTTAAAGAAAATGTGTGTACTTATTCTAAAGAAGAAACGCTGGTGGTAGTGATAGGATTTGAAAATCATAATCTTCCTCAATTATAAGAAGGTAATCATAAAGAAAGTAAAGCTAATTCATTCAAGGCAAGGCAAAACTGGGGACAATTCATGGTTGCTATAAGGATATCGTCATCTAAAAAAAACGAAAAAACTTGCTAACAATTTCAATTGCCCAGAAACATAATGAACTTGCCAACTGGATAGTTCAGCAAACATTCAGGCAGAGGTTAGAAGACCATCTGTCAAGGACGCAAATGACCAAATGCCTTCTTGGGGTGAAAAGTGAAGTATCATCGATGCTCCTAACAGTAATTCTGTGATGCTGAAATTTTAATATAAAAGTTTCAATAATTATTTTCCAATGAAAATAATCAGCTATTAATTCCTCTATTTTATAAACTTGGATTTTCATATGCTACATTGGCATTTTAATGTATCCAGTCACCCTAGTGTTGCTCTCTTAGTTGTTTTCCTCCAAAGTTTAGTCCTGTTAACCTCAACAGCTAGGACCATGTCATAGTGACTAAGACATCTTCATTTATCAGTTTTCAATAAATTGTCATCATCATACATAGAGATAAAAATAGCAGCTGTGACGTCTCATTTAACAGAAAAATTAGTGTTTTAGAGAAAATATTTTTCTACAAAATGAACAGAATGAGATGGCAGAAACTCTTCATTGCTAAAACTAAGACAAGAAAGGAAAGAGTCATTCTATTTCCTCAGCTGTTCTGCAGAAGCAGTCTATTTCTCACTTGGGCATTTTCTCAGAATATGATATAAAAATAGAAAAGCTGTTCCTGAATTACCCAGACTGAAACTAATAGCATACTTGAAAAGATCTGAGAATTTGTTTGAGAACAATCGAATTCAAAGTCACTATAGAGGCAGGCAGGGCAACATGGTGGCATAGTGAGGTGTGGAATTTAGCTCATCCTCCAGAGCAGCTAGTAAACAGCCAAGAATGGTACAGAACCATTGGGAGGACATCAGTAATCAGACACACAGTGTATATCAGTCTGGACCAAGTGGAACGGCTGAGATCCCACAAAAGACTGTAAGTCTCCCAAGCTGCAGAGGCTGGCACCTGTCCCCCAAGGGCATGGCAGGCTAGTTCCTTGAGGGAAAGAAAACAGACTTAACTAGTAGCAAGGGCTTATGCTCAATCAAGCTCCACAGTAAACCAACACTTCAAATGAGATACAGAAGTTGAAACAATTCAGGATGTTCAAATAGACATGAAAAATCTCAACAAAAATCAAATCAACAAGTTGACAGAGGATATAAAAAAGACACTGGTTGAACATAAAGAAGAACTAAAAGTTTGGTACTAGATAACGGTAATACAATATTATTAATGTAATTAGTATCACTGAATTGTACACATTAAAGTGGTGAAATTGGTAAAAAAAAAAAGTTACTGTAGATTTGGAGTTACAGCAATAAGTTATTTTGCTGTATATTATTATTATAGGTAAGTCATATTACCTATCACAAAACATGAAAACAGATTTCTCAACTATTTTCCAGGGATTCTTGTGGAAGAAAATTACATTGGTTAAAAACTGGTACAAAACAGAGGCAGCAGTTTTGCTAAACTTTGTGCATTGGTATTTATGCTATTCAAGCACAAAAGGGCTTACATTACATTTCCTTCTTTCTTTCTTTTTTTTTTTTGGTAATTTACTTCAGTCTGAAATAAATTCCTGAAAGGTTATAATTTTTGTCAAGATATACAATGAGGCTATATATATACATTTTTTTGCATGGGCAGGCACCGGGAATCAAACCCATATCTCAGGCATGGCAGGTAAGAACTCTGCCTGCTGAGCCACCATGGCCCGCCTGAGGCTATAATTTTTTTACACAGAATATATTAAAGTGTAGAAGTGAATACAAAAGGGAAAATTTGACCATCAAAACTACATTAAAAGTTAAAATGTGTCCTGACAAAAAAATATATGAAATAAGTGTATGGATGTACAGCTAATGAAGCACCCACAAGTCACTCACGAAGAATAAGTGATTGAGAACCAATGTTTTATTTATGGGTAACTGGGGTCTGCTCTACAATGGGAATGTAGCCTGTGAACAACAGCATGGTCACATTCTAGTTTTAGCAATAGGTATTTAAAATGTACCTCTGTCCTTGAGGGAATGTCTTCAGTTTCAGCAATTTCAGAGCTAAATGTGTATTCAGACTCATTGCTGCTGTGGGTGGAGTCTGTTCTCTTGTGTCCAGGCTTGGGCACATTCTGCAAGGAAAATAAACCAGGCATAATTCATGCAAGATAATTAAGCTGGGCATAATTAAAACAATATCTACTTTGATTTGGCTCTAATCCCTACTCACTGACTTTCTGTATTAATGCCTAAATGATCTCATCCATGGGGTTCTGACCCAATCCTTACAAGAGGGTGACCTTTGTCTGTGCTCCTCAAAGAAAGAGAAGGAAGCACCAGCATGGCAGGATAGGGAGAACAACTACAAACCCAAATACCCAAATGAAAATTAGCTGTGATTATTAGCAGAGTCCTCTTTGGGTTTTTACTCTTGTGAGTGCCCAACTTCAAACTTTTAAAGAGTGCCTTCAGCATCCAAGCATTGACATGCTACAATCAAAGAAAACTTACAAAACAACAAAGATATATTTAATGATACACATAATCATTTTACTGCACTGCAACTGAGCATAAATGGTAAAGAAAAATGAGGGGGTTCACAAAGGTGACTATAATTTCTGTCACTTTTATGCATGAAGTTAAATCTCCAGAGTTAGCAGAGGGAAGGATGGGTAGTGCAGGGGAGGTAAGAAAACTGTCTTAAGAATTCTCCGGAAATCTCTGGGTCATTAACTCAGGGAGCCCAGGTGACAATTTTATATACCTATCAAATAAATTAGTGTACACAAAGTTTGTGAGGAATAGAAAAGTAAAGTAATTGTTGTGATTTTCTTCCTGTAGGAAAAGAAGTTGTGAATTGAAGAAGGAATAAAAAAGAGCTGGGTTTGTTTCCTTCACTCCTCAGATGCCCTCAGCAGAAGAGGTAAGGAGGCTCAAGGGCCTGGATTCACAGGGTTTTAGATCCAGAGAGCTTAAAACATCTCTGAGAGCTTTCTGATCTTCCAAGTTCAAAAAGTTCAAAGCCACAAAACAGCGTTGCCTCTTTTCTTCAAAACATGCAGGCTTATACAGAGCACATTTATCTGTGTGACCAAATGGAAACCAGCCAGCATCCAAAACCAGTTAAAAGTCTCCCAGGCCAGCTAGAATCATGCATGTGTACAGCCCTCAGCCTCACTTTCCGGTTCTGAGAAAGTGCCCACCTGTGCAGCTGGGTCACACCTGCCCCCAATCCAAGAAGGCGTAATGCCGACCTGCTACCACAGTTCTATGCATGCGCACAAAGGACCCCATGCCTTAGACAAGCGCACACCAGGGTTATGTCTCCCAGACAGGTGCACCTGCACAGCTACATCCTCTCTGGCCACTGGGCACCCATGTTTACAAGCATCAGCGTAACATCCCCAACCTGCACCCATACCTGCCCTAAAACAAATCACTGTATTGAATGCTCCACCGCATGCCTTGCTCCCTGCTGTACAACCATCCTGCAAACACAGGCCTTAGACTACTGAAAGAAATCAATTTCCAAAGTAAATCAATCAAGGTATTTACATGTGAAGAAGACAGCAGAAGACCACTAAGCATATCACAATGTAGACAGACAGAGCCCTGCCTAATGACCAAACTAAAACATTTGAGGAGACACAGATGTTGGAAAAACTAGTCAAAGATGTTCATACAACTCTACTTAATAAAATAAGTGGGATAGCAAATGACGTAAAGGAAATCAAGAACACAAAATTTGAAAGAATAAATAGAAAAACAGCAGAAATCACAGAGATTAAAGACTTGGTGACCAAATAAAAAACATCCTAGAGGCACACAACACCAGATTTGAAGAGAGAGGAGAAAGAATAAGTGATACAGAGGACAGGATATTTGATTTCGAAGAATCAAAATGGCAAATGGCAAAAAAGATGGAAAAAATTGATGGGAACTCAGGAAATCATGGACAAAACAAAGTACACAAATATAAGAATCATTGGTGTCCCAGAAGGAGAAGAGAGGGATAAAGGGGCTAGGAAGAGTAGTTGAGGATATAATGGGGGAAAACTTCTGAACCCTCATAAAGGATATAAATATGTATAATTTAAATTTTTTACATAAATACACAAGTCAAAGACGCTCAAAGAACTCCAAACAGAATAAATCCAAATAGGCCTTTCCCAAGGTACATACTAATCAGTCTGTCAAATGTTGAAGAGAAGCAGAAAATCTTGAAAGTGGCAAGAGAGAAACGATCTACTACATACAAGGGAAATCAAATAAGACTAACTTCAGACTACTCAACTAGCACCCTGGAGGCGAGAAGGCAGTATGGTATGATATATTCAAGACCCTGAAAGAAAAAGAGTTCAAGCCAAGAATTCTGTACCTAACCAAATTGTCTTTAAAACTGAGGGAGAGATTCAAGTTTTCATAGACAAAGAAGACCTGAACGAATCTGTGAACAAGAGACCAGCCCTACAAGAAATTCTAAAAGGAGTTCTGCCGGCTGAAAAAAAAAAAGACAGGAGAGGGAGGTCTGGAGGAGGGCACAGAATTGAAGAGCACCACTAAGAATAATTTAAAGAATATGAAGAGAAAGAAGGAAAAGAATATATAGATCTGAGAAATAAAATAAAAAAGATAAGATGATGGAATCAAGAAACACCTTTTCAGTAATAACTTTGAATGTTAAAACAGATTAAACTTACCAATTAAAAGATACAGATTGGCAGAATGGATTAAGAAACATAATTCAGCTATATGTTGCTTATAAGAGACTCATTTTAGACACAAGGATACAAATAGATTGAAAGTAAAAGGATAGAAAAAGATTTTCCACACAAGTTGTAACCAAAAGAAAGCTGGAATAGCTATACTATCAGACGAAATAGAGTTTAAATGTAAAGACATCATAAGAGACAAAGTAGACAAAGTAAAAAAGGAACAATGTTGTGAGGCATGCAACCATGTGAATGAACATGTGGGACATTTGGTGAGACAAAATAAGCAAGAAACAAAAAAACAACAATGGTATGGTCACTTTTAGAAAATGTTTATAAGAAAACAGGGGCCTAGACTGTAAGCTTTTAGAGCAGACACATTAAGTCTGGAGTGGTGATTATTATTTCTGGAGTTTTATATAGATAACCTGATATTTAGAGATAAGAACAAAGCCAAACAGGTTGGGGTTGAAGTAATTCAGAACATAGGGTGAGGAAGACAGTGTTTATATTTTAGAAACACACATACTCTTTGAGACCAGTGGAAGATTTATTTGATATGGAACTGAAATTTTCTGTAGTGCATAATCTAATTCAACCTATCTGTATAGCTCATTTGAACAACTGAGACACAAAAAGCACAGAATAAGAAAGAGGTCCTTTAATCCTGTATAGATTATTGCAATGCCTGGAAACATCCTAGAGTATAATAAGCAGACAGTCAAAAAGTACTGGCAAAGGCCCCTGAGGGAGGGGGAAAGATTATGGAACTATTAAACCTTATTATCAGGGAATCCCCCGATACTGTGTCAAACTTTAGGGATACCCAAATCAATAGGCCATGCCCTCGATCATGAGGTTTACTTTTGTGACGCTTATATAGGTAGCAGAGAAACTAAGACTACCTATAGACATGCCTAAGAGTTACTTCTGGAGGACCTCTGCTGTTGCTCAGATTCGGCCTTAGTCTCTCTAAATACAACTCTGCAAGTGAAATCATTGCCCTCCCCACTATGTGGGATATGACATCCAGGGGTGAAAGTCTCCCTGGCGACGTGGGAGAGGACTCCCAGGGATGAATCCAATACATAGTCCAAATGTACTGACTTGACTTTATCCTACAGTCTAGTTTTTAAAGCATTTGACTTAAGTTTATATGAATGAAATTATATGATTTATGGGACCTGCTTTTAAACAATCCATTGGATATAGGGGCTGGGAGATTGAGCTGTATAAACTATTTTGGAGTTTGGAATTGGGTACATGGAATACATGGGGGTTTACTCTACTATTCTATTTTTACATATGTTTAACATTTTTCATTAGAAACAAGAAAGCAAAAGTGTCTGATTTACCACCATCAGGGTCATCTCTTCTTTGAGGTCATCATATCGTTCTTCTAGGCGACTGAACTCATTCAGAAGATTCTGATATCTCAACCTTTCATCATTAAGGTCAAGTTCCAGTTGCTTAGTTTCTTCTATGAGCTTTTTCTCCATAGTCTCTGAAAGAAAGAAGAGGGAAATGCATACCAAAGATGGCTCCATAGAATGCAAAAAGTACAAATGTGTACACTGATTTCTGGTTTCTCTATCTGGGTTTTTTACTTATCATTATGATTTATGAAGAATATTTTAGTGAATGTAGAGAAAGAAAAAACACAATGACAAAAAAATGAAATCATTTATTAATAATAACTATCATTTCTTGAATTTTATGTACTATGGCCTTAGTAGGTGTGCTTTTTGAAACTGTTGTGTACCCCACAAAAGCCATGTTCTTTAATTCGCATTCAATATTGTTAAGTGGATCTTTTTATGAAGTTGTTTCCATGGAGATGTGACCTACCCAACTGTAAGTAGAAACTTTTGATTAGGTGGTTTCCATGTAGATGTGTTTCTACCCATTCAAGGTGGGGCTGCTTACTGGAGCCCTTAATAAAAGGGAACCATTTTTGAAAAACCTTCAGAGCTGACACAGGCAGAGATATTTGGAGACAAAGGAAGGAAACACTCCAGGGGAAGCTGTTTGAAATGAGAAGCCAAAGACCCTAGCAGATGCCACCCATGTGCCTTTCCAGCTGACAGATAGTTCTGGACCCACTGGCCTTTCTGGAGCCAAGATATCTTTCCCTGGATGCCTTAGTCAGGACATTTTTTTAGCCTTAAAACTGTAAACTTGCAACTTAATAAATTCCCCTTTAAAAAGCCATTCCATTTCTGGTATATTACATTCCAGCAACTTTAACAAACTAAAACATTCAAAAATGGGAATTATTTTGCTAATTTTCTGGTATAAGTTATATTTCAGAGCATTTCTGGACATTTATACTGTAAAATTATCTCTGAGACTGATACTTCTAAGAAACAAGAAAAATAGAGAACTCTTTGCCCCCTGAAAGCAAGACAGGTAGGCACAGGGAGGGTTGAAGAGGCTTAAAGAAGTCACATATTTGGAATCAGAAGAACCTGATTTGTCCTTATTCAAGTTACACTTTGGACCACTATACGATGGAACCACTAGTTCATACACTGGTTATAGCATATCCTTGATAAACTTTCACTAATCATTGTTTAACAATTTAACTATATTTTCTTATTCCAGTAATACTGTGTTTCAGGCTATTTATAAAATGCTTTGTCCACATTAGTGTATTTTTTCAGAAGCAGAATTATTTCTCAAGTCTCTGTTGGAATGGTGATTTCTCTGCAGGATTAACTGTAGGACTTTACAGAGTCTGTTCATCCTCAGCCTCATGTTTCTATCTCACAATTTTTCTGCATCCTAAATTCCCCTGCTGTCTTATTGCTTCCATTTATAATCAGATAAATCCTCAGGCTTGGTCATGTGACTTGATTACATGCTTGGCCATCTCTAGTGTGCTGTTGCTCAAGTGCTGGGGGAACCCTGACTTTCCATTTACCCATCCCACTCTGCCTTCTCTGTTGCCTTCTCAGTGGCTTGTATTTAGCTAGGAGATGGTCTGGAAATTAGAATTCAGCCTCTGACAACAGAAAAAGCAAAGCAAAAAAAGCCTCATTATTCTAGATCCTTTCATACCATTCTGTATCCCAGCAGCCTTCTTTCCATGGCTCCAGTGACTGTTTTATCCTTCCCCTCTTTATTTTCTTCCCCAGATATTTCTCTTTCACCTTATCTATTATTTATGGTCATTCTACAAGACTTAATTTCATGTTTTCTTCTTTCTTCTACATTATTTCTTTTATTTGGGGAGGTAGGGGAGTCTCACAGTGTAGAGAAAGACATGGAAAGCTCTTTTACTATCATAGTTTTAATGGGTATTTTTGGCTCATTTCTTTGATCTTTCTTGTTCTCCCTCTAATCTTTGATCTCCACTTCTTATTTTCCCTCTAATCTTTGATCTGGAGTTCTTATTCTCCCTATAATCTTGGATCTTAATTTGCTTTCAGAACACCTCCTTCCTGATGCCTTAGTTGACAGCCAAAACTTAACACTTTAATAACAGATCTCATTAATCTGTCTCATAAACAGGTACATTTAATTTGCAATAAAAATTTCTCAATTTCCTCATTATTATTGCTGTTACCATCAATACTTTGATACCTCATCATTCCTTTTTTGAATACATCTAAAATAATAATTTTTCTATAAATGATAATAATTCTGTTGCTTCTTTTTATATAATCTATCCTCACTCCAGCCCTCTCGTCTCTTCCATTTCCACCACCAATGACTGTGGTTCAGATCTATATCTCTTAAGACCACGTTTGTATATAGGTGGATTCCTTGGTAAGTTATCTCCATTTTAATCTGTCCCAAAAACAGGATATAAATAATTGTCTACATCTAGTTAGTTCTCTATTAAAAAAACTTAAGTGTTTTTTAGTTTGGCAGCAAATGGTGGTTGATCTTGGGAGAATATCATCCATTAGTTCAGCAATAAATAAAAAAGAATATACACAGACATACAGAAGAATGTGTATTAGCTCAAGAATTATTCCTAGATGAATAGAAATTTTACATGGTGTGACTGATAAATCACACATGTAGAACAAATTAATGTTTAAAAAAATAACAGATGATGAGAAAGGGGGAAAATTCAACTTCCTAAGTAGAGAATACAAGCAGTGCAGACAACCAAAGCAATACGCTGAGCACTCAATCTTGGGGTTGTTCATATGAAACTTAACCCTGCAAAGGATAGACTAAGCCTATTTAAAATTAGGCCTAAGAGTCATCCCCAAGAGAACCTCTTTTGTTGCTCAGATGTGGCCTCTCTCCAGCCAAAATGACAAGCAAACTCACTGCCCTCCCCCTCTCTATGTGGGACATGACTCCCAGGGGTGTGGATCTTGCTGGCAACGTGGGACAGAAATCCTAGAATGAGCCTGGACTCAGGACCAAGGGATTGAGAAAATCTTCTCGACCGAAAAGGGGAAGAGAGAAATGAGACAAAATAAAGCGTCAATGGCTGAGAGATTCCAAACAGAGTCAAGAGGTTGTTCTGGAGGTTATTCTTACGCATTAAAAAGATATCACCTTTTTAGTTAAGGCATAACAGAGAGGGTAGAGGGAACTGCCTGAAAATGTAGAGCTGTGTTCCAGTAGTCATATGTTCCTTGTAGATGATTGTATAAGGATACAATGTGACAATTTCACAATGTGACTGTGTGATTGTGAAAACCTTGTGTCCGATGCTTCTTTTATCTACCTTATGGACAGATGAATAAAACATATGGATTAAAAATAAATAAATAGTAGGGGGAACAAATGTTAAAATGATAAAAATAACATACGGTATTGCTGAACTTGAGTTCACATGTGTACATAGGCACATCAGCTCTACAAGTTCACTAATTCAACCAAAATACTTGGAACTCCTGCCTCTTAAAATTTTGTAAATTTAGTGATAACAACCAGTTAGTTTACATCCTCAATTTTTAAAAATATTTAAACTCTAAGTAAAATAGTAACTTATGAAAAATTGTTGTAACTTAGAAAACTTCGTGTGAGGTTGGCTGGCCTGTAGTAGGCTGGGCCCACATGTACCTTACCTGTCATCTCCTTAGCCTGCTCCACAATAAGGTGGTTGAGGGTCTCTTTTTCTTGCTTCAACAAAGTGTTTTCTTCTTTCAGATTTGACACCAGCTATAAAATGAAACAACAAACTGAGATGGCTACAATAGACAGAGAAAGCCCAATTACTAGGTATAAAGATCATACAGCAGTAGCTACTTGCTTCCACCATCTCTGTGCCTTATTTCTTTGCCTAGTTATATTCTAGTATTCCTTCAAACTTGGCTCAAGCATTACCTCCCCTCCAGAGAGCCTTCCTAGAAACCCCCTTCAAATAGATGTCTTGCTTCTAGGCTACCACAGATCCTCTTATGCTTCTTTACAGCATTTATAAATGATTTGCTTTCCTGTCTTTCCTTAGAAGACAGATTTCTGGAGAGCAACGATGGTTGAAGTTGTTTTTATTTTACTTTGTTATCTTGTGCATTTAGCAAATTGCATGACAACCTCTTAAGCATCTGCTCTCAAAGCAATGACACTGCCTTTTCACCTTTGCCCTAACACAAAATGCATGTGTCTCCACAATTCAAGTGGAGAGATTAAGAAGGTTAGGAAGGATGTGAAGGGCTCTTTGGTTCTAGAAATTCACTGAAGACCTTACTACCTGTCTTAAGAAAAGAAGTTCCCTTTTATCTCCTTTTAACAGTTCTGTGAGATTGAGAACTAGTTCTTTTGTTCCTTGTTTATTTAAGCACTGACCTTTAACTTTCTGGTTCCTGATTGAATCATGATTCTCAGAAAGCAAAAATCAAAATGAAAGGTAACTTTGCAACATACATAACTTAGTTCATTCATCTTTGAAATAAAATGTGTACTTGTGATCAGTAAAATTGGAATTCCTTTTTCTAAATGCGGAATTCCTAAAGCAATAATCTTTATTAATAAAGAGAAAAATAACAGGCAAAACTTTCATCATAGAAGGGCTTCAGAGGCAGGGAAAAGAACTCTGTGACTAAGGATCCCTGGCAACTAGGAAAGTTAGATAACACTGTGTCACAGCAGAAGTCAGTCCAAAGGTGTCCCTTCTGATAGTCTAGTCTCTTCCCTCCAAACTGATACAGCTACTCTCAGTAAAAGGCCTGAGCTTTGTGGCCTTTCTGAGAGAAGCTATTCTTTTCCAGTGATGTTTTACCAAACACATGTACCCAGACTACACCCCCAGAGCTTGGGCACGTGTCTTTCTAAAAGTTTCCTGCAGATTCTGACACACAGTTTTGGTTAAGTGATACAATGCTAGTCCAACTTCTGGGCTCTTTAATCAGGCTGGCTGAGAATGTTGTTTTCTGGACAATAAATTTGACTGCAACAGTGAAATGTTCTCATTCCTCCCCTATCACTACACTCCTTCCAAAACAATTAAAAATAGCGCCTAGAGCTATCCTGTGAAAACTAGAAGATCATAAAATGAATAGAAAGGAGAAATCAAACTCTGCTTATATGCACTAGTCTATTAAGGTAGAATGGCAAGAACTTGGCTTTGAAGAGGAAGGGAAATGTTCCCACCAAACTTAAATACTATACAGATTCAGAGGAATCTGGGAAGCTTCCATAGACTCAGCAGACAATATAAAAGGAGAGGTTTTCAGTGGTCAAAAGTATCCCTTTGAATGTACATTTGAATTCTAACAGAACAAGTTTGCCATATCAAAATAATATTATATAATGGCACTGCTAGAGGTATAGGAATTATTTTATTAGGACCCTGAACACCATGTAAGGATCTCAATTTTATTAATTGCACTATCATAAACTGCATCTAAGATCCTGCTGAGGGTCTCACTGCATATGCTGCTATTAATGTGCAGAAGTCAGCACAGCAAGAACACCGCTGGAATTCTTGCTAGCAGTGACAGCCAACACATTCAACTCTGTTTTCATTCAAAGATGGTGATACTAGTGGAATCTCTGAAAATCCATACTTTTTTCCCGTAAATCTTATGTTAAGATGCTTTTATAAATATATGTTTGAGAAATTTGATGTTCTGCATACTTAATAAAATTTTGATATAGCTTAATACAAATTTGTGGTATGGAAGAACTGATCAATTGACAAATATTTATTTGGTTCTCTCTGCAGAAGCAGCTCTTGGCTGTGATTAGTCTGGTCTTCTCCCTCTTGGACTGCTTAATACAGTCTTAATGCAGGGTTCCGTAAGAGTCCCCACTAACAGGTATTGACTTAGTCATGTTAACTTTTGTGCCAGTATTCCAGAAAAGCCATGTTTTAATCCTATCTTGTGAGGGAAGCCATTTCCTTTCATCCTGATTCAATATTATAGAGTGGAAACTCTTGATTAGATTATCTCCACAGAGATGTGGCATGCCTAATTGTGGCTGTGACCTTTTCGTTAGATGGAGATGTGACTTCATCCTTTCCAGGTGGGTCTTCATTTACTAGAGTCCTTTAAAGGAAGAATCCCTTTGGAGAGAGTTCAGAGTTGACAAGCAGAGCAGATGCAGACCCTTGGAGGGCAGTTACTTCACAGCTGAAAGAGCTGACGCAAGACCCGGACTTTTAGAGATGTGGGGCTCAGTGGACATTGCTGTGTGCTTCTCATGATATGCTAAGCAGGCCAGAATCCAAAGTTGTAGAGGAGCTAAGTGAAGGCCCACAGATGGCAAGTGAGGAACCACCACAGGAAACAGAGGCTGAAAGCAATGGAGCCCAGGAGCAAGACATCAGCAGATGCCAGCCATGTGCTTTACCAGTTCACAGAGGTATCCTAGACCTATCTGCCTTCCTTGAATTAAGATATCTTTCCCTGGTTGCCTTAGTTTGGACATTTTAATAAGCTTAGAACTGTAAACTTGCAACTTATTAAATTTCCCTTTTAAAAGCTGTTCCATTTCTGATATGTCGCTTCCCAGTAGCTTAACAAACTAATGTACCCTTACTGAAGAAAAAGGAGTTCACACTCAATCAAACCAATATAGTTAGAGAAAAAAGTATCTACAGTAAGGATTTGATTAATTCTCTTCTTAAATTATTTCTACTAAAACATCTATAGCTACTGATTAACCATGTGTGGGAGAAGTGCTTGGGAAACACTAATAAAGAATATTACAGCAATTGAAATTTTATGTCACCTTCAATTAAAACCAAAATTGAGTCACATGGGCCAGGTCAAGATGATAGCACATTTTCTCTACACAGAGGAGTATCTGAGGATAAAGATATTAGTTCTTACCTGCTCAGTTTCTTGTTTGTATTTATCTGCACGTTCCTCAATGAATTTTTTCTCTGACTGAGTTTGTTCAAGGTCTTTCCGGAGCTTGGCAATTTCTTCCTGCAGACTGAGGACCCTACCAGTAGCAATCTTAGCTTCCTCTTCACTTAGTTGAAGACGTTCTACATCACTTCGTAGTTTCTCAGTCTCAGAATTGTATATTCCTTCCAAATTGGTCAGCTTCTCCATGAGGCATTTATAATCTTTATTCTTTAAACACCCACATACAAAACAATAAATAAATATTCACATCATCAAATGTATTTAGTGAGAGAGCCAAGCTTATTCATGGATTTAGCACTGTATAGTATCTAATAAAAATTCTAGCCATAACAATTACAATTACACAAACAATACCCTCTTTGTAACACAAAGAAAGAAAAGAGCAGACACAACTAATTCTGCTTTACGTAACAAGCAACATAGATATGATTTTTCTCATAGTCACAAGGTGAGTATATAGTAAATCATTGATTTCCTGATTCTTGATCCAGAAATAGGGAAACTGAATGGCTGCTTTTGAAAATAAATCAGAGTGCCATTATGTGCTAGTCAGATGATACATAAGAATGAAAAAATGGCTTCAAAATCACAAGTTTCCTACAAATCTATATATATTGACTACCTCAAAAATTCCTCTCCCCTCAGAAAACTTTTCTGATAAACCCATTTTCATTCTGATCCCTGTTTTTTTGCCTTTCATCACATTATGTATTCTTATCATCTGCATGTACTAAATGTTACTTAGTATGTATTCCTAAGCCATCAACTATTACCTCTACAAATAGACTCTAGGCTGCACAGAAGCATGGACATCTCCTCCCTTCTTTTGCCAGAGGAAGTGCTTCTTAATGCTAAACTTCAAAGTGAGAGTCCACAGTACCAAGGCTCTTGTTGGGTACCTGGGCCTTATTCATGACTTCTAGGTTGAGCCTCTATTTGGTACTTTCTTCTCTCACTCACAAATTTTCTTTCAAATCCTAGGATTATTTGTGTACTTATCACTATATACCATAAATTACAATCTCCTTTAAAGATTAAGATGGTAGCTCCCTTATATGTTTGCATTCTTAACCTGTACTAACGTCTATCATAGAGCTTTGCACATAGTAAGGGCTCTAAATGTTTGCCACAAATTTTTAATATGACCTTACACTTACGATCCTCCAATTCTTCTAGTTTACTTTTTAAGGTTAAAAAAAAAGCCAACTGTTTTTAATATAGTTATCCAAAGGACAGACATCTATTATGAATACTTCACAGGCTCAAAAATTTTAAGATACCATTGCTCAAAAACAAAGGGATAAAATTTGAAAACAACAAAAAATTATTTATATATAGTGGAACACTGAAATACCATGGCTGAGTTCTCTTTGATCATTAGCATCCTTCAGAGCAAAACACAGAAGCATAACGAAATTCAATCCCAAATTAATTTTGGATTTACCTCAGTGAAACATATTTAAATATGTATATGTGTGAACACACATGTTTTTATGTACAATGAGAATCATACATCTCTTTTTATTGTGGCTTCCAGTGAACTAAGAACTAAGTTGATGGTTCAGTTTTTTTAACTATCTAGGACCCTTTTTCTTATTTCCATTTTTTTTCCATGAAAGCGCTAAACATGCTTGTTTTTTTATAATATATATCCTATTTTCCCTTCTTTATTTTCCTAGCTTGCCTTAAAAATTAGCACTTTCTCTGTATCTCAGTTTTCTCACTCAATACAAGCAATATACCACAGGCCAATAACTGGTAATGGTAAAAGAGCTCTATAATGTTTAAAGTACAATATGACTCTAGATCATTAAAGTTTGGAGGGTTAATACATTTGGCTGTTTTTACTTCTAATAGTCTCAAAAATAATTTCCTATATTAGTCCTTGCCTAGGAGCTTGTGATTATTTCCATGTTCATTACTGTCATTATTGTTACCTCTTGCTCAGATTGTCAAGGGGAGACAATATTGAAAATCATCCCAATGGATTTCTTCAGAAAGACTCTACTTTCAGGGCTTCTTACTAAAACATACCTGCTCATCAACTTTGCGCTGCAGTTGCATGATCTTGTTTTCCATACCAATGTGGAGCTTCTTATAGCGCTCCACAGAGCGGGCCTCAATCTTGAGCTTCTTTAGCTCACGTTTGGCCATCATCCGCCGGAAGCAGCACTGAAGGTAGATGATAGCTCGCATGCTTCTCCTGTAGTGTGTCCGAGCCAGCCATCCCCGGACCCACCTCTGAATGATGACTGCTTTGTGCTCACGGAGTATCTGTAGAGAACGGTAAGGGCAAGAAATGTTAGATCCTGGTCTAGACTCAAGGTCCACTCTATCAACCTACATTGGGCTGCGACTTCATATATTAGTTAAAGGTAAAAACAGAATAGTTGAATCAACATTTTATTACATAGATTATACATATCATAGATGTATGGAGACAAAATTACTTTAAAAAGTGTTTTGAAAAGTTGACCTAAAAAGGTGCTTTGAGAAATATATATTAATATATGCGTTACATTCATATATCATATGTATGATTATAAGCCAGAGTATATAATTAAAAGCTGTCTAAATAAAAGGCACTAGAATTACTAAAAGAAGCAAAATTCTAAAAAGGCAGAAAAAAGTTTCCTGCTAGTAACATAGGGTGATTCCTGTTAGTAACAGGGTGATCCTCTATTCTGTGAAACATGTGTTATTAAAATAAAAGATACCCATCACCATTATGGCTGATGCCACCTCACTCACTATACTTGTGGACATGGAGTAGTTCAGCAAGCTGGGTGTAGAGGCCAATACTCTGGGCACTGGAAAGTTTATTACTGATTAATTGATTTTTTTTTTCCTACAGAAACTAAAAATGATACTGCTGTTTGACACATTTGAGGAATACCATTCTAGTGAGGTTTCTCATGGATGTTTCAATCCACTTACAGGATCAAAGGTGGGAGGGGTAGAGCTTTAAAAGGAAAGCTAAAAGTAAGATCAAGTGAAAAAAGATCTAATCTTAATTTTGATTTTATACACTATTAGCTAAAAATGATACCCCCTATATACTTTTAAACAACTTACAACAAAAAGGTTGCCTTATGAGATAGTGAATTTCTCATCATAAAGACCATCAAGCACAGACTGTGTAAACATTTTCCAGGAATGATGGAAAAGGAATTATTGAGTTTTAAGAAAGACTGAATTAGAAAATCCTTGACGTCCTTTTAAGTCTCTCTACAATTTTATGAAATAATTCTTGCATAACATGTAAATGATAACTGCCACCACCACCATCCCAATCCCACACAGGGAACCACGAACCTGAAAGGAACAGTAATGGGGTTACTGTTGGCCTACGATGAACAAGCCTCTAATTTGCCACCCTACTAGGTCCACTCACAATGGGAGTCTGGGTTGGTCAGAGACTGCTACTGCCAAACCATGGCCTCAAAACCCAGTTCAGATGATGCTGAGGAGGGGACTGAGGAAAATGGGAGGGTAACCAATTTGCTGTATCTAAAAGTCCAAGTTTAAGCATGTTTTTTCTCTAGAAGGTGTATGCTTATACAGGAAGAGGATTAAAATTTATATTTTGGTGTGAGCAGAGAGAATAGAGCTGTAGTTGATATCGTCAAATTTTCTTTAAAACATATAATATGCTCATTCAGGTCTCATTGGTTGCAATTTTAAGTTTAAATTTATTAAGTTTAAAATTGTTTCAAAATAAAAAAGTAAAAATAAATAAATAAAAGAATAAGGCCAAGGTCACACCCAATTACTGACATAGTATTAGAAATCCATTCCCCAAATCACCCTTGTGAAGCTCCTTCAAACAATGATGCCCACAGAACTCTTAGATCCAGACTGCATATTTATGGCTTATTAGGAATATATCCTATAGGCCAGACTCAAAACTTTGCTAAATGAAAGAAATAAAATCCTTTCATCAGCTAGGATCATACACTGTCACAGGGGATGAGTAAGATTAATACAGTGATCTATTAGCTACATATGATTACTGCTAGATATCAAGATTGTCACAAACTTCTGGAACAGCATATCCCTGTCAATATAATTTTAATGTTAATATTGTAATTTATTTCCTCTTTACCATGGTAAATTCTTTCAAGGTTATCTCATTTTTGGAAGAATGTCTACTCATCTAGCATATATTTATCCTATTAAAGCTCACTGTAGTAGGGTGAGTAAGGGCCTTTAAAATACCAAATCCTAATCTCTGGAACCTATAAACACTTTTTTACAAATCTTCAGGGTCTTTGAAATAAGTTAAGGATTGTGAAATGGGGAGATTATCCTAGAAGACATGGGTCAGCCCTAAATACCATCATAAGTATCCTTCTAAGAGACAGACACAAAAGGAGAGGTGATGTGAAGATGGAAGAAAAGATTGGAGTGATGAAGTCACAAGCCAAGGAATGTTGGCAGTCACCAGGAACTGGAAGAGGCAAGAAAAGGATTTTTGCCTAGAACCTCTGGAAGAAATGCAGCCCTACTGATACCATGACTTCGCCTTAGTGATTATGATTTAGGATTTTGCCTCCAGAATTGTGAGAGAATAAATTTTTGTTGCTTAAGCCACCAAATCTGTAGTCATTTGGCAGTCAGAGAACACTAACATACTCACTTTTTCAAATCACCCTGACAAGGGAAAATAGGAGGTGAATTTTCCTTTTCCATTGTTACTAAATACATGTACATTCATATTAAATATTAAAATATATATATGAATATATTTTGGTGAGGGGAGGGGCATGGTCTGGGAATCTAATTTAGGTCTCCCACATGGAAGGTGAACATTCTACCACTGAACCAATCCATGTACCCTAAAAATATATTTTAACTGTTGGTTGTCTCCATATGACTCTCACATTCATGGTAGCCCCTGTGGTAGTTAAGAGGTAGAATTTTTTTTTTTTCATTTTTAAACAGTTTTATTTGCACATCATACAATCCAACCTAAGTATACAGACATGCATTCACCACCATAATCTATCTGAAGACATTTCCTTTTCTTCCACAAAGAATCCATACCCCTTCCCCATGCCCCCAGCTTGCTAACATTTAGTTTTGGCATAATGCCTTTGTAACATTCAGTAGAAGCATATTACAATGTTACCATTGACTATAGACCTTAGCTTGCACTGATTGTACTTTTTCTTATATGCCATCTATTTTCAATACCCGGCAATACTGAATTCATTTGTTCTCTAAGAGATAGAATTTGATTAATGTTAAAGGAATCAATAAACAAAGTCGGAAAATAATGCCTCACCTTGCGATACCTATTTCTGGCCATGTAGCCTCGCAAATAAGACTGCAGAACAACAGTAGCAGCTCTTCTAATCTTGTACCTCCTGCGGACCATGTACATGCGCCAGTACTTCTGAATGATGGTTGCTGCCTTGGTTCTACGGAGAAATTTGGCATAGCTGGCCAAGGCAAACATGGTTCATTGTCAGTAATCAGGGAAACCCAGGAATACATTTTATAGAGACCTATAGCATCAATGTCTTTGACATAATGTGCTGTACCTCCACTGTATTATACTAACAATGTGCACATTAAATATAAATTTATAGTTACTTATATTTGTAGAACAATTTATAGTTTTAAGTATTTTTGCACTCAGTACCTCAAATGAGCCTTCTCTAACCCTGAAAAGTGGAATATCCCCTATAATCCCCATTTTACAATACAGAAAGTAAAGTTCATAAAGGTTCATTCTTTCTAGGACAGTGTTCTTTCCATTACTCCAGAATTTGTTTCGTTTACACAGCAAACCAGATGAACATAGTATTCCCATACTTATTGTATAACCAGCTTTTTTTCATTCATTAATGTATGATGTTTCCTTAATCTAGCTGCTTGGGTATATTCTTCAGCATTAATTAAATTCTACTGATAGTTCTAAAAGAAAATTACCGTAATATATAATCACACCAAAATTAATTATCTTATAGACCTTCTCAGTAATTGTTCCTCAAAACTCTTCAATAGAGTCATTACTAACCAGCTCATAATCATGACTGTTTAATTTACACATGATTTTTTCACACATATAAAAGTAATAAAAATAAAGAACAGTGAGGACATAAGTAGACAGTAATCTATAATTTCTTTTTGAGGATGAACCCGTACCATTCAAAGGTAGAATTAAATTTTATTCTATTTAACTGTCTTGTAAGTCCAATTTATTAGCACTTGAAACTAAGAAGGGTTGAGGTGTTGTTTTCTCAGGTAATCTGATCACTCAAAACAGTCCTAGTTTCAAAAACTTAAAACCCCCAGATTGTTCCTATGTCAGATAAGCCCTGAAACCCAGAGATACCAGACTCTTCAAGAACATCAATTAGTTGCATTCCCCTACCCCATAATGTCGACACCCCTTTTCAACAAGAAGTTAGAATGGTCATTGCCCAAATATTACTGAAGATTAGGAGAAGGATCAAATGACAAGGAGAAGTTATAACAGAGAAGATAGGATTTAACAAATGATGTGACTACTGAATCATTATATTGATATTTCTTGTCAGTCTCTCGTGTATTAGAATATTAGAAGGAAATACCTGAAATTGTGAAACTGTGACACATACTCTGAAACTTGTTCTATGACAACTTGTTAAACTGTACTTCGAAATCTATCACTTTTCTATATATATGTTATATTTCACAATTTTAAAAATGTTAAATAACAAAACAATACATAAAACTTTCCCAGGTTGAAGTTAGATGGACAACCTGTGCACCAGAGTAAGCAGATCCGCAGGAGACCTACCATCGAGCCTGGTAGCCCCGCACGTATCTCTGCACGGTAATGGCTGCCTTCCGCATGCGAAGGTACTTCTTCCGCAGCAGCCATCCCCGGATTGTCTTCTGGATCCGGATGCAGGCAGCCCTCAGCTTGTCTGCTCTCAATTTTTCCAGATAGGCCACTTGACCAGCACGGAAAAAGATCTTTGTTTTACCAAACTGGTATTTATCCTTATCCTATTTTTGGAAAGAAATTGCAAAATCAGAGGTAGAAAAGATACTCATATAAAGGAAATCTTAAGAGAGAGAAAAATGCTTAAAAGCAGAATCAGTGAAGGGATGAATCTATTAGCTAAAACTTGGGCTATATCACAAATTAACTAACGGAGCCAGATTTGTGATCCTATGCAACTGGAGCAAATAGAAGGGATTTTAAGGAAAACTGCAGTTTAAGAGCTAGTTTCCAGAGTTATTCTACCTGGAATTATTATCTGAGGCCAAAAACTTGGTTGTAGGTTATAGGCAATTAGTATTTGCTTGTTTGTATTTTAAACATGTCAAGGAAATGGAGATGCTGACACTCCCTCTGACTGACCCAGGCTGTAAGGATTACATCAGGTTGTATACTCCATGAGAAAGCTGAAGGGAGAAAAACACCAGAATAAAGAATAAGACAGGAAGAAACACATACAAAATAAAGACTTAAAACCAACAAAAAAACTTGGGTTTTCATATTAAAAATTAAGTTTCTCAACAGTTATTGCTTGGCCATCAACAGTGCTCAAAAGCAAACAAAAATAACTTATAAACATGTTTAAAAATTCTTCTACAAATTTCAAAACTCCTTTTACAAAAATATAATCATTTATATTGCTCATTGATATTGATCATAGGCAGAGCTGATCAGTAAACATAAATATGCATGCTATTTCTGATGATTACATTGTGAGCTATCTCATCCAGAAGAAAGTGCTCAGTTATAAACCAGTCCTCTGTCAAAAGAAGAATAGATTTTACTAATATTAGTTACTACTGTGATCTGAAATTCTAAGGGGAAGCAAAGAAAATCATTTTACTTTTTCAGCAGGTATCTCCTACCTAGTACATAAAAGTGGAAAATTAGAAACCTCCATATGTATCTATAATTACTCAATATAAATCAATAAAATTTATGCTTGAACCCTATGCTTGAGATAAAGAAAGAGCTAATAACTAGTGTTCTCTCTTTCTTCCTTCCTCTCCTCCCCCTCTTCCTGCTCCACTTCAGTCTCCTTTACTCCACTCCAGGAGTAAACGCTGTACTCTTAATCTTTTACCCTCATCTACTAAACTGCCCTGCAAAGTTGTGATCCAATCCTGAAGCAGTTTGTGTGAGGCGTCCAGGCATAAGACTCTATCTATTTCTTACTCTTCATTCCCATCTGAACCCAGATTAAAAACTTAAATTTAGGAAGCATACCCACACTCTTAACTGGGGCCATTAATAGTGGTTTCTTCTCTGCATTCCAACTCAAAAAGGACCTCTTACACGTTACCAAGAAAGAGGCCTCAGCTCTTTCAAAGAAAAAATAATTTTATTATCAAAGAAGAGGTAATACATTTAGTAAACAGATAGTAATTATGACTGATTGCCTTTTGTGAGATAATCAAGCCAGACTAGTATCAAAGAAGTGAAAATAATTTTGAAAAACTTTTCATGAATCCTAAATTCTCCAAGACAAAGATCAGTGATTCTCAAAACATAGTCCCCAGACAAGCATCAGCATCACCTGGGAAACTGCTAGAAACTTAAGTTACAGGACTTTATTCCAAATCTACTGAGTAAGAAATCCTGGAGATGGACCCAGCAATATGTGTCTGAACAATCCTTTCAGGTGATTCTGATGCACAGTGAAGTCTGAAAGTTCCTTAGCACTGCATGTAAGATTGCATATCAACCTACATTTCCTAACCACATTTTTCATTGCAAAAAACCTTACTGTTTTCCAAGCAAAACTATGTTTTCCTATTTCTTCCTATTTCTTGCTCCACCCTAGAACACACTTCCATTTTCATACAATCTGTCCTATTTTTCAGGGCCTGTTGAAAATACGGCTTTGTCTTCCTCTTATTTCTTGTCTCACTCAATGTTTGTTATTGAGATATACTGTACTTATTTTTTAAATGCATTAATTTTCTAGATAGACAGACTATATTATCTGAAGATAAGACTTACTTTTTTCTTAATCACACTGCATCTGGCTTGATATCTTTCATAAATAAATACCATGTATTTGTTAATAATGATCAAACTCTCTAAAAAAGAATGTGCTTCAAATGTGAGTCCAGAGTCATGATATTGGACTATCATCCTCATCAGTTCTAACATTCTAAACTCAGTGTTTCTCAATCTCGAAGACAGTGTACTCTTCCACTTCATTCTACCCCCGAATAATTTTCTTTTTAAACAACAACATACAAACACGAACAATCTTACCATATGATCATTCCATTCTTGGTATATAATCAATAACTCACAATATCATCACATGGTTGCATATTCATCACCATGATCATTCCTTAGAACATTTGCATCAATTCAGAAAAAGAAATAAAAATAAAAAAAAAACCTCATACATACCATACCCCTTACTGCCCCCTCATTGACTACTAGTATTTCTATCTACCCAATATATTTTAGCCTTTGTTGCCCCTATTTTTTTCTATAACCCTTACCACTCCCTTTCATTGATCACTAGCACTACAATCTACTAAATTTATTTTAACATTTGTTACCCGTCATTTATTTATTTTTAATCCATATGTTTTACTCATCTATCCATATCGTAGATAAAAGGAGCATCAGACACAAGGTTTTCACAGTTACACAGTCACATTGTGAAAGCTGTATCATCACCTTCAAGAAACATGGCTACTGGAACACAGCTCTACATTTTTAGGCACTTCTCTCCAGCCTCTCCAAATACTTTAACCAAAAAGGTGATCTCTATATAATGTGTAAGAATAATCTCCAGGAGAACCTCTCAACTCTGTTTGAAATCTCTCAGCCATTGAAACTTTATCTTGTCTCATTTCTCTCTAACCCTCTTTTGGTTGAGAAGGTTTTCTCAATCCCCTGATGTTGAGTCACAGCTCATTCCAGGATCTCTGTCCCACACTGCCGGGAAGGTTTACATACCCCCAAATAATCTTGATTAGTGACATTTTACATGGAAGCTTCCAGGGCTGTCAAAGTTCAGAACCACAAGGCCTTTGGCTAATCTCTGTTCAGATAAAGATAACTGAAAATCTTTCTTACCACTATCAGTTTCTCTAATACATTCTTGCACGTTTGCTTTCTGTCACTCAGCACATCTTTTTGCTTCATTAGGACTCGGTAGCGGCTGAAAAATTCTTGATAAGTCCACCTGTAAGAAGAAACTCGCATCAGCTTAAAGAAGTAGAACCTTTCCTTATAGAAGCCCTTATATTTGAAAAATGACAGGCTTACCGTGATGGGAAACCTGCTGCACTAATACGGATGGTTTCCAGGACACCACATGCTCTCAGTTGCTGCACTGCCCTCTTCTCATCAAAGCTACAAATAAAAATGAAGATCATTAACACACAAAGAACCCTGGCTGTTGCTACAAATTTCTCTCTACTAAAAGCCAAGTGAAAAAATTAGAAAAGAATGCATTCAACAGTTGGAACAACAATCATTGAGGAAAACTCCATGTGAGTGTGGGAGGGGCAGTAAAAATAAAGAGCTGTAAAGATTACCCATGATTCATTCCACAGAGTCATAAGAAATTCCTTTGAGCACACACTTTGAGCATGCATTTTGCCCATACTTGTTACATGGCTTGGTCTGATTAGCTAGTCCCAGAATTCTTCAGCTCTACTATATATAGGTCCACTGGAACAAAGACTGGCTAACCCTGGAAATTTCTTTACAAGAAAGACAAATTAAATATGCCCCATTCATATGCTTGGGAGTAGTTGAGATGAGAAAGCTTACATTGTACTTATGTTTCCACAATTTAACAATAATAAATAGCAACAAAAGAGACAATGACAAATACAATACATGATCCTGGATGGGATCTAATAATGACAGAAAAAAGATTCAAAAGGACATTATTGGGACATATGAAAAATTAGAATACAGACTGTAAGCTTTACATCATGTTAAATACATGCTGAATTTCTTGAACTTGATAATGGTACTAATGTAGTTACATAAATGAAAATCCTTGTTCCTAGGAAATGTACATGGAAGTATTATATGTTCAAGGAGCATAATGCATACAACCTATTCCCAAATGTTCAGAAATCAGAAACACAACAGATAAAAAGATAGAAAGATAGATGAATAAATAGACATATACAAGTATGACAAAACGTTAAAACTGGTGAATCTGGATATGGGGGGGTCAGATTACGTTGGAATTCTTTGTAAGGGTTAGTATTATTTTTGCATTCATCCTGTAAATTTGAAATTATTTCAAAATAAAATGTTAAAAATATATATGCCCCACTCTGGTGTTTTAAAAAAATTCTAAAAAGCTATTTAATTTGATGAGTACATACTAAGTATTTATATATTTTACATTTATTTCATTCTAGAAAAATCTTTAAGTTGACACTAAAGAGGAAGAAGAAAGGTCTGCCTCTCCCATATGATCACTCCTAGTTCCTTCCCTAGTTAAGCTGTGGACAACTTATCCACGCCTTCAATGGCATTCTCTTCCCAGGTGTCTTGATGGTGGTGGTAAATAAGGGTTGACATTTAGAAGAGAATGGCCCTAGGCCTAGGTAGGTCCCAGAAAGAGACTCGGAGTGGCAGCTTTTTCCTGCTTCTCACTTTCTTCCAAAAACAAAAAGAGTTTCTTGGTGGTGAGGTAGATAACAGGGTGGCAGTCTTTCAGAATTGCCCTACAGTCTAAGGTAGAATTTCAGAAAGCTCAATTGGCAAGAATATAGGGAAAGAGGGACTCTGATTCACTGTGGGGTGGAAGTGGGAGCTATTACAATCTTTGGCAAAAATGCCTGGAATTTGACTCACAAAATTCACTTCTAGAAATATATTAAGGAGATAATCAGACAAATATCCAAATATGTTTGGCAAAAGATGTTTATCACAGCATTGTTGAAATAATCTCAACAGCCATCAATAAAATAATTTAAATATATGATGGTATGTCTACACAGTGGGATACTATATAGCTATTAAAATGACAATGTGGATATTAATTTACTAACATGGAAAGTTGTTTCTAATCTGTAAGCTAAAAACAGATACAAAACAGCAATTTAAGCATGAGCCTCATGCTTTTGTAACCTTCCCCTTGTTCATACAACACAACACACATGCTACAGGAGGGGAGGGAGTTTGGTTGGCTGGTCAAGAAAGATCTATGCCAGTTAAATACCAGCTATCTCTCAATGTACAGTAGATGCTTTTCCATTTATTTTTATATATTTTCTATTTCCTGAATATTTCTTTTATAATATGCATGTATTACTTTTAAAATTAGAGAAATATTTCTATTTTGAAAAAACAATTTCCAGAAAGATTCATTGTCCCCTTATACATGGTATTTGAAATAAAATGAGACGTTGGTAAAAATAGACATTCTCCGATGTTTTCAAAAGTTGAAGGTAATGGGGATAACTGTAAACCTTTGCCAAAGCAGCCTCATCCACCTCTACCTCAAGCTCTGATTTTAACTAATGCCCAAATTAACAAAAACCCCAGAGAGGTCTTGAACCAAAATAACTTCAAAATAGAAAATAGTACTAGGAGTATTTAGTTAAACTTAACTTTCCCATGTTTCTTGAAGATGGTAGCTTTCATAATGTGACTGTGTGATTGTGAAAACCTTTTTTGTCTGATGCTCCTTTTATCTATATTATGAACAGATGAGTAAAACATATGGATTAAAAATAAATAAATAATGGGGGAGCAAATGCTAAAATTATAAAAATATATATTGGGTAGATGGAAATACTAGTGGTCATTGTGAGGGAGGGGTAAGGGATATGGTATGTATGAGTTTTTCTCTTTCTGGAGTGATGCAAATGCTTTAAAAAATGATCATGGTGATGAATATACAACTATGTGATAATATCGCGAGCCATTGATTGTACACAATGTATGGAATGTTTGTATGTTAAGAATGTATGTGCTTATGATCATGATAATGAATATGCAACTATATGATGATATTGTGAATTACCAATTATATATGTAGAATGGAATGATCAAAAGTTAGAATGTTTGCATTTGGTGTTTTTTGATATTTAAAAAAAATTTAAAAATTAATAAAAATAAATAAATAAATAAATAATAGGGGGAACAAATGTTAAAATAAATTTAGATTGAAGTGCTAGTGATCAATGAAAGGGAGGGGTAAGGGATATGGTTGTACGAATTTTTTTCTGTTGTCTTTTTATTTCTTTTTCTGAATTGATGCAAATGTTCTAAGAAATGATCGTGATGATAAATATGCAACTATGTGATGATATTGTAAATTGTCATGTATGTAATTTATATGTAGAATGGAATGATCATAAGTTAAGAATGTTTGCATTTGTTTGCTGTTATATTTTTAAAAAAACAAAACAAAACAGAAAAGAACGTATGTGCTTGTGTGTTTTATCAATAAAAATTTTAAAATAACAAAAAACCCTTAACTTTAAAAATCCTCAGAGACCAAATGCTCATTTGTTGTCTCATTCTCTAAATGCAAGAAAAACTGAAATAATCTATTAACTAGTAGTTTCCTTCTATAAGACATTGAGGTTTATCAAAATAGTTTTTCCTTACATTGGTGTGGTAATCTTTGTAAGATATGGACACTTTTAAATTCAGTAGTTGAGAAATACTTACGTGAATGGGAGTTTGAAGTCATTAGGCTTAATACAACGCACATAGTGAGGGGTAGTGGCATTGAGGGTCTCCATAAGCAGGTGAAGGGAGTTTCGGAACTGTATGAAAAAGATCAAGGTTCGTCAAAAGTCAAAGATGAGGTAAAACAATTAAAAATTCTCTTCCTATGACACTAATGAAGATGACTTTTACCACCTATGAACTTGACACATTTTGAGGAATACTAGGGCTTTGGCTTAAAATTTGCTTGAACTCTATTACTTATGTACTTAATTTACTCAAAATACATTAACTTTACTCTCATGCCTTTTTTTCCTGCTTCCCTTTTAATGTTAGTTTCCATAGCTTCATCTTGTGAGTTATGCATTTTGACTGAAAATATAACTTCACTTTAAGAATAATGAGGCCAGCCACGGTGGCTCAGCAGGCAAGCATTCTGGCAAGCATGCCAGAGGACCCGGATTCAATTCCCGGTGCCTGCCCATGTAAAAAAAAAAAAAAAAAAAAAAAAGAATAATGAGGCCATTTAATCATGTAAAGTGGGAATTCTGCTGTAAAATACTGAAAAAACAAAGTAGCAGATGAGGTAAAAGGGTATAGGGAATGAGTGTGAGAAGAGAAGAGTATAATCAGTGGTGAGGTCACAATTATAGACATGGGATCAGGACTGGAGCTGTGAACTTCTGCCAGGCCCTGCTTCCTGTCTACACTGTGCACAGGGTTCCGTGGACAGGAAAACAAGCTGACTAGTGCTCAGCCTCCCACCCCAAGGCCCCATCCCTTGTTCAGGTACTAACTATATATATAAAGTTTCCCATATCCCACAGGGCATAATACACCAAGAAAGGAAAGAGCTAATGGAGGAGGAGCTAATGCTCTATACAGATCTATGTGCAAAACAATCAAGAGTACAAAACAAATACAGCACTGGTCTGTGAAAAATGATATGCATTAGAAGAAATAAGATGTAGAAAAAATTATTTTCAAAAAGGCTTAAGCAGAATCACAGATCTAAAGCTGGGCTGAGAGAAGTATGAGTAGACATTGTTACGTGTTCTCATACCGAAAACTCAAGACTCTCCCCACCTAAAGATTCCACCTGGAAAGCTGAAGAAGGAAGACCTGAGGTTTCAGCAGAACCACAGGGAAAGGAGCACTGCAACAACTCCTGTGAACTTACCTGGTGCCCAACTGTTTTCTTGTGCTCTTTGGCTGCCTGGCCTGGTCTGCCTTTGGTGGGCTTTGCAGGAGTACGCATGAGGGGTGTACGCCCTGAAGAGGAGGCTGAAGTTGGACTAATGGTCTTCTCTTCATCCTGAAATAATTCTGGTAGCATCTTAAACTGAGTCAGAAACAGTGAAAGAAAATTACACTTTAAACCAAAACTCAAATATATACCTTCTCAGGAGAATCATTACAAAGACTTTGATCCATAGTGATTCCCTTTATTAAGTAACTTTTTTAGATTCACACATTCCAGAAATAATCAATATCTATGTTAGGAGCCAAAAATATGAGAGGAAAGTGAGTAAATGTTACAAAAATATAGGTTTTTTCCACACTATTTTTGGGGAAAAACAAAATCAAAACTACTACACTCAGACTCCACAGGAAATGGCCACTCTCAACACAGTACTAGTTCTAACTATAATTATTTTATTAGCAAAATACTAATTGAAAGTTCTATCTTATTACCTCCCCTCCATAATATGTTTTATCGTCAGATAGAGAAAAACACTAGTCCAAATTTGCAAGTTATTTATCAACTGTTTACTTACCTGATTCATTTGTCTACCCACTAATTCCAGTGTTGAGTAATGCCATTCAAAAACCTCAGCAGAAATTGTGTCATAAGCTAGTTCTAAAATACTATAAGGTTGTAAAATAATCATGAAGCAGTGATAATTTTGAGAAAATAATACGGATTCTAAGGGGGGAAAGGGCCAAAAACCCTGTCCTTTTCCTGTAAGCTTTAATATTTGTTTTCAAAAGATTTAAAACTTGACTGCATAATTCCTGTAATTAATTTTGTGTTCTAGATTAGCAATATGAAAGACTTTTAAAAGATCTGGTATCTAATAAGTGGGTGGATGCCATTAGTAAACGCAGTTGCAAGAAATTTGACAAAACAAAAGACATGTCAATCTAAGCCAAAAGAGCATCCTGATATATCTACATATCTTTACAACAGCACCATATCCTTTTTATAAGTCAAATTATATTGGCAAGTACTAGTCATCTATCTAATAATCTCAGAATATCTCCAGAAAAAAATTTTTCTTATGAGAATTCTTTCACTAAAAATCAAATCAGATAATTTGCTATTTATGTGTGCATCAATCATAAGAGTGATATAGGATGTACATAACAAATTGCTATAACATATCAATAATAGTCTTATAATATACAAATGAATATATTCCTTGCTTGACAGAATAAATAACATACTCTAACCTGGTTGGCTTATAAAAAGAAAAAAAAATGTGTTATCATTCCCCTATATTATAATATTAAATCTGTGTTCCAAAGGCAAAAAATAAGCAAGACTTAAGAGACTGACCTGAAAATTCAACAAGGGATTAAAATGCTAGGCTACTCAATGATAGACCATGTACTTTGGAATCTTATCTATACTAATCCCAAATGAATTGCTAGCACTCTAACAGCAATTGCTTAAACCTTGTTCTCTCTTCTGTGTGAAAGGATTAAGAGAGACAGGCTGCAATATCATATTCACCACAAGGTGCTACAATTTAACCAAAGGTCTATACTATCTACTAGAAAAGGACTTAAATTTTCAGATTTCAGGATATATACATATATATGTATATCTAGTGTGTGTGTGAGCATCAAAGGTATTATAATTTAAAATTCTTTACATTGGGTTTTCTAAATTTAAATTAAAAAGTATATTTTATATTGGTATATTAGAATATGCTGTATTATTTCTTCTTTAGGCAGTCTTCCTGCTACCTCACTGGCTATTACTTCTCTGTCTTCTTTCTTGGCTCTTCCTCTGGCCCAGGCTCTAAAGTTGGAATGCTTAAAAAATTTGGTTTCAAATATCTTCTATTTTTTATCTACATGTTCTTCTCAGATAATCTCATCTAGTTCCATAGCTTTAGATACCAGCTAGTCTCTAAAGACTACAGACTTTAAATCACCTGCCTGACCTTCCCATGAACCATCAATTTTCATTTTTCACTTCTTGTATGGAATGCCCACTTGGCTCTCTAGTTGACATCTCAAACTAAACATGTTCAAAACAGAACTCTTGTTTCTTTTCCCTCAAGCCTAATCATTCATCAGCCTTTGCCTCATTAAATGGGTATCATCCATCTAGTATTCCAAGCAAATAATCTAGAAGTCATCCTCAATTTTTCACTTTCTCTCATACTCCATACCCAATCCATCAACAAAACCTATCAAATCTACCCATAAATTATATCCCATCTCTACTGGTGCAATCTTGTATCTCAGTGCACCATCTGTCTTCTAGATCACTAACTGCCCTATTTCTAGCCACCCCAAATACACCTTCATACAGCAGCATATCATTCCTCAGCTGAAAACCTTCTAGACTTCCCATCACAACATATATAAAATCCAAACTCTTTATCATGATTGGCAGGGCCTTTCTTTCAAGAAGTGTCCCTTGTCTACATGCTCTATATGTCCCATTCACCTACCAGCCACGCCAGCCTTCTCTTTGCATCTCAAACCCAACTCACTTAGCCTCAGCACTCCCTACTTGATCTTCCTTCTGCCTTGACACATCCATCCATGATTCTTCAGGATTCAGCTAAATGTTCTTTCCTCAGAAAGGCTTTCTCTGACTACCCCAGTATGGGAACCCTCATCCCCGCCCAAGCTTAGTCACTCTGTAGCTTGGTATTTTGTTTTATTTTATTCTCTGAAATTACCTAAACATATAATTAAGTGGTTACTGTCTAATTCCCCAAACTTTGCCTATCTCCTTTATCATATTTATACTGCTAAACCCCAATTTTCTTAAATCATTTGTTGAAAAATTTATCTGTGCCCCACTGACTGGGCATGTCAATTTTATTTAAAGATAGTTAGATAGACAAACTGATGGACAGATAAACAAGTAGGTAGATATGCCTGGACATTCCATTTTGTTTCTTTGATTTATCTCTCTATTCTTAAGACAGGGCTCTGAATTACTTAAGATTGACCTTATGTCCTGGAAATCATTTTAAAGAAAATAGAATCCAAGTAACATCTTTATGAAGATGTGGGAAATAATCTCAGTTACAACAACAACAATATTCACTAAGAGTTTTCTGTACACAACACAGTGTTCAAAGGACTTAATATGACATTTAATTCTCATAGTAATCTCCATAAAGTAGATATTATCATGATTCTGTTTTATAGATGTGAGATCAGAGACATATAAACTAAATAGATGAACTATACCTCTTCCTCATCAATTAGCAATATGGAAAGTAGGGACTGTAACTCATTTTAATGATATTTGGTAGTGTTACAATGCAGTAGTAATCAAGCTGCAATTCATTTATGTGCTTTCTCATATTGGATGTGGCAACAAATTCCTTTATGGTGGGAAAATATAAATTAAGACACCGTATGTTAAATTTATAATTCCTCTTCAAACAGTAAGTTTATTCAGATGTTGCAAATTAAAACAACAACACAGACACATGCAAAGGCAATCCCACACTGTTTACCCACAAAAAACCCTATTCAAATATACAACACAAGTACTAATCTTCTAAAATTAGTACTTCCTAGAGTATAACATCAATACTATGTTATACATAGCTTCCAGTTAGGTTTAGAGAAATTAAAATACAAAGTTCATACTCTCAGGTTGGGCTTCTGTAATGACTGAGAGCCAGGGAGGCCCATAAGCTCTATGTATATCTATGTATATCTATAATATTTTTTCCAACTACAACAAAATCACTCCAAATGATTCATCAGAATATGTGGTTATTTTCTGATGATTAAGGATCCACTTATCCATCACATAAGTCATAATAAAGACACAACTGATTATAGGTACCTGGGGAATGAGAACCTGTGAAAGTTCTATTTAAGCTAAATTACTTCAGCGAGGTAGCAACACTACCATTTCATGGTTTTCAACACTATTCATAACCCAAAGATGACTTACAATCTCTGGCTGAATAATACTCAGGGATTGGCATTAGGAAAGAATTTTCTCTTACATATCATTTCTGTAAGCTATAAAGCACTAATGACCAATGCCTGTAAGGATAAGGGGAAAATTACTTTTCAATAAAACCTTTTTGACTCATAGTCTTATTTTCTGGGGACTGAAAACTGAATTTGGCCTTTACATGATCTCTTATTCTCAAAATAACTGAAAGTAAAGTTTTTGTTCTGAAAACAAGACTCAAAATGTTCATATAATATTCCACTGAAGTTAAAAGGATTGTTTCAGAATAAACCAGAAAAATAGAGTGCCAGTTAGTAAACTGCAAGAATTCATGTGAATATTTTTACTTTTTTACTGAATATTTTAATTTTTATTTTGCTAAACTAAGTACACATATAGGTTTGCTCCTATACGATGAAAGTGGGCCATGTTCCCCTCTCTGTCTTTTTCTGATGAGATTTGGATAAAACTAATAATCAATCTGGTGTAGTATCATAGTTTTTTGTCATTTGGAATATTCTTTTCCTACAGGAAAGAAGTGTTTCTGGCATTTATTTATGCCTAAGAAAAATAATTTCAAAGTGCTCTGGACCAAAACTGAAACTGCACTCAATCCAGAGATTGATTTCTGGAGTGTTTACAAATGTTAACTCATCTAATCCTTATAATGAGGTAATATTATCTTTACTCTCATTTTGCAGATGAGGCAACTGAGGCCATTATTAGTGAGTTTTGCAGCCAAAGTAAAACCCATGTCATTTGGTGCAGTCTGTGCTGTTAACCACAATGCAACATTGTATTTCATATTGGAGTAAAAATAACCTAAATATGAAAAAGCGTGGACTATTGACCTCCACAGCACATCCCTTTAAAATGACAAAAAGGAAAACTGTTCCCTCTCATAGTCTCTCATAAAGGAATAAGAGTCTAGAACTGCTGAGGAGGCCAATTTTTAAACACCTAGAACAGGCCCTGACACACAGTGTTATGTGTTTGGTAAATAAAACTAAAATTAAACCAATTTTGTCAGAAAAAAATCATTTTTTCTAAAAGGCTAATTTTAAAAATAGCTAATCTTTAAATTAATATATCATGATTGGAAGAAATCTATTCTTGGTTACCTTGCTTGACTTAAGAACTCTAATTTGTTCTTCAAAAACAGTGTCTTTATTCTTTTCCAGAAAGCCTTCACATTGGTATTCCACCTGAAACATATGGGAAAAAATCTCAACTGAAAAAACTACTGAGCAGATATTATCATCAACAACAACAAAATTATACTCGGTATAGTTACTGAGAGCAATACCATTCCTAATTCCTAATAGTAGAATAAAATTCCTCAAAAATTGTTTTTCCTTGGCAATAGTGGGAATGCTGATCAACTGGTCTAACAGATTCTCCCAATTTATGGGTAAGCAGATTCACAGAAGTTGATCCTAGTTTCCCATGTTGGTCAAAGAAAGCTCCACCAAGGCTGATCCAATATGTCTCTTTCTAACCAGTACACCATCTGGTATGGGTAAGGGATTAAGTAGGAGAGAGGATCAGAAAGGAGGCTCTCTGCCAGGGAGAAAGGTGAAAAACTGATAATGGATGGTGGAAGAAGTTGGGAAAATAGTGTATGATTGGTAAACTGGGACTTGAGAATGGTTTATTTATTTTTGTTGCCAAAACTCCAGCAGCTTTAACCATCTGCCTTTCCAGGGGCTCCACAGCCTGTATCACAAAGTCCTTAGATGGCCCTCAAGTCATTTAACATTTCCAACCGGAATGAAGGTAAACTTGCAAAGTCCTCAGTCCCTGAAGTGGACCCTGGGAGGCTTACCTCAAAGCCTAACCCACATGAAATATAGTCTTGTTGCTACTGGTTTGCTACGTAAACTACAGAACTTGTGAAGCTGCCAGGTTGCATGCCTTGTCAGTTGGGACCCACTGAATCAATCACAGAGGTTGACAAAAGGCCATAATCTCTATTCTGAAATCCTTGGGGATAGATAAGCTTTACAAATCAGAACTGTTTAAGTGTTTGGAGAAGTAGTATGTATATACATCATTTGTAATACCTCCAACAGAGTCTGAGGCAGCAATCTATAATCAAACACAGTTTCTCTACATTGAAACGTAAATTTTATCCTATGTGGGATAAAGACTATAAATAATCTTTATCAGTTCAGATCAAAAGATTAAGTTAGCCACCATATGAGTTATGAAAAGACTTGGTTTTCAGAGCTCTCTGGATTTCTGAATTATAGGTAGAGGATTATAGACCAATATTTATTTCACAACATAATTCAATTTCAGCTAAATGAAGAGAAAACCAATGAGTCTACACTGAAGATTGTTTTTCCTATAAGCCCTAAAGAATGCAAGAGTCACCAAAGAAAAAAAATGGTGCCTCTACACTAATGATTATTTTCCTCACTTAACTTAAGCATTCAAAAAGAAATAAGATAATGTTTCTTACTTTATCAGCAAAATGTTGGATGATGAAAGCTTTATTTGATAGACGGGGCTTCTCAAAGAGCGCACATTTGTTCAAATGTGTGTTGTACAATTTTTGGGCCCAAGTGTCATCTGTACCTTTAGGCATCTACATTCAGGGAAAAATAGAAAACAAGGCAAATATTGTTATGAGATTCTTCTGATGCATCATTCACCAAGAGACTACTTTTGGCATTATCTAGCAGCTTTTATGTTGAATTTAGGTACTCGCATTCTTTCCTTATTTCTCTCTTAGAGGCCAAAAATCAATTACTAATGAAGAGCATAACTGAGACCTTTCCATAGATGACCCAGTCCAAGCTCTGTAGTTTGTAAAGTTCTGTCTACATCAGGATTCATCATATAAATATTTCATCTGCTCTTTTTTTCTTTTTTGCATGGGCAGGCACCAGGAATTGAACTTGGGTCTCCTCCAACATGGTAGGCGAGAACTCTACCTGCAGAGCCACCATAGCCCACACTTGATTTGCTTTTAAAACCAACAAAAAAAACCCGTAACAAGTTAAAAATGAACTATTATACCTATTGTGTTGCTTTAATTTGCTAAATAAAAGTAACATTTGCATATAATGAAATATTTATATTATTCAGAAAATTATAACATGGAGAGTAGTCTCCTCTCTCCATTTTCTCCAATGTTACTACCTCTTCCTGTCTTTAAAAGCACTTAAGGGGTTATTCTATACAATCTCTGTATTTTTTTTCTTCTTAATAACAGCCTTCTCTTATTTATGGACTAGGTTTTGTCACTGGTTTTTGTTGTAGCTGTTATAAAAATTGCCACAGTGACTTCTTATATGTATATACCTTAATACTTTTGCAAATATATTCACAGGGTGAACTCCCAGCAGGGGATGGCTGGATCAACAGGTATATGTATTTACAATTTTGATAAATATTGTCAAATTTCCTCTGAAATATGATGTGCCAAGTCACACTCTTCATCAAGAATATACGTGCAGAAAGGTGCCAAGATGGTGGCTTAGCGGGTGTTGGATTTTGTCTGTCTTCCTGAACAGCTACTAAATAACCAGGAACAGTACAGAACAGCTCCTGGGGCCATGTTAGTGACCGGACACAGAGTGTACCCCAGTCTGAACGAGCTGGACAGGCTGCGAGCCCCCCAGAACCATGAGTTCCCCAAGCCGTGGCGGCTGGTGCCCCACCCCCACAGGCTGTTTCCCAGAGGGGAAAGGAAAGAGACTTTACCAGCAGCAGGGGCTGAGCGCAACTAAGCTTCAAGTGTGGAATTAATTCACAAATTCTGACTACTAAAAATAAGCCTCCAGCTCAGGTGAACCTGGTCAAAGTAGAGGTTGCTGATTTTTGCCCTGGAGTCCAAGGGGCAGGGCTGACAGAAAAAGAAAAAAAAAGAAAAAGAGGTTTTTGTGGCTGTGTATCTATAAAGGCTTGACTGCCTTTGGATAGAGTGGCAGGGCTTCTCAGGCTGCAACTGCCCCAGGCATAGGCAGAAACAAGCTTGTCTGAGAGCTTGTCTGGAGCCCGTGCCTTCCCTAGGGGAGGGGTGAGGCCCAACTCAGGTGGAATCCCTCCCTCCAGGAATTCAGACCCCAGAGTTTGGAAATTTGAAGCCATTAAAGCCAGCCAACAACCTCTTCTCAGTCTCTACCACGCCCCCAACAGGGAGAGTCTGCCAAAGTTAAAGGCACCGCATCATCTTATGCTGGTGGGACTTGCAGGCAGACAAGCACCACATACTGGGCAGGATAAGAAAAACAGAGCCCAGAGACTTCACAGGAAAGTCTTTCAACCTGCTGGGTCTCACCCTCAGGTGACACAGACTGGCAGAATGGATTAAAAATCGGGACCCATCTATATGCTGTCTACAGGAAACACATCTTAAACCCAAGGATAAACATAGATTGAAAGTGAAAGGATGGGAAAAGATATTCCATGCAAATAACAATCAGAAAAGAGCAGGAGTAGCTTTAATAATATCCAACAAATTAGACTTCAAATGTAAAATGGATAAAAGAGACAAAGAAGGACACTATGTATTAATAAAAGGAACAACTCAACAAGAAGACATAACAATCATAAATATTTATGCACTGAGCCAGAATGCTCCAAAATACATGAGGCAGACACTTAAAACACCGAAAAGAGAAAGTGACACATCTACCATAATAGTTGGAGACTTCAATTCCATACTCTCATCAATGGACAGAACATCTAGACAGAGGATCAATAAAGAAACAGAGAATTTGAATAATACAATAAATGAGCTAGACTTAACAGACATTTATAGAACATTACACCCCACAACAGCAGGATACACCTTTTTCTCAAGTGCTCATGGATCATTCTCAAGGATAGACCATATACTGGGTCACGAAGCAAGTCTCAATAAATTTAAAAAGACTGAAATCATACAAAACACTTTCTCAGGTCATAAAAGAATGACGTTGGAAATCAATAATAGGCAGAGCACCAGAAAATTCACAAATATGTGGAGGCTCAAGGACACACTCTTAAACAACCAGTGGAGCAAGGAAGAAATCACAAGAGAAATCAGTAAATATCTCGAAGAAAATGAAAACGAAAACACAGCATATCAGAACTTATGGGATGCAGCAAAGGCAGTGCTAAGAGGAAAATTTGTTGCCCTAAATGCCTGTATCAAAAAAGAAGAAAGGGCAAAACTACAGGAATTAACTGTCCACTTGGAAGAACTAGAGAAAGAACAGCAAACTAACCCCAAAGCAAGCAAAAGGAAAGAAATAATGAAGATTAGAGCAGAAATAAATGAAATTGAGAACATGGTAACAACTGAGAAAATCAACAAAACCAGATGCTGGTTCTATGAGAAAATCAATAAGATTGATGAATCCTCAGCAAGATTGACAAAAAGAAGACGATCAGAGGATGCAAATAAATAAGATCAGAAATGGAAGAGGAGACATAACCACTGACCCCACAGAAATAAAGGAAGTAATGACAGGATACTATGAACAACTTTATACTAGTAAATACAACAATATAGATGAAATGGACAACTTTCTAGAGAGGCATGAACAACCAACATTGACTCTAGAAGAAATAGACAACCTCAACAAATCAATCACTAGTAAAGAAACTGAATCAGTCATTATGAAGCTCCCCAGAAAGAAAAGTCCAGGACCAGATGGCTTCACATGTGAATTCTACCAAACATTCAAGAAAGAATTAGCACTAATCCTGTTCAAACTCTTCAAAAAAACTGAAGAGGAGGGAAAGTTATCTAACTCATTCTACGAAGCCAACATCACCCTCATACCAAAGCCAGACAAAGATATTACAAAAAAAGAAACTACAGACCAATCTTTCTAATGAAGAGATGCAAAAATCCTCAACAAAATTCTAACAAATCGAATCCAGCAACACATTAAAGGAATTATACACCATGACCAAGTAGGATTCATCCCAGGTATGCAAGGATGGTTCAACATAAGAAAATCAATTAATGTAATACAGCATATCAACAAATCAAAGCAGAAAAACCGCATGATCATCTCGATTGATGCAGAAAAGGCATTTGACAAAATTCTACATCCTTTCCTGTTGAAAGGGATAGGATTAGAAGGGAACTTCCTCAAAACGATAAAGGGAATATATGAAAAACCCACAGCAAGCATCATCCTCAATGGGGAAAAACTGAAAACTTTCCCCCTAAGATCAGGAACAAGACAAAGATGTCCACTATCACCACTGTTATTCAACATTGTGTTGGAAGTTCTAGCCAGAGCAATTAGACAAGAAAAAGAATACAAGGCATCAAAATTGGAAAGGAAGAAGTAAAACTCTCACCGTTTGCAGATGATATGATACTATGTGCCAAAAGCCCCGAAAAGTTCACAGCAAAACTACTAGAGCTGATAAATGAGCACAGCAAAGTGGTAGTTTCTAAGATCAACACTCAAAAATCTGTAGTGTTTCTATATACTACTAATGAACCATCTGAGGGGGAATCAAAAAAAAAAATACCATTTACAATTGCAACCAAAAAAATATATATTTAGGAATAAATTTGACTAAAGAGACAAAATACCTATACAAAGAAAACTACCAGAAATTGTCAAAAGAAATTGCAGAAGACCTAAATAGATGGAAGGGCATACTGGGTTCATGGATTGGAAGACTAAATATAGTTAAGATGTCAATTCTACCCAAATTGATTTACAGATTCAATGCAACATCAATTAAAATCCCAAAAACTTAGTTTTCAGAAATAGAAAAACCAATAACCAAATTTATCTGGAAGGGCAGGGTGCCCCGAATAGCTAAAAGTATCCCAAGAAAAAAAATGAAGTCGGAGGTTTCATGCTACCTGACTTTAAGGCATATTATGAAGCTACAGTGGTCAAAACAGCATGGTACTAGAATAAAGATAGAGATACTGACCAATAGAATAGAACAGAGTGTTCATATACAGACCCTCTCATCTATGGACAATTGATCTTTGATAAGGCAGTCAAGCCAACTCACCGGGGACAGAACAGTCTCTTCAATAAATGGTGCCTAGAGAACTGGATATCCATATGCAAAGAATGAAAGAGGATCCATATCTCACAACCTTTACAAAAATTAACTCAAAATGATCAATGACCTAAACATTAGATCTAAGACCATAAAACTGTTAGAAGAAAATGTAGGGAAATATCTTATAAATCTTATATTAGGAGGTGGTTTCCTAGACCTTACAACCAAAACAAAAGCACTGAAGAAAGAATGAAATAAATGGGAACTCCTCAAAATTAAACACTTTTGCACATCAAAGAACTTCATCAAGAAAGTAAAAAGACAGCCTACAAAATGGGAGACAATATTTGGAAATGATGTATCAGATAAAGGTCTAGTATCCAGAATTTATAAAGAAATTGTTCAACTCTACAAGAAAAAAAACAGACAACCCAATTACAAAATGGGCAAAAGACTTGAACAGACACTTCTCAGAAGAGGAAATACAAATGGCCAAAAGGCACATGAAGAGATGCTCAACTTCCCTGGCTATTAGAGAAATGCAAATCAAAACCACAATGAGATATCATCTCACACCCACCAGAATGGCCATTATCAATACAACAGAAAACGACAAGAGCTGGAGAGGATGTGGAGAAAGAGGAACACTTATCCACTTTCAGTTTTTCCCCATTGAGTCTCCCTTATGTGTGAGACTAAAGCAAAAAATCTTTATTTGGTACAAAATTTATATTTTGACTAGCGTATTTCCTAACATAACTTATGTAGACAGCTTAACTGAACACCATAAGTACATGGAACCTTGAGTAGGACATGAGATTTTGTTGGTTTGTCCAGAGTGATGCCCCAATAAATCCCAGAGTGATTTGAACAGTGAATAAAAAAGTATTTGCAAAGTCCCCTTCCGGGAGTGGTGAGAGAGGGGAAAAATTCAACTTCCCCAAGTTGAATTCTTGATATTCTCGCAAGCAGTGCGGACATCCAAAGCTATAGGCTGTGCCCCGAGTCTTGGGGTTTGTTCATATGAAACTTAGCCCCACAAAGGATAGGTCAAGATTACTTAAAATTAGGCCAAAGAGTCACCCCCAAGAGAACCTCTTTAGTTGGTCAGATGTGGCCTCTCTCTCTCCAGCCAACACAGCAAGCAAACTCAATGCCCTCCCCGTGTCTACATGGGACATGACTCCCAGGGGTGTGGACCTTCCTGGAAACATGAGACAGAAATCCTAGAATGAGTTAAGACTCAGCATCAAGGGATTGAGAAAACCTTCTCGACCAAAAGGGGGAAGAGTAAAATGAGAGAAAATAAAGTATCAATGGCCGAGAGATTTCAAACAGAGTCGAGAGGTTATCATGGAGGTTACTCTTATGCATTAAATAGATATCACCTTGTTAGTCAAGATGTAACGGAGAGGCTGGAGGGAACTGCATGAAAATGTAGAGCTGTGTTCCAGTAGCCATATTTCTTGAAGATGATTGTATAATGATATAGCTTTCACAATGCGACTCTGTGATTGAGAAAACCTTGTATCTGATGCTCCTTTTATCTACCTTATCAACACATGAGTATAACATATGGAATAAAGATGAATAATAGGGGGAACAAATGTTAAAATGAATTTACCTTGAAATGCTAGTGATCAATGAAAGGGAGGGGTAAGGGGCATGGTATGTATGAATTTTTTTCTGTTGTCTTTTTATTTCTTTTTCTGAATAGATAGAAATGTTCCAAGAAATGATCATGATGATGAATATGCAACTATGTGGTGATATTGTGAATTACTGATTATATATGTAGAATGGAATGATCAAAAGTTAAGAATATTTGCGTTTGTCATATTTTTTTTAAAAATTAAAAAATTAATTAAAAAAAAGATATTTAAGTCCTCTGATCTCCTATATTCTGGAGTAGCTACAAGGAAAAATATGAGAGGATCATTGATGGCCCAAGACAAACTCTGGGATCTGTCCTGTAACTACTTGTTGAGGAGTGCTTTGAAAATTATTGCTTTTTTATTTCTTTGCTTTGTATATATGTATACTATACAATAAAAGAAGTTAAAAAAAAGAATATATGTGCAATATTCATTAGAAGCTGTGTTAAATTTAAACTGGTCAATCTGATGTGGAGCCTATTTTTGTTTTGATTTATACTTTCTAAAATTTCAAGTAAGGCTGAGAACTATTTATTACTTGTATTCTTAAAGTGGTAGGAAATCTAGATTGCTTAGGAGGATAAACCTGTGGTAAGTGGTAACGTAATGCATATAAACTAAATATACATTAAAATAAAGAATAAGTCATTTGCCTAAGATCACTAAATCAGTGGTAAAGTTGGAGAACCAATATTTTTTCAACATGCTGTATCTTCAAATATTAAAGCTAAAACTCCATCTCTTGAGGCCATCTTGGCAGGTAAATTCATTGCCCTTCCCTCTACATGGGACATGACTACCAGGGGAGTAAATCTCCCTGGCAACATGGGACATGACTCCCGGGGATGAGCCTGGATCTGGTATTGTGGGATTGAGAAAGCCTTCATGAGCAAAAGGGAGAAGAGAAATGAAACAAAATAAAGTCTCAGTGGTTCAGAGATTTCAAATAGAGTCAAGAGGTCATTCTGGAGATTATTCTAATTCATTATATAGATATTCCTTTTTAGCTTTTAGTGTATTAGAATAGCTAGGAGGAAATATCTGAAACTATTGAACTATAATCCAGCAGCCTTGATTCTCTGAAGACAATTGCATAACTATATAACTCTTACAGAGCAACCAGGTGATTGTGAAAATCCTGTGGCTGACACTTGCCTTACTCAGTATATGGAGAGATGAGTAAAAAAAAAAAAAGGACAAAAAATGAATAAGTAATGGGGGGGTAAGGATTATGAGATGTTTTAGGTATTCTTTTTCATTTTTATTTTTATTCTTATATATATTTTTTTGAGTAAAGAAAATGTTCAAAAATTGATTGTGGTGATGAACGCACTACTATATGTGATACTGTGAACCACTGTAGACTTTGGATGATTACATGGTATGTGAATATATCTCGATAAAATTGCATTTTAAAAATACATCTTTACCTTATTTATCAGTAATAAAGAATAACAAGCTAGTTTTTAAATAACTATTCAAAATATCTTTCGCACAATTTCTTACATTTCTTTAAATATATTCTATTACTGAAGAAAACAGGACTAAAAATAAACATACTGAAAAAAAAGTGACTAAAATTGGTAAAATTTCTATCTTATGTTAAATTTTCATATAACACAAAATCAGCTGAAAAGAAAAAGAAAATTCTCCTACTCTCAATAATTAGAATCTTGGGATCCAGTGACCCTTCCAGTGACAAGACGGCCCCCAAGTGTTGTCACAATAGGACCTGATTTAGTAATCAATCACTGCTTGAGCCTACTTACCTTCTGACCTTGATATTTCTATTTTGATAGACTAAGTATGCCTGAAAATCACACTTACCTTGCATTCCTCATCCAACAAATCTAGAATGCCCAGTTTAGACTCTATAAGATTAATACAAGGCTGATTATCATAAAAATCTATGAGTGTCCATGGAATTTGTTCCTTCATATATTCCTCTTGCTCTAATTTGAAGACATGCTAAAATGGAATAGAAAAAAGCAGGCATTATTGGTCATTATTATAAAGAATGTTAGTCAAGAAACACTTATATAAAAACATTCAGAGGTTACCAACGTAATTTGAGATAGTCCATGCTTTTCAGCAACACTGTTATTGAAGAAACATTTACACACAGAAAACAATATAGGAAAACAAATAAAAACACACAGACAGTAAAACATCAGCTATGCATGATTCTTGGTAAACAAGTAAATCTAGGTAAGTGAATATTTTAAATAGCTGATAAATGTAACAATCTTTTTTTTTTTTGATACATGTATTTCCAAAAATGCACCGTGTACCTTCTGGCTTCTTAAATTATTATACAGTGCTGACAACATGGGCACAGGAATGCCTTAGCTGATCTTGAACAACTATGCAAAGTAGATGCACTCCAGGCTGCTGAACCATGCTGAGTGATGCTTTCAGCATCATGAATAGTTCTCTCAAGGGACTGAGCGCTGAAGTATATATGCCTCAGAATTAGATAATAATACATCTTTTGTGTCTGTCTTGATTCTCCTCCACTGTAATGAACCTCACATTCAGCTAAATTTCCTGGATTCTACATCCAATTCTACAAGCAGCTGCAACCACTACCAATCCATTGTTATTTCTACTAACTCTCAACCACTGTCCTTACCATTGCTTCTAATCACCATTACTCCTTAATGCAAAATGTGTAATCTATGAAAAAAAAAAAAGAAGTGCATTGGCTACTACTATGTGCCAGTCACTGTACATGATCAACAACACTGTACATGATGTAGACCCTGCCCTTATAGACTTTAGATATTAGTGGAATAAACAGAAATAAAATAATCACAAGAAATATAATCCAAACTGTAATAATTTTAGAAAGGAAAATAAGGAGAGCCATAAGAGCAAGAGTCCTGATCCAGTTTGGATACAGGGTAGTCACGGAAGATTTCCTGAGGAAGAGCCAATGATCTGAGCTCCAAAAATGAATGGGGGCTAAGCAAATCAAGAGGACATTCAGGGCATTCCAACCACTGCTTCAGATCCTGCTTCAGGCTGCTCCAACCACAGCTATTGACACCACAACTTCAAGTCTCTACAGATGCCAAAAATCACTATTTTTTCAGGGGTTTCTGTTTTCCTTTACTTTTTCCAATTGTCTTCTTTGTTTCTCTCATACATCTCGATATTTTCAGGGGAAGGCTAGCTTTCTGTGGCTATAACCAGACAACTTATATTTTCTAGGACCCAAAACACCATGAAACTTAGGTGCGGCCAAGGTCTAAAAGACTTCTGAAACATACCTCTCCTCAAGCACCTAGAATTTTCCCATCTATTCTATACGTATTATAATGCCTGTCTTGGCTCACTTGCAGTCTAAACAACTGCCATAATCTTCAATCAAAAAAACAGCGATATAAATATTCATGTCACACTAACTAGAAGGCAAATTTTTTCTGTTCTTTTGATTAATCAGAAGGCAAACAGGGCACCAATTTGCCCTATTTTGATGGTACCAATATTTTCTAAAACAATGCACTCTGTCCTTTCTACTTCATTAATTCATATGCATTCTCCACACTCAACAAAAGCACTGTTCCAGACTTTAATAGAGCTTGTTTCTCAGTCACATCACTATGTCTAGTTTGGCAAAGACCACGGGGTTTCAAAAATTTTGAATGCTCAACTGTCAAAGAGTGAATGTCAGCATGAGGTTCAATATGGCAAAAAATCCTTGATCAGTACAATAATGCCTCCAAGCACTAAGCATCCCATTCACAGTGCTTATCATGTCCTCAGCCCTAGTTGAGAGAACAGTAACGTGCAGCCATGTTCTATACTCTGAGACCACATGTTCCCACTGTCATAGGTGACTGAACCAAGTAGCTGAAGGTACCTATTGCCAGAGACCTCTGATGAAAAAAATTAACTGGGTTAAAGAGATTCTTTCTAAGGTATCTGAATTGGGAAACAAGGAAGAATCAGGCAATTAGTATTTTGAGCTAAAGCTGAAAGAAGCCAAGATGAATGGGAGATTAGCAAGTCAAGAGGATGGAAAAACATTCCAACCACTGCTGCATTTACAGGGAGTCTGAAGTAAGGAAGCAGAAACTTTGAGGTAGTGCAAATATATACAGAATAGAAAGAGACCATGTCATCTGATAATGAGAGGGAGTGCAGAAGTTGTGCATAGAGAAACTATGATATAGTATGATGTGTGTGTGTACATGTGTGAGATAGAGACAGAGAGGGAAAAAGAGGGAGTAACAGATGGTTAGACACAGAAAGAAGGAAAGAAAAAGAGAAACAAGACAGAAATACACATGAAGAATCATGAGGCCCCTGAAAAAAGACAAACTAGCCACTCCTTTATACATTGATATTGGTTCCTTATATTGTCAGTCACCTTGTGGAGAGAGCTGAACACCGTGGCACTGACCAAAGAATTAAGAAACTAAGAAAAATCTTGAGAAACGCTAATGTCCAAGACTTTTATTAATCTTCCTCATGTAGGGATGAAAAAAATGTACCAATTATATTATAACAGATAGCAATAAGCATAAGTTTTTTTTTTTTTTTGGAGAAAAGATGGACTTTTTAATAAGTGATGCTGGGACGACTGAATAGCCATATAAAGAAAAAATTCAAAAATTCAATCCCTCCCTCATAAGTATTAGGAAAATAACAAATCATCCAGAAATTTTAAAAATAAAATCACAGAAGTACAATAAAAAAACGCCTGGGAATGTGAAAACTTTTCTAATTACGACTCTAAATACAAAGGTAATCAGAGGAAAGACTTGATTTTACATAAAAAAGTACATGCATTTAAATATTAAAAATACAAATGAAAAATTTGATGCAACTTATAATACAAATATATCAAAATATGCCTATATATGAAAAGTTTTTAGAATATGTAAAAAAAAAAAAAAGACCAATACCCTATCACAAACATGCAGAAGATATGAATAGAAGACTCATAGAAACAGACATACACATGGACTTTAAACAGAAGAAATGGTGCTAAACTTCATTCATAATAAGAAACATACAATTGAAATCAGAGTAAGACACTGTTTTACACTCAAAAACCCAAAAAATTGACAACAAACTGTTGGAAAGGTTATGTTACAGCAGGAACATACATTGCTGTTGATAATGCAAAGCAGTATAACTCTTAATGAGGGAAAATTTGACATTTAGTAAAATTACATCTGTATTTATGCTTTGACCCCAGTAATCTAACTTCTTAGAATCTATCAAACATAAACTAGCAAAAATATGAAATGACACATGCATATAAATATTCATTATAACACTATTTGTAATGGAAACTATCCAAATGACCATCAAGAAAGGACCAGTTAAATTACTAGAAGTGAACAAAACAGAATACTGTTCAGCTGTTATAGGAACAAGAAAAAAGTCTATATACTGTTATGCGGTGACTGTCAGGATACACTGTAAAGTGAAAAAAGTACGGTATAGAGTACTGTGTATAGTAAAGCATAAGGTTTTAAGAAGACCTCTGCATGTGTCACTGGTCCCAATATCTGAAAAATTTTATCAAAGTATAAACAATATTTTTTAAATATCAGTCTAAAAGGTTTTATAATAATAAACAACAATCCCTTGTTCCTACCCTCCTCTACTCCCACCCTGCTCTGTAGAGGCAATGTTTTTAACTCTCTTAGCTATTTCTTCTGATATTTACCTACACATTCAAAAGAAAATGCATATCAGCTAGTTTTTTATTTACCAGTTTGAAACATTATCTATTATCTTCCTGCTAAGACAGATGATGCTAAACTCTCATACACCACCTCTCCATCGAGCCTTCCCTATCCTCCTAAAAGTATTATTTTTATACTTTTGTAACTTAAAACAATACTTTAAAATTTCTACTTTTTGTTCTATCAAGTATAGATCACACCATTAGACTCCTTTCTTTGCAAAACGAGGATACTAAGGGCCCACTTCCTCTTCTTCAGCTTTCTTCTCTCTTATTTTATATATGTGATATTTCATATCACATATGAAGTATGATATCACTTACTTAATCTTAAATATGTGATATTACTTCATAAGATAATTAAACCAGTGCCACTTCCAAATATTTCCATTGTTATCATCTAATTCTTGTGAGCATTTTTAATGTCTTCTTTCATTAATATTTTATAACCACACTTAATCTTGGGCTTAGAACTATGTCTTCCCATATTCTAATTAATGTAATTATACAACTATATGCAGTAGGTACCATTATTATTCTCATTTTATAGATAAAAAAGCTAAGGGCTGGAGCTATCAATTAACTTGCCCAAGGTTCCCAGGCTAGTTAATGCAGAGGGGGATTCCAATGAAGGCAGGTCACCTCCAGTCCACACTCTGCTGCCCTTCATTTTAAACAACTCCAAATCCCCCAAGACCATAATAATCCTTTAAGACATGTGATATTACCTCATAAGATAATTAAACCAGCGCCACTTCCAAATATTTCCATTGTCATTAACTCAGTGAATGCCTTGGACAGTTGAAAAGAGAACATGTAAAGCTCTGATTTTCAGTCCTGACATCTTGTTAATATAGCCAATAAAAGTTAAGAAAGTCTTAAGTGTACATATATTAGCCTCAGGAAGAAAAAACCAAAGGGTATTCCTGGGCTTAAAGCTTCATACCCACTATGTGTCTAGCTAACACGCTTTCTGCTTCCCTCACTCAATTTATTCGGACCAAACTTTCATTATTCTCAGACAACAATCCAAGGGTGACCTTGATTCTGATTTGAAACATAAAATTAAAAAAATATTACATCAATTATTAATCATCAGTTCTGAAGAGTTTAACTGTTCTACCAAATTAAATCATTATAATTATTGAATTATAAATTTATTTCAGGGACCAGACTTTAAGCACAGACCAGGAATTCATGAGAATATTTTATAGCAGAATAGTATTTAAGGAAAGAAAATTCTTACCATATTGAATTGTTGCTGTAGTTTCTCATTTGCATAATTTATGCAAAACTGTTCAAAACTATTTATCTCAAATGTTTCGAATCTGTAAAATCAAAAATAATGTGGGAAGGGAGAATAAAGGAACAAAGAGCTTTTAAAAGAACATTCAAAATGTGCATATTAGAAGGAAAGAAATGAGAAATTCCCCAAAATTGTGAAACTGGCCACATCAGTGAAGATAAAGACTTATATGTCAATAACATGGAATATGGACCCAGCAGGTAAGCATGAGCAAAGCAGCAAAGAGATGTTTTTAAAGGCTGCATCATGCTGAGGTATTTAGCAGATAAATAAAGCACTATTTTTGCTAAGTTATAGACTCACAGTTTTTACATATATAGAATGGAAATAAGACTAGAGACCATATAGGTTGTTTTGAAAAATTCTACCAGAGGGCATTGCAATGGTGGCTCAGTGGTAAAATTCTCGTCTGCCATGCCGGAGACCCAGGCTTGATTTCCAGAGCCTGCCCATGCCAAAAAAAATTCTACCAGAGCAAAAATTGGGCACCAAATAAACACAAGTGTACAGGAAAGGTTTTAACCGTTGAAGAAGGGTACCCAGAAAAGGCAAACTAGCAAATGAAAATCAATTTCTAGAAATTCAGAGACAATTTACCACAAGAGAGTCTGAAAACCAATTGATTTTGCACACTAGCTTAGTAAATTAGCCCTGGGTTCTAGTTATTATTATTATTTTTTTTGGCATAGGCAGGCACTGGGAATCGAACCGAGGTCTCCGGCATGGCAGGCGAGAACTCTGCCTGCTGAGCCACTGTCACACGACCCTCTAGTTAAATTTTTAACAACATGCAATTATATCAGCATAATCAAAGTATCTGGAATTGCATTAGGTAGTATTTCCCTTCTCACCAGTAGGAGATAGAATCAAATACCCATTCAGAATTATCAAATAATCTCTAGAAAAAAATGCTTTCTGATAGACCACTAAATATTAGCCAAAAATACTTACCCATAAATGTCTAAAACACCAATAAAAGAGTGCTGTTTGACAGCAGAATGGAGAGCCTGATTGACATGATCTACAATCCAGTTAAAGAGCTTAGCATAGATGTGTTTGGCCAAAGCATCACGGGCATTTGTGGCCTGCAACTTGGAGATGGGCTTTATATATGTCTCTGTGGCAGTAGCCAGCTTCCGATGGCAGAGCCAATGGCACATCTCCTCAGAGTCCACACCCATGAGGTCACAGAAGATGCTGAGAGGTTCATGCTTGGGCTGCAAAAAGAGAATGAGTTATTTCCAATGACCAGATCAATCAAATAAGAATTTCCTGGCAAATGTTAATAAAAATGTAGCAAATAAAACCAGCAATTTCTTCGATAACAAATAACAAGCTAATTTGAAATGGATTAGTAATAAATAATCATAACCATCCATAAAACCAGCACCTAGACAGTATTTTACAATCTCTCCTAAGGCTCTTTTCAACAATAATATCTTTCTTTAGACCCTTTTTTTTTTTTAACTTTTTTTATTAATTAAAAAAAATTAAAAAACAAAACATTTAGATATCATTCCATTCTACATATATAATCAGTAATTCTTAATATCATCACATAGTTGCATATTTATCACTTCTTAGTACATTTGCATCGATTTAGAAAAAGAAATAAAAAGACAACAGAAAAAGAAATAAAATGATAATAGAGAAAAAAAAGACTATACATACCATACCCCTTACCCCTCGCTTTCGTTTACCACTATTTCAAACTGAATTTATTTTAACATTTGTTCCCCCTATTATTTATTTTTATTCCATATGTTCTACTCTTCTGTTGATATAGTAGCTAAAAGGAGCATCAGACATAAGGTTTTCACATTCACAGAGTTTCAATGTGAAAGCTATATCATTGTTCAATCATCATCAAGAAACATGGCTACTGGAACACAGCACTACATTTTCAGGCAATTCCCTCCAGCCTCTCCACTACATCTTGAACAACAAGGTGATATCTACTTAATGGGTAAGAATAACCTCCAGGATAACCTCTCAACTCTGTCTGGAATCTCTCAGCCATTGACACTTAGTCTCATTTCACTCTTTCCCCTTTTGGTCGAGAAGGTTCTCTCAATCCCTTGATGTTAATTCTCAGCTCATTCTAGGGTTTTTCTCAGTCCCTTGATGCTGAGCTTCAGCTCATTCCAGGATCTCTGTCCCACATTGCCAGGAAGGTCCACACCCCTGGGAGTCATGTCCCACGCAGAGAGGGGGAGGGTGGTGAGACTGCTCATTGTGTTGGCTGGAGAGAGGGGCCACATCTGAGCAACAAAAGAGGCTCTCTTGGGGGTGACTCTTAGGCCTAAATTTTAAGTAGACTTGACCTATCCTTTGTGGGGTTAAGTTTCATGTGAATAAACCCCAAGACTGGGGGCTCAGCCTATAGCTTTGGTTGTCCACACTGCTTGTGAGAATATCAAGAATCCAACTTGGGGAAGTTGAACTTCTCCCTACTCTCACCATTCCCCGAAGGGGGCTTGCAAATACTTTTACAGTCACTGATCAAATCATTCTGGGATTCATTGGGGGATCACTCTGGACAAACCAACAAAATCTCATGTGCTACCTGAGATTCCAAGTACTTATGACATTCAATCAAACTATCTACATGAGTTATATTAGGAAACGCTCTAGTCAAAATCTAAATTTTGTAACAAATAAACATTTTTTGCTTTAGTCTCACACATTAGGTGACATTTTAAAGTATTAATTATCATCTATTTTCAGCACCCTGCAATAATGACATTCCTTTGTTCTTCCTCATGCCAAAACATTTTTAAAATTTGTACATTGTACATTTCACTATTATTACACACTCTAGGCATTCCTAGATTATACCATCTCAATCTTTAACATTTATCTTTCTTTCTGATTTCATTTATGTCCCCAGCCCTCCTCCCTCTATCATTCTCACATGCAGCTTCATTCAGTGTTTTAACATAATTACATTACAGTTAGATAGTATTGTGCTGTCCATTTCTGAGTTTTTGTATCCAGTCCTGTTGCACAGTCTGTATCCCTTCAGCTCCATCTTTAGACTCTTTATAATATTTTGTTGTATGTCTCTTAGGACACATTCAGACAGGCAGTCAATCAGAATATCAGTCAGCTAGTCAACAAATACTTACTGAGTGCCTATTATATGCCAGCAAGCAAAAATTGACAATGTCCCTGTCCTCCTAGAGCTTATAGTCACTAAGAGCAATAGTTGTTAATTGAATGATAACTAACTAAAATGTAAAATTTCTAGAAAGGAGATAGACACTATGCTATAATTCTAGAGAGGCTAGAGACAGTTGCCTTAAAAAATTGAGTTGAAAAAATTGAAGGATGAGAAGTTGTCAACCCAGGAGAGGGGGAGTAGAAATTTTCCAAGCAAAGGCAACATCTGGTACCAAAGTTTGTGGTGGGAGGAAAATCAGTAATAGGAGGTACTGAAGTCAAGTGAAGGAGGAAATGTATAAGATGAAGGCAGGAAGACAGGTAGGGCTATGCAATCGTTGGTCTTTATTCTGAGAGCAATGAGAGGTCAACTCCATGGGTTTAAATAGATAACAAGAAAGTTATTTGTGTGACTTCTTTGATTAGAATGTCTTTAATGACTTACACATCCCTGAAGCCCCTGCAGTGTCTTTCATGGGTCTTGCATGAGTAGGTGTTCAATAAATACTTAATTTAATCCATTTATTAAGCATCATCAGTCATATATATCAATCAAATCTGATATTTCAGCATCTTCACTCACATATACTATTGAATTTGATAACATTCCTGAGGAATAAGCAGGGTGAACACTGTTATCTCTAATTGATAAATGAAGAAACAATATCCAAGAGAACAAATGGCTTGTCAAAGATCACATGGCCAATTTATGGAAGAGCGGGTGTCAGAACCTGGTTGTCCTGATAGTTTCCACTACAGCAGTCCCCTCCTCCTTTCATCCTGCCCTTCACCGCTCTCCATGTAATCACTTCAGATATGAATCAGCACTCATAACAGTATGGCTGAGCTCCTTTAAAGAATATATATATGTATATATATATGTGCATGTGACATCAATAAGAGTGGATTAAAACTCTAAACATTCTACTTGAAGGCTGTTACCATATTCTGAGTAATATGTCTTTCCAGTGTAGACACAACTAATTTTAAATAGATACATTTAATCATGTGAAACCATCTCCAACTTGCAACCAATATCATCTAAAACGGAGGTAGTTAAGATACACAAGGAAAGACTATCTTCAAATTTAACTATATTAAGAGACAAGTACTGTTAACTCATTTTTCGTATTAGTTTGATTTTAAAAGTTTATTGTTTAAAATTAACAGCTGAGAGTAAAAAAAAATTATTATAGAACACTGGTAAAGAATGAAGAACAGCAATACAATAAACACCCATGTACCTACCCCACCGCATTCTGCCTAAGAAAAATAACATCACCATCACCTCTGAAGTCTCTGGTGTCCCTGTCCAATTCCTTCTCTCTTTTCTACACTCTAAGGCGCTAGAAGATCTTTTAAATGTTTGCAGCATCTGTCATTTTTTAATGCTATTTTATTTATTGTTACTTATATGGCATTTGTCATTTTGTCCCTTTTTCATACCTAAAATACTTTTTATACATTTAAAAAAATATTATCTACTATAGCTTTGTTTTCTATTTCATTAATTGCTACTTTTGTCCTTATTATTTCCTTCCTTCAAACTTCATTGGGTTTATTTTGATATTTTCTAGCTTTTTTAGTTAAATGCTTAGTTTATTAATTATAGCTTTTCTTCTTTTCTAATGAATTTCCATCTAGATACCACTTTAGCTTCATCTGACAAGTTTTGATATATAGGACTTTCGTTATTATTCAACTCTAATATTTTCCAGTTTCTAATCTGATTTTTTTTCTTCGGTCTAGGTGATATCTGGAAGGACAATTCTTAATTTTCATCATATTGTGGTTTTCTAGTTACATTTTGATTACAGATATCAAACAATTTTATTGTGGTCAGAGAACATAGACTATTTGATACCAATCTTTTGAAATACACTGGAACTTGCCTGAAGTCAACGTTTTAAAGTGTTTCATATGTGCTTTAAAAGAACTTGCATTTATTTATTCTGCAGCTCTTAGGTGCACTGTTCTCTACATTTCCATTAGATCAAGGTTGCTAATTGTTCAAAGTTTCTATAACTTTTTTACTATTTGGTTTTCTTCACCTATCAATATTTGAGAGAAGTCAATGATCTCCCACTATGATGATATTCATTCCTGTGGTTTCCATTGAGTTTTGCTCTCTATATTTTGAAGCTATGTCGTTAGATACATGCAAATTTACAATCGCTACATCTTGCTGGTGAATAAAATTTTATCATTATATTATAACTCTATCTCTAGTACTGCTTTTGGTCTCAAACTTTATTTTGTCCAATCTTGATATAGGTCTGTCAGTTGCTTTCTAGCTAGTATGGAATGTCTTTTTACAACCTTTTATTTTCAAACTTCCTATACCTCTATGTTTTAGCAATGCCTCTTGTAAAAGTATAGAGTTGAGAGGCTACTCTGAAGGTCACTCCTAAGCAAGCTTCAGTCAGACACTGCTACTATCTAACCTGCCAACCCCCAACCAAAACCATTCCTGCCAACTCTAAAGAATACCTAAGGCATTATATAAAATTCTACAAAGGTTCCATGCACTAGGGTAACTTTCCAGAAACCTACAACCTCCAGATGGATCACTGGACCAGGTAAGTCCCGAAATACAGAGAGGCCAGTCTTTCCAGAACATCAACTAGTTTCATCTCCCTACCACATATTATTGACAGTCCCTTAGAACATGAAAAAGTTAGAATGGCCATAGCCCAAATACCCCTAAAGAGTAAGAGACAGAGCCAAGGTGACGGCGGAGTTATACAGAGAAGGTAAGGTTTAACAAATGAGTATGACTGCTGAATCAGCATATTGATACCTCTCCAGTACCTTAAAGCAGCTAGAAATAAAAACCTAAATTATGGAATTATAACCCATACCAAATTCTCAAATCTGTTCTACAATTAATTGTTGCAATATACTTTGAAATTTATTGCTTTTTTGTATATATGTTATTTTTCACAAAAAAGAAAAGGAAGAGTCTAATAGAGAAGATAGAATTTAACAAATGAATATGACTGCTGAATCAACATATTGATATTTCTTTTGGTCTCCAGTGTCTTGGAAGTGTTAGAAAATGAAAAATCGTGGAACTGTAACCCATACCAAACTTTAAAATCTGTTGTATAACTACTTGTTAAAAGTCCCTTGGATTCAAAAATCTGTAGCATTTCTATACACTAGTAATGAACAAGCTGAGGGGGAAATCAAGAAACGAATCCCATTTACAATTGCAACTAAAAGAATAAAATACCTAGGAATAAATTTAACTAAAGAGACAAAAAACCTATATAAAGAAAACTACAAAAAACTGTTAAAAGAAATCACAGAAGACCTAAATAGATGGAATGACATACCGTGTTCATGGATTGGAAGACTAAATATAGTTAAGATGTCAATCCTACCTAAATTGATTTACAGATTCAATGCAATACCAATCAAAATCCCAACAACTTATTTTTCAGAAATAGAAAAACCAATAAGCAAATTTATCTGGAAGGGCAGGGTGCCCCGAATTGCAAAAAACATCTTGGGGAAAAAAAACGAAGCTGGAGGTCTCGCGCTGCCTGACTTTAAGGCATATTATGAAGCCACAGTGGTCAAAACAGCATGGTATTGGCATAAAGATAGATATATCGACCAATGGAATCGAATAGAGTGCTCAGATATAGACCCTCTCATCTATGGACATTTGATCTTTGATAAGGCAGTCAAGCCAACTCACCTGGGACAGAACAGTCTCTTCAATAAATGGTGCCTAGAGAACTGGATATCCATATGCAAAAGAATGAAAGAAGACCCATCTCTCACACCCTATACAAAAGTTAACTCGAAATGGATTAAAGATCTAAACATTAGGTCTAAGACCATAAAACAGTTAGAGGAAAATGTAGGGAGATATCTTATGAAACTTACAATAGGAGGCGGTTTTATGGACCTTAAACCTAAAGCAAGAGCACTGAAGAAGGAAATAAATAAATGGGAGCTCCTCAAAATTAAACACTTTTGCGCATCAAAGAACTTCATCAAGAAAGTAGAAAGACAGCCTACACAATGGGAGGCAGTATTTGGAAATGACATATCAGATAAAGGTCTAGTATCCAGAATTTATAAAGAGATTGTTCAACTCAACAACAAAAAGACAGCCAACCCAATTACAAAATGGGAAAAAGACTTGAACAGACACCTACCAGAAGAGGAAATACAAATGGCCAAAAGGCACATGAAGAGATGCTCAATGTCCCTGGCCATTAGAGAAATGCAAATCAAAACCACAATGAGATATCATCTCACACCCACCAGAATGGCCATTATCAACAAAACAGAAAATGACAAGTGCTGGAGGGGATGCGGAGAAAGAGGCACACTTATCCACTGTTGGTGGGAATGTCAAATGGTGCAACCACTGTGGAAGGCAGTTTGGCGGTTCCTCAAAAAGCTGAATATAGAATTGCCATACGACCCAGCAATACCATTGCTGGGTATCTACTCAAAGGACTTAAGGGCAAAGACACAAATGGACATTTGCACACCAATGTTTATAGCAGTGTTATTTACAATTGCAAAGAGATGGAAACAGCCAAAATGTCCATCAACAGACGAGTGGCTAAACAAACTGTGGTATATACATACGATGGAATATTATGCAGCTTTAAGACAGGATAAACTTATGAAGCATGTAATAATATGGATGGACCTAGAGAACATTATGCTGAGTGAGTCTAGCCAAAAACTAAAGGACAAATACTGTACGGTCCCACTGATGTGAACCGACATTCGAGAATAAACTTGGAATATGTCATTGGTAACAGAGTCCAGCAGGAGTTAGAAACAGGGTAGGATGATGGGTAATTGGAGCTGAAGGGATACAGACCATGCAACAGGACTAGATACAAAAACTCAAAAATTGACAGCCAATAATACCTAATTGTAAAGTAATCATGTTAAAACACTGAATGAAGCTGCATCTGAGCTATAGGTTTTTGGTTTTTTTGTTTTTGTTTTTGTTTTTTGTTTGTTTGTTTGTTTTGTTTTTGTTTGTCTGGTAGTTTGTTTGTCTTTTTTTTTTACTATTATTATTACTTTTATTTTTTTTCTCTATATTAACATTCTATATCTTTTTCTGTTGTGTTGCTAGTTCTTCTAAACTGATGCAAATGTACTAAGAAACAATGATCATGCATCTATGTGATGATGTTAAGAATTAGTGATTGCATATGTAGAATGGTATGATTTCTAAATGTTGGGTTAATTTCTTTTTTTCCGTTAATTAATAAAAAAAAAAAAGTCCCTTGGAAATTTATTGCTTTTTTGTATACGTGTTATTTTTCACAATAAAAAAAAAGTATATGCCAGTCTAGGGTGCATGGGAGGTTCAGTGGTAAAATGCTCACCTTTCATGCGGGATATCCGAGTTCAGTTCCTGGACCATCTATCCCCCCAACCCAATAAAAGTATATGCCAGTCTAACAATTTATCTTTTAACTGGAACATTTAATTAATTTGTAATTATTTATTTCTATTATCTAATTTTATGCTTCTATTGTGCCCCAACTTTTCAAAGTTTCTTTTTCCCTCCATTTCTTTCTTCATTGTGGATTATTTTTCTCAATCCATATTTCTCTCTACTAATCTGAAAAGTTTACCTTTGTTTAATTTTTATACTAGAAGCATTAATTTGCATAATTAACTTACTATAAATAAATAACATTAACTTCAAACACCCATCCCAATCTACATGCTTTATTTAGCAATTTAGTTCCATTTTATTTTTTTGTGTGGGGTGAGAGGGAGGGTGATGGTGATTCACGTTTTTCTTTTTAACTTTTTATTCTGAATTAATTTTAAACTAACAGAAGAGTTGCAAAGACTAGTACAAAAATTCCCTTCACACAGATTTCCCAAAATATTAACATTTTACACATTCACTTTTACCATTCTCTCCTTCACTCTTTCACAGACATATACATACACATTATTTTTTCAGAACCTTCTGAGAATTAGTCACAAACAAGATGCTGCTTTAAGCCTTAAATATTTCAGAATATGCTTCCTGGAAAAAAAAAGAAAGGACGTGATCTTACATAATCCCAGTATAGTGAACAAAATCAGCAAATTAGCAATGTTACAACCCTATTATCTAACTTGCAGATCTTATCCAATTTTTGCCAGTTGCTATAGTATGTCCACTGTGGCAAAAGAAGAAAAATTTTTATAATCCAGGATCCAATCCAGGGTCCTGTTTTGAATTTAGTTATCACTTTTGTAGTATTCCTACCAAAAAGGCATACCCCAAATCTAACTATGAGCCAACATCATACAGATCCAAACTGGAAACATGTTCTTTAAAAATGTCAAGGTCATGAAAGATAAAAAAAACTGATTGAAGAACTAGTCAGATTAAAAGATACTAATGTAGACACAACTGATTTTAGATAAATAGGCACATTTACCCTTGTAAAACCACCTCAATCTTATTTATAGCCAATATCATTAAATAATAAGGAAGCTGAAAATCCAGAAGGAAAGGCAGGGGCTATATTTGTTTTATGAGTTCTGGATTTTGTTTCTTGTCTTCTGCACCTCACCTGGCTATCAAAACCAAAATTCAAAGTCATTGGGTTCCGCGAATCCTAAAGTCAGAGTTTTGCTTAACTCTATGAATTCCTGTTTTCACTCAATTTTTGGCCTTTGAATAATTCTTATGCATCTATTTTTTTAAAAAGTTTAAAATAATTTATTCAGCCTGATGGTCAATCAAGACACCTATTCACAATTACTGGGGAAAACAAAACAAAATAACTGTTACCTTCATTTTTATTTTTACTTGTTTTAAATTGTAAAACATAATATATATACAAAAAAAGCAATAAATTTCCAAGTACATTTTAACAAGTAGTTATAGAGCAGATTTTAAAGTCTGGTATGGGTTACAGTTTCACTATTTTTAGTTTTTTCTTTTAATGAGAAAACTGGTGTTCAGAGAAGTTAAGCCACTCACTTAAAAACAATAAGTAAAGAGCAAAGCTGGGACTGAGCCAAGACTGTTTGATTTCAATACACTCTTAAATATTGAGAGACACTGAAATATATATTTTAAAACCAAAGTCTAATTTGCCTCAAATTTAAATCACATGATTTAGCATGAATTTGCTGATATCAACTTGGGTATCTAAAGAGTGATACAAAAAGCTCAAGAATATTTCCTACACAATTCTTGAAGAAGCAGATGGAAAAAGAATTAGAAATTATATGAAAACATTCTCCATTTTAAGAAAAAGTATCTAATACATATATACATAAGATATGTATATGTGTGGTTTTTTGTTTGTTTGTTTTAGGTACATGATCTAGGAATTGACCTGGGTCTCCCGCATAGAAGGGGAGCATTCTACTACTGAACCCCCCATGCACCCTATATGTGTGTACTTTTTGTAAAATAATCAGCCACCCTGCAAATAATTTTCCTATAAGCTAATATGTGTCCTTAAATGTCCAATGAACATAATCTGGGACTGTCAGGTTCTGTTACAGTTTAGACAGATGTTTTCACATATGGAATTGTTTTTTTTTAATTGGAATTTTTTTTTTTTTTTTTTATTTCCATAAGGCTTTATTTCTTCTTTAAGGGCAGCAATAAGTGTTTATCTCCTGCATACCGCATGATGAGTGTGATGGCTTTTTTTTTTTTTTTTTTTTATAAATTAAAAAAAGAATTAACAAAACAATTAGAAATCATTCCAATCTACATGTACAATCAGTAATTCTTAATAACATCACATTTAATTGGAATTTAATTCTCAGTTTGCCACTATAATTATATGTGGAAGAATTTGTAAATCATAGTGAAGACAATTGAGCTGTACTCTGAACAGACGTGATGGTAGTAGCTTTAAACTATACACAGGAGCACATGCATAGGGTAATTGGTCATCTCCTGTGCATCTCCCTTCCTTCCCACCTTGGAAATCTGGGGAACTATCAAAAAGAGATATTGCTTTGCCAGTAACCTTTAAAGTTCATTAATCTCTACCTTTTCCAAATGGCGAAACTGTAGTACTCATACCTAGTATGAAGGCAAAGGTTGACAAATGATGGTTTAAAAGAAAAATCAGATTCCATGAGATTAAGAAACTAGATGGACAAGTTTCATAGGCTCTAAGTACTCATCCTCCAAGATACTTCTAGATGTCTCAAAGAGGGAAAGGGTTCACTGAAATTTTAGAAAAGATTCAGAGTAAGTGCTATATATATTTTTTTTTCATGGGCAGACTCTGGAAATCAAATCCACGTCTGCGGCATGGCAGGTGAGAACTCTGCCTGCTGAGACACCATGGCCCACCCAGTGCTATATTTTTAACATTAGTGATAATGTCCCTAATCAAGAGAATACTGATATTTGGGGAAAGGTCATCTAGGCAAAGATGGGAATACAGAAATCAATAAGTTCATTTAAAAGATAGCCATTTTGTACACAAATTTTTGTAGCAAGGTTATTCACGACAGCCAAGAGGTTTAACCACCCAAATATCCTCCTACTAATAAATGGATACACAAAACATGGTATATACATACAACGGCATATTATTTGACCATTAAAGAGAATGAGGTACTAAGACCAGCAGTCAAAACAATGTGGTACTGGGAAAAGGACAGACATATAAACCAAAAGAGAAATAAACCCACATATCTGTGACCAATTTATTTTTTTAATGTAATTTTAAGGAGATATATTCACAAACCATACAATCTATTCAAAAGCAGCTGATTTTTGAAAAGGAAGCCAGGTCAACTCAATGGGAAAAGAGTTGTCTCTTCAACAAATGGTGCTAGGAAAACTGGATATCCATATGTAAAAGAATGAAAAGTGGACTCCTACTTAATACCATGTGTAAAAATTAACTCAAAATATATCAAAGACCTAAATAGAAAAACTAACATTATAGAATAATCACACACACACACAAAAAAAATTACAAGAAAACGTAAGGAAGCAGCTACAGGATCTTGTATTAGAAAATGCATTCTCAGATTTTGTAGTGAAAGCATAATAAAAAAAATAAAAAATAGATAAATGGTACTTCAACAAAATTAAAAACTTATGTGCAACAAAGAACATTATTAAGAAAGTGAAGACAACTGACAGGATGGGGAAAATTATTTGGAAAATATATCTGATAGGGGCTTAGTAGATAAAGAATATATACAATAGAATATATAAAGAATTCCTTCAATTCCTTAACAAAAAGACAACCCAATCTAAAAATGGGCAAAGAACATGTGTTTTTTTGTGTTAAACCCTTTCCTCCACAATTGATATAGTAAATCAACAGTGATTCCAGTATAGATACGGTGTACTTGCTATTTTATAAAAGGGTGACCCAGTTCGACCATAATAGTATTCTGACACTAAGGTGTTACATATTTGTAGAAGCCATGAAGGAAAAACTTAATCAGAATACCATATGGAATATAATATTTTCTCCCTGTTCTTCTTAACTATCGATTTTTATAAAACTTTAGAAATAATTACTTCCAAAAAATTTCTACTCCTTTATTTGGTATCAGAAAAAAGAGGAAGGGTGGCATTAAGCTCCAAATAGATGTAGTTAGTATATGTAAGGAATGCCTTTGATCTGGCACTTGGCAATATAATAATTTGAAGGAAAGGAAAATTCAAATTTAAAAAACTGAATTGTCATACTTGTTGTAAAGGAAGTAAAAGGTATTTGCCTTTGAATAAGTTCTAGGGATAAGGCATTTACAACAATGGTGATTGTTCACTGTAAAAATGAATGCTACTGAACATCATTTGAATATACTGTCACTAAAAATTATTTTTTAAAAAAATGGGTAAAAGACTTGAGTAGACATTTCTCCAAAGAAGATAAACAAATGGCCAATAAGAACATGAAAAGATGTTCAATATCATTAGCCATTAGGGACACCCAAATCAAAACTACAATGAGATACCACCTTGCACCCAGTAGAATGGCTATTTTTTTTAAAAAAGGAAAATAAAAAGTACTGGGAGACAAGGGTTCCAGACACTAGAGTAACTTGCCAGAAACCTACAACCTCCAGATGGGTCCCTGTTCCAGATAAGACATGAAACCTAGCCCAGCCTCTCCAGAACCTCAGATAATTCCATCTCCCTACCCCATATCAGTGACAGACCCTTCTAATATCAAAAACTAAGAATTGTCATAGCCCAAACAACCCCAATGAGAGATATGGAAAGATCAAAGGTGATGGTGGAATTATACATGGAAGATAGGACTTAACAAATGAATATGAATGCTGAATCATTAAAATGGTATCTCTTTTAGTTTCCAGTATTTCAGAGCAGCTAGAAGTAAAAACCTAAAATTGTGAAATTGTAACCCATGTCAAAGTCTGAAATATGTTCTACAACTAATTGTGATGCTGTGCTTTGAAATTTATAGCTTTTTTGTATATATGTTACTGTTCACAAAAAAAAGAAGGAAAAAAAAGTAGACTGTTATGATAAAAAATATTTAAGCCTGCTAGTCTTCTATATTCTGGAGCAGCTAGAAGGAAAAATATGAGAGGATTGTATGATAGCCCATGACAAACTCTGGGATCAATCCTGTAAGCACTTTTTGAAGAGTGCTTCGAAAACCATTGCTTTTTTATTTCTTTGCTTTGTATATATGTTATACATACAATAAAAAAAAGTTAAAAAAAAAAAAAAAGGACTGGGAGAATGCACAGAAACAGGAATCTAAGGACATTTGTTGGTAGGAACGTAAAATGGTGGGTGTAGCTGCTATGGAAAACAGTTTGGTAGTGGCAGTCCCACATCTAGATATACACTCAAAAGAATTGTAAGGTGGACTCAGATATCTGTACGCTAATGTTTATATCTGCATTGTTTACAATAGCAATAAAGTGGAAACAACAAGTGCCTATCAACTGATGAATGGATAGAAAAAAATGTGTTATAACACACAATGGAATGTTATTCGGCTCTAAAAAGAAATGAAGTTCTGATACATGCTACTACATGGATGAACCTTGAAGATATCACATTACGTGAAATAAGTCAGACACAAAGGGGAAGATATTATAAGATTCCATTTATATGAAATATCTAGACTATGAAAATTCATAGTAACAGAAAGCAGAGTACAAGTTACCAGGAGTGTGGTGGGAGGGGCAGGGGAGTTGATGAATAATGGGCACAGGGTTTCCGTTTGGGATGATGGGAAATTCTGGTGATAATAGATAACACAACCTTATAATTGTGATTAAATTTACTGAATGTATACTTGGTGTGATGGCTGTGTGTCAACTTGGCCAGGTGATGGTACCCAGATGTCTGATCAGGTAAGCATTGGCCTAACCATTACTGCAAGGATATTTCCTGGCTGACATAAACCAGAAGGCTGATTTATTAAATCATCAGTCAGGTGGTTGATCACATCTACAATCAACTAAGGGCATGTCCCTCACAAGCAAGATAATCCAATCAGTTGGAATGGGTACAATTGGTTGAAGACTCTTGAGGGAGAAGAAAGAATTTTCACTGCTTCTTCAGCCAGCAAGCCTCTGTTGTGGAGTGCATCTAGACTCTACACTGGAGTTACCAACCTCGCAGCTTGCCCTACAGATTTTGGACTCTTGCCTCCCAACAGCTGCATGAGACCCTTTTATAAATCTTATATTTACAGGTATCTCTTGTGGGTTCTGTTTCTCTAGAGAATCCTATACAATACTCTTGGGAATGACTGAGTTGAGAATGTATATCTTGTATACGTTTCTACGATTAAAAAAAAAAAGAGTGACTAAAGGGACCATTAAATGCAATACATGATCCTTGTTGGGATCTAATAATGGTATAGAAAAGCCCCCAAAAAACAATATTCGGACATATAAAATATTTGGAATATAGATTGTGTGCTTCATGTCAATGTTAAATTTCTTGAACTTTATAACTGTATTTAATGTGGTTTCACAAGTGAATATCCTTGTTCTTAAGAAATGTACATGGAAATATTAAATGTTCAAGGAGGATGATTCATACAACATTCTCTCAGATGTTTAGAAAATAGACAGATAGGTGATGGATATACAGTTGGCTGGAAAGATATACAGATGGGCAGTTAAATGATGCACAAAAGTGGCAAAATGTTAAAAGTTGGTGGTACTGGGTATCTGGGTAGGAGGTATGCTGGAGTTCTCTGTATGGGTTTTGTATCATTTTTGCAACTGTCCTGTAAAACAGAAATTATTTATAAATAAAAAGGCTCTTTTAAAAGGGCTGAGGTACTAATACATGCTATAACATGATGAACTATGAAAATAATTATGCTAAGTGAAAGAAGTCAGTCACAAAAAACCATATATTATATGACTCAATTTATATGAAATGTCCAGAATAGGTAATTCTATGGAGACAGGGCTAGGGAAGGGAGGAAGTAGGTAGGTGGTGTGATGATAGCTAAAGAGTAAAAGGTTTCTTTTTTGAGGTGACAAAAATATTCTAAAACTGACTGTGCTGATAGCTGAATATACTAAAAACGATTTAACTATATATTTTAAATGGGTAAATGGAGTGGTACATGACTTAAAGCTCGAAAAAGCTGTTTTTCTTAAAAGACCAGTATGTATTATTTCCTTAGGAAAAAAAAAAATCAGAATTTAAATCAGGCTCATTATTCTACCCCCCCCCCCCCCTTTTAATTGCCTTGAGGAAAAGAGGCTGGGAAGAAAAATATCATATATCTGAAGTTAGGATCTATGGCTTAGGAAAATTACACATAATATATCCACAAAGGAAACCATGAGGATCAAGCTTTTTGTAAGCTAAGTTCTTTGCTCATCTAGCGCTTAGTCCTTTCACTCACGAATCATTTATAGTGTAATGTTTTTTCCAAATCACAGTCATTTATTTTATATGATTTTAAGTCTCACACATCTAACTACAACATTCAAAAAAGGTAGGGAAGAGATTATTTTCTCATAAGAGTAGGGAATCTGTTTTTTATGTAAAGGGCTATAGATTCACGGTTGTGGGGGGGGCTGTGTGTACAGGAGGTAACAGCCAAGAATGAGTTGATTAAAAATTAAGGTCCTAGGAATACTAGCATAAACGGTTAAGGTTCCATTCTGTAGGCCCTCAAATCCTAGTGTGGTCAATTGAGAAAGATTTTTATAGAACAAGGTAATATATATTCCGATAGAGGAAAGCAGGAGGATGTACCTTAGAAGAGATGCTGCCAGATCTTTAGGTTGGAAGGTAAGGAAGAGCTGGCCAGAGAATAAGAGCAATCAACCTAATCCCAGCAGAGACAATCAGAGCAATAGCAGGAAAGAGGGGCAATCTGGCACATAAATGGCTGGAGTGTAGAGTATGGAGTTTGAGAAATAGAAACACTGAACAGGAAGTCAGAGGCTGATTATTAAAGACCTTGCATGTCATGCTAACAGGCATTTGACCAATTTCTGAAGGCAATGGGGAGTCCCAAAGGATTTAAGCAAGGATACAGCATGGTCCCTCATAGCTCTAATTTACCTGAGTCTCTGATCCTGCAGTCATTTACATCACAGTCACTGATAAATTCAAATATATATTAATATATATACACAGTTATAGATTTTAATAGGTGATAGATGTACACATACTACATTTCACAAGACTAAAAAAAAACGAGTTAGTTTCTTAACCTTTGCTTCCCCTACAGCATATGTCACTACCTAGTCCTCTTCCCAGAAGTAACCACTGTTAAAAGTTTCTTCAGTAACTTTTAGCCCATATGACATTTCCAAGACTTAAGAGGCATATAAAGTTATCATATAAAGTAACCATATAATCTTATCTTTGTATCATAAATCAAACAAACCTTTCACTCTAAACTCACCAATCTAACCTTCATATCACATATAGTATTTTTCACTTCTGTTACGGATATCAGAGAAGTATCCAAGGTCACACATACACAATCTTTGCACACTGGGAACAAGAATCCATATTCCTTTATTCCCAGCTCAAGACTTTCCTTTGGATAATTGATCTCTCTGGTAATTATCTCTCTGGTCATGTTAATAGAGAGACTTTAAATTCCATAAAATAAGAATCAATCATACTAAAGCAACTCTAATGCTATCACACTAAGTTTGTTCTGAACTTACAGGTATTGTGCAGCTGTCTGAATCTCGAGATGTAAATCCAACATTCCCTAAGTGAAGGATGCCAGCAAGTATTCGAAAAATTCCCATCTGATATGATTCACTAATTCCTGAAATAACAGAGTAAATGAACAAGTGATTAATTTCAGAACAGGAACTAAACAAATATAGCAGATAATTTTAAGACTATTGTTAATTTTTTTAAATGAAAAACATTTTTATAGTTGTACTATTAAATACTGTTAATTCTTGAATATTGCTGGATGTTGTACATATTTTATCATATGTCCTAATTAATAACATTTTCATCTTTGTTGACACACACTAGACAGTATAATATCATGATTGAGAACATGGGCTGTGGACTGTGACAGACCTGAGCTTAAGGCCTGGTTGTTACCAACCTGCCATCTCATGTGGGCAGATAACTCTACCTTTCTATGTTTGGTTTTCTTATTTGAGTAATGGGAATAGAAACAATGACTACCTCAAAGGGTTGTTGTGAAGATTAAATTAGATGAGAATGTAGCACACTTCCATACTATGTGACAGATGACAAGTACCAAACAAATTATCACTGTCACAAATTGATTTAAGAATTTTATTAATATTATTACCATTTTTACTTATCTCTACTCCAATGCAAGTTGTAGCCTAATAAGGCTGTTTTGAGTTGGATTAGTTAATCAGTTCTTCTAACTATAGACAAAGTATAAGTCAAATATACCCTAAGATTAGAAGTGTTCAGGCCGGCACTGTACCCCAGCTTGATGAATGTGTGTCCAAATGCCACATTAGATCAAAAGACCTGAAGACAGGATAGGAAAGCTGCATAGCTTTTGGTTCTCGTAAGATCTGCCTTTATTTTATAACAAGGTAAGAACTTCCAGAATATTTGATATAATTATATGGAAGAAAAAGGAACAAAATTATTTCCAAATATGTCATCTTAAACAGGTAATTAAGAGTTAACCTAATGATGAACATTTTTGCCATCTACTGTATTATGGCTTTTTCAAATTCAAAATTTCCTATTTACAAACTGATTTAGTTCTAGAAGTAAAGCAGTGTTTTTCAAACTTAAATATGAATATGAATCAACAATGAATTTGGTAAAAATGCAGATTCCAATTCAGTGGTTCTGGAAAGGGCTCTGAGATTTTGTATTACTAGGAAGCTCCTCAGTGGTCTTAGTAAAGTTAAAGCACACGATTTTAAGTGAAGCTAACTCACCTGAGAGTATTCCTCAAAGTACCAACTCACAGTTTTTTGAGTTATTGAATTTTGAAGTTTTAAAAAGATTAATTCACCTCTAAAAGCTGCACATTACAGTTCTAAAGATTAATTCATTCACATGTAGACCCAACATTATTTAAGTACCAGAAACAAGGTAGTGACATTTGTGCAATTTTGAAAACATTGCAATAAAATACACGATACAATGTCTGTCATCAATCTAGCTTAGTCACATTTCTCAATCACAAAAAAAAGCAGAAAGCATATAAAAACAAAAGCCCTCAAAATCTGAGATCCTACAGGATCCCAGTTCATATAACTTTAGATTTCAGATATTTTATATATTTAAGCAAAGAATTAGTCCTGTCTCCCTTGATGGCCCAAATGTGTTTTGTTTCCTTAAATAGCTTTATCAGGGTACAATTTATATATCATAAAATTTATCTGCTTTAAACGTGCAATTCAATTACTTTTAGTAAATTTCAAGTTGTGCAACCATTACTACGATATGATTTTAACATAGTTCCATCACCCTCAGAAGAAACCCTGTGTCCATACACAGTCCAAATGTATTTTATAAGGAATGTTAAATCTCCAAGCAGTACTCACTAGTTAATACAAAGCCAAGCCAATATTCTAAACAACAGTTGCATGAAGCATAAAGCTACTGCTCATAAGAGTTGAAGAACAAAATTAAATTAAAAAAAAATTTTTTAAAAGAATAAAATTAAATTACCTAGCAAAGTGCAGGCTTGCCTGGTATGTGCCATCTCCTTGGCATCATCTACTCCTTCAATCACAGGACTTCCTCCTTGCTTCGTGTAATGAAAGTAATTTGCATCTCCTGCAATAAAAGAAAAAAAAAATTTGCAGTCTATGAAAATGCCTTGATGTCTACCCTTATTTCAACTCTAAATTAGCACAATTAAATGCACAGGGTCTTGAGTTAGACGGTGTTTTCAATAAAGTGAAATGTTTATAGTTTATTCACCTTGATCAGTGAAATGAATAGTCCTCTCCTAAAGGTTTTAGTCCAATCTACATGCTAAGGTAATTTCCTCAAATATTTTATTCACCTCATCAGAAGCTCCACAAGCCTCCACCAAATAAATTCTTTTTTTTTTTTTTGCATGGTTAGGCACTGGGAATCGAACCCAGGTCTCCGGCATAGCAGATGAGAACTCTGCCACTGAGCCACCGTTGCCCACACCAGATAAACTCCTTTTAAAAGGTTTTTTTTCAATCAAGGAAAATTTCAAACATATACAAAGGTAGAGGGAGACTAGAATAATGAACCTCTATGAATCCACCATCTATATTAATTATCAAGGTCAATCTTCTTCATCTACACTACTCACTACTCCTATCCCACCTCCAAGGATTATTCTAAAGGCAACCAGAGACTTCGATTTCATCTATTAATATTTCACCATGAAATACGCTCCTTTTTTTTCCTTTTTTTTATTAATTAAAGAAATTAACACAACATTTAGAAATCATTCCATTCTACATATGCAATCAGTAATTCTTAACATCATCACATAGATGTATGACCATCATTTCTTAGTACATTTTTTTAATAAGTAAGTTTATAACTCAGAAACTAACAGAAAACAACACCAGTACAACACATTTAATGCCATTCATACCTAATCGCAGCATTTTAAATTCAGGTAACTTTGCTGAGGCACAAAGCTGATAGAAGATGTGATAGTTTCTCTCTTCTTCTGCCTTTGAAATAAGAAGAGTTTACAATTATAGCATCTTAATCTAAAACTCAGAAAATTCAAACATACAATAATAATTTAATATTCAATTACCTATTGTGAAATAAATTATCTTTTTCCAAATTTCATAAATCTATATGATTATTAAACTTACGATTATATGTACATATGTATAAGTGTGTATCTGTTGGTCACATTTAACATAAACGTGACGGTAATGCTTTTCTTTCTGTTCTACATATATAATTAGTAATTCACAATATCATGACATAGTTCCACATTCATCATCATGATCATTTCTTAGAACATTTGCATCAATTCAGAAAAAGAAATAATAAGACAACAGAAAAAAATTCATACATACCATACCCCTTACCCCTCCCTTTCATTGATCACTAGCATTTCAATCTAAATTTATTTTAACTGTTTCCCCTATTACTCATTTTTATTCCATATGTTTTACTCATCTGTTGATAAGGTAGATAAAAGGAGCATCAGACACAAGGTTTTCACAATCACAAGTCACATTGTGAAAGCTATATCATTATACAATCATCTTCAAGAAACGTGGCTACTGGAACACAGCTCTACATTTTTATGCAGTTCCCTCCAGCCTCTCCATTACATCTTGACTAACAAGGTGATATCTATTTAATGCATAAGAATAACCTCTCCACTCTGTTTGGACTCTCTCAGCCATTGACACTTCATTGTCTCATTTCGCTCTTCCCCCTTTTCTTGTCGGGAAGTTTTCTCAATCCCTTGAGGTTGAGTCTCAGCTCATTCTACGGTTTTTCTCAATCCCTTGATGCTGAATCTCAGCTCATTCTAGGGGTTTTCTCAATCCCTTGATGCTGAGTCTCAGTTCATTCTAGGATTTCTGTCCCACGTTGCCAAGAAGCTCCACAGTCCAAGGAGTCATGTCCCATGTAGACAGGGGGAGGGTGGTGAGTTTGCTTAGTGTGTTGTCTGAAGAGAAAGGCCACATCTGAGCAACAAAAGAGGTTCTCTTGGGGGTGACTCTTAGGCCTAATTGTAAGGAGGCTTGACCTATCCTTTGTGGGGTTAAGTTTCATATGAACAAACCCCAAAATTGGGGGCTCAGCCTATAGCTTTGGTTATCCACACTGCTTGTGAGAATAACAAGAATTTAACACGGGGAAGTTGAATTTTCTCCTTTCTCACCATTCACCATTGGTCAGCATCTCTATCTTTATGCTAGTACCATGCTGTTTTAACCACTGTAACTTCATAATATGCCTTAAAGTCATGTAGCGTGAAACCTCCAACTTCATTTTTTTTCCTCAGGATACTTTTAGCTATTTGGGGCACCCTGCCCTTCCAGATAAATTCGGTTATTGGTTTTCTATTTATGAAAGTAAATTTTGGGATTTTAATTGGTATTGCATTGAATCTGTAAATCAATTTGGGTAGAATTGACATCTTAACTATATTTAGTCTTCCAATCCGTGAACCCAGTATGCCCTTCCATCTATTTAGGTCTTCTGCAATTTCTTTTGACAATTTCTGGTAGTTTTCTTTGTATAGGTATTTTGTCTCTTTAGTCAAATTTATTCCTAAATATATATTTTTTTGGTTGCAATTGTAAATGGTATTTTTTTTTTTTGATTCCCCCTCAGATGGTTCATTAGTAGTATATAGAAACACTACAGATTTTTGAGTGTTGATCTTAGAAACTACCACTTTGCTGTGCTCATTTATCAGCTCTAGTAGTTTTGCTGTGAACTTTTCGGGGCTTTTGGCACATAGTATCATATCATCTGCAAACGGTGAGAGTTTTACTTCTTCCTTTCCAATTTTGATGCCTTGTATTCTTTTTCTTGTCTAATTGCTCTGGCTAGAACTTCCAACACAATGTTGAATAAAGTGGTGATAGTGGACATCTTTGTCTTGTTCCTGATCTTAGGGGGAAAGTTTTCAGTTTTTCCCCATTGAGGATGATGCTTGCTGTGGGTTTTTCATATATTCCCTTTATCGTTTTGAGGAAGTTCCCTTCTAATCCTATCCCTTTCAACAGGAAAGGATGTAGAATTTTGTCAAATGCCTTTTCTGCATCAATCAAGATGATCATGCGGTTTTTCTGCTTTGATTTGTTGATATGCTGTATTACATTAATTGATTTTCTTATGTTGAACCATCCTTGCATACCTGGGATGAATCCTACTTGGTCATGGTGTATAATTCCTTTAATGTGTTGCTGGATTCGATTTGTTAGAATTTTGTTGAGGATTTTTGCATCTCTTCATTAGAAAGATTGGTCTGTAGTTTCTTTTTTTGTAATATCTTTGTCTGGCTTTGGTATGAGGGTGATGTTGGCTTCGTAGAATGAGTTAGATAACTTTCCCTCCTCTTCAGTTTTTTTGAAGAGTTTGAACAGGATTAGTGCTAATTCTTTCTTGAATGTTTGGTAGAATTCACATGTGAAGCCATCTGGTCCTGGACTTTTCTTTCTGGGGAGCTTCATAATGACTGATTCAGTTTCTTTACTAGTGATTGATTTGTTGAGGTTGTCTATTTCTTCTAGAGTCAATGTTGGTTGTTCATGCCTCTCTAGAAAGTTGTCCATTTCATCTATATTGTTGTATTTACTAGTATAAAGTTGTTCATAGTATCCTGTCATTACTTCCTTTATTTCTGTGGGGTCAGTGGTTATGTCTCCTCTTCCATTTCTGATCTTATTTATTTGCATCCTCTGATCGTCTTCTTTTTGTCAATCTTGCTGAGGATTCATCAATCTTATTGATTTTCTCATAGAACCAGCATCTGGTTTTGTTGATTTTCTCAGTTGTTACCATGTTCTCAATTTCATTTATTTCTGCTCTAATCTTCATTATTTCTTTCCTTTTGCTTGCTTTGGGGTTAGTTTGCTGTTCTTTCTCTAGTTCTTCCAAGTGGACAGTTAATTCCTGTAGTTTTGCCCTTTCTTCTTTTTTGATACAGGCATTTAGGGCAACAAATTTTCCTCTTAGCACTGCCTTTGCTGCATCCCATAAGTTCTGATATGCTGTGTTTTCGTTTTCATTTTCTTCGAGATATTTACTGATTTCTCTTGTGATTTCTTTCTTGCTCCACTGGTTGTTTAAGAGTGTGTCCTTGAGCCTCCACATATTTGTGAATTTTCTGGTGCTCTGCCTATTATTGATTTCCAACGTCATTCTTTTATGACCTGAGAAAGTGTTTTGTATGATTTCAGTCTTTTTAAATTTATTGAGACTTGCTTCGTGACCCAGTATATGGTCTATCCTTGAGAATGATCCATGAGCACTTGAGAAAAAGGTGTATCCTGCTGTTGTGGGGTGTAATGTTCTATAAATGTCTGTTAAGTCTAGCTCATTTATTGTATTATTCAAATTCTCTGTTTCTTTATTGATCCTCTGTCTAGATGTTCTGTCCATTGATGAGAGTATGGAATTGAAGTCTCCAACTATTATGGTAGATGTGTCACTTTCTCTTTTCGGTGTTTTAAGTGTCTGCCTCATGTATTTTGGAGCATTCTGGCTCAGTGCATAAATATTTATGATTGTTATGTCTTCTTGTTGAATTGTTCCTTTTATTAATACATAGTGTCCTTCTTTGTCTCTTTTAACCATTTTACATTTGAAGTCTAACTTGTTGGATATTATTAAAGCTACTCCTGCTCTTTTCTGATTGTTATTTGCATGAAATATCTTTTCCCAACCTTTCACTTTCAGCTTATGTTTATCCTTGGGTTTAAGATGTGTTTCCTGTAGACAGCATATAGATGGATCCTGTTTGTTAATCAATTCTGCCAGTCTAGGTCTTTTGATTGGGAATTTTAATCCATTAACATTTAGTGTAGGGATAGTACTTTCTTCTACCATTTTGCCTTTTGGGTTTTATATGTCACATCTAATTTTTCTTCTCTTTACCTTTACTGATAGCCTTCATTTCTACACTCTTCTCCTCACCTCCCTCTTCTGTCCTTTCATATCTGCCTCTACTACTCCCTTTAGTATTTCTTGCAAATCAGGTCTCTTGGTCACAAATTCTCTCAGTGATTGTTTGTCTGAAAATGTTTTAATTTCTCCCTCATTTTTGAAGGACAATTTCGACGGATATAGAATTATTTGTTGACAGTTTTTCTCTTTTGGTAATTTAAATATATCATCCCACTGTCTTCTTGCCTCCATGGTTCTGCTGAGAAATCTACACAGTCTTTATTAATGCCACTATTGGTGGTTGGCTGGACTCAGTCTCTGCTACTATTAGAGTTTCTTTCCTTTCCCTCCAGGAAGCCGCCTATGGGGGAGGGGCGCCGGGTGCCAGCCGCCGTGGCTTGGGGAGCTGTATGTGGCTTGGGGAACTGCGCGCGGCTTGGGGAACTCACTGTTTCAGAGACTCGCAGCCGGTCCAGCTGGTCCAGACTGGGATACGCTGTGTGTTCAGTCACTGTCGTGGCTCCGGGAGCTGTTCTGTACTGTTTCTGGTTATTTAGTAGTTGCTCTGGAGGACGAACTAAAATGCGCGCACATTACTAAGCCGCCATCTTGGCCCTCCATGTCCTACACAGTCTTATTGGGCTTCCCTTGTATGTGATGGACTGCTTTTCTCTTGTCACTTTCAAGATTCTCTCTTTCTCTTTGACCTCTGACAATCTGATTAGTAAGTGTCTTGGAATATGTCTATTTGGATCTATTCTCTTTGGGGTATGCTGTACTTCTTGGATCTGTAATTTTTAGTCTTTCATAAGAGTTGGGAAATTTTCAGTGATAATTTCCTCCATTAGTTTTTCTCCTCCTTTTCCTTTTCCTTCTCCTTCTGGGACACCCACAACATGTATATTTGTGTGCTTCATTCATTCAATTCCCTGAGTCCCTGCTCATATTTTTCCATTTTTTTCCCTATATTTTCTTTTGCTTGTCAAATTTCAGATGTTCTTCCATCCTCCAGTACACTAATCCTGTATTCTACCTCTTGAAATCTACCATTGTAGGTTTCCATTGTTTTTTTCATCTCTTCTACAGTGCCTTTTATTCCCATAAGTTCTGTGATTTTTTTTCAGACTTCTGATTTCTTCTTTCTGTTCATTCCCTGTCTTCTTTATATCCTCCCTCAATTCATTGATTTCATTTTTGATGAGGTTTTCCATGTCTGTTCAAACATTCTCAATTAATTGTTTCAACTTCTGTATCTCATTTGAGTTGTTGGTTTGTTCCTTTGACTGGGCCATATCTTCAATTTTCCTCGTGTGATTTGTTATTTTATTTCCTGGCATTTAGTCATTTAATTGCCTTAATTAGTTTATTCTGGAGATTATTTTCACTTCTTTTACCTAGGGTTTTCTTGCTGGATGAATTTTTTGTCTGTCTGTGCTTTGACATTCAGTTCAGCTTATTCTGGACCACTAGCCTAGGTTTTGTTTAACAGAGGAGAATTTTTCAGTTCTTGTTTTCTTGTTTCTTGCCCTGACTGTATGGTGCCTTTTACCCCCCACCCTAGGAGGGTCTACTTAGGTATTATAGACCCCAGCCAGATTTTCCCATGCCAGACTGGCCTCCTATCAGGAGGAAAGAGTCACCTGCATCAGTTTTCCCTGAGGGTGAGACCCAGTAGGTTGAAAGACTTTCCTGTGAAGTCTCTGGACTCTGTTTTTCTTATCCTGCCTAATGTGTGGCACTTGTCTGCCTACAGGTCCCACCAGCATAAGATGATGTGGTACCTTTAACTTTGGCAGACTCTCCCTGCTGGGGGTGTGGTGGAGACAGAGGAGAGGTTGTTGGCTGGCTTTAACGGCTTCAAATTTCCAAGCCATGGGGTCTGAATTCTTGGAGGGAGGGATTCCACTTGAGTTGGGCCTCAACCCTCCCCTGAGGAAGGCACAGTCTCCAGACAAGCTCTCGAACAAGCTTGTTTCTGCCTATGCCTGGGGCAGTTGCAGCCTGAAAAGCTCTGTCACTCTATCCAAAGGCAGTCAAGCCTTTATAGAAACACAGCCACAAAAATCTCTGTTTCTTTTTTTTTCTTTTTTTGTCAGCCCTGCCCCCTCGGCTCCAGGGCAAAATTCAGCAACCTCTGCTTTGACCAGGTTCACCTGAGCTGGGGGCTTATTTTAAATAGTCAGAATTTGTGAATTAATTCCACACTTGAAGTTTAGTTTTGCTCAGCCCGTGCTGCTGGTAAAGTCCCTTTTCTTTCCCCTCTGGGAAGCAGCCTGTGGGGGAGGGGCGCCGGCCGCCACGGATTGGGTAACTCACGGTTATGGGGGGCTCACAGCCAGTCCAGCTGGTCCAGACTGGGGTACTCTGTGTGTCTGGTCACTGATGTGGCCCCAGCAGTTGTTCTGTATTGTTCCTGGTTATTTAGTAGCTGCTCTGGAGGACAAAATAAGTCCCACACCTCGCTAAGCCGCCATCATGGTCCTGACCTCCTGACAGTAATGCTTTTGAACTAGTGAATAGTCTGATGTATGGCCACTGTCATGTGAAATCAGTGTTTTGTGGGTAAGCTAAAACTATTTTTTACATGCTCAATACTATTTTCTAATGCTATCTTTGATTCATGGTCTTCCTAGCACTTTGACTTAAAAAAGAATACACCATCTTTTCATATTTTAGACTGGACCACCTACTGTAATTCTACTGTTTGTAAGAAATTCACAAATGTACTAATATCATTTATATAATTTTAGTTTATATGTTGTAAAATTAATAACAATATTTTATAAAATAGGAAATAAATCATATATAAATTTATAATTCTAAGCTCATTTTTACTAGTTTCAGACAGTCTTGTTCCAAATACATACTTTATAAAATACATTGTAATAATATATTCATATAAAACCTAATCTTTATGCTCTATCATCAAATCCCTGAATTGTGCTATTGAATTCTATATTTAATAACTGAATTCATCATATCCAATTGAATTCTGTGTTCAGTTGGCTAAAGAACAATGCTAATAAGATAAAGGTCAGGTTTGAGCCCCAAAGAGGGCTGATGACTAGTAAAGAAAACATGTCCCAAAAATAAAAACACTGAACAATTTACCAATATACCAATGATACCAATATATCAATGATCACAAGAATGACTAGGCAAGACATCAGGTGGTTCTGCACACAGACAACTAGAAACACAGTTGATGTGGAGAAATGCCTTGATCATCTTTGCACATGAAGGACAAGATAAAATGTCCTTTTACTGGGGAACAGGGCGAGTTGCTTCAAAGTCTCTAAACAAGGCCTTACCACTTTGTATTAAGAATTATTAGTCTACTGTCACTTAACTGACCATGGGCCATCTTTCCTACCACCTCATCTTTAATCGCTTACCTCAAATCTTTATTATGTGGACTAAATCTTCTCTTATCTACCTATGTTTCACCCATTCTTTTTTCTAGCTACTAAACTACATCATTTTTTAAATCTATACAAGTATGCATGTGTGGGTAGTAGCACTGCTCTGTGGGTACCTAGATATTAAAACAATGGGGGAGGGTGAATACTGCCTTACTATACAAATCAAGAATTATACTTTAGGTGGCCACAAATCAAGCACACCCCCAAAGTGAAAGCATCAAAACTCTATATTGTTTAATACATATTTACAGAATGAATTGCCATGGTAGCTGCAGACTGTCCAAACTTACAATTCTTGGTATGTCCCAGACTCTCTAAGCCATGATAGATTTGGGGAATAAAAGTTGCAAATCCTGCTACATGGCAGTGCAGGGGTATTTAAACCTCAGTGCAGTGGGTATACAGTTACAGGACTAAGAAAACCCTAGATTTCACGCCATGAGGCATGCAGTAAGTCAACAGGAGCCTTCTACTAGGAGCTTTCCAGTGACAAATCCACACTCCTTAGTTTATCTGCAAATATGTAAATGTATGCCTGCTAATGTCATGTGTAATATTTCACTCTTTCAGATAAACAAGGACCAAGAGCGCATATGTGAATACAAATCCTACACAGATGCATCAGTATAATGTCTATCAACTGAGTGTGTTATTTAACAGAAGTTCACAATGGCTGTGCAAAATTTTTTTTTAATCTTCACTATTGTATCTAAGCAACATTGCATTCTAAGAGAGGTTAAAAAGTAAAGAAAGAGTGCAAAGGAGAACCTAAGTCTACTGATATTTATAACCAAGAGTCACTCCCAGAGAACCTCTTTGGTTGCTCAGATGTGGCCTTTCTCTCTAAGCCAAACTGGCAGGTGACTTCACTGCCCTCCCCCCTATGTGGGACATGACTCCCTCTCCCTGGCAACATGGCTGGGACCTGGCATCATGGGAATGAGAAAGCCTTCTTGACAAAAAGGGTAAGAGAGAAATGAAACAAAGTCTCAGTGGATGAGAGATTACAAACAGAGTCGAGAGGTTTTCCTGTAAGCTATTCTTACACATTATATAGATATCCCTTTTTTTTTTAGTTTATGGTATATTGGAGTAGCTAGAGGGAAGCACCTGAAACAGTTGAACTGTATTCCAGTAGCCTTGATTCTTGAAGACAGAATATCTCTATCGTTTTTACAGTGTGACTATGTGATTGTGAAAACCCTGTGTCTGATGTGCCCATTATCCAGGGTATGGACAGATGAGTAGGAAAAAAAAGGATGAAAAATAAATAAATAATATGGGGAGATAAACGGTAAAAATTGAGATTGAAATACTGTGGGTCAATGAGAGGGCAGGGTAAGGGGTATGGGGATATATGAGTTCTTTTTTCTTTCCTTTTCATTTCTTTTCTGGAGTGATGCAAACGTTCTAAAAATGATCATGGTGATGAATACACAACTCTTATAGTCAGGTTCATGTCTCAACTTGGACAGGTGGTGGCGCCGGCTGTCTGACTGGGCAAGTAATGACTTGTTTGTGGCTACAAGGACATTTCATGGACTTATATCATGACCACGTTGGTGGCATCAACAGTTGACTGCATTTGCAATCAGCTAAGGGGAGTGTCTCCTGCAATGAGCAATGCTCAATCTAATCAACAAAAGGCTTTTAAAGGAGAGAGAGAGACTCACTTTTCCTGCTTCAACCAGCCAGCCTCTTGTGAGAGTTTGTTGAGGCCCCTCCTTGGAGCTGCCAGCTCACAGCCTGCCCTATAGACCGTGGATTCTTACATCCCCATGGTTGCCTAGGCAGCTTCTCCTGAAAGTTTGTTGAGGACCTTCACTGGAGCTGCCAGTCTGCCGCCTGCCCTACAGATCCTCTTGCACTCTTACATTCCCATGGTTGCCAGCCAGCCTCCCCTGAGAGTTCACTGAGGACCTTCACTGGAACTGCCAGCTCATGGTTTGCCCTACAGACCTTGGACTCTACATCCCCATGGTTATGTGAAACACATTTATAAATTTTGTATTTACAGATATCTCCTGCTGAATCTGTTTCTCTAGAGAACCCTAGCTGACACCATAAGTATGTGATGATGTTGTGAGCCACTGATTGTATAATATGGTTGGACTGTATATATGTAGATACTTAATACAAACATATATTTTTTAAAGTTAGGAAAGAGGACAAGGATTTTTTTTTCTTAAACTGAAGGCAAACTGTTAACTTACTGAATTTATAGACCATTACCCTATCAAAGTGGGAAATAAGATAGAAAAGATGAAACTAATTTTAACTAAGCACCTCCTTTTAACTAAGCTCTTCCTATAAGAATATGCAGGAAAAATTAAAAAACGTTAACCTAAATAAGTGTTCAGTCCCCAAATTATTAGTTCAATGACTAATGACTCCCCTGTCTCTAACAGGTTCCATTTTACACTCATTAGTCCAATTGTAGTTTGTAGTGATGTTATCATGACATACTTAAGAGCACCTGGAAGTAAAATGCACAAAAACAAGCATACGCTCTGAATTATATAGTAATCTAAAACAAGGCCATATATGTACACGCCCGGCTTACCTGGAACACCACTCTGGATTTCTCTAAGAGGTAAGTTCTCATATTGGCACCAATAATTCGATACCTTTTATCAAAACCAATCTCAATATACTTCCCAAAACGGCTGCTATTATCATTCCTGGTTGTTTTAGCATTTCCAATTGACTAAGAAGCAAGAGAGAAAACAGGACTTCAGAAGTGCAATTCATGGCATGACATTTACAAGATTTGTTGAGGGAGAGAAAGTAAAAACACAATTTTTTAAAAATAATTATTTTAAGAACAGAATCAATTTTGCCCCTGCAGGTACTGGCATATATTTTGTCCACCACACAACTACATAGATATTATGTTAATAGTTCTTATCTGTCTTGTTACTCTCACAAAAATGATTTTCAGAAACAGCAAACCTGAGCCCAGCAGTTGGGAGATTTTCATATACCATTTAAGGCAACTTAACACAGTCATTCATGCCAGCAAAGCAGAATGGATGGGGTTAGGAGTTGCCAGGCATTAGCCCTCTTGGTTAAACATCAAGGTTTTGATTTCTAGAAAGAATTAGTCTGTTTTATATAAAAAAGCTAGTTAAAGCACAATTAACATATTCCTGGAAACGTGGCTCTTTCATTCAGGGTCTCTTTAATCAGAAGTTCTTGTCATCTTATCTTGTAGTAACCTGAGCCCAGTTCAATTGTGTATCAGTATTATCCACTCAAATCAAATGCCATTTTCAGAAAGAATAAAATTTGGTTTTGGATTTTGGCAGTTTTAGTGACTCCAGAAAAATATGTCCTCAACCTTAATATATTCCTGTGGGTATGAAACTATTGTAAATAAGACCTTTTGGTGAGGCCCAGTTGAATTGGGATGAGCCTTAATTCTATTACAGAAGATCGAAGTCAACAGAACTAGGAAGAGGAAGGAGAAGCCAAGAGAGGCGGCCTTGTGCCTTGCCATGTGACAGAAAAGCCAAGGACCAAGGTTCCCTGGCAACTAGCTCCAAAATGCAGTCTTTGGGGAGAAATCATTATCTTGATGATGCCTTGATTTGGGATTTGCCTAGCCTCAAAATCATGAGCCAATAAATTCCCATTGTGTAAGCCAACCTGTTGTATGGTATTTGTTTTAGAAGCCGGGGAACAGAAACAATAGCTGTATCTAACTTGCAAAACATCTGCTATAGAATGAAGAGAATGTAACTTTCTGTTAAATTTTTCATACAACCATAAACAGTTAAATGGCATATATACTGCTTTCTGATTTAGATAATGTGTTTTTATAAATTTTTCTTTTAAGGCAAAGCAGACAAAAAGGTGGTTAGAAAAGCAACTGTTCACATAATTCATATATTAAATTAAAAGCTAATTTCATATAAGATTAAACTCTTTTACTTGTGCAAAGCCTGTGACCATCTGGGCTAGTATACTGAAACCATAACAGAAAGGAAGATGTGAAAATGCTCTGGAGTGTTAAAGGGTGATACAAATATAAATAACGAGAACAGTAACCATATAGTTACAAAAGTCAACACATTAGGTTCTCTGGTCAAAGAAAATGCATAGTCACTCTCTGAAATAGAGGGCATGTACTAACCTATTTTGTTTTGACAATGCAATATTTCAGATGAACAGTTTAAATGCATATGTAGAAAAGTAAGAATAACTGGAGGATGTTAATGCCCAAGAAAATTTAACCTACTCAAAAATTTACTCAGATATTTTCTGTCTTAATATTACAAAAAACACAAGATAAAGTCTCCACACATTTCATCTATTTTTCTTTTAATTAGAAAAGGAAATTAATGATAAATGCGTTATTTTCTGTCAGCATAATATATTCTATCAAAGAGGAGATGAAGGGTTAAATGCAGTAGAAGTAGTAGCAGTAGTATTATTTAGTGAGTGCTTACTAGGTACTGTTCTAAGCACTTTCTTGCCAGTGGATGAGCAAGGTAGGGAAGGGCGGTTCACAGTTTCTCCTCCCTCTCTCACTCTTATCCCATCTTCCATATGTCATGTTTCTCCCAATTACTCAGGGTGGGGACCAGGTGGCCAGCCTGAGAAAGCTAAACTACCCTCTGTGAGAAGAGATAGTAAGGAAGCTAGGGTCAAAACAGATCCTTTGTCTCTCCATAAAGTATATTTAAACATAAAGCAAAGAATAGTCAAAGTAGCAAACAGAAGATCAAGGACATGGTTATCAGATAAGGCCCTACTACCAACTCGTCATCATTTCATCTCTCTCAGAAGGCTTAGTGTCTCCAAGTGAAATTGAATGGAATGGATGTTTCTTCTCAAAAATAAATATATATGAAAAAAAGTAATAATAATAAAAATAAATAAACATATATATGATTTTAATCCCTGAACCTGATATGGAAAGAAGGGTCTCTATATAAAAACCTTTTGTTCATTTCCCCTAATTTCTCCCTCTGCCTTATAAATACTATATTCATGATAGCCTTTCGTAATGCTATGTTCATTTTAATGAGCAAGAGACTGCTAAAGGAAGGGAGGAATTTTATGATCCTAATTTACTATTGATTTTAGCCCAAATGTTTAGTAAGTTACTCTTCTTTACTAAGCAGAGACCAGAATCTTTAATTATGGTTATTGAAGATGAAAAAGAATCTATTAAGACCCAGTCTGCCCCAGAATCTTTCCTGCCCTCATCTGAGGATGAAAATTTCGAGGAGAAAAGGGAGAAAAAGAAAATGTGAGGAAACAGGGCAATAAGAATAATTTCCTTGTGCATCATTCAAATATTATAAAAGGAGCATATGCTGAAGATGAGGAGCTTGTTTTCTTCAGGATAATATGTAAATCCCTTTAGTCACTGGACTATGATGTTAATTATGTTTGATGTTCATTATCCAACTAGAAATTTCAGCAGCTCATGGGAGACCTAGACATCTTTTTTTTTTTAATAGCACATTAAAAGGCTCTAATATAGATGTATAGTCTTGAAGCAGGTTTAAAGTTACAAATTTTTGAGGCTACATAAACAATATTTTACCTACATTTTCTTCCTATATCACAGCCCCTTTGTCAACATTCTTCAGCCCCATATTCCTTTTTTTTCTGCATGAGCAGGCATTGGGAACTGAACCCGGGTCTCCAGCATGGCAGGTGAGAACTCTGCCTGCTGAGCCACTGTGGCCCACCCCCTCATATTCATTTTAACCTTTCAAATTGGGATGCCCACTTTTGCAGTTGTTGAAAACTAGTTCTCCAACTCTTTATCAAGCTTTTTTAAATCTAAATTCCAGTAAATGGACTAAATAATAATATAGAAGGAAGTAGAGCAAAGGATAACTGATACTCTTATCTTTGTTTAACCCCAGCAAATGGCAAACTCCTTATAAATATATATTAAAAAGTAATATCTGGCAGATCTGGAACCTAGAGGAGCTCGGAGGCAGTGAATAATAGCTCTTCAAGTCTACAATAAAAAATGGCCTCCAATAAAACCACATTGCAAAAAATAGGAAAGAAGCAGAATGGAAAGGGCAAAAAGTTGAAGAGGCAAAGACTGAAGAATACGTGGTAGAAAAAGTACTGGATTGACAAATAATGAATGGGAAGTTGGAGTATTTCCTGAAGTGAAAGGGATTTACAAATATTGACAACATTTGGGGGCCTGAAGAAAATTTAGATTGCCTAGAGTTAACTGAAGTATTTCTTAATTCTCAAAAAGCTGGTAAAGAAAAAGATGATACAAAAAGAAAATCTTTATCTGACAATGAATCTGATGACAGAAAATCAAAGAAGAAAAGAATTACTGCCAACAAACCAAGAGGCTTTTGCTAGAGGTCTTCATCCTGAATGCATAATTGGTGCCAAAGATAGCAGTGAAGAATTAATGTTTCTCATGGAACGGAAAGATTCAGATGAAGGAGACTTGGTGCTAACAGAAAAAGCAAACATGAAGTGTCCTCAAATTCTAATTGCTTTTTATAAAGAGAGACTAACTTGGCATTCTTGTCTAAGTTAATGCATAGCTTTATATATATATTTACATATATACACATATACATATATGTATTCTAATGGAAGTCAAGTGTGCTGTTTGTTTTGGAGCAGAATTATTAGGGGAGTTGTTAGTTTTTTTGGGGGGGGTACTGGTTTTGTTATATTTTTACATCAATAACACTGGTTACTTTGAACAAATAAAAGCCTTCTGTAGTTGCATCATTTATCAGAAAAGAACATTTGATACCATGGTATATTATTTCCTTTGCATTAGAGAACAGTTTTTCTAAATGTGGGGATAATTTCCATAGTCATTACTGAATCAGAACTTATGTTTAGCCACATAGATGCCTAAGGAGATCATTCTGGGTTTTTTTGTTTATTTGTGGGTGTGCACGTGTGTATAAATTCATACGACATTTTTATTTTGTATTATTTTTTACATTCATAGAAAAAAAATCAATTAAAAAAAAACAGAATTTGACAAACATAGATAAATCCATGGTGCTTCTATAATGCCATCATTCTGAGCAAGAAATAACTTCAAGTTAAACTGAAAATTTTCCTAAAGTCATAAACTTTCAAACCAAATAGACAATTTAGTAATTAACTGGACAATTTAAATAAAATATAAATAATTTAAATTATATAATTTAAAGCAGCCCAGAGCAAAATCCATGTCTATATCTTTAGTCAAATAAATGTAAAATATTTGCAAAACTCTGAGAAGAAACTCTACCACAACCAATAATCTCCCCATCCAGATGAGAAGACAAGGTAAACATGGTTGTGTTTCCATCAGCCAACCAAGGCTTAGTTAAAAGGCCATTTAAAGGTTCCTTCTAGAGCATCACCCCTTTATGGAAAGTTAAAAATCCCTGTGTTGTATTGATTAAAAATGTGATGATTCATAGAAACCTAATCAGATGGTTAAAGATGTTGCAATTTAAGACTTGTTGGCGTAAATGGATAAACAGACTAGTAATCTAAACTGCTGACCTTCATATTTTTGTTTACCCCCAACGTATTCCTTACATGTAGGCTCAATCTTTTCAGTATTTGGGTTACTGGTTCAGTAGAAGCCAGGAAAAACAATAATTTCATTGTAATCAGAATGTTACCCAACTGCATATCGTTCCATTTATTGTAAATACTGGTGAACAGTGGCCAATAGTTTTATATTTTTAAAAAAAGTAATAACTGTAGCCATTCTATATTTTTAGTTTATTCCAATTAACACAACCCAAATCTGTGTTATATAAAATCCAACATAGCTATTTTTTGAAAGGAAATATAACAGTCATAAAATTATTCATTCAACCTTTGAAATACTCTGAGTGATTCTATACGTAAGTTGCTAACTTCAAATTCTACTATTATATGGTATAGGCCTAGAACAGATAGATGGGCTTCTCTGACGCCATTCCTAACAAGAACTTTGGGTATTTCAATAATAGGGATCAGAATGGCACAAACTGTTGCCATGAATTTGTTGTTATGACCAAAAACAGTTAAAACAACGATAGGAAGCAAAGCCCTGTTATTTTCTGACCGTAAAACAAAAACTGGCCCAACAAATTGTATTTCCCTAACATTAATACCAGTGATATCCAGCACTATACCTGCAGCTCAAATTCTTTCAAAATATTCATATTTCCTTAAAATCTCCACCATTCTCCATTGGTGGAGGGTGGTCCATATCATTTCAGAAATTTTCCAGATTCCTTTCCATAATGAGTCCAACTCAGGAGGCCTCTCAACTTCCATGGCATGTCTTGGCCTTTTGATCCCATGAACAGAAGTCCTGCTGCTCTAGGGGACAGTCCTATAGGCAAGGGGTCACAGCATTCTGTAATGTCACACACAGCACTGCAAACCAGACACAATTACCTCTGGACAGATAATGCAAAAACCACTTGTACCACAGGTGCACCAGGCCAGTTCTAACTCCATCTGTGTTTGGGTGACAAATAAGGCTTGACAAAGGAAAAAAAAACAGAAATAAAAATGCTCGCTTTTTGACGTGATTTGAATTTTTAACAAGAAAGGTTTGTTTCTGCACGTCCAAACTCATTTCTCTCCATCTAATGGGACTTCTTACAAAATATAACTTTTCTAAAATCATATTAACAGACAAATAGTTTTCTAGTTACAAACACTTCATACTCAAATTCTCACTCATACAACTAGTTCACTTTTCTTTGGAATAAGTATTTCTACTTTTAAAAGGATATGCTTTCATAGTTTTCCCTCTTATAAATTTATTGATATTAAATTTCTTTTTCTAACCTAAAGTTATGGGATGTACTTGACAAAACAAAAAAATACATAAATGTTTACAAATGTATTGCTTAAGTTTATAATGATCAAATATGGAAAAAAATGTTTAGCTAAACAGGTTGGAATAAGTTCAGAAAATGAAATGTTGGCAAAGGCATTATGAAACTCATTCACATATGAGCATAGTGAATTGTACATTTTTGAACGAACATAAATAAGAACTCAGAATCGGGGGGAAATTAGTAACCTGTACAAGAAGTACTAGATATGAGTCAAGTAACTAGGAGAAAAGAAACTTTATAAGAAGAAGCACTGCTTCATCAGTGATAGGATTATATTATTATTATTATAAAATAATATTTATATAATATATATTATTATATAAATATATAAAGTAATTATTTATAATATTTATAAATAATATATTATTTATTTATTATAAAAAATAAATAAATGCAGGATTATGGACTAAAGCAGTTGTTCTACAGCTGGGCTTTACTGAAAATGTCTTCCTTACCGAATTTTTACTTTTTCTAGATTTCTAGGAATTATTTTCCTATTTTTATTGGCTAGGAGATTTCAAAATTTCAGGCAAGTGTTGGGTCAATAAATTTTTTGGCATGTTTTATTAACAAGAGAAGACAACACAGTAAAAAGGTCAAGGATGCTGCTATCTTACCTCCATGATGGGGTTGGAGGCCAAGACTTTTTCCTCAACATTGGCCTCACTGGCAGAACCACTCACAGTTGCAAAGTACCGCATAGCATACTTAGCTGAGACTGTTTTTCCTGCCCCAGATTCTCCACTTACAATGATGGACTGATTTCGTTCATCTCTGCAAAACAAAGAAGAGTAACTTCCAGTGGTGCCCACTTCTAAATGTGATTAACAATATTTTCTCTCTGTTCTCATCAGTCATATACAGTGAGTTTCTGCTGGTTCATACATGCAACAATGTGGAAAGAAACTTAAGACTATTTTCTAATAAGAATAATTACTTCTAAGTTAACAATGAACAGAGAGGGAGAAGATATCAACATTAAATTAGAGAGCTAAGTATGACTCTGTACTAGAGGGCCTCTGAATTTTTTTGTATATATATCAAACATTCTATTTTTAGGGGATTACCATGGAGAGTATCTTACAGTATTGTCAACTACCTCTGAAGAGAAAGGAGATGATCTTTGGAGATGCAGAAAAAGAATGTAGAAGAAAATTCTATTTAATTATAATGACTGAAACCATTTTTAAATTAAACTATACTTCATACTGTCCACTGGCTAAAAGCCCATAAAGAGGTGACTCCCACAATCTCCAGCTCTTACTACACTATCTCATCACCAGAGCAAATGGTCCACTTGCCAGATGGTTTCACTCAAATATGTCTAACAATTTATGTCTGAAAATGCAGTATGGAATGCTATTAGTATTAATAAGACCAAAAGCTAGTGTTGACCTAGTATTGATCTTCTCAGAATTCAAAAACTAGCTACTATTACACCTTTAATTTGAAATACTGTTGAGCAACAGTAACTCAGTGGCAGAGTTCTTGTCTGCCATGCCAGAGACCTGGGTTCAATTCCTGATGCCTGCCCATGTAAAAAAAAAAAATGTATTGACACATCTTAACTCACAAACAGTCCACACATGTTATACAATCAATGGTTCACAACATCATCACAAATTTGTATGCTGCTCACCATGATCAATTTTAGAACACTGTATCACCCAGAAAAAGAAATGACGAGTAAAAATTCATACATCCCATACACCTTACCCCTCCCTCTCATTGACTACTAGTATTTCCATATATCCAATATACCCAATTTATTTTACCCCTTAACCCCCCCTACTGTTTTTTATTCATATTTTTTCCCTCATCTGTCCTACCTTAAATAAAAGGAACATTAGAACACAAGGTTTTCAGAATCACACAGACACATTTTAAAAACTGTATGGTTATACAGTTCTCCTTAAGAATCAAGGCTAGTGGAACACAGTTCAACAGTTTCAGATTCTTTCCTCCAGCCATTCCAATATACCATAAACTAAAAAGGGATATCTATATAATGTGTAAGAATAGCCTCCAGGGTAACCTCTCAACTCTGAAATTTCTCAGGCACTAAAATTTTATTTTGTCTCATTTCTCACTTTCCTCTTATGGTTGAGAAGGCTTTCTCAATCCCTTGATGCTGGGTTCTTTCTGGCTCATCTCAGAAGTTCTTTCCCATGTTTCCAAAGAGATTTATACCCCTGGGAGTCATGCCCCCACATAGAGGGAGGGCAGTGAGTTCACCCGGCGAGTTGGCTTAGACAGAGGCCATGTCTGAGCAACAAAAGAGGTTCTCTGGGGGTGACTTTTAGGTATAATAATAAGTAGACTTAGTCTCTCCTTTGCAGGAATAAGTTTCAGAGGGGTGAACCCCAAGATTGAGGGCTCAGTTTATTGATTTGGTTGTCCCCACTGCTTGCAAGAATATCAGAATTCTCCAAATGGGGAAGCTGAATTTTTCCACCTTTCTCCCCAGTCCCCCAGGGGGACTTTCTATCTTCTTTATCTTTGATACCCAGCACCAATTCCGGAGCCTGACATATCACAAATGCTCAATAAATGTTTACTGACCATAAGTAAATAGAACCTCAATGAACAAGCAAGCCTGGGAATATATCTTCCTGCTCTGGCTATGATTTCTACTAGAGCAAAAGTAGGAAACTTCCATTTCCTGTGACAGAACCAGCAGTCCACTTTAATTCATCACAACGGCTAATGATGTGCATTAAAGGTGGTACCGTGTACCCTATTTTACAAAGAGATTTTAAAGGCTTTTCGTGGAAATATCCTATAAGGTCACTAGATGGAAGATTCTTCCATTATGGACGATCTTTTTATCTTTTAAAAGATAAATATTTTACTCAGCAAATATTTATCAAAACCTACTATGTGCTAAACATTGTGGCAAATACTAGGGGAGCAAGTTAAATAAACCATGAGTTGTGCCCTCAAGTGGTTGAAAGTCCAGTAGAAAGGTAGGCCAGTAACTCAAGATTATAATACACATGTTCACTTGAAACAAAATTTATAGTTTTACTTATGTACAGGTAATTAATCTAATTGCTTTTCCCTTTATTTGACCCTTGTTCAAAAGAGAAAATATTAAGTTAATGTAATATGTTTTCTTCTAGAGCTTTGTTTTGACTGAGTTGACTTAAAAATGTGATTTCACTTGAGACTAATCCCTATCTCTCATTAGAGAGATGTTTTTCCACACTATTACGACTCAGAGCTGCTGTGCTCTGTCTCTCTTATTTCTGCTTTGGATTAGTTTTAAGAAGAAAAGGCAAACTCTAAAGTTGATACTAGACAATCAGTTCACATTTACAATATTTGGCTTTATTTTTGGAAAAGTAAGTATTTACTACAAAAGAGGGTACTGGCACTAGTGAATGCTGTGTTTAGAGAGGCAGCGACACTATTTAGGAAATAAAAACATGTGAATGCCCTGAAGTCATTCAATTCTGGTGAGAAGTCTATCTAATGTTAACCTGAATTTTCTATTCCATTGTACTTAGTCTATGCAATGTACAAAAATGCCATAACACAAGTAAACAACTATACTTATCAGTGTTAAAAACTGTAGTATTCTTTATACGTACTATGTTTTATCCCTACTGTAACCTTATGGAGTAAGTGGCATTCAGTAAGTTCCAAATGAGTAGCCCATATAACTGAGAATTCTGAAGACGAATCGTTTGATTTTAAATGAGGGGGATTCTAAGTGAAACTTAAGTGGAATCATGAAAGATAGAAAGAAATAAGGTAGATGAAGGAACATGAATGATCAGATAGTAGAGATCTGAATGAAGCTGATCTGGACAGGACTAGGGTGTATTAGAATACATGGTAAAGGATAATACTGCCAGAGGGGCGGGCCAAGATGGCGGCTTAGCAATGTGCGCGTTTTAGTTCGTCCTCCAGAACTACTACTAAAGAACCAGAAACAGTACAGAACAGCTCCCGGAGCCAGAACAGTGACTGGACACACAGCGTACCCCAGTCTGGACCGGCTGCAAGTCTCTGGAACTGTGAGTTCCCTAAGCTGCGGCAGCCAGTGCCGGGCGCCCCTCCCCCACAGGTGGCTTCCCGGAGGGAAAGGAAAGAAATTCTAACAGTAGCAGGGACTAAGTCCAACCAAACACCAATTGTGGCATTAATAAACAAATTCTGACTACTAAAAATAGGCCCCCAGCTCAGGTGAAACTGGTCAAGGCGGAGGTCGCTTATTGGGCTAACTGAAAAAGAGGAAAGGGAACGAAACAGGTTTTTGTGGCTGTTTCTATGGAGTCCTGGCTGCCTGTGGATTCAGTGGTGGGACTACTCGGGCTGCAACTGCCCCAGGAATAGGGAGAAACAGACTACTTTCAGGGCTATCTCCCACTTATGCCTTCCCCAGGGGAGGGGTGAAGCCCAACTCAGGTGGAATCCCTCTCTCAAGGAATTCAGACCCCAGGGCTTGGCAATTTGAAGCCATTAAAACCAGCCCACAACCTCTCCTCTGTCTCCACCACACCCCCAGCAGGGAGAGCCTTCCAAAGTTAATGGAGCCACAACATCTTTTGCTGGTGGGACCCGCAGACAGACAAGTGCCACATACTGGGCAGGATAAGAAAAACAGAGCCCAGAGACTTCACAGGAAAGTCTTTCAACCTGCTGGGTCTCACCCTCAGGGAAAACTGACGCAGGTGACTCATTCCCCTGATAGGAGGCCAGTTTAGTCCAGGAAAACCCGGCTTGAGTCTGTAATACCTATGTAGACCCTTCTAAGGGTGGGGAGGGAAAAGGCACCTTACAAGCAGGACAAGAAACAAGAAAAGAAGAACTGAAAAATTACCCTCTATTAAACAAAACTTAAGCTAGATGCCCAGAAAAAGCTGAACTGAAGGTCAAAGAAAAGATAGACAACAAACTCATCTAGCAAGAAAACCCTAGGTAAGATAAGTGAAAGCAATCTCCAGAATAAACTAATTAAGGTAATCAAATGTCTAAACACCAGCAAAAAATAACAAATCACACCAGGAAAATTGAAGATATGGCCCAGTCAAAGGAACAAACCAATAGTTCAAATGAGATACAGGAGCTGAAACAACTAATTCAGAATGTACGAACAGAAATGGAAAAACTCATCAAAAACCAAATCAATGAATTGAGGGAGGACATGAAGAAGGCAAGGAATGAACAAAAGAAGAAATGGAAAGTCTGAAAAAACAAATCACAGAACTTATGGGAATGAAAGATACAGTAGAACAGATGAAAAAAAACAATGGAAACCTACAATGGTAGATTTCAAGAGACAGAGGTTAGGATTAGTGAACTGGAGGATGGAACATCTGAAATCCAAAAGGAAAGAGAAACTATAGGGAAAAGAATGGGAAAATATGAGCAGGGGCTCAGGGAACTGAATGATAATATGAAGCACACAAATATACGTGTTGTGGGGGTCCCAGAAGGAGAAGAGAAGGGAAAAGGAGGAGAAAAACTAATGGAAGAAATTATCACTGAAAATTTTCCAACTCTCATGAAAGACCTAAAATTACAGCTCCAAGAAGTGCAGCGCACCCCAAAGAGAATAGATTCAAATAGACATTCTCCAAGACACTTACTAGTCAGAATGTCAGAGGTCAAAGAGAAAGAGAGGATCTTGAAAGCAGCAAGAGAAAAGGAATCCATCACATACAAGGGAAACCCAATAAGACTATGTGTAGATTTCTCAGCAGAAACCATGGAGGCAAGAAGACAGTGGGATGATACATTTAAATTATTAAAAAAGAAAAACTGCCAACCAAGAATTCTATATCCAGCAAAATTGTCCTTCAAAAATGAGGGAGAAATTAAAACATTTTCAGACAAAAACTCACTGAGAGAATTTGTGACCAAGAGACCAGTTCTGCAAGAAATACTAAAGGGAGCACTAGAGTCAGATATGAAAAGACAGAAGAGAGAGGTGTAGAGAAGAGTGTAGAAAGAAGGAAAATTAGATATGACATATAAAATACAAAACGCAAAATGGTAGAGGAAAGTACTACCCAAACAGTAATAACACTAAATGTTAATGGACTGAATTCCCCAATCAAAAGACAAAGACTGGCAGAATGGATTAAAAAACAGGATCCTTCTATATGCTGTCTACAGGAAACACATCTTAGACCCAAAGATAAACATAGGTTGAAAACGAAAGGTTGGGAAAAGATATTTCATGCAAATAACAACCAGAAAAGAGCAGGAGTAGCTATACTAATATTCAACAAATTAGACTTCAAATGTAAAACAGTTAAAAGAGACAAAGAAGGATACTATCTACTAATAAAAGGAACAATTCAACAAGAAGACATAGCAATCATAAATATTTATGCACCGAACCAGAATGCCCCAAAAATACATGAGGCAAACACAGCAAATACTGAAAAGGGAAATAGACACATCGACCATAATAGTTGGAGACTTCAATTCCCCACTCTCATCAATGGACAGAACATCTAGACAGAGGATCAATAAAGAAACAGAGAATTTGAATATTACAATAAATAAGCTAGACTGAACAGATATTTATAGGACATTACACCCCACAACAGCAGGATACATCTTTTTCTCAGGTGCTCATGGATCATTCTCAAAGATAGACCATATGCTGGGTCACAAAGGATAATACTGCCCATATTTTAAAACTTCAACTCCTGTGTACAACTAAAGGGAGAGATGTTTATTTGGGGCAAAATTTATATCGTGGGTAGTGCATTTCCTAACTTAACTTGTACAGTCAGTTTAGTTGAACACCTTAAGTACATGGAATCTTGAAAAGGGTATGAGATTTAGTTGGTTTGTCCAGGTTAGTGTGATGCCCCAATATATCCCAGAATAATTTCAGCATTGAATAAAGAAGTATTTACAAAGTCCCCTTGGGGGACTGGGGAAACAGGAGAAAATATTCAACTTCCCCATTTGGAGAATTTCTGATATTCTCACAAGCAGTAGGGACAAGCAAATCAACAGGCTGAGCTCTTGAATTTGGGGGTTGCCCCTAAATACCTTATTTCTGCAAAGGACAGGATAAGCCTACTTAAAGTTAGGTCTAAGAGTCACCCCTAGAGAACTTCTTTTGTTGCTCAGATGTGGCCTCTCTCTCTAAGCCGACTCAGCAGGTGAACTCACTGCCTTCCAGCCTATGTAGGACATGATTCCTAGGGGTGTAAATCTCCCTGGCAATGTGGGACAGAAATCCCAGGATGAGCCGGGAACTGTCATCAAGTGATTGAGAATATCCTCTTAACCAAAAAGGGGAAGAGAGAAATGAGACAAAATAAAGTGTCAGTGGCTGAGAAATTTCAAAGAGAGTCGAGATGCTAACCTGTAGGCTATTTTTATGCATTACATAGATATCCCTTTTTACCTTATAGTGTTCTGGGATAGCTAGAGGGAATTACCTGAAACTGTTGAGCTGTATTCCAGTAGCCTTGATCCTTGAAGGAGTTTGTATAAAGATAAAACCTTTACAATGTTGCTGTATGAATGTGAAAACCTTGTGTCTGATACTCCTTTTATCCAGGGTATGGACAGATGAGTAACAAATATGGATAAAAAATAAATAAATAATAGGGGGGACAAAGGTTAAAATAAATTGGATAGATGGAAATACTAGCAGTCCGTGAGAGGGAGGGGTACCGGGTATGGTATGATGAGTTTTTTCTTTTTAATTCTTTTCTTTTTTTTTTTTCTTTTTACATGGGCAGGCACCGGGAATGGAACCTGGGTCCTCTGGCATGGCAGGCAAGCATTCTTGCCTGCTGAGCCACCGTGGCCTGCCCTCTTTTTAATTCTTTTTCTGAAGTGAAACAAATGTTCTAAAAAATTATCATGGTGATGAATACACTACTATGTGATGATATTGCCAGCCACTGATTGTACACCATGTATGGAAAGTATGTGTGTGAAGATTTATCAATAAAAAATTAAAAAAGAAAAAAAAAGGAACATGCGGAAGGATAATTTAGGCTGAATAAAAGGTGCAGAAAAAGAATGGATGTTAATTTGAGGGAATAAATGTTATAGGGTGTGCCAGTTTGAATCTGTGGTATATCCCAGAAAAGCCATGCCCTTTAATCTTCATTTAATATTGCTGGGTGGTAGTTCGTTTATTGTTCCCATGGACGTGTGTCCCACCTAATTGTGGGTGGTGACTTTTGATTAGATGGTTTCCATGGAGATGTATCTCTATCCATTCAAGGTAGGGTAGCTTACTGGAGCCCTTTAAGAGGGAACCATTTTAGGGTGGGCCACGGTGGCTCAGCAGGCAAGAATGCTTGCCTGCCATGCCAGAGGACCCGGGTTCAATTCCCGGTGCCTGCTCATGTTAAAAAAAAAAAAAGAGGGAACCATTTTAGAAAAAGCTAGAAAGCCCATGCAGCCCGATACCTTTGGAGATGAAGAAGGAAAACACCCCTCAGGGGAGTTTCATGAAACAAGAAACCTTGAGAGAAAGCTAGCCACATGTGCTTTTCCAATTAAGAGAAAAACCCTAAAAGTTATCAGCCTTCTTGAACCAAGTATATTTTCCTGGATGCCTTAGACTGGGCATTTCTATAGCTGTGCTTTAATTTGGAAATTTTTCACAGCCTTAGAACTGTAAACTTGCAACTTAATAAATCTCCCTTTTGAAAGACCTTCTGTTTCTGGTATTTTGCTTTCCAGCAACTAGCAAACTACAACATAGGGCATATAACTGAAGTAACAAAATTAAATGAGAGAAAAAGCTTTAGAATCTCAGAGCTATATTCAAACACCAGCTCCCAGAGATCATCTATTAGCTCTCTAGCCTGAACAAGTTAATTTTCTCAGTTTACCCACTTAAAAAGCAGGGGTGGTAATGTCTGCTCTCAGGGATGTAATGAAGATTAGCAGTAACATGCCTAACACCATACTTGACACAGAACAGACATCTTAAAATGCAATTATTATTAATATAAATTAATCCACTTTTATATATCACGCATGAATTTCTCCTTATCAATAGCATAGATTATTTCAAGTGCATTTGCATTAATAGGATACTAGGCATCAAATGACAGCTGAGTCTTAGTTGTTAACAGGAAGGAGTTTATAATCTGTAACACCAGGTATTCCACTAGGTCAATGAACCTTAGGACAGAGAAGCATTCAGAGACAACATAACCAAATGAAAGAAAGGGTCAGAGACAACATAACCAAATGAAAGAAAGGGTCAGAGACAACATAACCAAATGAAAGAAAGGGTCAGAGACAACATAACCAAATGAAAGAAAGGGCCACACTAAGGAAAAACTGAGCAATAAACAGGAGTCAAGAATAATAAAACCAGCTGAGAGGCTAAAGAAGATAAAAAGGAAATTCAAACACAGGACTCCATAACAATGATGATAACAGCTTATACTTGAATATTATTTAATGTTTTTCAAAGAGGCTCTGTGTTTTTCATATAATATAATTTATACTCCTGAAGTAAGCAAGACAGACATGTTCTTCTCTTTGGAGAACTCACAGCAGAGAGGTTAGATGGCTTGTCCTAGGTTGTCCTAGGCTGAAGACTAGTGTGATAGAGGTGGGTAGTGTGGTAGACTAGTGTGGTCCATCCTTGTCCCTCTATAATCCATTCTTTTTTGGAAGCTTTACTTTTGAAATGATTTCAAAATTATAGAAAATTGCAAAAATAGTAAAAAAGAACCCCTGTATATCCTTTATCCAGATTCATCAATCATTAAGATTTTCCCAATTTGCTTTGAAAATTCTATTGCTCTTATTCTTATATTTTATGAACCATTTGAGAATGTCATATAGTCTCACATATTTAATGATGTATATATTTTATGATATTGACATATTTAGAAAATACTTCCTAACATCAAAGACATTCTCTTACATAACCACAATGATCAAAACCAGGAAATTTAATGTTGATATAATTCTAGTATCTAATCCATAGTCTATATTCCAATTTCTCAATTATCTTAGCAATGTATTCTAAATAGTTATCACACCCCATACTTTAGGATCCAGTACAGATCACTCATTGTATTTAGTAGTCATGTCTCTTTAGTCTCTATTAATCATTAAGTATTTCTTAGCCTTCCTTTTACTGCTTTGACCTTGATAGATTTGAATAGTATGGAGTAGTTATTTTTGCAGAATGCTCTTCATTTTCAGTTTGTCTCATGTTTCCTCATGATTAGATTCAGAACATGCACTTTTGGCAGGAATCTATGGTCTATTCTTAACACAGCTGTCAGATGACACAATTCCTTTGGTTCCAAACCCACAGAGGAAAAGTTATATCTGCTAGGACAGCCCACAAGGCTTTGTATGGCTGTGGTAATCGCTGTTCTCTCTGCCTAAAAGATTCTCTGCCCAGATATCTGAAGGGCTTACACTCTTCCTTTCTTCATGTTATTATTCAAAAGTCAGCTTTATTTTTTTTTATTTAATTTTTTTTTTTTTTTGCATGGGCTTCATCAGGAATCGAACCCGGGTCTCTGGCATGGCAGGTGAGAACTCTGCCTGCTGAGTCACTGTGGCCCACCCTCAGCTTTATTTTTAATGGAATTAGATAAACTGAAAATCAGTATACAAAAGTTTATATGTAAAGTAAACATCCAAGGATAGCCAGGAAAATACTGAAAAAGATACTATAAAGGGGTCTAGCTGTACCACACATTTAAACATACTATAAAGCTACTATACTCAAAACAATGTGTAATTTCCCATGCCTGCGCATGCAAAAAAAAAAAAAAAACAACCAACAACAATGTAGTACTGGTACATGAATAAACAAAGGGAAAAGGAAATAATCAAAGTCCAGAAACAGACCTGAGAACATCATAAAGGAGGCAACTCAAATAACTGGGGCAAAGATGACTTCTTAAGAAACAGTGCTAGGATAACAGGGTACCCAGTTGGAAAAAATAGATAAATTTAGATCTATACCTCACATCACACAAAGGAATAAACTCCAAATGGATCAGGGATCTAAGTGTAGAATATGAAACAATATAAGGATTTGAAGGAAATGTGGATGAATTCCTCTTTCATCTTACTGTAGGGGAAGGTCTTCTAACTCAAAATTCAGAGTTACTAAAAGTAAAGGTTAAAAAATTTGCATGGTGGGGAAAGATTCAACTTCTCCATCTGGAGAATTTCTGATACTCTCACAAGCAGTGGGGACAACCAAATCAATAGGCCAAGCCCCCAATCTTGGGGTTTGCCCCTATGAAACATTTCTGCAAAGGATAGGCTAAGCCTACTTAAAATTATGCCTAAAAGTCACCCCCAGAGAACCTCTTTCGTTGCTTAGACATGGCCTCTCTCTCTAAGTTGACACAGCAAGGGAACCCACTGTCCTCCCCTCCTACATGGGACAAGACTCCCAGAGGTGTGAATCTCCCTGGCAATGTGGGACAGAAATTCCAGGATGAGCTGGGACCCAGCATCAAGTGACTGAGTAAACCTTCTTAACCAAAAGGGGGAAGAGAGAAATAAGACAAAGTTGTCAGTGGCTGAGAGATTTCAGACACAGTCAAGAGGTTATCCTGGAGGTTATTCTTACACATTACATAGATATCCCTTTTTAGTTTTTGGTGTATTTGAGTGGCTAAAGGGAAGTACCTGGAAATGTAGAGCTGTGCTCCAGAAGACTTGTTTCTTGATGACTGTATGAAGATATAAAATTTAAAATGCGACTGTGTGATTATGAAAACCTTGTGTCTGATATTCCCTTTATCTAGGGTATGAACAGATGAGTAAAAAATAAAAAAATAATAGGGGTAACAAACGTTAAAATATTTTGGGTAGATGGAAATACTAGTGGTCAATGAGAGGGAAGTGCAAGGGGTATGGTATGTATGAGTTTTTTCTTTTTATTTCTTTTTCAGGAGTGATGCAAATGTTCTAAAAAATGATTGTGGTGATGAATATGCAACTATGTGATGATAATGTGAGTCACTGATTGTATACCATATATGGAATGTTTGTATGTTAAGACTGTTTGTATTTGTATGTTATTTTGTCAATAAAAATATTTTTAAAAATTTGTATGTGAAAAAATCCCACCATAAACAAACTCAAAAGACAACTGAAATGTAATGTTATTTCTAAATTCTGAGATACTGAGATATTTGTTTATAATCTGGTTGTTCCCTGAAACTTTGGGTATTTATGTGACACCTGAGACTCAAGAGTTCTGAAGCTATGAAAGTCAGCATTACCCCATATGGCAACTGTTGAAAAAAAAAAGCTGAAAAACCAATCAAACTTGGAATAGAGATACGAATGAAGCTAATTCGGATAAGACTAAGGTAAATTAGAATACAGGGTGAAGGATGATATGGTCCATATTTTAAAACTTCAACTTCTGTGTGAGACCAGAGAGAGAAAGACATTTATTTGGTACAAAATATATATTTTGGGAAAAAACAATTGTATTTTGGATAGCACATTATCTAATTTAACCTGTATGGTCAGCTTACTTGAACACCATAATTACATAGAATCTTGAATAGGGTAGGCGTTCTTGCTGGTTTGTACAAGCTTGTGTGATGCCCCAATATATCCCAGAATAATTTCGGCATTGAATAAAGAAGTATTTGCAAAGTCCCCTTGGGACACTGGGGAGAAAGGAGGAAATATTAAACTTCCCCATCTGGGGAATTCCTGATATTATAGCAAGCAGTGAGGATATTCAATTCAATAGGCTAAGTCCTCGATCTGGGGTTCAACCCTCTGAAACTTATTACTGCAAAGGAGAAGCCAAGCCTACTTAATAATTACGCCTAAGAGTCACACCCAGAGAACCTCTTTCGTTGCTCAGATGCGGCCTCTACAGGTGAGCTCACTGCCCTGCCCTCTATACGGGACATGACTCCCAGGGGTATAAATCTCCCTGGCAATGTGGGACAGGACTCCTGGGATGAGCAGGGCATCATGGGATTAAGAAAGCCTTCTTGGCCAAAAGGAGGAAGACAGAAACGAGACAAAATAAAGTTTCAGTGGCTGAGAGATTTCAAACAGTCGAGAGGTTATCAGGGAGGTTATTCTTACACATTATATAAATATACCTTTTCAGTTTATGGTGTATTGGAGTGGCTAGAGGGAAGTACGTGAAACTGCTGAACTGATTTCCTGATTCCTGAAGATGACTGAATATGACCGTGTGATTGTGAAAACCCTGTGCCTGTTGCTCCTTTTATCCAGGGTATGGACAGATGAGTAAAAAAATAGGGAAAAATAAATAATGAGGATCGGGGGTAAGGGGTAAAAAACATTGGGTAGATTGCAATACTAGTTAGTGGTCAGTGTGGGGAGGGGTAAAGGGTATGGGATGTATGAGTTTTTTCTTTTCCCTTTTTATTTCTTTTTCTGAAGTGATGCAATTGTTCTAAAAATGGTCATGGTGATGAATATTTGATGATAGTGTGAGCTACTGATTGTATACTGTAGATGGATGTTTATTTTGTCCAGAAACTAAATTTTCTGTAGCACATAACTAACTCAACCTGTCTGGATAGATCATTTAAACAATCCAAACACAGGGAGACTAGAATAAGAATGAGGACCTTTAGCCCTGTATAGCTAAATGTAATGCCTGGATAACTCCCAGAGTATATTAAGCAGATAATCAAAAGTATCGGCAAGGTCCTTTAAGGGATGGGAGAAAAAATATGGAACTACTTAACGTTACCACTGGGAAATGCCTGATACTGTGTCAAACATTAGGGACACCCAAATCAATAGACTAAGACCTTGATCTTGAAATTTGCTCTTGTGAAGCTTAAGTATGTAGCAGAGAAGCTTAGCCTACCTATACATATGCCTAAGAGTTACTTCTGAAAGACCTCTTTTGCTACTCAGATGTGATCTATCTCTAAGCCCAACTCTGCAAGTGAAATCACTGCCTGCTCACCTACATGGGATATGACATTCAGGGGTGAAAGTCTCCCTGGCAGTGTGGGAAATGACTCCCAGGGATGAGCCTGGCCCTGACACCGTGGGATCAACAATGTCAACCTGACCTAAAATGGGGAAAGAAGTGTAACAAATAAGGTATCAGTGGCTGAGAGAGTTCAGATACAGTCAAGACCTACTCTGGAGGTCACTCTTGTGCAAGCTTCAGTTAGACATTGTTATCATATATCATAGCCTACCAAACCCCAACCAAAACCATTTCTGCCAATCCTAAAGAACACCTAGGTTGTTATATAAGATTCTATAAAGGTTCGATGCACGAGGGTAACTTTCCAGAAACCTACGACCTGCAGATGGGTCCCTGGCCAGTTAAGCCCTGAAATGCAGAGGAAGCAGCCTTTTCCAGAACATCAGCTAGTTACATCTTCCTAACCCATATTATCGACAGTCCCTTCCAACATGAAAAAGTCAGAATGGACATAGCCCAAATAACCCTAAACAGCAGGAGAAAAATCAAAGGTGATGGTGGAATTATACCAAGAAGGTAGGGTTTAACAAATGGTATGATTGCTGAATGATTGTATTGATATTTCTTTTAGTCTCTAGTATATTAGAGCAGCTAAAAGTAAAAACCTAAAATTGTGTAATTGTAACCCATAACCAAACTCTGAAATCTGTTCTACAATTAATTGTGCTGTGCTTTGAAATTTATTGCTTTTTTGTATGTTATTTTTCACGAAAAAGAAAAAATAAGTCAATTGTGATGATTAAAAAATTGTAATAAAAAAGAAAAAATTACATATAAATGTAGGATGGGGATAACGTAAGAGTTGTGGTTAGGTAAACTCTTAGTGTTTCATTCTAATTCACGTTCTCTACATTCTCTGCCCAAATGTTAACTGAGTTCAAGTTTAAACCAAGTTTCCCAAGTAATCTTTTAAAAAATTTGTTGATTCACATTGGATATATGTAGGATGGACATAGGGTAAATGCTGTGAAAGCATTTCATTCCAATTCATGTTGCCCTACTTCGATGTCCAACAATTAAGGGTGTTCCAAAGATAAAACAAAGTTTCACCTGTAATATGTAGGTTAGGGCAATATTACGGTTATAAACAGTTAGTGTTTTTAAACTAATTTATGTTTCTGTATATTCTATGTCTAAACATTAACTGATTACAAGAGATTAAACCAAGTTTCACCTGTTAAGAAAAAAGACAACTGACAAACTGGGGGCAAATATTTGCAATATATACAACAGACAAAGGGCTAATATTCCATGTATGTACATATCTATGTTTGTTATGTATAAATAAAACTCTTAAAAACTGAAGGCTAAAGACCCAACAGAAAAATGGAAAAAAGACATGAGCAGACAATTCAACATAAAAAGAGATAAATGTTTGTTTCCCAGATCATGCACCCCTCCAAAATAATAGATAAAAATATTTTAATATATACAACAGAGAAGGGCTAATATACCATGTATGTACATATGTATGTTTGTTATATATAGATAAAACTCTTAAAAATTGAGTGTCAAAAACTCAACGGGAAAATGGAAAAAAAGACATGAACAGACAATTCAACATAAAAATGGATAATTTCCTGGACCATGCATCTGCCCCCCCCAAAAAAATTAATTAATTAATTAAAATACAATAAAATGGCCCTTAAATACATGAAAAGATGCATTCAAAGACACCCACAATTATAGAAATGCAAATTACAACAACATTAAGATACTTTCAGATCAGGAAAAACTCAAAAGGAAGACTACACATTCTGTTGGTGAGGTTGTGAGGAACCAGGCATTCTTGAACATTTCAGGTAGAAACACAAACTGGAGGGAATTTAGTAAAACCTAACTTGCTACACATTACCTAAACTATGTTTGTACTTACTTTTTGACACAGTAATCCCACTTTAAGGAATTTACCTGAAGTTAAACCTCCAAAAATACATATGGAGCGGGCCACAGTGGCTCAGCAGGCAGAGTCCCGGGTTCGATTCCCAGTGCCTGCCCATGAAAAAAAACAACCAACCAAAAACAAAAATGCATATGCACAAGGCTCTTTATTGTTGAGCTGGCATGAGCACGGATATCTTTTCACTGTTTCAAGATTAATTGTATATAACTAAATAATTTGTATCAAAAAAATCCATTTGTAAAACTTGCTCAACAAAATTTATTCACTCTACTACTCAAAATGGAGCATGAATACAGCAAACTAAAGTAATCAATACTATCCAGTTTTCAGATAGAAAGGGAAAAAACATCTCTTAAAGAAATATTAGGTCAAGATGGTGGCTTAACAATGTGCGCATTTTAGTTTGTCCTCCAGAACAACTACTAAATAACCAGAAACAGTACAGAACAGCTCCTGGGGCCACGTCAGTGACCAGACACCCAGCATATCCCAGTCCAGACCAGCTGGCCTGGCTGCGAGCATCCCCCAGAACTGTGAGTTCCCAAAGCTGCGGCGGCTGGCGCCCCACCCCCACAGGCCACTTCCCAGAGGGGAAAAGAAAGGACTTTACCAGCAGCAGGGACTGGGCACAATCAAACACCAATTGTGGAACTAATTAACAAATTCTGACTACTAAAAATAGGCCTCCAGCTTAGGTGAACCTGATCAAAGCAGAGGTTGCTCATTTTTGCCCCTGCACCAAGGGGGCAGGACTGACAGAAAAAGGGGGAAAAAAAAAAGAAGGAAACAGAGGTTTTTGTGGCTATGTATCTACAAAGGCATGACTGCCTCTGGATACAGCAGCAGGACTTTTCAGGCTGCAACTGCCCCAGGCATAGGCAGAAGTGAGCTCTTTTGGGGGTTTATCTGGAGCCTGTGCCTTCCCCAGGGGAGGGGTGAAGCCCCACCCAGGTGGAATCCCTCCATCAAGGAATTCAGACACCAGGGCTTGACGATTTGAAGCCATTAAAACCAGCCTACAACCTCTCCTCTGTCTCCACCAAGCCCCCAGCAGGGAGAGTCTGCCAAAGTTAAAGGTACTGCATCATCTTACGCTGGTGGGACCTGCAGTCAGACAAGCGCCACATACTGGGCAGGATAAGAAAAACACAGTCCAGAGACTTCACAGGAAAGTCTTTCAACCTGCTGGGTCTCACCCTCAGGGAAAACAGATGCAGGTGACTCTTTCCTCCTGATGGGAGGCCAGTTTGGTCTGGGAAAATCTGGCTGGGGCCTATAATATCTAGGTAGACCCTCCTAAGTGTGTGTGGGGGGGAAAGGCACCACACAAGCAGGGCAAGAAACAAGAAAACAAGAACTGAAAAATTCTCCTCTGTTAAACAAAACTTAAGCTAAAGGTCCAGATAAAGCTGAACGGAATGTCAAAGAACAGATAGACAACAAATTCATCCAGCAAGAAAACCCTAGATAAAAGAAGTGAAAGCAATCTCCAGAATAAACTAATTAAGGTAATTAAATGCCTAGACACCAGCAAAAAATAACAAATCACACTAAGGAAATTGAAGATATGGCCCAGTCAAAGGAACAAACCAACAATTCAAATGACATACAGGAGCTGAAACAATTCAGAATGTACGAACAGAAATGGAAACCTCATCAAAAACCAAATCAATGAATTGAGGGAGGATATGAAGAAGGCAAGGAACGAACAAAAAGAAGAAATGGAAAGACTGAAAAAACAAATCACAGAACTTATGGGGATGAAAGGCACAGTAAAAGAGATGAAAAAAACAATGGAAACCTACAATGGTAGATTTCGAGACACAGAACATAGGATTTCTGAACTGGAGAACGAAACATCTGAAATCTGACAAGAAACAGAAACTATAGGGAAAAAAATGGAAAAATATGAGCAGGGACTCAGGGAATTGAAAGACAATATGAAGCGCACGACTATACATGTTGTGGGTGTCCCAGAAGGAGAAGAGAAGGGAAAAGGAGGAGAAAAACTAATGGAGGAAATTATCACTGAAAACTTCCCAACTCTTATTAAAGACTTAAAATTACAGATCCAAGAATTGCAGCGGACCCCAAAGAGAACAGATCCAAATAGACATACTCCAAGACATTTAATAATCAGAATGTCAGAGGTCAAAGAGAAAGAAAGGATCTTGAAAGCAGCAAGAGAAAAGCAATCCATCACATACAAGGGAAGCCCAATAAGACTATGTGCAGATCTCTCAGCAGAAACCATGGAGGCGAGAAGACAGTGGGATAATATATTTAAATTATTAAAAGAGAAAAACTGCCAACCAAGAATTCTATATCCAGCAAAACTGTCCTTCAAAAATGAGGGAGAAATTAAAACATTTTCAGACAAAAAAATCACTGAGAGAATTTGTGACCAAGAGACCAGCTCTGCAAGAAATACTAAAGGAAACACTAGAGACAGATACAAAGACAGAAGAGAGAGAAGAGTGGAGAAGAGTATAGAAAGGAAGAGTATGAGTAAAGGTAAAAAGAAGGAAAATTAGATATGACACAAAAAATCCAGAAGGCAAAATAGAAGAAAGTACTACCCATGCAGTAATAACACTGAATGTTAATGGATTAAACTCTCCAATCAAAAGACACAGTCTGGCAGAATGGATTAAAAAACAGGACCCATCTATATGCTGTCTCTACTCAAAGGACACAAGGCCAAGAACACAAATGGACATTTACACACCAATGTTTATAGCAGCACTATTAACAATTACCAAGAGATGGAAACAGCCAAAATGTCCATCAACAGACAGGTGGCTAAACAAACTGTGACATTTACATAAGATGGAATACTATACAGCTGTAAGACAGAATAAAGTTATGAAGTATGTAAAAACATGAATGGATCTTAAGGACATTATGCTGAGTGTGATTAGTCAGAAACAAAAGGACAAATACTGTATGGTCTCACTGATATGAACTGACATTAGTGAATAAACTTGGACTATTTCATTGGTAATAGACCATCAGGAGATAGAAATAGGGTAAGATATTGGGTAATTGGAGCTGAAGGGATATAGATTGTGCAACAGGACTGAATATAAAAACTCAGAAATGGACAGCACAATATTACCTAACTGTAATACAATTATGTTAAAACACTGAATGAAGCTGCATATGAGAATGATAGAGGGAGGAGGGCTGGGGCATAAATGAAATCACAAAGAAAGATAGACGATAAAGATTGAGATGGTGTAATCTAGGAATGCCTAGAGTGTATAATGATAGTGACTAAATGTGCAAATTTTAAAAATGTTTTTGCATGAGGAAGAACAAAAGAATGTCATTACTGCAGTGTGCTGAAAATAGATGGTACTTAATATTAAAAAATTTCAACTAATGTGTGAGACTAAAGCAAAAAATGTTTATTTGGTACAAATCTATACTTTGACTAGTGCATCTCCTAATAAAACTTCTGTAAATAGTTGATTGAACACCTTAAGTACATGGAACTTTGTACAGGACATGAGATTTTGTTAGTTCGTCCAGGTGATGCCCTGATGAATCCCAGAGTGATCTGATCAATGAGTGGAAAAGTATTTGCAAAGTCCCCTTTGGGGAATGGTGAGAACGGGGGAAAACTCAACTTCCCCAAGTTGAAGTCTTGATATTCTCACAAGCAGTGTGGACAACCAAAGCTATAGGCCAAGCCCCCAGTCTTGGGGTTTGTTCATATGAAACTTAACTCCACAGGGGATAGGTCAAGCCTATTTAAATTAAGCCTAAGATTCATCCCCAAGAGAACCTCTTTTGTTGCTCAAATGTGGCCTCTCTCTCCGGCCAACACAGCAAGTAGACTCACCACCCTCCCCCTGTCTACGTGGGACATGACTACCAGGGCTGCGGATCTTCCTGGCAGCGTGGGACAGAAATCCCAGAATGAGCTGAGATTCAGCATCGAGGGATTGAGAAAACCTTCTTGACCAAAAGGGGGAAGAGTGAAATGAGACAGTGTCAATGGCTGAGAGACTCCAGAGTCCAGAGGTTATCCTGGAGGTTATTCTTACGCATTAAGTAGATATTACCTTGTTATTCAAGATGTAATGGAGAGGCTGGAGGGAACTGCCTGAAAATGCAGAGCTGTGTTCCAGTAGCCATGTTTCTTGATGATGATTTTATAATGATATAGCTTTCACAATGTGACTGTGTGATTGTGAAAACCTTGTGTCTGATGCTCCTTTTATCTACCTTGTCAACAGATGAGAGGAACATATGGAATAAAAATAAATAATAGGGGGGACAAATGTTAAAATAGATTTAGTTTGAAATCCTAGTGTCAATGAAAGGGATCAGTAAGGCCCATGGCATGTAAAAATTTTTTTTTCTGTTTGTTATATTTTTCTGCTGTCTTTTTCTTTTTCTGAATTGATGCTAATGTTCTGGGAAATGATCATGATGATGAATATGCAACTACGTGATGATATTGTGAATTGCTGAGTGTATGTGTTGGGAATGTTTGTGTTTCTTGTAATTTTTTTTAATTAATAAAAAAATTTTTTTTAAATGTGAAAAAAAAAGAAAATATTATGACTTAGGTAGAAAGTTAACTTTCATGCATGAGAAAAGACTGGCAGTAATGTGAAACAAGAATATGAGAAGAAAAATAGACATGGTAATTCACTGGATTTTTCTCCTCTGTAAGTCAAGAGGACTATTAAAATTAAGGAACTATTCTATAAAGGTATTCTGTGAGGGCATTATTTTCTATAAGGCACCTGTTTAGGAAACAGTTATGAGTGAAGGATTATAATTATTGCTACTGTCACTGGACAGACATCTACTTGCGAAGAATCACTATTGTCAGCTTTGCTTTGAGGATAGGTATCTAATGCAAAATTTCAACCTTAAAGATCTAAAATGGAACTCTGCCCCCATCCCCACCCTGCACACTCCTCTACCACAAAACCTGCTGCAATCCAATTCATTTCAGTAAATGGCAATAAACAACATCCTACTAAAAAATCCCCTACTGCATTATGGGCTCCTCTTTTTTCTCTCAATATGTCATATAAGTAAATCTCAGCTCAAAATAATCCACAACTATTCACTTAACCACTCCCCCTAACAACCTCCTCAACTAAATTTTCATGATCTCTTGCTTGGATCAATGCAGTAGCTTCCTAACAAACTGTTGATTGACATTGGATATATGTAGGCTAGGCACAGGGTAAAAGTTATGGTAATACTGATAGTGTTTCATTCCAATTCATGTTGCCCTACATTCTATGTTCAAAAGTTAAGAGTGTTCCAGAAATAAAACAAAGTTTCACCTGTAAAATGTGGAAAAACTTTTAATTACCATTGTGCATATATAGGTTATATGTGTGAAAAGGTATTCAAATTCTCATACTTAGAGGCAAGTTACAAGAACACAGATACCATTTCTTATCTTTCTGGTGAAATTTTTTTTAATGTAAAAAGTTTTAAATTAAAAACGTATGACAACAGTCTATTGGTGAGACTATAGGGAAACATGTATTTCCTAGCTCTGTCCGTTGAGAGGACCTACAGGCAATGATATCCCATTAGGAATGAACATATATAGCTTCCATATCTTGGTTTCTAAATAACATTTTCCAACAAAAGGAATCAGGACTCCTTGAAGAAATGGCTGATTCCAGGTTGTGGCAGGAAAATAAAAAATGGGTACAGTGGTGTTAGAAAGTAAGAAAGGGCTCAAAATATGATGATGGAATGTTGAAAAGACATGGACGTCAATTTGTAAGAGCTTCCAAAGGCCAAATTTGGACAAAATAAATAATGATAGTAATGAATAATAATGCATAAATGAAATAAATATCTCTGACTATATATTGATATAAACTAAAAAACTAAATAATAAATAAATGGAAGAAAAGGAAAAACTCTTTCGTATAGAATTTCTATTAATAAATGTAGAAGAAATGAAGGAAATAGGAAACAACCATTTTGCAAATACCACAATAATTGCTGAAGGCAAGAATCATCAAATGATGCTAAAATTACTGAGTAAAAGTATGATGGAAAACAGGATATTTGTATAGTTTCAAAGTATTTTCCCAGAGGATTCTTATTATTGTTATTATTTTTTTTGGGGGGGGGGGTGTGCATGGTCTGGGAATCGAACCTGGGTCTCCCACATGAAAGGCAGGGATTCTAACCACTGAACAACCTATTGACCCGGATACTTATTAATTTTAAAGGGAAAAATAATAACTTTTACAGCAGAAAAATGGGAGATACCACCTTAATCAACTGACCAGGACTAAGACATACTGACATCATGTACCTTCTTATATGATGCACTAAAAAGGGAACACCACCACCTCTGTCATACTATTGCCAGAAGTACATGACCTCAGTCTAGTCTAGGGAAAACATTAGACAAACCTTCATGAACAGAAGACTTGTTAACTATATTGTCTCATTTGTTCACTTCTCTGTCTTCAGTGTCTACAAGATAACTAGCTGGTATTCTTAAAAGATGTTAAAGTCATGAAAGAAAAAGAAAGACTGATGGACAGCCCAGATTTGAAGAGTCTAAGGAGACAGAACAACTAAATTCAATGTACGTGATCCAAAGTAAGATTGGATCCTAGGTCAGGAAAAGTACATTAGAGGGGAATTGATGAAATCTGAGTAAGGATGCTAGATTAGTTAATAGTATCATATCAATGTTAATTTCCTGGTTTTAATAATTTACAGTGGTTATATAAGACGTTAACATACGAAGAAACTAGATGAAGGGAATATGGGAAGTCTGTGTACTATTTTTGCAACATTTTTGCAAGTCTAAACTTATTACAGAAAAAGGGTTTTTTAAAAAAAGGCAGCTTCACAATAAGCCTTTCCCTGACCCTACTACACAGTCTCCTGCCCATCCTGCATGTCACATCAACTTTTCTATTTTTTTAACTTTTTTTATTATATAGTATAACATATATACAAAGCAAAGAAATAAAAAAGCAAGTTTTCAAAGCACACTTCAAAAAAGGGGTTACAGGATACATCCGAGTTTGTCATGGGCTACTGTAGAATCCGCTCATATTTTTCCTTCTAGCTGCCCAGAATATAGGAGGCTAGGGGGCTTAAATATTTTTTTATCATCACAATTGACTAGTTTCCTTCTTTTTTTGTGAACAATAACATATATACAAAAAAACTATAAATTTCAAAGCACAGCACCACAATTAGTTGTAGAACATATTTCAGCTTTGACATGGGTTACAATTTCACAATTTTAGGTTTTTACTTCTAGCTGCTCTAAAATACTGTAGACTAAAAGAGTTATCATTTTAATGATTCAGCAGTTTCCTGTTTTATTTTTTACTTAGTAATATCTGAAAAACTATGTAAATTATATTATAAATTATATTCATCATTCTCACTTCATGAATGTAAGAATTTTTTCTAATTTGTTTGCTGCTGTGTGCACTGTGCCTATAATAACATTTACATACTGCTCAATAAGTCTTGATTGAACAAATAAGGAATTATACCTTCCTTGAAGATATGAAAGGCCTCTAGGAGTATTAGCAATATGAAACATCAGTATTCATATCTGGTAAAGAGGGCATATTTTCATCTGGTAAGAAAATAAGTGGAAAAAATGATGCTGCAACATTAAGCCTATGAGCTTAAACAGCCATGGTCTACTTCACCGTTGTGACAGATTTTATGGTATAGATTTATTTTTACAAATGGTAAATATAGAACCATAACTGATTAAAGCAGCTTATTTTCAAACCACCTTAAAAAGCAAACTGAGCAAATGGAGTGGGGAGAGAAATCAAACATGTACATAAAAGAGATCACATTAAGTTACTGTGTCACAGAGGAATAATGAGGGTGGAAAAATTTTAGGAAATCAAAACAAATCTATGGGTTAAAAACACAAATATTCATATAAATACGCTATTCTTGCATTATAAGTGGCAAGGAAGATAAGAGCTACACTTTCATATTTAAGTATAATATTTTCAAAAAAATCATATAATTCTTGATGAGCAGTATGAAATTTTTCAGAGATTATTTTTAGGGCCTGAGCTCCATGTAATTCCCTTTCTGCCCAGAGGTCCTCAGGTTGTACTAGTATGGCACTAAAATTGTACCACAGTGCTCCAATACTATATAAGTCAAATATTAGTAGACTTGTTCCAACCTGAGAAAAAAATGATAGTGATGGATAGAATTTTCTCAATTTTAGGTGTAAAAAGAAATCTTAAACTTTTGATGCTAGTTCTTCTTTTACAGCAAAATCTGGTATGACATGTAACATAGTATAAAACTGCGTTTAGTCATTTTATAGTTAATATATTATTTTATAACATCAGACTATTTGAACTTGGAAACTAATCTTCGTAGTTCTCTGACATTGGGAAAGTTACTTCTCTGTGCTTTAGTTGTCTCATTCATAAAATGAAGATTAATAATAACACCTATCTCAGAAGTTGCTGTGAGGATAAAACTAGTTAATAAATGGAAAGTAATTAAATAGTATCTTTCATAAAGAGCATGTAATAACTGTTAGCTGCTATTAGTGTACTAGTATTAATATTCTTTTATTGTTAAAATGGCATAATGACTTCTATGGGCTCTGTTATCGAAATAATTCTAAAAGTCTGTCACACCTGGTCTCATCATGTACAAACACTTCCCTGTTTGTTAAGGGGGAACTAAAACCCTCTGCTGTATTAGTTTTCTCATACTTCATTAATTGCATACACATAATATGCCAAGTTATGTTGTACCCTAGAGAAATAAGTGAAACATATTATTATTCTATGCATCTACAGTTTCACATTACATTATACTATTAGGAATATATAATTTAGTCTTGAAAGTAGCTTTTTCCTCCCATTATCCACTCTCAAAATGTTAGATTTCCATGGTTAATACGAGAAACATGTTGCTGTGCTGTTCAGGATCACTGAGAGGCTAACATGCAATACTAACATTAAAATTCAGACTTTTAGGTTGAGTTCTCTTAGGTACAGACAGACTTCCTCCAGCTCTCATGCGTTTTAATCCTGGTTCTGCAACTCATTAGCTGAGTAATACTAATACTATTAATTCTTAAAGATTCCTCATCTATAAAATAAGGATAACAACTGACGTTGCTTAGTCATAAGATCATGATAAGATTCCAAAGACAGATTTTAAAAACTATGTATCCTTTCACAAATGTGAGATTATTTTTAATAATAATCCAGGCTCCCTGAGACAAACCGGTCAAGACTTATTTAATAATGATTTATAAATTGCCTGGCACTGCATTTTAAAATGCCTGTGACTTAGCAAAGAAGAGATTATCACAACCAATAAAAACTATGAAATAAAAAAGCTTCCACCAACCTGGCCATCTGCTTGTAAGCTTCTTCAGCTACTGCAAAGATATGTGGATCCATATCACCCATGTTCTGACCACTGTATGCATTAATAATATCTTCTCCATAAATAGGCAGCTGTTCATAGGGATTTATAGCTACCAGGACTATACCTGGGGGTGGGGAAACAAAAAAGCCAGCAATGTTAATCTTGGTATGTTTTGAAGAAAGTCAATATTTAAAAATTTCATCAATACAATCACTGTCTCCTATCTATTTATCAATATTAGAAGTCAATAGTATCCTTACAGGCATACCAAACTTGGCAAAAAGATAGTCGTAGTTAACAAAAAACCTTATACCAATTTCAATTATGTTGAACTAACAAATTGTGAGTTCAAGGACTACAATACACATAGCCTTTGCTTCCGAACCCATTTAGTTAGGGCTAACTAAAACTATTTAAAATTTGGACTAGGGGTTTAAAATAATGAAAATAGCGGCAATGTTGTAATAACTTTAAATATTTTCATAAGAAATTCTGCTTCTAGAACTTTGTCCAATGAAATGGTCAGAGATTTATCTTTTTTTTTTTTACAAAGGTATTTATCATAATGCTATAAATGTTTGTCATAAAAGTGAAAAGTGGAAATAAACTAAATACATAATAAGAGGAGCTGGTGAATAAATTTTGCTTCACTCATATGACAGACTGTTGTGCTACAATAAGAAATCATATTTTTGAAGAATATTAAATGGTATAGGAAAACAGGATACAAAACTATATTTACAGACATTTCAATTTTATAGCTACATATACTCAAGCATATATTCATACAGAAAAGAAAGGAAGTCAACATATTAATGGGTGTTTTTCAGTGATAAATTAATTGTTTTTTTCTTTTTCACAGTTTTTTGTATTTCCTAAAATATTAACAATAGGTATGTATTTAATTTAATTCATTCATTCAACAAATACTTGTTGAGATCCAACCATGTGTCAAAGACTTTTCTAAGCACAGCGTTCACAAAAGAAAAGAAAAAAGACAAATCTTTGCTCTCCTGGAGTTTATTGCCTTGTAGGGAATTCAGATAATTGACAAAATAAGTAGGAAAAAAATACACTGATGAAAGAGTAGTAAGGAAAAAACTAAAGCAAGAAAGGAAGATAGACAGAAAGTAGGGGAAGGAGGGGCTTATGATTTTAGATAGAGTGGCCAGGGAAGGCGTCACTGAGAAGGAAACACATTTGTAAGAAAAAAACAAAAGAAAATTGAGAAAAAAGAAATATATGGGCTTAATAGACAGGAAAGAAAAGGGTTAATATCAAGGATTTAACAGATGTAAATTATTTTAAGAAGAAAAGGTAGCTGTTCCCTTCAAAACAGGAAAGAATAAAGAAGGATGAGCACTGAGTTTGGTGAAACAAGCAAATGAACTTAGATGGGGAAATGAATGGAATTCCTAGACTTGAGTTAGGAGGGAGTGACTGATAAAAGAAAGATAAGCCAGTGAAGAAAGAGAGAATAGAGAGAAAATAAAAGATAAGATGAAAATAGAGAGAGGAAAAAAATGAAAGAAGGGGAAAGGTATACAAATGTACACATGTGTAAACGTACATAATTCCTAAGAGAGATAAGAAGAGTCATGAGCTGGGTCTCTGGCAGATAATATTGCAATGAACAGGGGCCCAGGCAAGCAGGATCAAGCAAGAATAGTTACAACTGCTCAGTTCAACCCTATATTTTTAAATAACTGAGAAAAAGATAACCCTAAATGTATTGTTTGAACCTGTCCCAAAGATTAACCTTTAGACACCTATTCTTTTTTTTTTTTTTTTTTTATTTATTTTTTTTTTTTTTAAAGGAAAGACAGAGAGAAGGAAGGAAGGATAGAAGGAAGGAAGGAAGGAAGAAAGGGAAACATCTTTAAACATTTTCTTGTTTTATTGTATTCTGTTTCTCCGTTTTTGTTACATGGGCTGGGGCCGGGAATCGAACCGAGGTCCTCCGGCATAGCAGGCAAGCACTTTGCCCGCTGAGCCACCGCGGCCCGCCCTAGACACCTATTCTTTATAAACTAGTTTTTGTAAGAGATGAAAATAACTAGTAGACTTGGCATTGAATTTGGCATATAACGTCTATGGGAAAAATATTCAAAAAATGGGCTCATTTCTTTTTATTTTGAGCAAAGTTATGTAAATTCATGAAAAAGCTTATCAGCTTAAAATGTAACTTAGATAATGAATACTGGTAAGTCTTTTTGATAACTCTGAAGTGATTTTTCCTGCAAAGAAAATCCAACCACAACCTGATTTCCCCATGTACACAGTATTTCCATGGCTAGGTCCATTAGAGGAAAGAAAGAGTTCACTAGTCCTCTCAGACAGCAAGGCAAGCTTACCACAATATGTATAAATAAGCTTGGAATCAATAAAACGGACTCTGAGATTGTGGAGCACAGCAGGCTCATGAAGATAGCTGAGGGCCGTGAGGTCATTTTCACCCACAAGTATGTCAGGGTTTCGTAAGTGAGGCAGCTCCTTTGTCTTTGGATCTAAACGGTATTCCAAATCCTGAAAATGCACAAGATATAGCATCTTGATAAATCACAGCAATGAAAGAAAGACAGGTCTATTCATTTTGCTTATTTCCTATTTCTGATTTGCTTCTCAGCTATTTAAAGCATTCTTTTCCTGGTACTTTCCAATACCATAGACATTCTGTAGAAACAGTATACAATGGGAAACTTTCCTTTTTCACTAGATTTATAAAATCATATTTAACAATTTCTGCTAACATAGTTTGACAAGTCATAGTCTAGATCATTTCCTAATCTAGTTATTCACCAGCATTTTGGTTTTTTTTTTCCACCAGCATTTTTTAATCTTTAGTTAAATGTTCTTCTCTCATCACCTATGATAACTGAGAGACAGTACAACAGAGTGGTCAAGAACTTGGCTCTAGGGTAAGATAAATTTGGGTTTAAATCCTAACACTCGCACTTACTTCTCATGTGGCCTTGGTACATTATTAACCTAAATCCCTTATCTGTAAAAGAGACATAATAAAAATGCATTGCAGTAAAATCAAATGGGGCAATGCCTGATGTGTAGTAAGTATTTGGGAACTTGTGAATCCCGAAATGTCCAAGAAACCCCTGAAATTATGTGCAACACTTTATGTTTGTCTGTATGTATGTATACACGTGCACATATGTGCATTTCTTTTGGAAAGACAGTCCATAGTTTTCATCAGATTATGAATGAGGTGTCTGTCCTCTAAAAGATAATAAGTATTATTCATTTCAAAGCCATGAGAATATGACTTTATAGCAAAAGTCAACATGGAAACTGTCATTCTACTATGTATTAAGGGCAAATAACATATGACAGGTGAAAAGGAGAAAAAAACAATTTAATTACAGGGAGAAACAAACTGTGTAAAAAAGTCACTTTTGTTAACATTGAAGAGATTTAAGTTAAATATTCAAATCAAGTTGAAAAGAATTATGCTAAAAAAGAGAAACTTTTAGAATCTTCCCCACAACCCCTCTCTCTGCTGTTTACTGGGGTCTAATGTCCTTCCCTAAGGTGAATGGCCCTTGCATTGGACCCTTCAATGCACAAATGCCTGTTCCCTTGCTTTCTCCTGCCTATGCCTTAAAGTCCTCTCCCCACATTCTCCTTTTCTGCTCATCTACAATGTTATACCTCAACGACATGAGACTATAAAGTTATATCTGACCAAAAGTGAGCTCCAAGGAATGTGGAATCTTAAGAAATGTCCAAAATCTCTATGGCTTAACTGATCAATGTAATTCCTCAGGCGATGTTAGCAAGCCAACTTCTAAAGGGCAACTCAGAAGATTTCCCTTTTTAAAAAAAAAAAAATTTTATTGAGAAATCTTCACATATATACAGTCCATACATGATACACAATCAATGGCTCAAGACATCATCACATAGAAGATTCCTCTTCTTAAGTGTTCTTTAGAGTATGGGGTTGTTTTGTGGTGAGTGCAGGAGTGGTTTGGTATTGGGACAATATCAGAGAAGATATCATAATGTGGGTAGAGAATCATCTATCATTCCTTTCTTTTTATTTTAAACTTTGTTCCCCTATTATTTGCTTATTTTTTTAATCCATATTTTTACTCATCTGTCCATATCGTAGATAAAAGGAGCATCAGACACGAGGTTTTCACAATCACACAGTCACACTGTGAAAGTTATGTCATTATACAATCATCTTCAAGAAACATGGCTACTGGAACACAGCTGTGTTAGTTAGATTCAGTTGTCAACTTGGCCAGGTGAGCATACCTAGTTTTGTTGCCGGACATAAGCCAATGGTACGTGAACCTCATCTGTTGCTAATTACATCTGAGGTCGGCTAGGAGGCGTGTCTGCTGCAATGAGTGACATTTGACTTAATTGGCTGGTGCTTAAATGAGAGAGCCCAACGTAGCACACCTAAGCAGTTCGGCATTCCTCATCTCAGCACTCACAGCTCAGCCCAGGCCTTTGGAGAAGCAGAAAGAAGTCACCCCAGGGAAAGTTGTTGGAACCCAAGGGCTTGGAGAGAAGACCAGCAGAGATCATCCTGTGCCTTCCACATAAGAAAGAACCTCAGTGGAAAGTTAGCTGCCTTTCCTCTGAAGAACTAACAAAATAAATCCCCTTTTATTAAAGCCAATCCATCTCTGGTGTGTTGCATTCTGGCAGCTAGCTAACTAGAACAACAGCTCTACAGTTTCAGGAACTTTCCTCTAGCCATTCTAGTGCACCATGAACTAAAAAGGGGACATCTAAATAATGTATAAGAATAACCTCCAGGATAATCTCTTGACTCTGTTTGAAATCTCTCAGCCACTGAAACTTTATTTTGTCTCATTTCTCTCTTCCCCCTTTTGGTTGAAAGGTTTTCTCAATCCCTTAATGTTGAGTCCCAACTCATTCTAGGATTTCTGTCCAATGTTGCTAGGGAGGTTTACACCCCTGGGAGCCATGTACCATGTAGAGAGGGGAAGGGCAGTGAGTTCACTTGCTGTGTTGGCTGAGAGAGAGAGAGAGAGAGGCCACATCTGAGCAACAAAAGAGGTTCTCTGGGGGTGATGCTCAGCCACAATTTTAAGTAGGTTTACCCTTTCCTTTGTAGGGATTAGTTTCAAAGGAACAAACCCCAAGATTGAGGGCTTGGCTTATTGATTTGGTTGTCCCTACTGCTTGCAAGAATATCAAGAATTCTCCAAATGGGGAAGTTGAATTTTTCCCCCTTTCTCCCTATCCCAAGGAAACTTTGCAAATACTTCTTTATTCACTATTCAAATCACTCTGGGATTTATGGGGGCATCACACTAACCTGGACAAACTTACAAAATCCCATGCCCTGTTCAAGGTTCCATATACTTATGGTGTTCAATTAACCTGTCCATACATGTTATATTAGGAAATGCACTAGTCAAAATATAAATTTTGTACCAAATAAACATTTCTTGTTTTAGTCTCAAACAGAAGTTGAGGTTTTAAAATATGAATGACCACCTATTTTCAACACCCTGCAATAATGACATCACTTGGTTCTGCCTCATGCAAAAACATTTTTTGATCCGTACATTTAGTCACTATCATCATACACTCAAGGCATTCCTAGATTATACCATCTCAGTCTTTATCATCTATCTTTTCTTGTGGCTTCATATGTGCCCCCAGCCCTCTTCCCTCTATCATTTTCACATTCAGCTTCATTTGGTGCACATTATTGTGCTATAATCAGGTAGCATTGTGCTATCCACTTCTGAATTTTTACAATCAGTCCTGTTACACAATCGGTATCCCTTCAGCTCCAATTACCCAATCTCTATTTTATTTCTATCTCCTGATAACCTTTGTTCTTAACTGAAATTCTCCAAGTTCACTCATTAATGTTAGTTCATATCATTGAGACCATACAGTATTTGTCCTTTTGTTTCTGGCTAACCTTACTCAGCATAATGTCCTCAAGGTCTATCTACATATTATGTGCTTCATGACTTTATTCTGTCTTACAGCTGCATAATATTCCATCATATGTATATACCATAGCTTGTTTAGTCACTCATCTCTTGGTGGACATTTGGGCTTTTTCCATCTCTTGGCAACTGAAAACAACTCTGCTATAAACATTGGTGAGCAAATGTCCATTTGTGTCCTTGCCCTCATGTCCTCTAGATACCTAACAATGGTATTGCTAGATCATATGGCAATTCTATATTTAGCTTCCTGAGAAACGACTAAACTGCCTTCCATAGCGGTTGTACCATTTGATATTCCCACCAACACCAGATAAGTGTGTCTCTTTCTCCACATCCTCTCCATCACTTGTTGTTTTCTGTTTGGTGTTTTGTTTCGTTTTTTTTATATAATGGCCATTCTGGTGGGCATGAGATATCTCATTGCAGTTTTGATTTGCACTTCCTTAATAGACAGGGAAGTTGAGCATCTTTTCATGTGCCTTTTAGCCATCTGTATTTCCTCTTCTGAGAAGTGTTCACGTCCTTTGCCCATTTTGTAATTGGGTCATTTGTCTTTTTGTTGTTGAGTTGAACAATCTCTTTATATATTCTGGATACTAGACCCTTATCTGATACTGTCATTTCCAAATATTGTCTCCCATTGTTAAGATTGCCTTTTTACTTTCTTGACAAAGTTCTTTGATGCACAACTGTGTTCAGTTTTGAGGAGTTACCATTCATCTATTTCCTTCTTCAGTGCTCATGCTTTGGGTGTAAGATCTAAGGAACTGCCTCCTATTAAAAGTTTTATAAGCTATTTCCCTACATTTTCTTCTAAAAGTTTTATGGCCTTACTTCTAAAATTTAGGTCTTTGATCCACTTTGAGTTAATTTTTGTACAGGGTGTGAAATATGGATCCTCTTTAATTCTTTTGCATGTAGATATCCAGTTCTCCAAGCACCATTTATTGAAGAGACTGTTCTGTCCCAGATGAGTTGGCTTGACTGCCTTATCAAAGATCAATTTGTCCATACATGAGAGGGTCTATATCTGAACACTCTCTTCAATTCCATTGGTCAGTATATCTATCTTAATGCCAGTACCATGCTGTTTTGACCACTATTGCTTCGTAATACACCTTAAAGTCAGGTAGTATGAGACCTTCTATTTCATTTTTCTTTCTCAAATATTTTTAGCTATTCGGGGCACTCTGCCCTTCCAAATAAATTTTGTTATTAGTTTTATTATTTCTGCAAAATAAGTTTTAGGGATTTTAATTGGTATTGCATTGAATCTATAAATCAATTTAGGCAGAACTGACATCTCAACTATATTTAGTCTTCCAATTCATGAAGAGAGTATGCCTTTCCATTTATTTAGGTCTTCTGTGATTTCTTTTAGCAATTTCTCATAGTTTTCTTTGTATACGTCTTTCATATCCTAGTTAAATTTATTCCTAAATGTTTTACCCCTTTGGTTGCAATTGTAAATGGATTTTTTTTCTTTTTTCTTTTTTATTTACCCCTCAGATTGCTTATTACTTGTGTATAGAAACACTACAGATTTTTGGGTGTTGATCGTATAGCCTGCCACTTTGCTGTACTCATTTATTAGCTAAAGCAGTTTTGCTATAGATTTTTCGGGGTTTTCAACATACAGTATCATATCATCTGTAAACAGTGAGAGTTTTACTTCTTCCTTTACAATTTTGATGCCTTGTATTTCTTTTTCTTGTCTAATTGCTCTGGCTAGAACTTCCAACACAATGTTGAATAACAGTGGTGACAGGAGATATCCTTGTCTTGTTTCCGATCTTAGGGGAAGAGCTTTCAGTCTTTCCCCATTGAGGATGATGTTAGCTGTGGGTTTTTCATATAGTTCCTTTATCATGTTGAGGAAGTTCCCTTCTTTATGAAAATTTTCTTCTTGGACTCAGGCTTGAAATAGATATAACATGCTCCTAGGATCACTAAATAAAAGTATTCTTCTATGATTACAAAGGCCATGTGAGCTTCTGCCTTCTCTCTTTTTTATCCTGAGACCCTAAACAGACTATGGTTACTAAAAGGGAAGAATCCTGGGATAGGTGGTAGATATCCTTGCTTGTTTTCCAATCCTATATATACCTCTATTAAATGTACACATCATTCTATTCATGTATTTTTTTTTTAATTTAAGGATTTATAAGTTTAAACACAGAGACTATACTATGGTTAGCAAATTTGTTTCCTACAGGCAATTGATTTGTGTGCTGGTTTGAAAGGAAGTATGTTCCCTAGAAAAGCCATGTTTTAATCTAAATCCCATTTCTTAAAGGCAGAATGATCCCTATTCTCTACTGTATGTTTGAAACTATAATCAGATCATCTCTGTGGAGATGAGATTTAATCAAGAGTGGTTCTCAAAACTGGATTAGCTGGAGGTATGTCTCCACACATTTGGGTGGGTCTCAATTAGTTTCTGAAGTCCTATAGAAGAGGAAACATTTTTGGAGAACGAGAGATTCAGAGACAGCAGAGCAGAATGACATAGCCACGAGTAGCAGAGTCCACCAGCCAGCAACCTTTGGAGATGAAGAAGGAACATGCCTCCCGGGGAGCTTCATGAAACAGGAAGCCAGGAGAAAAAGTAAGCAGATGACACCGTGTTTGCCATGTGCCCTTCCAGATGAGAGAGGAACCCTGACTGTGTTCACCATGTGCCTTTCCAGATGAGAGAGAAACTCTGACCATGTTCACCATGTACCCTTCCAAATGAGAGAGAAACTCTGACTGTGTTCGCCATGCGCCTTCTCACTTGAGAGAGAAACCCTGAACTTCACTGGCCTTCTTGAACCAAGGTATTTTTCCCTGGATGTCTTTGATTGGACATTTCTATAGACTTGTAATTGGGGCATTTTCTTGGCCTTAGAACTATAAACTAGCAACTCATTAAATTCCCCCTTTTAAAAGCCATTCTGTTGCTGGTATATTGCATTCTGGCAGCTAGCAAATCAGGACAGCTTGCAATTCTGAAATTATTTTATGTGTACAACCAATAAGTAAATATATTACAGCTAATGAAAATAAAGGAAAGAATTCAAAGGTATCAGTATAAACTCATGATTTTAATTTAAAAACATATATATCCATACAGAGAAAGTAATTTAGATGTGTGTATATACACGGATTAGTATGAAATATATATATATTTCCTAGCTCTATTTGCTTAGAGGGTCTTAAAAAAAGTGACCTCTCAACAGCAAGGAGCTCATTTAGTGTCCAGATCTCGCATGTTAGATACCATTTCTCTAAGAAAAGGAATCAGGGCTAGGACAGGGAAAATGCCAAATAAGCCTGCAATAGCTTGTAGTATCAAAAAGTAATGAAGTACTCATAAAAAACAGGATGGGGCGTGTCGAAAAGACAAAGGAACCAACTTGAAAGTTCTAGAAGGCCAAAGCTGGGATAATTCGAGCAACAACATAATGATATAAATAAGTGATTGTATGAATAAATGGGGGAAAAGGGAAAGCTCTTCTTTACAGAAGAATTCCAATTAATAAATGTAGAAGGAATGAGGAATATAAAAAAATCACAATTAGAATATAACAGTTGTGCTGGTTTGAAATGATGTATGTACCCTAGAAAAGCCATGGTTTAATTCTAATCCTATTTTGTAAAGACAGCGGTTTCTTCTCATCCCTATTCAGTACTGTATGCTTGAAACTGTAATTAGATCATCTCCCTGGAGTTGTGACTTAATCAAGAGTGGTTGTTAAGCTGGGTGAGGTAGAGGAGTGTCTCCACACATTTGGGTGGGTCTTGATTAGTTTCTGGAGTCCTATAAAAGAGGAAACATTTTGGAGCATGAGAGAGATTCAGAGAGAGCAGAGCAGAATGACATAGTGATGAGAAGCAGAGTCCACCAGCCAGCGACCTTTGGAGATGAAGAAGGAAAACGCCTCCTGGGGAGCTTCATGAAACAGGAAGGCAGGAGAAGCTAGCAGATGACACTATGTTCAGCATGTGCCCTTCCAGATAAGAGAGGAACCCTGACTGTGTTTACCATGTGCCTTTCCAGATGAGAAAGAAACTCTGTGTTCGCCGTGTGCCCTTCCACTTGAGAGAGAAACCCTGAACTTCATCGGCCTTCTTGAACCAAGGTATCTTTCCCTGGATACCTTAGATTGGACACTTCTATAGACTTGTTGTGATTGGGACATTTTCTTGGTCTTAGAACTGTAAACTAGCAACTTATTAAATTCCCCTTTCAAAAAGCTATTCCATTCCTAGTGTATTGCATTCCGGCAGCTAGCAAACTAGAATAACAGTAATAATTACTGGAGGCAATTTATCTACTGATGAATGCTCAGATTAGCCGGCAAAAGTTTAAGGAGAAAAAGGGTATTTGCATAGCCTCACAGTATCTCCCCACAAATACTAATTACAAAGGGAAAAGATTGTAGTTTAATAGTGGATAAACCCGGCAGACACTACCTTAACCAGGTGATCAAGGTTAACATCACCAGTGATGAGATACATCATTATCACCAACCCCCTGATAAAATGCACTGAGAAAGGCATATCATCTCTGTGGTATTCCTCCCTAAAAGCCATAACTGTAGTCATGAGAAAACATCGCACAAACCCAAACTGAGGGACATTCCACAAAATATCTGAGCATTACTCTACAAAGTGCCAAGGTCATAAGAGACAAGGAAAGATTTAGCATCAATATCAATTTGTTTCCCCTGCCCCAGTCTCTTGCCTGCCCTGTACTCTCACTTCACATCTCGATAACATGGAATTCATGTGGTTCCCCAAACATACCTGACTGCGCATGTATCCCTGACTGTATGTGCTTGTCTGGATCCCTGAAATGCACTCCCCCTTATCCTACTCATTCTTTAAAAAATTTTAAAAAGGCTTTTTTATTGTGAAATATATATACAAAAAAGCAATAAATTTCAAATTATGTTGTCATAGTTACAGAATAGATTTCAGAGTTTGGTATGGGTTACAATTCTGCAATTTCAGATTTCTCCTTCTAGCTGCTTCAAAACACTGGAGACTAAAAGAAATATCAATATAATGATTCAGCAGTCACAGTATTTGTTAAATCCTATCTTCTCTGTTATAATTTCTCCCTCTCCTTTGATCCTTCTCCCAATCTTTAGGGGTGGGGCTATACCCGTTCTAACTTTTTCATATTGGAAAGAGGTATTGATAATATGGGTAAAGGAATGGAACTAGTTGAAGTTCTTGGAGAGGCTGGGCCCTCTGGATTTTAGGACTTATCATGTATATGAATCTATCTGGAGGATGTAGGTTTCTAGAAAGAAATCTTAGTGCGTGAAACTTGTAGAATCTCAGATGGAGTCTGATGTTCTTTATGGTTAACAGAAATGATTTTAGTCTTATTCATTCTTTAAACATGTCCCTCTGACCCCTCACCTACACCAGCTCCTCTCACCAAATTATTCACTCCCTCCACTATTCTACTTTTGTTTCTTGTTTATATTTTTATACCTTATGCCACAACTATTTGCAAGTATGTCTATCTCTATTACTTGACAATAATGACAAAAATCATACCTATCTCCAGCTCTTATCATGGTACATAGCAAGAACTTTAAACATTTGTTCAATTAGACCACTGTGCCAATTTGAATCTGTGGTGGATCCCAGAAAAGCCATGTCCTTGAATCCTCATTCAATATTGCTGGCTGGGAGCATTTTGATTGTTCCCTTGGAGATGCAACCCACCCAATTGTGGGTAGTAACTTTTGATCAGATAGTTCCATGGAGTTGTGACTACACCCATTAATCCTTTAAAAGAGGAAACATTATGGAGAGAGTCCCTTTTTTTTGAGCCACGAGAAAGTCACAGAAAGCCACAGCAAAGCCGAGCAGAACCAGGAAGCAGAGAGTCCACCAGCCAGTGACTTTTAGAGATACAGAAGGAAAATGCTTTCCAGGGAGCTTCATGAAACAAGAGGCCTGGAGAGGAAGCCAGCAGATGCCACCATGTTTGCCATGTGCCCTTCCCGCTAAGAGAGAAATGCTGAACATCACTGGCCTTCTTGAACCAAGGTATCTTTCCCTGGACACCTTAGATTGGACAATTCTATAGACTTGTTTTAATTGGGACATTTTCTTGGCCTTAGAACTGTAAACTAGCAACTTATTAAATTCCCCTTTTTAAAAGCCATTTCATTTCTGGTATATTGCATTCTGGCAGCTAGCAAACTGGAACAACCACATTCAACAATGTCAACTCCACTGACATTCTAGCCAACTTATATTCACTATCTCCAGAAAACATTCCAATCCTCACAGCATCTACCTCTCTCTCTTGCCAATCCAAAATTCTACCTACCTTTTAAGACTCAGTCAAAATGCTTCCTCTTTCCTGAAGACTTTCCTGATAAAACAGTCCATGTTATTTCCCTCTACTGCTCTCCTAAAATCCAACAGACTATAGCAGAGTGATTATAAGCACAGATTATGAAGGCAGATTTCCTGGCTTCAAATCCCAGCTTCATTCTTTAATGCCCCTATAATCCTGAGCAGGTCATTTAACCTCTCTGAGCCTCAATTTTCTTGTCTGTAAGATCAAAGATAATGGCAGTCCTACCTCATAGAGTCATTGTAAGGACTAAAGGATTTATAACCCACAAGGAATAGAGAACAATGCCTGGCACATAAGTGTTCAATATATATTAATTGTCAGGACAGTGTTATTCATTTGATAGTTAATCAAATACTGCCTTTCAAATTGTGATGTTAAACTACACTTTATCTCCTATATAATTTCCCTGGCTAGATTATAAATTCATTACAGGAAATTAATGTTACAAAAGTCTGTTGTTGTTGTTTAACTTTTTATTTTGAAATACTTTCAAACTTACAGAACAATTAAAAATAGTATAAACCGCATACAAAGAACATACTCCTATATCCCCAGATACTAAGATACAGCAATTTTAACATTTTGCCCTGTTGTTCTATCATGTATTATCTATCAATCCATCCTGTGAAGACTTGAGTGCAGGTTGCATATATCTTACTCCCTGAACACTTAATACTGTCATGTACATTTCCTAAGAACAAGGATATTCACTTACCTAACCACATTAAGTGCAGTTATAAAGTTCAAGAAATGCAATATTAATATAAAGCTTATAGTCTATATTCCAGTATTTTCATACATCTCAATAATATCTCTGTGAGCTCTTTCTACTCCCTTGTTAGATGCCATCAAGGATCATGTATTGTACTTCGCTATCATTCAGTTATCATTTAATTGTCTCTACTTGCTCATCCCTTTTTTTTAATTGTGGAAACATATGTACAACATAAACTTTTGTATATCAACAACTACCAAGCATACCATTCAATGAGATTAATCACATTCACAGTATTGTGGTACCCTCACCATCTTCCATTATTAAAATGTTACTATTTTCCCAAACAGAAACTCTATACCCATTATGCATTAACTCCCCACTGCCCCTGTCTTCTACCCCTGGAAAACGTCATTCTAATTTTATCTCTATGAGCTTCCATATTCTCCAATATCTTCTTTGTAATTACTATGAGGCTTAAAGTTAACATTCTAAATCTACAAGAATTTTATTTGCTTTGATACCAACTTAACTTTAATAGCATATACAAACTATGTTCCTATACCCTTTCCATTTCCTGATCTTTTTAATGTAGTTCTTGTGAGAAATTACATATGTACATATTATGAGTTGAAAACCACTGATTCAGTTATATTTTATGCATTGGCCTTCTAGATCCTGTAAGAAGCAAAAAGTGGAATTACAAACCAACAACACAATAGTACTGGCATTTATATGTAACCATGTCATTATTCTTATTGGAGATCTTTATATTTCACAGGGCTTTCATCTACTATTTATGGTCCTTTCCTTTCAAACTGCAGAACCCTCTTTCACATCTCTTATAGGGCTGGTCTAGTGGTGATGAATTCCCTTAGCTTTTGCTTTTCTGGGAATGTCTTCATCTTTCCCTCCCTTTTGAAAGACAGTTTTGCCAGGTGTAGAATTATTGATTGGCAATTTTTTGCTTTCAGCACTTTAAATATGTCACCCCTCTGCCTCTTTGCCTCTATGGTTTCCAATGAGAAATTAGTACTTAATCTTACTGAGGCTCCCTTGTAAGTGACCCATTGCTTCTCTCCTACAGCTTTCAGAATTCTCTCTTAATCTCTGGCATTTCACAGTTTGATTGTGGTGTGAGTCTATTTGGGTTTAACCTGTTTGAACTTCTTTGAGCATCTTAGATGTGCATACTCATGTCTTTTATTAAATTTGGGGAGTTTTCAGGCATTATTTCTTTGAATATTCTCTCTGCCCCTTTCTCTCTTTCTTCTCCTTCTACGACTCCCACAATGCATCTATTGGTACACTTGTTAGTGGCCTAGAACTTCCTTAGGTTCTATTTATTTTTCTTCATCCGTTCTTCTTTCTGATCCTCAGACTGAATGAATTTAATCTTCTTATCTTCAAGTTTCCTGATTCCTTATTCTGCCAGCTCCAATCTGCTGTGGAACCCCTCTGGGGAATTGTGAATTTCTGTTACTATAGTCTTCAGCTCTGGTTCCTTTTCATAATTTCCAACTCTATATTGATATACTCTTTGGGTTCATTTATCATTTTCCTGATTTCCTGTGCTCTTTGTTTACGTTTTCCCTTGGCTCTTTCAGCATATTTACAATGATTTTTTAAAAAATATTTACCTGGTATATAGTAGGTCTGGTCCTCCTCATTGAAAGTTACCACTGCTTTAATTTTCTCCTTTGCCTGGGCCCTCACTTTCTATTTATTTATCTATTTTATAATCTTTTGTTGAAATCTAGATATTTTAATTTGTCATTACTAGAATTTAGGCTCTGAGGTACCTACTTCATAAAAGACTGTATCCTATGCTTGCCTGCGATGCCAGAGGACCCGGGTTCGTTTCCCGGTGCCTGCCCATGTAAAGCAAAAAAAAAAAAAAAAAAGACTGTATCCAGCTAGCATAAAGACAGAGCTCTGCTTGATTGCCAGGAGCTAACAACAACAAAAAAGGCTTTGAAAAAGAAAACACTTTTCCCAATCTTTGCAGATTGACCTATACAAGTGCTCTCCTTCATGGCTCATCATACAATAAGTTTGGAAAACAGCTCCAAGTCAATGTGTTAGGTTTTCCCTGCTCCTTGTCTCTGGCTTGTGTGTCTTGTCTTATCTTGGGCATGTGCCTGTGGACCAAGGAATTTCCCCATATACATGGTTCAGAATGTCCCCTCTTCCCTAGGAAACAGTTTCCTCTTGGTCTCAAGCTCTGCACTTTATGTCCCACAGCTTACATTCCTCTGTTTGAGGCAGCACAATTTATCCGCTTTCCCACAACTTCTGTAGGATAGCTCTATAAACTGCCTTCTACATGCAGGGTAATTCCTGGGACTGACAGTCCCTCAGCCTACCACCAAATAGATCCGGCCAGACATACATGTTCCCAGTATGTGCACAAGGGTTACTCTGCTCTCTCCAGAATCAGAACCATGAACCCACCAGGCATGAAGGCCATCTTCATACCCAGCTGGTGAGTGATGAGGGAGGAACAGTCAGAACGCCAGGAGATCCCGCTGCTTTAAGGAGCCTATTTCTTAATTTGGTGCTCAACCTTTTACTGCAGCCCTTTAACTACTTCCTGAGTTTTGAGAAAGATGCTTCTGCAAGATCTTGGTGGTTATTTAAAGCTTCTGTGGAGAGAGAGAGCCCTGAAGACCCTCACTCTGCCATCTTAACTGGAGCAGGATCTGATAATTACAAAGGATTTTAAGAAAAAAGTATGACATGTCCTGTTAAATGTAGTGGAAGTTATAAAGAGTGGACTAAAATTGGTTCATTCATGCAGTGAATACAAAGAGGTAACTATAGTACCCAACTGGTTATAAGCTTTTCTGGGTCATAGCAAAATGTTTTACACATAACAGCTTCTCAGTAAATATTTTTTATATATGATTAGTGACTCGCAAATATCAAATCTTAGATTGGCTCCTCAGATGAAACAATTTTAATGCTAGGCTAAACAAAATACTGTTAAAGAGGCATATCTTTGTGAGATTAGCTAAGAACCTAATCTTAATCATAACAGACTCATAGAACAAAATAATGGAGTTTTAAAATGTTTGCTATTTTCACTAACACATGTTATTGGTAACTCTATTAGGATAAATAATTCAGTTTATCATTTTTGCCAATTTAATAAGTAAAGATATTAGATTAGTTCAAAATTTAATTCCAAATTGAGGTCCAGCATTTCAGAGTAAACTTACAGTTTTGAACTCCTTCTATTTTATACCAATGACAACAAATAAAAGCAAAATTTTTACCTTTCCTTCCTCAAGGTGAAGCAGGAGGACTTTATCTCCAGGTTTATAATCTTTGACCAGCTCTGCTGACTTCCAAACTTCTTCTGGATCTGGTATCCAAACTCTGGCAAACTAGAAGAGCAAAAAAGAAAGAAAAAAAATTTTAACTAGCAAATAAATTACTTCACAAAGATATATATAAAACTAAACAGTTTATGAAAAGCAAATCTTGACTAATGTGAAATTTAACTTTTAAATTAGCAAAAGAAAACTATTTTAGCCCCAGTAGAACCATCAAGCCCAAATTATATAAAAAGTGCATCCTGAAGAAACAGCTATAATTACAGCTTGACTTCGTATGGTAAATGCTACCTGAAAATGCAATTCTAGGTAAAAATGAATACATAAAATTATTACACTTTAATGGATCTGTTAGCAACACATATTTGAAGCTCTGCTTTGGCAGCTTGGCCAGAATTTCAGAAGTATAGCCATCTCTTTGAGGTAGGGTTTATAATCTGAATTTTTTATTGTGGCCTTCATCCTGTGCTCTGCAAACTCAGGGGGTATTTATCAAATATCACTGAGGGGCTATCACAATGGGGAGAAGAAATAGAAACTGGTAGCTTGGAGCCATGGCCGTTTTATATACCTGATTGTTGGAAATTTCTTTGAAGAAAAAAAATTCAAAAAGTATTGTTGTTTAGTATGTAGCTTCATTATTTTATAAAGATAAGAGGAAAACAGTAAAAATGGTATACTTGGTCAGCAATAAGCTTGGCTCTTATAATCTTGATTGCATAAAAGAAGCATGGAGGACTTCTGGGAAGATGGCAGAATAGCATGGGCTGAATTCACCTCTGCTCTATGGAAAAACAAGAGAAGGGACAGAAAACAACTGGGACAGGACTTTCAGAGTACAAATGATGAGAGAGAGTCTTCTACACTATATTGAGAGATCCTGGATGAAAAAATCAGAGAAACTGAGATGGAGAGAATAGGGTAAGGGTGCTTGGATGTGACCCCAAAGGGACAAGCAATGGTATGCAGGAAAATACAGTCCCAAAGGAGTGGAGTGCCCCTGCATTTCAGACTACCCCTCAGCTAGCTCGGGGGATCTTCTCTCACAGCTCCACAGCCAGGAGCTCCTGTGTGGAACCTGAAGCCAGCAGACTTACTTTACTGCACCAGTGCACAGTGCCTGCTCCCAACCTGAGACAGGCTGCTGTGGCAACCTAGTTTTTAGACAGAGACTGGGGGGCTGTTCCCCTGGGAGGGTGGGAAAATGCAGGGTCCCGACACTCCTCCCCTTTTCCCACAGAGGCCTGGAGACCTCAGGTATACACAGATGGAGAGGCAGGGAAGAGAAAGCAGACCCAGCCACAATCCCTGTGACCAGCAGCCAGGCATTTCTGGGTTGGCTGTGGGCAGGGGCAGCTGAAATACCCAGTCCTATAGTTCAAGGTCATCCCAAGTGGAAGCCTGGGGCCACCAGACCCATCAGGCGCATAAGCGGAGTCTCCACTGAGGTACACACTGCTCAACCCCCAGTCCCAGGGATGGCGGCGTTTAGTGCACACTGAGGCCAGCAGCTCTGAATGGAATTGCACTGGGTCTCCATCCAGCTCTAGCAGCTTACTACTGCAGTCAGGGAGAGGTGGGCCTGAAGAGAAAAGGTGGCTCAAGACCACCACCTGCTGGGAAGAAGTGGATAGTGCAGTCTGGCAGATTGCCCACCGGCGTAGTGACTGCACCCCCCTCCTTTTTTTAAATTTTTTAATTGTATAATATAACATATATACAAAGCAAAGACAGAAAAAAAACAAGTTTTCAAAGCACTCTTCAACAAGTAGTTACAGGACAGATCCCAGAGTTTGTCATGGGCTACCATACCATCATCTCAGATTTTTCCTTCTAGCTGCTCCAGAACATTAGATAATAAATATAATAAAAATAATTATTATTTTTATCATCACAATAGACTTTTTTTTCTTTTTTGTGAAAAATAACATACATACAAAAAAAGCAATAAATTTCAAAGCACAGCTCATTAATTACTTGCAGAACAGATTTCAGAGTTTGGTATGGGTTCCAATTCCACAATTTTAGGTTTGCACTTCTAGCTGCTCTAAGATACTGGAGACAAAAAGAAATATTAATATAATGATTCTTTTGTTAAACCCTACCTTCTCCCACTCTCTAGGAGTATTTGGGCTATGGCCACTCTAACTTTTTCATGTTGGTAGGGGCTGTCAATATTATGGGGTAGGGAGATGGAACTAGCTGCTGTTCTGGAGAGTATCTGCCTAGCTTTAAAAAAAAGCTTTTCAATAAAAACGATATGGAATATTTGCTTATACCAGGAATGCAAGGGTAGCTCAACACAAGAAAATCAATCAATGTAATACAGCACATCAACAAATCGAAAGGGAAACCACACGATCATCTCAATTGATGCTGAAAAAGCATTTGACAAATTCAGCATGTAAAAATACTTCAAAAGGGAGGAATCGAAGGGAACTTCCTCAATATGATAAAGAGCATATATGAAAAACCCAGAGCTAGCATCATACTAAAAGGTGAGAGATTGAAAGCATCTCCTCTACGACCGTGAATGAGGCAGTCATGCTTATTGTCAGTACTATTACTCAACATCATACTAGAAGTTTTAGCAAGAGCAATCAGTCAAGAGAAAAAAAATAAGTTATCCAAATAGGAAAGGAAGAAGTAAAACTTTCATTATTTGCAGATGACATGATTCTATATGTGGAAAATCCTGAGAAATCTATGACAAAACTACATGAGCTAATAAGCAAATTCAGCAAACAGGCAGAATACAAGATTAATGTACAAAAATCAGTAATGTTTCTATATACAAGTAATGACCTAAGAGAGGAGACAATTAAGGAAAAAAATTCCATTCAAAATAGCAACTAAAAAATCAAATATTTAGGAATAAAATTAACTAGGGTTGTAAAGGACCTTGTGGTAGTTAGATTTAGTTGTCAACTTGGCCAGGTGAAAGCACCTAGTTCTGTTGCTGTGGACATGAGCCAATGGCAGGTGAATCTCATCTGTTGCTAATTACATCTGCAGTCGGCTAGGAGGTGTGTCTGCTGCAATGAGTGAGGTTTAACTTAATTGGCTTGTGCTTAAATGAGAGAACGCAATGTAGCACAGCTAAGCAGCTCGGCATTCCTCATCCCAGCACTTGCAGCTCAGCCCAGGCCCTTGGAGATGGAGAAAGAAATCACCCTGGGGAAAGTTGTTGGAACCCAGGGGCCTGGAGAGAAGACCAGCAGAGACCATCTTGTGCCTTCCACGTAAGAAAGAACCTCAGTGGAAAGTTAGCTGCCTTTCCTCTGAAGAACCAACAAAATAAATCCCCTTTTATTAAAAGCCAATCTGTCTCTGGTATGTTGCATTCCGGCAGCTAGCAAACTAGAACAGACCTCTATACAGAAAACTACAAAACATTGCTAAAAAATATCAAAGAAGATCTAAATACGTGGAAAGACATTCTGTGTTCATGGATAGGAAGGTTAAATATAATTAAGATGTGTCAATTCTACCCAAATTGATCTACAAATTCAACACAATACCAATCAAAATTCCAACAACCTACTTTGCAAACTAGGCAAAGCTAGTTATGGATTTATTTGGAAGAGAAAGAGACCTTGAATAGTTAAAGATATCCTATAAAAGAGGGCGGGCCACAGTGGCTCAGCAGGCAGAGTTCTTGTCTGCCATGCCGGAGACCTGGGTTTGATTATTGGTACCTGCCCGTGTAAAAAAAAAAAAAAATCCTAAAAAAGAAAAGCAAAGGGAGAGGACTAACACTTCTTGACTTTAAAGCTTATTATAAAGCTACAGTGGTCAAAACAACATGGTAATGGCACAAAGACAGAACTATTGACCAATGGAATTGAATTGAGAGTGCAGAGATAGACCACCAAATCTATGCTCAACTGACCTTCAGCAAGGCCCCAAACCATTGAACTGGGATAGAATAGTCTTCTCAATAAATGGGCATGGGAGAACTGGATAGCAATAGCCAAAAAAATGAAAGAAGACCCCTACCTTATACCCTATACAAAAATAAACTCAAAGTGGATCAAAGACCTAATATAAAAGCCAGTACCATAAAACTCCTAAGGAAAATATAGGGAAACATTTTCAAGACCTCATAACAGGAGACAGCTTCTTAAACTTTATACCCAAAGCACAAGCAACAAAAGAAAAAAAAAGGTAAATGGTAACTCCTCAAGATCAAATGCTTCTGTACCTCAAAGGACTATATCAAAAAGGTGAAGAGGCAGCCAAACCAACGAAAGAAAATACTTGGAAACCACATATAAGATAAAGGTTTCATATCCTGTATACAGAAATAAATGATACAATTCAACAACAAAGGAATAAGCAACCCAACTATAAAATGGGCAAATGACATGGATAGACATTTTTTCTGAAGAGCAAATACTAACGGCTGAAAAGCATGTGAACAGATCCTCATCTTCATTAGCTATAAAGGAAATGCAAATCAAGACTACAATGAGATATCACCTCACATCTGTAAGAAGGACTGCTATTAAACAAACAGGAAACTACAAATGTTGGAGAGGATGTGAAGAAATTATAACACTTATTTACTGCTGGTGGAAATGTATAATGGTACACCTGCTGTGGAAAACAGTTTGGCAGTTCTACAGAAAACTAAATATTAAGTTGCTCTTTAACCTAGCAATACCACTACTCTGTATATATCCAAAAGAGCTGAAAGCAGTGACATGAACAGACATTTGCACACCAATGTTCATAGCACCATTATTCACAATTGCCAAAGATGAAACAATCCGAGTGCGCATCAAAAGAAGAATGGATAAATAAAATGTGGTATATATATACACAATGGAATATTATGAAGCAATAAGATGAAATGAGCGCCTGAAGCATATGACAACATGAATGAACCTTGAGGACATAATGCTGAGTGAAATAAGCCAAACACAAGAAGATAGATACTGTATGACTTCACTAATATGACTCTGGTAAAGGTAAACTCAGAGGCTCACAATGTACAATATAGGGGAACTAGAGATACAGAGAGGCTAGAGATGAGTGAATGGCTATTTAATGAGGTTGAACTTAAATGTATGGGAATGATTAGAACTGATGATAGTTCACTGGTGAGTATATAAGCAATATTATCATATTGAAGGTGAATTCGATTGAAAGGGGTTGTATAGAACCATGTATTCCACCAATTAACACTGCAAATATAAGTTCTTGTATGAACTACTTCAAAGGTAGGAATCTCGTACAAAAAAAAAGTCAATAGAGGGGTACAGGGGGAAACTATTGTTGCATGCTATGGCCTGTAGTTAATAGGAAGATATTATTAACAATACTACAGCAATACTAAGGGTAAATAGTTGGGTGAGAGAGACAAGAGTTAAGAGGAGGTTTAGATTTGCTATTTGGTATAAGGGTGCATTTATGGATTATTTTTCTCTTTGGACTAATGAAAATTGTCTAAAACTAAGAGTTGATGATTGTACAATTAAGTGAGGATACTGTAAGACATGGACTATTTATTTTGGACATTATCTATGATGCCCAGTGGACAGAGGTGGTTGAAGGGTATGCTGACTGGGAAGCAGAAAGGCAAATTGAGGTACATACATATGATAGAATATTCTATGGCTGAAGAAAGGACCAAAGTTGTGAGGCATGCAACAAAGTGAATGAATCTTGGGGACATTATGTTGTACAAACTAAGCCAGAAATAAAATAACAAATACTGTGTGGTCTCTTTTAGAAAATACCTATAAGAAAATTGGGGACTAGATTAGAAGCTTTTATAACAGTCACATTTACTCCAGAGCTGTTACTGTCATTTCCAGATTTTGAGATGCTATGCTGTATATGCATAACCTGGTCTCTCCCTGGAACTTGGGGTACCAGTGTAACACCTAAAACTCAGAGTTGGAGTTTTGCAGCTCTGACAGTCAGTGCTGCTACATGCAACAACTGTCACACTGAAAAAGAAATCAGGCTTCAATTAAAGATAAGAATGAAGCCAATCAGATCAGGACTAAGGTGAATCAGTAAGGGGTAAGGATGACATTGTCTGCATTTTAGAACTTCATATACTGTGTGAGACCAAAAGCAGAGAGGTTCATTTTGTTCAAAACCTAAATTTTCTATAGCACATAATCTAACTCAACTTGTCTGGATAGCTCATTTCAACAACCCAAACATATGGAGCCCAGATTGGGAATGAAGGCTTATAATTCTGTATAGCTTAAGTTAATACCCGGATACATCCCTGAGTATATTAGGCAGATAATTAAAAAGTATTGGCAGACTTCCAGAGAAGATGGCAGCTTAGTAAGACGCGCGGGTCTTAGTTCCTCCTCCAGAACAGCTACTAAAGAAATAGAAACGATACAGAACAGCTCCCGGAGCCATGACAGAGACCAAAAAGACAGCGTACCCCATTCTGGAACGGCTGAACCGGCAAGGAGAATCCGCTGTGCTGAGATACTCAAGGGGCGCGCGCTTCCCCAGGCTGGGGCGGCTGGTGGCCGGAGTCCCTCCCTCCCTCCTTCCCGGGCCGGCTGGGAGAATTGCACAGGCGGTACCCTCAAGCCGCGGCGGCCAGCGCCCCCCCCAATGCGGGGCCTCCTGGGCTGGCTGGGAGAATTGGACAGGCAGTCCCCTCAAGCCGCGGCGGCCAGTGCGCCCCCCAACGCACGGCCTCCCGGGCCGGCTGGGAGAATTGGATAGGAGGTGCCCCAAGCCGCGGAGACCAGCGACCGGGGTCCCTTCCACACACGTGGCTTCCCGGTCTGGATGGGAACGTTGGATCGGCACTCCCCCAAGCCGCGGTGGCCAGCGCCCCACACCACACTTGGCTTCCCGGGCTGGCTGGGAGATTTGGACTGGCACCCCCCAAGCCGCGGAGGCCGGCGCCCGCCACTCACTCGTGGATTCCCGGGCCGGCTGGGAGATTTGAATCGGAACTCCCCCAAGCCAGTTCGGATGGCGACCCTCCACCAAAGCGAGAGTTTTCCAAAGTTAAAGGAGCCACAGCATCTTTTACTGGTGGGATCCGCAGATAGACGAGCGCCACAAGTGCCACATACTGGGCAGGATAAGAAAAACAGAGCCCAGAGATTTCACAGGAAAATCTTTCAACCTGCTGGGTCCCACACCCAGGGAAATCTGATTAAATGCCCAGACGCCAGCAGAAAATAACAGATCACGCTAGGAAAACTGAAGATATGGTCCAGTCAAAGGAACAAACCAATAGTTCAAATGAGATACAGGAGCTGAGAAAACTAATTCTGAATACACGAACAGAAATGGAAAACCTCTTCAAAAACCAAATCAATAAATTGAGGGAGGACATGAAGAAGACATGGGCTGAACAAAAAGAAGAAATAGAAAGTATGAAAAAACAAATCACAGAACTTATGGGATTGAAGGACAAAGTAGAAAAGATGGAAAAAACAATGGATACCTACAATGGTAGATTTAAAGAGACAGAAGATAGAATTAGTGAACTGGAGGATGGAACATCTGAATTCCAAAAAGAAACAGAAACTATAGGGAAAAGAATGGAAAAACTTGAGCAGGGGATCAGGGAACTGAATGACAATATGAAGCGCACAAATATACGTGTTGTGGGTGTCCCAGAAGGAGAAGAGAAGGGAAAAGGAGGAGAAAAACTAATGGAAGAAATTATCACTGAAAATTTCCCAACTCTTATGAAAGACCTAAAATTACAGATCCAAGAGGTGCAGCGCACCCCAAAGAGATTAGACCCAAACAGGCGTTCTCCAAGACACTTACTAGTTAGAATGTCAGAGGTCAAAGAGAAAGAGAGGATCTTGAAAGCAGCAAAAGAAAAACAATCTATCACATACAAGGGAAACCCAATAAGACTATGTGTAGATTTCTCAGCAGAAACCATGGAAGCTAGAAGACAGTGGGATGATATATTTAAATTACTAAAAGAGAAAAACTGCCAACCAAGACTCCTATATTCAGCAAAATTGTCCTTCAAAAATGAGGGAGAAATTAAAACATTCTCAGACAAAAAGTCACTGAGAGAATTTGTGACCAAGAGACCAGCTCTGCAAGAAATACTAAAGGGAGCACTAGAGTCAGATACGAAAAGACAGAAGAGAGAGGTATGGAGAAGAGTGTAGAAAGAAGGAAAATCAGATATGATATATATAATACAAAAGCCAAAATGGTAGAGGAAAATATTATCCAAACAGTAATAACACTAAATGTTAATGGACTGAACTCCCCAATCAAAAGACATAGACTGGCAGAATGGATTAAAAAACAGGATCCTTCTATATGCTGTCTACAGGAAACACATCTTAGACCCAAAGATAAACATAGGTTGAAAGTGAAAGGTTGGGAAAAGATATTTCATGCAAATAACAACCAGAAAAGAGCAGGAGTAGCTATACTAATATCCAACAAATTAGACTTCAAATGTAAAACAGTTAAAAGAGACAAAGAAGGACACTATCTACTAATAAAAGGAACAATTAAACAAGAAGACATAACAATCATAAATATTTATGCACCGAACCACAATGCCCCAAAATACGTGAGGAATACACTGCAATTACTGAAAAGGGAAATAGACACATATACCATAATAGTTGGAGACTTCAATTCACCACTCTCATCAATGGACAGAACATCTAGACAGAGGATCAATAAAGAAATAGAGAATTTGAATATTACAATAAATGAGCTAGACTTAACAGACATTTATAGGACATTACATCCCACAACAGCAGGAGGATACACCTTTTTCTCAAGTGCTCATGGATCATTCTCAAAGATAGACCATATGCTGGGTCACAAAGCAAGTCTTAAAAAATTTAAAAAGATTGAAATCATACGCAACACTTTCTTGGATCATAAAGGAATGAAGTTGGAAATCAATAATAGGCAGAGCGCCAGAAAATTCACAAACACGTGGAGGCTCAACAACACACTCTTAAACAATGAGTGGGTCAAGGAAGAAATTGCAAGAGAAATTAGTAAATATCTCGAGACAAATGAAAACGAAAACACAACATATCAAAACCTATGGGACGCAGCAAAAGCAGTGTTAAAAGGGAAATTTATTCCCCTAAATGCCTATATCAGAAAAGAAGAAAAGGCAAAAATTCAGGAATTAACTGTCCACTTGGAAGAACTGGAGAAAGAACAGCAAACTAACCCCAAAGCAAGCAAACGGAAAGAAATAACAAAGATTAGAGTAGAAATAAATGAAATTGAAAACAATAGAGAAAATCAATAAGACCAGAAGTTGGTTCTATGAGAAAATCAATAAGATTGATGGGCCCTTAGCAAGATTGACAAAAAGAAGAAGAGAGAGGATGCAAATAAATAAGATCAGAAATGGAAGAGGAGACATAACCACTCACCTCACAGAAGTAAAGGAGGTAATAACAGGATACTATGAACAACTTTACGCTAATAAATACAACAATTTAGATGAAATGGACAAGTTCCTAGAAAGGCATGAACAACCAACTTTGACTCAAGAAGAAATAGATGACCTCAACAAACCAATCACAAGTAAAGAAATTGAATCAGTCATTCAAAAGCTTCCCAAAAAGAAAAGTCCAGGACCAGACGGCTTCACATGTGAATTCTACCAAACATTCCAGAAAGAAATAGTACCAACTCTCCTCAAACTCTTCAAAAAAATCGAAGTGGAGGGAAAGCTACCTAATTCATTCTATGAAACCAACATCACCCTCATACCAAAACCAGGCAAAGATATTACAAAAAAAAGAAAACTACAGACAGATCTCTCTAATGAATATAGATGCAAAAATCCTCAACAAAATTCTAGCAAATCGAATCCAGCAACACAGTAAAAGAATTATACATCATAACCAAGTAAGATTCATCCCAGGTATGCAAGGATGGTTCAACATAAGAAAATCAATTAATGTAATACACCATATCAACAAATCAAAGCAGAAAAATCACATGATCATCTCAATTGATGCAGAGAAGGCATTTGACAAGATTCAACATCCTTTCCTGTTGAAAAAACTTCAAAGGATAGGAATACAAGGGAGCTTCCTTAAAATGATAAAGGGAATATATGAAAAACCCACAGCTAATATCATCCTCAATGGGGAAAAATTGAAAACTTTCCCCCTAAGATCAGGAACAAGACAAGGATGTCCATTATCACCACTATTATTCAACATCGTGTTGGAGGTTCTAGCCAGAGGAATTAGACAAGAAAAAGCAATACAAGGCATCAAAATTGGAAAGGAAAAAGTAAAACTATCACTGTTTGCAGACGATATGATACCATACGTCGAAAACCCGGAAAAATCCACAACAAAACTACTAGAGCTAATAAATTAGTACAGCAAAGTAGCAGGTTACAAGATCAACATTCAAAAATCTGTAGCATTTCTATACAGTTGTAATGAACAAGCTGAGGGGGAAATCAAGAAACGAATCCCATTTACAATTCCAACTAAAAGAATGAAACACTTAGGAATAAATTTAACTAAAGAGACAAAAAACATGTATAAAGAAAACTACGAAAAACTGTTAAAAGAAATCACAGAAGACCTAAATAGATGGAAGGGCATACCGTGTTCATGGATTGGAAGACTAAATATAGTTAAGATGTCAATCCTACCTAAATTGATTTACAGATTCAATGCAATACCAATCAAAATCCCAACAACGTATTTTTCAGAAATAGAAAAACCAATAAGCAAATTTATCTGGAAGGGCAGGGTGCCCCGAATTGCAAAAAACATCTTGAGGAAAAAAAACGAAGCTGGAGGTCTCGCGCTGCCTGACTTTAAGGCATATTATGAAGCCACAGTGGTCAAAACAGCATGGTATTGGCATAAAGATAGATATATCGACCAATGGAATCGAATAGAGTGCTCAGATATAGACCCTCTCATCTATGGACATTTGATCTTTGATAAGGCAGTCAAGCCAACTCACCTGGGACAGAACAGTCTCTTCAATGGTGCCTAGAGAACTGGATATCCATATGCAAAAGAATGAAAGAAGACCCGTATCTCACACCCTATACAAAAGTTAACTCAAAATGGATCAAAGATCTAAACATTAGGTCTAAGACCATAAAACAGTTAGAGGAAAACGTAGGGAGATATCTTATGAAACTTACAATAGGAGGCAGTTTTATGGACCTTAAACCTAAAGCAAGAGCACTGAAGAACGAAACAAATAAATGGGAACTCCTCAAAATTAAACACTTTTGTGCATCAAAGACTTCATCAAGAAAGTAGAAAGACAGCCTACACGATGGGAGACAATATTTGGAAATGTCATATCAGATAAAGGTCTAGTATCCAGAATTTATAAAGAGATTGTTCAACTCAACAACAAAAAGGCAGCCAACCCAATTACAAAATGGGAAAAAGACTTGAACAGACAACTCTCAGAAGAGGAAATACAAATGGCCAAAAGGCACATGAAGAGATGCTCAATGTCCCTGGCCATTAGAGAAATGCAAATCAAAACCACAATGAGATATCATCTCACACCCACCAGAATGGCCATTATCAACAAAACAGAAAATGACAAGTGCTGGAGAGGATGCGGAGAAAGAGGCACACTTATCCACTGTTGGTGGGAATGTCAAAGGGTGCAACCACTGTGGAAGGCAGTTTGGCGGTTCCTCAAAAAGCTGAATATAGAATTGCCATACGACCCAGCAATACCATTGCTAGGTATCTACTCAAAGGACTTAAGGGCAAAGACACAAACGGACATTTGCACACCAATGTTTATAGCAGCATTATTTACAATTGCAAAGAGATGGAAACAGCCAAAATCTCCATCAACAGAAGAGTGGCTAAACAAACTGTGGTATATACATACGATGGAATATTATGCAGCTTTAAGACAGGATAAACTTATGAAGCATGTAATAACATGGATGGACCTAGAGAACATTATGCTGAGTGAGTCTAGCCAAAAACTAAAAGACAAATACTGTATGGTCCCACTGATGTGAACCGACATTCGAGAATACACGTAGAATATGTCATTGGTAACAGAGTCCAGCAGGAGATAGAAACAGGGTAAGATAATGGGTAAATGGAGCTGAAGGGATACAGACTGTGCAAAAGGACTAGATACAAAAACTCAAAAATGGACAGCACAATAATACCTAATTGTAAAGTAATCATGTTAAAACACTGAATGAAGCTGCATCTGAGCTATAGGTTTTTGCTTTTTTTTATTTTGACTATTATTATTACTTTTATTTTTTTCTCTATATTAACATTCTATATCTTTTTCTGTTGTTTTGCTAGTTCTTTTCCTAAATCGATGCAAATGTACTAAGAAATGATGATCATACATCTATGTGATGATATTAAGAATTACTGATTGCATATGTAGAATGGAATGATTTCTAAATGTGTTAATTTTTTTAAATTAATAAATAAATAAATAAATAATAGGGGGAACAAATGTTAAAAATAAATTTAGTTTGAAGTGCTAGTGGTAAATGAAAGCGAGGGGTAAGGGGTATGGCATGTATAATCTTTTCTTTTCTGTTATCGTTTTATTTCTTTTTCTGTTGTCTTTTTTATTTTTTCTAAATCGATGCAAATGTTCTACAAATGATGAATATGCAACTATGTGATGATATTAAGAATTACTGATTGTATATGTAGAATGGAATGATATCTTAATGTTTTGTTTGTTAATTTTTTTTTAATTAATAAAAAAATTTAAAAAAAAATAGTATTGGCAAAGTCCCTTGAGGGATGGGGAAAAAAATATGGAACCATCAAGCTTTACCACTGGGGAAACCTCTGATACTGTCTCAAATATTAGGGACTGCCAAATCAATAGGCCAGCCCTTGATCTTGAGCTTTGCTTCTGCGAAGCTTATTTCTGTAGTGGAGAAGCTAAGCCTACCTATAGTTATGCCTAAGAGTTATTTCCAGAAAACCTCGTTTGTTGCTCAAGTGTGGCCCCTGTTTGTCTAAGCTCAACTCTGCAAGTAAAATCATTACCCTCCCTGCCTACATGGGACATGACATCCAAGGGTGAAAGTCTCCCTGATAATGTGGGACATGACTCCCAGGGATGAGCCTGGCCCTGGTCCTGTGGGATCAACAATGGGTTCCTGACCAAAAGGGGGGAAAGAAACTTAACAAAATAAGGTATCAAGTTCAAACAGCGTCCACAGGCTATTCTGGAGGCTACTATTACCCAAGCTTCAGCTAAAAAACGCTTATTGCCAGGGTTTGCCAAAGCCAACATCTTTCCTGTTAACCCTAAAGAACATCTAGGGCTCTATCTGAGATTCTACAAAAGTTTCATGCACTAAGTCTACTTTCCAGAAACCTATAACCTACAGATGGTTTCTAGGCCAGATAAACCATGAAACCCAGCAGGGCCAGTCTCTTCAATACCATCAACTACTTCCATCCCCTGTCCTATACTGTCAACACTCCTTTTCCAACATAAAAAAGTTAGCATGTGCATAGCCAAAATACCCCTAAAATTGGGAGAAGTATGAAAGGAGAAGGAGGACTTATAACAGAGAAGATAGGACTTAATAAAGGAATATGACTGCTGAACCATTATACTGATATTTCTTTTAGTCTCCAGTGTCTTGGAGCAGGCAGGTAGAAGCAGAAAACTGAAATTGTGGAATTACAACCCATATCAGACTTTGAAATCTGTTCTATAACTGCTTGTTAAATGTATTGTGAAATTTATTGTCTTTTTCATATGTTATATCTCACAATAAAAAAAGTTAAAAAAAAAAGATGCATGGTAATCATCAAAAGTTCCTAAAATGGCAAATCTTTAGCCTCAACCAGAAAATTACTGGACTTCAACAGGATGATTATGTGGGCAATTTTAAGAGTCAACAAGCATGAATCCTTCAAACACTGCATTGGAAAGATGTTTTATGATTGCTTGGACTCCCTGGAAGAATTTCCCTTTAAAATATATGTACATTAGATCTTAAGACACATTTTCAAGAACAGATCACATATGAAGATAGGGTATGTTAGTTGCTGAAGGGAAGATACAGTCATGGCTGATATGGACTACACAGAACTTGGCCTCTGGCCTATACTTGTACCCTAATTTCACATGAACTCACCTCTAGATTTCATTTTTAATAATGATCATGTTACTAATTTACTTGGACGACTATGCTCTTAAAGATGAAGGAGGCCAGATGGAGGAACAGAGGCAGATATGTTTGCTAAGTCTGCTCAGAGGCTTCACGGTGAAACAGAAGCTATTAGTAAAAGGTAATGCTGGCCAAAATGACCCGGACTGGACACAGTCCCTAGGAAAGGTAAAGGAGTAACCAACGTCAAGTAACTCAACTCTATCAAGAGTAACTAATGAAGGGTCAGGCTTTCCGGCAATGCTTCCCATTCCCTCCTTACCACTCACACTACTCTACTTTTAGTCCCTTATTATCTTGTGGGAGTCCCTCAAATACATCACTTATACCTTATTTTAATTTTTATGGCCTTATCTACCATTCCACTAGACCACACACTCCTTGAGCCATCTCTGAGTCCCCACTAAGGTTGGCCAAGTTCCTTGCCCACAGTTGATGGGCAGTATATATGTACTGATTTTATTTAAGACAGAGGTAGGGCAGAGGAAGGAAAAGAGATAGGAAAATTAGGGTGAAAGGTGCCAAAAACAAACTTTACTGGCCTACCTCAGGATTTCCCCTAGAGTCATACCAGTAAATTAGGGCTACAAAGCACAAGGCGGGGTATGAGTCAGTCTTTGTCTAAGAGTAGGCAAAGAATAAACGCTGATGTGGCAACTGATCTGAGAAGGAAAAACAAGGATTAGGGGTCTGACATTAATGTGGTTAAAGAAAAAAACAAAACAAAAACAAACCCTGTAGGAGATGAAGAAAAGAAAAAATGATTTAAAAGTAAACACACCGCGTGCATGGGTGGTTCAGTGGTAGAATGCTCACCTTTCATGCGGGACACCTGGGTTCGATTCCCGGACCACGCACCCCTCAAAAAACAAAACAAACAAACAAACAAAAAGCCTCACACACACCAAAAAAGATCTGTGACAATTCAGAGGAACTAGAAATTAGAGTAAGGACAAAATAGGGATTGGCTAAATTTTATAGTAAGAGCTAAAATCTGAGAAAATTATGTTAGCACAGATTTAAGCTACATAATAGCTTCCAAGGAAAATAAAAACCTTCCATCCTTCAACAGTACAATTTAATGAGGCTGCTTGCCAGTGATGAGGCAATTTTGACATAATCTAATAGAACATTGGAAAGGTTTTGAGGGGCATGTTTGCACTGGTACTTGCCAGAAAGGGGCATCACACAATGCTGGTTCAACCCAGCATGGCTGTTCTATGTTCTCAGCGGTTATAAAGCTGTCTTTGTATGCTTAAGAAGTCACCAATCTTGGTGTACCTCAGTGTACTGCAGGGACAATACTCATGAGGTCTTCCAAAAACGATTAATTCAGATGACTCACTGGAAGTTTTGCTAACTAGCATTTTGTCAGTCAAAGTAACCCTGAGGTGTGGGCACTGCGAGAAGTTATTTCTGATGCCTCAGACAGTCTGGGAACAAGACTAACCTAACAGCACTAACACAGTGAATGACCAGTCCCTGAACCACACATGATTCTTACTTCTTCCTCCAAACTCCCACAATATATTGCTTGCATTTCATAGAGCACATGTGCAAATCTGTACTAACTCTCCTAGTAAATCACAAGCAGCTTGGCCACAGGGAGTGTGCCTTAGTTTTCATATACCCTTGTGAATGTCTGTAAAAATGAATGCTTTTATGTGACAATTCAAACAAGCCTATTTTAAAAATTAAGCATCTCTCCATGATATGAATTGAAACACAAGAGAAATCCTGAGTCATCATCAGTGCCCACTCCCCCAACCCTGATAATACCATTGGTACTATATATGATTATTAAGTAATTCATAGTACCTTTATGGAATATTTTTTGGGTGAAAAATTCAGTAATTACTACTCTAAATGCACATAATGGACTTTATACAATAAACGGGAGAAAAAAATCACTAAAGAAAATTAGGAAATCTATAAAATTTTCACTTTTAGTATTGAATATTTTATTTTTGTAAATGCATTAGTATCATATATATAAAAGAACATATATACATATATGTACACACAGTAAATATTTGAATGGTATAATGAAATCCATATACCTACTACTTTGTTTAAGAATTAGAACAAATACTATTGAAACTCTTCAATGGAATATATTCTTAAGCATTTCATTTTCTCCCTATTTTTCCTCACCACTACTATTCACCAATATTATTCTACTATTCTACCACACCAAGCTATGGGTATGCTGTACTCTAAACAAGCCATGTTGCCTCACGCTCCTATGCCTTAGCTACTTATTCTCTCTAGAACACTATCCCTCCCATTTTCAGCCAGCAGACTCCTACTCAACCTTCACATTTCTGTTAATGTATCATTTCCTCTAAGAAGCTTTGTCTGATATTTTGTCATCATTTGGTACTGGATTCTCAATGTCTCCCTTAGCTTATACAATCCTCCACTAGAATCCTCAACCTACTAAATTATGACTTTGCCTATCTCCCTCTATAGACTGTCAGCGCCTTGAAAGGAGGGCTGCATTTTATTCATACTTGTCTCTTAAGGCAGAGCCTGCTCACAATAGTTTCACAATAAACTTCTGTTATATACTGCTCTGGGCCTCAGACATTATACCCCAGTAGGGTAGAGTAAAAGAAATTACTGGTGGGCAGGCCACAGTGGCTCAGCAGGCAAGAATGCTTGCCTCCCATGCCAGAGGACCCGGGTTCAATTACTGGTGCCTGCCCATGCAAAAAAAAAAAAAAGAAAAAAAAAAAATAAATTACTAGTCTTGCCAAACCATAGGGTTTGACAAGAAACTTCCAGAACCTTCTGAAAGGCTCTATATTTCCAGAAAATAAAGAAGATGAAGGCTGAGTCATGTAGGAAATCTTGGTATGACAGAAGGAAAAAGAGTCAAACCTGTAGGGAGTGGAGAAATAATGACATCTGACCTTAAAAGTGGTGTAGTTGAGGTTCAAGTCTATGTCTCTAAAAGGCACTCTTTCTATTCCATTATGTTCCTTCCTTCTTTTCATTTTTGCATAGGCAGGCACAGGAAATCAAACCCAAGTCTTTGGCATGGCAGGCAAGAACTCTGCCTGCTGAGTCACCGTGGCCCACCCTATTCTTTGCTTTTGATTATAGTAGATTTCATTAAGGAGAAATTCTCCCCTACCTATGCTAAACTGTTCTCTTGATATGATAAACTTAACAGCTATTAATTTAGGTCCATGTTGTAGGATAAGACTTAAGAATACTTCATCTAAGACAATATGTCAAAGCCAAACACATCAGCCTGGTATCCTCTGCTGTATTCCAACAGTCTCCAACTACAAAAAGAGGTTATGCTAAAAGTGAGTTCATGGAATAACAGCACAAAAATAATCTGAGGATGCCAATGACTAAAGTTTTAATAAATGAATGATTCCCAGTTCATGAACTTTTATAAATGCTCAAAGTGATGGACTGCTTTAAGATTTAAAATTTTTTTAAACTCTTAAAGTTGGGATCAACAATTCCATCCTGGCCAAAAGAGGGAAAAGAAATGTAACTAATAAAGTATCTGCAGCTAGAAGAGTTCAAATAGAGTTGAAAGACTACTCTGGGGGTCATTCTGACTCAAGCTTCAGCTAGACATTGCTACCTATCATAACTTGCCAAATCCCAACCAAAACCATTCCAGCCAATCCTAAATAATACCTAGGGAAATGTAAGATTCTACAAAGGTTCCATGCACTAGGGTAACTTTCCAGAAACCTACAACATCCAGATGGGTCTATAGACCATATAAGTCCTAAAACCTAGAGGGCCAACCTTTCCAGAACATCAGCTAGTTCCATCTCCTATCCCATATTACTGACAGTACCTTCCAACATGAAAAACTTAGAATGGTCAGAGCCCAGATACCCATGAAGAGTGGGATAGAAAGATGATGGAGTTATACAGAGAAGGTAGGGCTTAACAAATGAGTATGATAGAATGGTCAGAGCCCAGATACCCCTGAAGAGTGGGATAGAAAGACAATGGAGTTATACAGAGAAGGTAGGGCTTAACAAATGAGTATGATTGCTAAATCACTATATTGATATTTCCTTTAGTTTCCAGTATTTTAGAGCATAGGAGCAAAAACCTAAAATTGTGGAACTGCAACCCATCCAAACTCTGAAATCTGTTATACAACTAATTGTTGTGCTGTGCTCTGAAATTTATTATTTTTTAGTATATATGTTATTTTTCACCAAAACATATTTTAAAAGGTGATGATGAAAAATATATATATATTCCTCTTCCAATATTCTGGAGCAGCTAGAACGAAAAATATGAGATGATAGTATGGTGGCCCATAGCAAACTCTGGGATCTGTCCTGAAACTACTTGTTGAATAGTGCTTTGAAAACTACTGCTTTTTTTCTTCTTTGTTTTCTATGTATATCATATTATACTATGAAAAAAGTTTAGCTGGGAAGATGGACAACTAGAGTGGCTCAAGGTAAGCCCTGCTCCACAGAACAGCTGGAAAGGGGACAAGAGGGCGACTGAGGGCAATTCGGGAGTGCAGCTCACGTGGGCGAGGCTTCTGCACCACACGCGGCAGCTCTGGTTGTGGAGGTGGAGGAACTGAGAGACAGAAAGCTGGCGTCTGGAGCGGAGGTGCAGGGCCGCAGAGTCCACGGGAGTGCATGGACAGGGAAGCACAGGACTAGGAACAGTCCTAGAACCGTGCATGCGCACAGCCCTCAGCCTCACTTTCCAGCTCTGATTAAGTGTCAACCTGCACAGCTGGGTCACATCTGCCCCCAATCCAAGAAAGCGCAATGCTGACCTGCTGCCACAGCTCTACGCATGAGGACAAAGGGTCCTGTACCTTAGACCAGTGCGCACCAGGGTTATCCTCCTAGACCCTGTACACCCGCACAGCTACATCCTCCCTGGCCGCTGGGCGCCCATGTTCACAAACATCGGCATAACATTCCCAAGCTGTGCCCATTCGTACCTGTCCTGAAACAAAGCACCATACTAAGTGCTCCACCCAGTGCCCTGCTCCCTGCTATATAACCATCCTGCAAACACAAGGCCATAGACTACTGAAAGAAATCAACTCCCAAAGTAAATCAATCAAGATATGACCTGTGAAAAAGATAGCAGAAGATTACTAAGCATATCACAATGCAAACAGCCCTGCCTAATGACCAAACTAAAACACCAGAGGAGACACAGATGTTGGAACAAGTAATCAAAAATGCTCATGCAACTCTACTTAATAAAATAAGTGGGATAGCAAATTACATAAAGGAGATCAAGAAGGATGGATCCAAGATGGCGTCTTAGTAAGGTACATGCGTCTTAGTTCCTCCGACTCCAAATCAACTAATAGGTGAACAGAAACAGTACAGAACAGCTCCCGGGGCTACAGCAGGGAATGGACACACAGCGTAACCCAGTCTGGGCTGGTTAGTCTGACTGCGAAACTCGGCTGCGGTGAGTGAGATCCCCGAGCGGCGGGCGATTTCCCGAGCAGCCGCAGCTGCGGCGGTCCGAGCTAATCCCTCCCTCCTTCCCGGGCTGGCTGAGGGACGCGGAGAGACAAGCTACCCAGCCAAGGCGGCCGGCGCCACACTTTTGCGGGCGGCTTCGAGTCTCGGCTTCGAGTCCGCGACTACGAGTCTCGCATCAGAGGGCTATCCAGAGTCTGGGCTGTCAAGTCTGATTGCGAGACTTGGCTGCGGCGAGACCCCCGAGCAGCCGCAGCTGCGGCGGTCCGAGCTAATCCCTCCCTCCTTCCCGGGCTGGCTGAGAGACTCAGAGAGACAAGCTTCCCAGCCAAGGCGGCCGGCGCCACACTTTTGTGGGCGGCTTCGAGTCTCGGCTTCGAGTCCGCAGCTACGAGTCTCGGATCAGAGGGCTATACAAAGTCTGGGCTGGCAAGTCTGACTGCGACTCTTGGCTGCGGCGAGACCCCCGAGCAGCGCGTGATTTGCCGAGCAGCCGCAGCTGCGGCGGTCCGAGCTAATCCCTCCCTCCTTCCCGGGCCGGCTGAGAGTATCGGAGAAGCAAGTTTCCCAAGCCGAGGCAGGCGGCGCCCTTCTTTTGCGGGCGGCTTTGAGTCTCGGCTTTGAGTCCGCGGCTACAAATCTTAGATCAGAGGGCTATCCAAAGTCTGGGCTGGCTAGACTGACTGCGAGACTCGGCTGCGGTGAGACCCCCTAGCGGCGCACGATTTCCCGATCAGCGGCAGCTGCGGTGGTCCGAGCTACTCCCTCCCTCCTTTCCGGGCCGGCTGAGAGTATTGGAGAAGCAAGTTTCCCAAGCCGAGGCAGGCGGCACCCCTCTTTTGCGGGCGGCTTCGAGTCTCTGCTCCGAGTCCGCGGATACGAGTCTCGGATAGGAGGGCTATCCAAACCGCGGTAGCCCCCCCCCACGGGAGGCTTCCTGGTCCGGTGGGGAATCCCCCAGGCCCGCTGCGGCCCGCAACCAGCCACAGGGTCCCCTCAAGCCGCGGCAGCTGACGCCCCCACCACGCGCGGTCCCTGAACCAACGGAGAGAATTGGATCCGAAATCCCCAGGCCACGGAGATCGGTGACTGGGGGAGACCCATTCCAAACACTTGAGACAAACGTGTGCCACGTGCGCCACATACTGGGCAAGATAAGAAAAACAGATCCCAGAGATTTCACAGAAAAATATTACAACCTTGCTGGGTCCAACACCAAGAGAAATCTGAATAAATGCCCAGATGCCAGCAGCAGAAGAAAACTGTCCACGCTCAAAAGATTGAGAATATGGCTCAGTCAAAGGAACAAACCAATAGCTCAAATGAGACACAAGAGCTGAGACAACTAATGCTGAATATACGAACAGAAATGGAAAACCTCTTCAAAAATGAAATCGATAAATTGAGGGAGGACATGAAGAGGACATGGGCTGAACATAAAGAAGAAATAGAAAAACTGAAAAAACAAATCGCAGAACTTATGGAAGTGAAGGATAAAGTAGCAAACATAGAAAAAATAATGGATAGCTACAATGATAGATTTAAAGAGACAGAAGATAGAATTAGTGAATTGGAGGATGGAACATCTGAATTCCAAAAAGAAACAGAAACTATAGGGAAAAGAATGGAAAAATTTGAACAGGGTATCAGGGAACTCAAGGACAATATGAACCGCACAAATATACGTGTTGTGGGTGTCCCAGAAGGAGAAGAGAAGGGAAAAGGAGGAGAAAAACTAATGGAAGAAATTATCACTGAAAATTTCCCAACTCTTATGAAAGACCTAAAATTACAGATCCAAGAGGTGCAGCGCACCCCAAAGAGATTAGACCCAAATAGGCGTTCTCCAAGACACTTACTAGTTAGAATGTCAGAGGTCAAAGAGAAAGAGAAGATCTTGAAAGCAGCAAGAGAAAAACAATCCATTACATACAAGGGAAACCCAATAAGACTTTGTGTAGATTTCTCAACAGAAACCATGGAAGCTAGAAGACAGTGGGATGATATATTTAAAATACTAAAAGAGAAAAACTGCCAACCAAGACTCCTATATCCAGCAAAATTATCCTTCAAAAATGAGGGAGAAATTAAAACATTCTCAGACAAAAAGTCACTGAAAGAATTTGTGACCAAGAGACCAGCTCTGCAAGAAATACTAAAGGGAGCACTAGAGTCAGATACAAAAAGACAGAAGAGAGAGATATGGAAAAGAGTGTAGAAAGAAGGAAAATCAGATATGATATATATAATACAAAAGGCAAAATGGTAGAGGAAAATATTATCCAAACAGTAATAACACTAAATGTCAATGGACTGAATTCCCCAATCAAAAGACATAGATTGGCAGAATGGATTAAAAAACAGGATCCTTCTATATGCTGTCTACAGGAAACACATCTTAGACCCAAAGATAAACATAGGTTGAAAGTGAAAGGTTGGGAAAAGATATTTCATGCAAATAACAACCAGAAAAGAGCAGGAGTGGCTATACTAATATCCAACAAATTAGACTTCAAATGTAAAACAGTTAAAAGAGACAAAGAAGGACACTATATATTAATAAAAGGAACAATTAAACAAGAAGACATAACAATCATAAATATTTATGCACCGAATCAGAATGCCCCAAAATACGTGAGGAATATACTGCAAACACTGAAAAGGGAAATAGACTCATATACCATAATAGTTGGAGACTTCAACTCACCACTCTCATCAATGGACAGAACATCTAGACAGAGGATCAACAAAGAAATAGAGAATCTGAATATTACTATAAATGAACTAGACTTAATAGACATTTATAGGACATTACATCCCACAACAGCAGGATACACCTTTTTCTCAAGTGCTCATGGATCATTCTCAAAGATAGACCATATGCTGGGTCACAAAGCAAGTCTTAACAAATTTAAAAAGATTGAAATCTTACACAACACTTTCTCGGACCATAAAGGAATGATGTTGGAAATCAATAATAGGCAGAGTGCCAGAAAATTCACAAATACGTGGAGGCTCAACAACACACTCCTAAACAATGACTGGGTCAAAGAAGAAATTGCTAGAGAAATTAGCAAATACCTCGAGGCGAATGAAAATGAAAACACAACATATCAAAACTTATGGGACGCAGCAAAGGCAGTGCTAAGAGGGAAATTTATTGCTCTAAATGCCTATATCAGAAAAGAAGAAAAGGCAAAAATTCAGGAATTAACTATCCATTTGGAAGAACTGGAGAAAGAACAGCAAGCTAACCCCAAAGCAAGCAAAAGGAAAGAAATAACAAAGATTAGAGCAGAAATAAACGAAATTGAAAACATGAAAACAATAGAGAAAATCAATAAGGCCAGAAGTTGGTTCTATGAGAAAATCAATAAGATTGATGGGCCCTTAGCAAGACTGACAAAAAGAAGAAGAGAGAGGATGCAAATAAATAAGATCAGAAATGGAAGAGGAGACATAAATACTGACCTCACAGAAATAAAGGAGGTAATAACAGGATACTATGAACAACTTTACGCTAATAAATACAACAATTTAGAGGAAATGGACGGGTTCCTGGAAAGACATGAACAACCAACTTTGACTCAAGAAGACATAGATGACCTCAACAAACCAATCACAAGTAAAGAAATTGAAGCAGTCATTCAAAAGCTTCCTAAAAAGAAAAGTCCAGGACCAGACGGCTTCACATGTGAATTCTATCAAACATTCCAGAAAGAATTAGTACCAACTCTCCTCAAACTCTTCAAAAAAATCGAAGTGGAGGGAAAACTACCTAATTCATTCTATGACGCCAACATTACCCTCATACCAAAACCAGGCAAAGATATTACAAAAAAAGAAAACTACAGGCCGATCTCTCTAATGAATATAGATGCAAAAATCCTCAATAAAATTCTAGCAAATCGTATCCAACAACACATTAAAAGAATTATTCATCATGACCAAGTAGGATTCATCCCAGGTATGCAAGGATGGTTCAACATAAGAAAATCAATTAATGTAATACACCATATCAACAAATCAAAGCAGAAAAATCACATGATCATCTCAATTGATGCAGAGAAGGCATTTGACAAGATTCAACATCCTTTCCTGTTGAAAACACTTCAAAGGATAGGAATACAAGGGAACTTCCTTAAAATGATAGAGGGAATATATGAAAAACCCACAGCTAATATCATCCTTAATGGGGAAAAATTGAAAACGTTCCCCCTAAGATCAGGAACAAGACAAGGATGTCCACTATCACCACTATTATTCAACATTGTGTTGGAGGTTCTAGCCAGAGCAATTAGACAAGAAAAAGAAATACAAGGCATCAAAATTGGAAAGGAAGAAGTAAAACTATCACTGTTTGCAGATGATATGATACTATACGTCGAAAACCCAGAAAAATCCACAACAAAACTACTAGAGCTAATAAATTAGTACAGCAAAGTAGCAGGTTACAAGATCAACATTCAAAAATCTGTAGCATTTCTATACACTAGCAATGAACAAGCGGAGGGGGAAATCAAGAAACGAATCCCATTCACAATTGCAACTAAAAGAATAAAATACCTAGGAATAAATTTAACTAAAGAGACAAAAAACCTATATAAAGAAAACTACAAAAAACTGCTAAAAGAAATCACAGAAGACCTAAACAGATGGAAGGGCATACCGTGTTCATGGATTGGAAGACTAAATATAGTTAAGATGTCAATCCTACCTAAATTGATTTACAGATTCAATGCAATACCAATCAAAATCCCAACAACGTATTTTTCAGAAATAGAAAAACCAATAAGCAAATTTATCTGGAAGGGCAGGGTGCCCCGAATTGCTAAAAACATCTTGAGGAAAAAAAACGAAGCTGGAGGTCTTGCACTGCCTGACTTTAAGGCATATTATGAAGCCACAGTGGTCAAAACAGCATGGTATTGGCATAAAGATAGATATATCGACCAATGGAATCGAATAGAGTGCTCAGATATAGACCCTCTCATCTATGGACATTTGATCTTTGATAAGGCAGTCAAGCCAACTCACCTGGGACAGAACAGTCTCTTCAACAAATGGTGCCTAGAGAACTGGATATCCATATGCAAAAGAATGAAAGAAGACCCATATCTCACACCCTACACAAAAGTTAACTCAAAATGGATCAAAGATCTAAACATTAGGTCTAAGACCATAGAACAGTTAGAGGAAAATGTCGGGAGATATCTTATGAATCTTACAATTGGAGGCGGTTTTATGGACCTTACACCCAAAGCAAGAGCACTGAAGAAGGAAATAAATAAATGGGAACTCCTCAAAATTAAACACTTTTGTGCATCAAAGAACTTCATCAAGAAAGTAGAAAGACAGCCTACACAATGGGAATCAATATTTGGAAACGACATATCAGATAAAGGTCTAGTATCCAGAATTTATAATGAGATTGTTCAACTCAACAACAAAAAGGCAGCCAACCCAATTACAAAATGGGAAAAAGACTTGAATAGACACCTCTCAGAGGAGGAAATACAAATGGCCAAAAGACACATGAAGAGATGCTCAATGTCCCTGGCCATTAGAGAAATGCAAATCAAAACCACAATGAGATATCATCTCACACCCACCAGAATGGCCATTATCAACAAAACAGAAAATGACAAGTGCTGGAGAGGATGCGGTGAAAGAGGCACACTTATCCACTGTTGGTGGGAATGCCAAATGGTGCAACCACTGTGGAAAACAGTTTGGCGGTTCCTCAAAAAGCTGAATATAGAATTGCCATACGACCCAGCAATACCATTGCTGGGAATCTACTCAAAGGAATTAAGGGCAAAAACTCAAACAGACATTTGCACACCAATGTTTATAGCAGCGTTATTTACAATTGCAAAGAGATGGAAACAGCCAAAATGGCCATCAACAGACGAGTGGCTAAACAAACTGTGGTATATACATACGATGGAATATTATGCAGCTTTAAGGCAGGATAAACTTATGAAGCATGTAATAACATGGATGGATCTAGAGAACATTATGCTGAGTGAGTCTAGCCAAAAACTAAAAGACAAATACTGTATGGTCCCAATGATGTGAATCGACACTCGAGAATAAACCTGGAATATGTCATTGGTAACAGAGTTCAGCAGGAGTTAGAAACAGGGTAAGATAATGGGTAACTGGAGCTGATGGAATACAGACTGTGCAATAGGACTAGATACAAAAACTCAAAAATGGACAGCACAATAATACCTAATTGTAAAGTAATCATGTTAAAATACTGAACGAAGCTGCATCCGAGCGATAGGTTCTTGTTTTGTTTTGTTTTGTTTGTTTTGTTCTTATTATTATTACTTTTATTTTTTTTCTCTATATTAACATTCTATATTTTTTTCTGTTATACTGCTAGTTCTTCTAAACCGATGGAAATGTACTAAGAAACGATGATCATGCATCTATGTGATGATGTTAAGAATTACTGATTGCATATGTAGAATGGTATGATGTCTAAAAAAAAAAAAAAAAAATGGTCAGCACAATACTGCCTAACTGTAATGTAATTATGTTGGAACGCTGAATGAAGCTGCATCTGATCTATAGTTTTTTTTTTTCTTTCTCTTATATATTTTTGTACTTTTTATTTTTATTTGTGTTTTCTCTGTGTTATCACTTTATTTCTTTTTCTGTTGTCGTGCTATTTCTTTCTCTAAATCGATGCATATGTACTGAGAAATGATGACCATACACCTATGTGATGATATTAAGAATTACTGATTGCATATGTAGAATGGATTGATTTCTAATGTTGTGTTAGTTAATTTTTTTAATTAATAAAAAAAATAAAATTAAATTAAAAAAAAAAAAAGGAGATCAAGAAGACAGCAGAAGAGCACAAAGAGGAATTTGAAAGAATAAACAGAAAAATAGCAGATATCACAGAGATTAAAGACTCTGTTGGCCAAATAAAAAACATACTAGAGGCACTCAACACCAGATTTGAAGAGACAGAAGAAAGAATAAATGATATAGAGGACAGGATAATTGACTTCAAAGACTCAAAACAGCAAATGGCAAAAAAGATGGAAAAAACTGAACAGGAACTCAGGGAAATGATAAACAAAACAAAGTAAACAAATATAAGAATCATCGGTGTCCCAGGAGGAGAAGAGAGGAATAAAGAGCTAGGAAGATGTTCTAGTTTGCTAACTGCTGGAATGTAATATACCAGAAACAGAATGGCTTTTAAAAGGGGGGGAATTTAATAAGTTGCTAGTTTACAGTTCTAAGACTGAGAAAAATGTCCCAATTAAAACATGTCTGTAGAAATGTCCAATCTAAGGCATCCAGAGAAAGATACCTTGGTTCAAGAAGGCTGATTAAGGATGAAGTTCAGGGTTTCTCTCTCAAGTAGAAGGGCACATGGTGAACACAGTCAGAGTTTCTCTCTCATTTGGAAAGGCATATGGAGAACATGGTCAGGGTTCCCCTCTTATCTGGAAGGGTACATGGGGAACACAGCATCATCTGCTAGCTTCTTCTCCTTGGCTTCCTGTTTCATGAAGCTTCCTGGGAGGCATTTTCCTTCTTCATCTCCAAAGATTGCTAGCTGGTGGACTCTGCTTCGTATGTCTATGCTGTTCTGCTTTGCTCTCTCTGAATCTCTTTCATTCTCCAAAATGTTTCCTCTTTTATAGGACTTCAGAAATTAATCAAGATCCACCCAAATGGGTGGAGACGTGCCTCTACCTAATCCAGTTTAACAGCCACTCTTGATTAAATCACAACTTCAGGGAGATGATCTAATTACAGTTTCAAACATACAATACTGAATAGGGATTAAAAGAAATGGTTGCCTTTACAAAATGGGATTAGGATTAAAACATGGCTTTTCTAGGGTACATACATCATTTTAAACCAGCACAGAAGAGTAGCTGAGGATATAATGGGGGAAAAACTTCCTAACCCTCATAAAGAACATAAATATACAAGTCAAAGAAGCCTAAAAAACTCCAAACAGAATAAATCCCAATAGGCCTTCCCCAGAACACATACTGTCACATGCCTGTCAAACGTTGAAGAGAAGCAGAAAATCTTGAAAGCTACAAGGGAAAAACAATCTACTTCATACAAGGGAAATCAAATAAGACTGAGTTCAGACTACTCAACTAGCACCCTGGAGGCAAAAAGGCAGTGGCATGATATATTCAAAATACTGAAAGAGAAAGACATCCAGCCAAGAATTCTGTACCCAGCCAAACTGTCCTTCAAAACTGAAGAAAAGATCAAAGGTTTCACAGCAAAGAAGTCCTGAAAGAATTTGTCAACAAGAAACCGGCCTTACAAGAAACACTAAAAGGAGTTCTGCCAGCTGAAAAAAAAAGGCAGGAAAGGGAGGTCTAGGAGGAGGGCACAGAATTGAAGAGTACCACTACAGGTAATTTAAAGAATAGAAAAAGAAAGAGGGAAAAGAATATATAGATCTGACAAATAAAATAAAAAAGATGAAATGATGGAATCAAGAAACACCTTTTCAGCAATAATGTGGAATGTTAACAGAATAAACTTACCAATTAAAAGATACAGATTGGGAGAATGGATTAAGAAACATAATCCAGCTATACACTACTTTCAAGAGACTCACTTTATTTTTTATTTTATTTATTAATTTAAAAAATTAACAACAAACAAAAACATTAACATATCATTCCATTCTACATATATAATCAGTAATTCTTAATATCATCACATAGTTGCATATTCATCATTTCTTAGAACATTTGCATCGATTTAGAAAAAGAAATAAAAAAATAACAGAAAAAAAGATTATATCCCTCACCCCTCGCTTTCATTTATCACTAGCATTTCAAGCTAAATTTATTTTAACATTTGTTCCCCCTATTATTTATTTTTATTCCATATGTTCTACTCGTCTGTTGATATGGTAGATAAAAGGAGCATCAGACACAAGGTTTTCACAATCACACAGTCACACTGTGAAAGCTATAACACTGTTCAATCACCATCAAGAAACATGGCTACTGGAACACAGCTCTACGTTTTCAGGCAGTTCCCTTCAGCCTCTCCACTACGTCTTGAACAACAAGGTGATATCTACTTAATGTGTAAGAATAACCTCCAGGATAACCTCTCGACTCTGTTTGGAATCTCTCAGCCATTGACACTTTATTGTCTCATTTCGCTCTTCCCCCTTTTGGTCAAGAAGGTTCTCTCAATCCCTTGATGCTGAGTCTCAGCTCATTCCAGGAGATCCTGGAAAGAGACTCATTTTAGACACAAGGATACAAAGTGAAAGGATGGAAAAAGATTTTCCATGCAAGTTGTAATTAAAAGAAAGCAAGAGTAGCTATACTGATATCAGACAAAATAGACTTTAATGTAAAGACATCATAAGAAACAAAGGAGGATACTATATACTAATTAAAGGGTCAATTCACCAAAAAGATATAACAATCATAAATGTGTATGCTCCCAATCAAGGAGCTCCAAAGTACATGAGACAAACATTGGCAAAACTGAAGGGAGTGATAAGATGTTTCAACAATAATAGTAGGAGACGTCAATACACCACTCTCCTCTATAGATAAAACAACCAAATAGAAGATCAACAAGGAAACAGAGAAGTCAAATAACTTGATAAATGAATTACATCTAACAGACATATATAGGTGCTTTGCATCCCAAAGCACAAGGTTATACATTCTTCTCTAGTGCTCATGGAACATTCTCCAGGATAGATCATATGCTGGGGCACAAAACAGGTCTTTATAAATTTAAAAATACTGAAATTATTCAAAGCACATTCTCTGATCACAATGGGGTGAAGCAGGATCTCAATAATCACCAAAGAACGAGAACATTCACAAATATATGGAGATTAAAAAACACACTCTTAAACAACCAGTGTGTAAGAACAGAGTCAAAGAAGAAACTGCTAGAGAAATCAGTAACTATCTGGAGATGAATGAAAAAAGAGAATACAACTTATTAGAACTTATGGGATGGGGCAAAGGCTGTGCTGAAAGGGAAATTTATTGCCTTAAATGCCTATATTAAAAAGTAAGAAAGAGCAAAAATCGAGGATTTAACAGCAAACCTGGAGGAACTTGAGAAAGAACAGCAAATTAACCCCAAAGCAAATAGGAGAAGAGGAATAACAATGATTAAAGCAGAGATGAATGAATGGGAGAACAAAAGAACAACAGAAAGACTCAATAAAACCAAAATCATTAAAATTGATGGGCCACTAGCAAGACTGACAAAGAAAAAAAGAAAGAGGATGCAAATAAACCAAATCAGAAACAAGAAGGGATGCGTTACCACTGACCCTGAAGAAATCATAAGAGGATACTATGGAAACTATACGCCAACAAATTAGACAACTTAGATGAAATGGATAAAACTCCTGGAGAAATGCAAACAAGCTACACTGATTCAGGAAGAAATAGAAGATCTTAACAAACCAATCACAAGTAAAGAGATTCAATCAGTCATCAAAAATCTTCCTACAAAGAAAAGCCCAGGGCCAGATGGCTTCATAGCAGAATTTTATCAAACATTCCAGAAAGAATTAACACCAATCCTGATCAAAATTTTCCCAAAAATTGAGGAAGAAGGAACTCTACCTAACTCATTTTATGAAGCTAATATCATTTTAATATCAAACTGGGTAAAGATGCTATAAAAAAGAAAAACTACAGGCCAATCTCCCTAATGAACAAAGACGCAAAAATTCTCAATAAAATATTAGCAAATCGAATCCAACAACACATTAAAAGAATTATACACCATGACCAAGTGGGGTTTATACCAGGAATGCAAGAATGGTTCAACACAACAAAATCAATTAATGTAATACAGCACATTAACACATGAAAAGGGGAAAACCACATGATCATCTCAAGTGATGCTGAAAAAGCATTCGACAAAATTTAGCATCATTTTCTGATAAAAACACTCCAAAAGATAGGAATCAAAGATAACTACCTCAATATGATAAAGGGAATATTTGAAAAACTGATAGCCAGTCTTGCACTCAATGGAGAGAGACTGAAAGCCTTCTCCCTAAGATCAGGTACAAAACAAGGATGCCCACTGTAACCACTATTATTCAACATTGTACTAGAAGTTCTAGCTAGAGCAGTCAGGCAGGACAAAGAAATTAAAGGCATCCAAACTGGAAAGAAAAAGTAAAACTGTCATTATTTGCAGATGATATGATGCTATACTTGGAAGATCCTGAGAAATCTACAGCAAAGTTACTTGAGCGAATAAACAAATTCAGCAAGGTGGCGGGATATAAAATTAATGGCAAAAATCAGTAACATTTCTATACACAAGTAATGAGTTAGCTGAGGAGTCAGTTAAGGAAAAAAATCCATTTAAAATAGGAACTAAAAGAATTAAATACTTAGGAATGAACTTAACTAGGAATGTAAAGGACTTGTATACAGAAAACTACGTAATACTCCAAAAAGAAATCAAAGGAGATCTAAATAGGTGGAAAGACATTCCCTGTTCATGGATAGGAGGGTTAAATATAGTTAAGATGTCAATTCTCCCCAAATTGATTTTCAGATTCAACACAGTATCAATCAAAATTTCAACAACATACTTTGAAGATTTGGAAAAGCTAACTACTAAATTCATCTGGAAGGGAAAGAGACCCCGAATAGCTAAAAGCATCCTAAAAATGAAGAATGAATGGGGGGGGGGGGGGAATACTCCCTGACTTTAAAACCTATTATAAAGTAACAGTGGTGAAAACAGCATGGTACTGGCACAAAGACAGAAGCACTGACCAAAGGAATCGAATTGAGAGTGCAGAAATAGACCACCAAATCTATGGTCAACTGATTTTTTTACAAGGCCCCCAAATCCTCTGAACTGGGACAAAATAGTCTTTTCAATAACTGGGCATGGAACAACTGAACATCAATAGCCAAGAGAATGAAAGAGGACCCCTATCTTACACCCTACACAAAAACTAACTCAAAGTGGATCAAATACCTAAATATAAGAAGTAGCACCTTAAAGCTTCTAGAAGTAAATGCAGGGAAACATCTTCAAGACCTAGTAATAGGAGGTAACTTCCTAAACTTTACACCCGAAGCACAAGCAACAAAAGAAAAAATAGATAAATGGGAACTCCTCAAAATCAAATGCTTCTGCACCTCAAAAGACTTTGTCAAAAAGGTGAAGAGGCAGCCAACTCAATGGGAGAAAATATTCGGATATCATATCAGACAAAGGTTTGATTTCCTGTATATACAAAGAAATCATACAACTCAACAACAAAAGAACAAAAACAACCCAATTATAAAATGGGCTAAAGATATGAATAGGCATTTTTCTGACGAGCAAATACAGATGGCTCAAAAGCACATGAAAAGATGCTCATTTTCACTGGCTACAAGGGAAATGCAGATCAAGACTACAATGAGATACCACCTCACACCTATAAGAATGGCTGCTATAAAGCAATCAGGTAACTATAAATGTTGGAGAGGATGTGGAGATACTGGGACATTTATGCACTGCTGGTGGGAATGTACAATGATGCAACCACTATGGTAGACTGTTTGGTGGTTCCTTAGGAAACTAAATATCGAGTTGCCCTATGACTCAGCAATAGCACTACTTGGTATATACCCAGAAGAGCTGAAAGCAATGACACAGACATTAGCACACTGATGTTCACAGCAGCATTATTCACGATCGCCAAAAGATGGAAAGAAACCAAATTCCCATCAACAGACGAGTGGATCAACAAAATGTGGTATATACATACAATGAAATATTATGCAGCAGTAAGACAAAATGACATCCTGAAGCACATGACAAGATGGATGAGTCTTGAGGACATAATGCTGAGCGAAACCAGCCACAGGCAAAAGGACAGATACTGTGTGATTCCACTTTTATGACCAGCATAAAGGTATACTCAGAGACTTATAATACAGAATACAGAGGACTTAGAGATATATGAAAGCTAGAGAGGGGTGAACCATTAGCTAATGAGGTTGAAATCCAATGTAAAGGAATGGGTAGGAATGGAGGTGCTTCTCTAGTAGGTCTAGAAGTAATATTACCATATTGAAGATGAACAAGATTGAAAGGGGTTATATAGACCTATGTGCCCCACTGACTCACATTAGAAAAAGAATGAGTTCTTGCAAGAATTACTTCAAAGATATGATTCTTGTATAAAGAGTGTTTAAGTCCAGGGCACAGGGGGGAACACTGCTATTGCATGCTATGAGCTATGTTCCAAAGGAAACCATCAGCATTACCACAGCAACAGCAGAGGTAAATAATGGGGTGAGGAACAAGAGTTAAGAGGAAATTTAGACTTACTATTTGGTGATGGGGTGTTTATTGGTTTTCTGTCTCTTGGGAACAATGAAACTATCTAAAATTGAGAATGTTGATGGACTGCGGACTTTGGGCCCTCTATATGATGCCCAATGAATGCAGGTGGCTGCAGGATGCACTGACGGAGTAGTAGAATGGCGAATGATGGTGTATACTTCTGAACGAAGGCTGTGCTGCTACAAAAAGGCATGCAACAATGTGAATGAACATGTGGGACATTTGGTGAGACAAAATAAGCCAGAAACAAAAAAAACAACAATGGTATGGTCACTTTTAGAAAATGTTTACAAGAAAACAGCAGCCTAGATTATAAGCTTTTAGAGCAGACACATTAAGTCTGGAGTGGTGATTATTATTTCTGGATTTTGAAAGGCTGGTTTATATAAATAGCCTGATATTTAGAGATAAGGACAAAGCTGTACAGGTTGGAGTTAAAGTACTTCAAAATATAGGGGTAAGGAAGACAGTGTCTGTATTTTAGAACCACACATACTCTTTGAGACCAATGGAAGAAAGGTTTATTTGATGTGGAACTGAAATTTTCTGTAGTCCATAATCCAATTCAATCTATCTGTATAGCTAATTTGAACAACTGAAACAAGAGAGCACAGAATGAAAAAGCAGTTCTTTAATCCTGTATAGATTATTGTAATGCCTGGAAACATCCCCGAGTATATTAACCAGAAAATCAAAACGTATTGGCAAAGTCCCCTGGCGGGGGGGGGGGGGGAGAAAGAACATGGAACTATTAAACCTTACCATCAGGGAATCCCCTGATACTGTGTCACACTTTAGGGACACCCAAATCAATAGGCCATGCCCTCAATCACGAGGTTTAATCTTGTGAAGCTTATGTAGGTAGCATAGAAGCTTAGACTACCTACAGGCACGCCTAAGAGTTACTTCTGGAGGACTCTGTTGTTGCTCTGATGTGGCTTCAATCTCTCTAAAACCAACTCGGCAAGTGAAATCATTGCCCTCCCTTCTACATAGGACATGACATCCAGGCGACATGGGAGACATGGCGACATGGGAGAGGACTCCCAGGGATGAATCCAGACCTGGCACCATGGGATCAACAATTACATCCGGATCAAATGGAGGAAAAGAAGTACAATTAATAAAGTATCAGTGGCAGAGAGCGCTCAAATAGAGTCAAGAGGTTACTCTGGAGGTTGTTTACACAAGCTTCAGGTAGACTGTGCTACCTATCATAACCTGCCAACCCCCAATTGGGACCACTCCAGCCAATCTTAAAGAATACCTAGAGCAATTTATAAGATTCCACAAGGGTTCCAGGCACAAGAGTAACTTTCCAGAAATCTACAGCCCCCAGATGGGTCCAAGGTCCAGATAAGTCCAGACACCTAGCCCAGCCTCTCCAGAACATCAGATAGTTCCATCTCCCAACCCCATATCAGTGTCAGACCCTTCCAATATCATAAATTTAGAATTGCCATAGCCCAAACAACCCCAATGAGAGGTATGGAAAGATCAAAGGTGATGGTGGAATTATACATAGAAGACAGGACTTAACAAATGAATATGACTGCTGAATCATTAAGTTGATATCTCTTTTAGTTTCCAGTACTTTAGAGCAGCTAGAGGTAAAAACCTAAAATTGTGAAATTGCATATTTTCATAGAAATATGAAAGAATTGTATGGTAGCCCATGACAAACTCTGGGATCTATCTTGTAACCACTTTTTCAAGAGTGCTTTGAAAACTATTGCTTTTTTATTTTTTTGCTTTATATATGTGTTATACTATGCAATCAAAAAAGTTGAAAAAAAAGTTAGAAACAAAAGAGAAAAATAAGTTTCAAAATAAAAAAAATAATAAAAAACTCATAAAGTTGCCTTGCATGTACAGTGAAATGTGTACTACAGGCTATAGGGAAGTACCTGAAACTGTTGAAGTGTGTTCCAGTAGCCTTGATTCTTTTTTTTTTTTTTAACTTTTATTAATTAAAAAAAAATTAAACAAAAAACATTTAGATATCATTCCATTCTACATATACAATCAGTAATTCTTAATATCATCACATAGTTGCATAGTCATCATTTCTTAGTACATTTGCACTGATTTAGAAAAAGAAATAAAAAGACAACAGAAAGAGAAATAAAATGATAATAGAGAAAAAAAAACTATACGTACCATACCCCTTACCCCTCGCTTTCATTTACCACTATTTCAAACTGAATTTATTTTAACATTTGTTCCCCTTATTATTTATTTTTATTCCATATGTTCTACTCTTCTGTTAATATAGTAGCTGAAAGGAGCATCAGACATAAGGTTTTCACATTCACAGAGCCCCATTGTGAAAGCTATATCATTGTTCAGTCATCATCAAGAAACATGGCCAGGGCGGGCCGCGGTGGCTCAGCGGGCAAGAGTGCTTGCCTGCCATGCCGGAGGACCCCGGTTCGATTCCCGGCCCCAGCCCATGTAAAAAACAAACAAACAAACAAAATATAATAAAACAAGAAAATGTTTAAAGATGTTTCCCTTTCTTCCATCCTTCCTTCCTTCTCTCTGTCTTTCCTTCCCTTCCTCCCTCTCTCTTTAAAAAAAAAAAAAGAAACATGGCCAGTAGCCTTGATTCTTGAAGAAGACTGTTTATATAGCTTTTACAATGGGGCTGTGTGAATGTGAAAACCCTGTGTCTGATGCTCCTTTTATGCAGGGTATGGATAGATGAGTTTAAAAAAATGATAAAAGATAAATAAATATAAAGGGAGATAGAGGGTAAAAATTAGGTAGATTGAAATACTGGTGGTCAATGAAATGAAAAGGGGAAGGGGTATTGGGACGTATGAGTTATTTTTTCTTTTTACTTCTTTTTCTGGAGTGATGTAAATGTTCTAAAAATGATCATATAATTATGTGATGATATTGTGAGACACTGCATAATATGGCTGGACTGTAGGTATGTAGTTGTTTCTCAATAAAGATATTTTTTTTAAAGTAAATCAAATTCAGGTTTGCTTTCGGTAGACATTGAGATTATTTTATGAAGAAAGCAAGAATTTACAAATTAATGTACATGTTTTGTCACCATCAAGTAAAAAAAAAAATTTATTTTTCCAGAATTTTATATGAGATGAAAACTTTGGAATGAATATTTTCACTAACTCAAATTTTTAGTATTTCTGTAAAGATTTTTTTTAACTAGGTTTTCTAGTTCGCTAGCTGCCAGAATGCAATATACCAGAAGCAGAATGGCTTTTAAAAAGGAGAACTTAATAAGTTGCTAGTTTACAGTTCTAAGGCCGAGAAAATGTCCCAATTAAACCAAGTCTATAAAATGTCCACTCTAAGGCATCCAGGGAAAGATAAATTGGTTCAGGAAGCTCGATGAAGTTCAGGGTTTTTCTTTCAAGTGAGACGGTACATGGCAAACACAGTCAGGGCTTCTTTCTCAGCTGGAAGGGCACATGGCGAACACGGTGTCATCAGCTAGCCTTCTCTCCTGGCTTCTGGTTTCATGAAGCTCCCTGGGAGGCATTTTACTTCTTCACCTCCCAAAGTCACTGGCTCAGGGACTCTCTGCTTCATGGTGCTGCAGCATTCTCTGCTCTCTCCGAATCGCCTTCATTCTCCAAAATGTTTCCTCTTTTATAGGGCTCCAGAAACTTATCAAGACCCACCCAAATGAGTGGAGTCATGTCGTCACCTAATCCAGTTTAACAACCACTCTTGATTAAATCACATCTCCGGGGAGATGATCTAATTATAATTTCAAATACACAATGCTGAATAGGGATTAGAAGAAACGGCTGCCTTTACAAAATGGGATTAGGATTAAAACATGGCTTTTCTAGGGTCCATACATCATTTCAAACCAGCACACTAGGTCTCACTTCATAAGCAACAGTCTTAATATGAACATCAATAAAAATTATTTCAATTAATTAACACAATTAGCTAATAGTATTTAAGATGATTACAAAATTCAAAATTAGTAAAATAATCAAAGGTAAAACAGAACCATCAACAAGAAAAGAACCACACTGATCATTTTCATCCAAAGGTTTTGTTCAACTAATTTCCCTGTATTTAATCCTTTCAATATGCTTTATAACTGCTATTATTAAAGAAGTCCTTTCACTTAACCAACAGTCTGACAGAGATTAAATAATTTGCCCCAAAGTCTAATAAATAGCAGAGTCAGGATTCAAACCAAAGGCAGTCTTTGACTTTAAAATGTCATTAATTTATATAAAAAAAATTAATATATGTAGGATGTATAAGGAAGAGTTAGATAAATACAATACCAATGAATCACTTTCTCCTGATTGTGACCAAAGTTTCCCAATTAATTAAAACAACTCACATTTTCCTATGATTTTCAACACTTAGTCCCAATTTAGAAAAAAATCTAAAAACGGAATCATGTTAAATTTGTACACAGGTCTCTGTATATAGATGTCTTCCTCCCACACAATATCCATCATCCTGATAAGTGATTTTGTGCTGAAAGAAGATATGCCTAATATTTTTTGCTTAAATAAAATGTCTCATCATAATAAATATTGAAGGAATCATGTAATTACGCATCAAACAGTTAACATACTAATATGAAGCAACTTAGATAAGATGTTGTCTATCTATTTTGCCTAGCAAAATAATAGGCAAGCACCAGTATGTCATTCCCTTCAGTTTGTTAACAGGTGGCTCCATTTGTGTTGCTCCCGGCTCTGAAGACACACTCTAGGTTGAGTTTATGCTCTAGCCCTTGTTTGCTGGTGTTGACTAGAGGACGTTGCAGGCCTTTCATGATCTAGCCCCTGCCAAGTTCTCGGGTCTCATTCTCCCCTCTCCCAGCCTTGCACTTAACCCTCCAAACAACTCCAAACAGCAGCTTGGAGAAAACCCATATTTCCCATGCTGTTTCTCTTTTATTCTTTCACTGTCACCAAACCTGGCAAACCTTTTTCCCTGACCTATTGATCCATTTTATGGCCAAGTGTCCTTTATGAGCCCATCTCTCAGCGGCATTTGACCCAGCAGACCTCAGTAACCTATCTGGAACTCTTTTCCTGGTGTCTGAGACACCCCATTTTCATGGTTTTTCTCCTACCTCTCAAACCACTCCTTTTAAAATTTTCTGTGACAGTTCTACCTTCTCTATGTAACCTCTAAATGTTGGAATAGCCTGGAGCTCTGAGCTGAGCCTCTTCTCTCGTCTAATATGGTATTAACAGTACAGGCTTGAGACTTCCAGGTCAAGATGGCGGCTTAACAATGTGCGCATTTTAGTTCGTCCTCCAGAACAACTACTAAATAACCAGAAACAGTACAGAACAGCTCCTGGGGCCACTTCAGTGACCGGACACACAGTGTACCCCAGTCTGTGGTATATACATACAATGGAATATTATGCAGCTTTAAGACAGGATAAACTTATGAAGCATGTAATAACATGGATGGACCTAGAGAACATTATGCTGAGTGAGTCCAGCCAAAAACTAAAGGACAAATACTGTATGGTCCCACTGATGTGAACGGACATTCGAGAATAAACTTGGAATATGTCATTGGTAACCGAGTCCAGGAGGAGTGAGAAACAGGGTAAGATAATGGATAATTGGAGCTGAAGGGATACAGACTGTGCAACAGGACTAGATACAAAAACTCAAAAATGGACAGCACAATAATACCTAATTGTAAAGTAATCATGTTAAAACACTGAATGAAGCTGCATCTGAGCTATAGGTTTTTTTTTTTTTTACTATTATTACTTTTATTTCTTTTCTCTATATTAACATTCTATATCTTTTTCTGTTGTGTTGCTAGTTCTTGTAAACCAATGCAAATGTACTAAGAAACGATGATCATGCATCTATGTGATGATTTTAAGAATTACTGATTGCATATGTAGAATGGTATGATTTCTAAATGTTGGGTTAATTTCTTTTTTTCCATTAATTAATAAAAAAAAATGAGGGAGAAATTAAAACATTTTCAGACAAAAAATCACTGAGAGAATTTGTGACCAAGAGACCAGCTCTGCAAGAAATACTACAGGGAGCACTAGAGACAGATACGAAGACAGAAGAGAGGTGTGGAGAAGAGGAAGACTATGAGTAAAGGTAAAAAGAAGGAAAATTAGATATGACACATAAAATCCAGAAGGCAAAAGAGCAGAAGAAAGTACTACCCATGTAGTAATAACACTGAATGTTAATAGATTCAACTCCCCAATCAAAAGATGTAGACTGGCAGAATGGATTACAAAACAAGACCCATCTATATGCTGTCTCTACTCAAAGGACATGAGGGCAAGGACACAAATGGACATTTGCACAGCAATGTTTATAGCAGCATTATTTACATTTACCAAGAGATGGAAGCACCCAAAATGTCCATCAACAGACAGTTGGCTAAACAAACTGTGGCATATACATAAGATGGAATATTATGCAGCTGTAAGACAGAATAAAGTTATCAAGTATGTAACAATATAGATATACCTTAAGGACATTATGCTGAGTGTGATTAGCCAAAACAAAAGGACAAATATGGTATGGTCTCACTGATATGAACTGACATTAGTGAATAAACTTGGAATATTTCCTTGGTAACAGAGACCATCAGGAGATAGAAATAGGGTAAGATATTGGGTAATTGGAGCTGAAGGGATACAGATTGTACAACAGGACTGAATATAAAAACTCAGAAATAGACAGCACAATATTACCTAAGTGTAATACAATTATGTTAAAACACTAAATGAAGCTGCATGTGAGAATGATAGAGGGAGGAGGGCTGGTATAATCTAGGAATGCCTAGAGTGTATAATGATAATGACTAAATGTACAAATTTAAAAAAGTTTTTGCATGAGGAAGAACAAAATAATGTCATTACTGCAGTGTGCTGAAAATAGATGATAATTAATATTTAAAATTTTCAACTTATGTGTGAGACTAAAGCAAAAAGTGTTTATTTGGTACAAATTTATATTTAGACTAGTGCATCTCCTAATATAACCTATGCAGATAGTTGGTTGAACACCTTAAGTACATGGAACTTTGGGTAGGACATGAGATTTTGTTGGTTTGTCCAGGTGATGCCCTGATGAATCCCAGAGTGATACGATCAGTGAGTGGAAAAGTATTTGCAAAGTCCCCTTTGAGGAATGGTGAGAACAGGAGAAAACTCGATTTCCCCAAGTTGAATTCTTGATATTCTCAGAAGCAGTGTGGACAACCAAAGTTATAGGTTGAGACCCCAGTCTTGGGGTTTGTTCATATGAAACTTACCCCCCCAGGGGATGGGTCAAGCCTACTTAAAATTAGGCCTAAGAGTCATCCCCAAGAGAACCTCTTTTGTTGCTCAGATGTGGCCTCTCTCTCCAGCCAACATAGCAGGTAAACTCACCACCCTCCCCCTGTCTACGTGGGACATGACTCCCAGGGGTGTGGATCTTCCTGGCAATGTGGGACAGAAATCCCAGAATGAGCTGAGATTCAGCATCAAGGGACTGAGAAAAACTCTAGAATGAGCTAAGACCCAGCATCAAGGGACTGTGAAAACCTTCTCGACCAAAAGGGAGAAGAGTGAAATGAGACAAAGTGTGAATGGCTGAGAAATTCCAGAGTCCAGAGGTTATCCTGGAGGCTATTCTTACGCATTAAGTAGATACCACCTTGTTATTCAAGATGTAAAGGAGAGGCTGGAAGGAACTGCCTGAAAATGTAGAGCTGTGTTCCAGTAGCCATGTTTCTTAATGATGATTGTATAATGGTATAGCTTTCACAATGTGACTGTGTGATTGTGAAAACCTTGTGTCTGATTCTCCTTTTATCTATGTTGTCAACAGATGAGTAGAACATGTGGAATAAAAAAAAATAATAGGGGGAACAAATGTTAAAATAAATTTAGTTTGAAATGCTAGTGATCAATGAAAGGGAGGGGTAAGGGGTACGGTATGTAAAATTTTTTTTTTCTGTTTTTATTCCTCTGTTTCTTTTTATTTCTTTTTCTGAATTGATGCAAATGTTCTGGGAAATGATCATGATGATGAATATGCAACTATGTAATGATATTGTGAATTGCTGAGTGTATGTGTTGGGAATGTTTGTGTTTCTTTCTTGTAATTTTTTTTTTATTAATAAAATATTTAAAAATATATTACTCTTAACTACAAAAAAAAAAAAAAAGAGTACAGGCTTTAGGACCAGACTGTCTCATTTGTTGCTTACTGGCTCTGTGGCTTGCTTGTGCCTCGGTTTCTTCTTCTACAATAAGGGTATTAATAATGCCTACCACACAAAATTATATGAGGATTAAATCAACCAATACATGCAAAGCAGAACAATGATTGGCCCATTGAAGGCAGCTATCATCAGTATTATGATGATGATTAGATATCACTTGTTATTTTTATATTTACACTGTATCTCACCCACTCTCTTGACTTTGAATATAAATTTTTCCCAAATTTCTATGTCTAGTCTAGACCTTTTTTACTGAACTCCAGAAGCAGAGACACAAATAACTGCCTGAGATCTTTATCTAAATGTCTCATAGGAATCTTAAATTTAACAAGTCCAAAACAGAATTCTTCCCCAATTTCCTTTCAAATCTGTCCTTCCTGCAGCTCTCCCATCTCTATAATAAACAGACACCTCCACCTAGCTAGTTATTCCTGGGAGAAAGGTGATCCTTAACATCACCCTTTCCTTCACCCCTATATCAAATCCATCACTAATCCTACCTCTATACCTGAGGTAGGTGTACCTGAATATACAGCTGTATTCAGTCGACCTCTCTTCATCTCTGTGGCCACCATCTAAGTCCTAGCACCATTATCTCTCACTTTGATCCAGGAAATAACTTTCAAGCTTTCCCACTTCATTTCCTGTATAGCAGCCAAAGTGATCTGTTTGAAATGAAAAATCTGATGATGTCTCACCCTTGCTTAAAACTTCTTAATAACTTGGGATAAAATGGAGAATCTTCATATAATCTCCAAGTGCCTCTTATTATTTTGTACCTGCCTTCTTCTCTAGCCTCATCTCACATTTCCCACTATATCAACTGTTGACCTCCTCTCTCTGCCCCACCGGTTTTCCCCCGATTGCTTAAACAAGCCAAGCTACCTCAAACGTGAAGATCTTCCCACAGGTGCTTTCTCTTGGCCTGGAACACCTTGCTCATGCATAGTCTGGCTGATTCCTGTTTATCCTTCACATCTAGCTTAATGTGTTACTTGGAAAGATCTTCCCTACTTCTCCATCTAAGTTAAGTCCACCTGTTATACTTTTTCACAGAAACCTGTTCTTTCTCCTCACTACAAAAACCATGAGGACAGGATCTGTGCCTGTTTTGCTCAAAACTGATGCCCAGGCTCAAAATAATGCCTGATTTATAACAGGTGCCCAATGAACACATTGAATAAATGGATCTTCTATTTCATCAAACCTAAGATACCACCAATAATAAGATGCATTCCTGATGTGAAAAAATGTGCGTGCCATAATTGAATAAATACAGAACATTAATATAGTATACATTGTTCCTAGCCTCATTTTTGACTATTTATCTCCAAGTTGTTTTTTTCTTCTTGTCTTTTCTTTAATTCTTTATATTTCCCCACCGTAACTTTGATGATCTCTTTTTATTTTTTAACTTTTTATTTGAAATACTTCCAAACTTACAAAACAGTTACAAATATAATACAAACCCAATACAGAGGCCTCAACACACCCCCCTACACCCCAGATACCCAGATCAACAATTTTAATATTTTGCCACATTTGTTGTACCAGTGTAACATCTACCTATTTATCAATCCATTTTGTGAACACTTGAGTATAGGTTGTATATATCATGCTTCTTAACACTTAATACTGCGATGCACATTTCCTAAGTACAGGGATATTCACTTATGTAACAGCTTAAGTGTGTTTATCAAGTGCAAGAAATTTAACATTGATATAAGGTTACAGTCTATATTCCAATTTTTTCACATATCCAAACAATGTCCCTTTGAGCCTTTTCTCGTCCCTTGCTAGATTCCATCCAAGATCATGTAGTGCATTTGATTATCACTGTCCTTTTAATTGATTTTCTTTTTATACTTTTAATTATGAAAGCATATATGCAATGTAAACTTTCCCATCTCATACATTTCAAAGTATATCATTCAATGAGATTAATCACATTCACAGTATTGCAGTACCTTCACCATCTTCCATTACTAAAATTGTTTCCCATCTCCCAAACAGAAATCATACACTCAATATGCATTAACTCCCCATTGTCCTTGTCCCCTACCTCTGGAAAATTGTACTCCAATTTTTATCTCTATAAGCTGGAATATTCTTTGATATTTCCTTTGTAATTACCATGGGGCTTGAATTTAACATCCTAAATCAGATCAACAATTTTAATATTTTGCCACATTTGTTGTACCAGTGTAACATCTACCTATTTATCAATCCATTTTGTGAACACTTGAGTATAGGTTGTATATATCATGCTTCTTAACACTTAAACACTAATCTCGTTTACTTCAATATTAATTTAACTTCAATAGAATACACACACTATGTTCTTACCCACTTTGTCCCCTCACCTTTATGTAGTTCTTGTCACAAATTACATGTTTTCATGAGTCCAAACCTACTGATTCATCATTATGGTTTTATGCACATGCCTTTTAGATCCTGTAAGAAGCAAAAAGTGGAATAACAAACCAAAAACACAACAGTTTTAGCATTTATATTTACCCATGTCATTACCCTCATTAGAGATCCTTATTTTTCATGTGGCTTTGATCTACTATTACATTTTCCTTTCAAGCTGAAGAACACTCTTTAATATCTCTTGTCTACTGGTGATAAATCCCTCAGCTTTTGTTTATCTGAGAATGTCTTCATCTCTCTCTTCTTTTTGAAGGACAGTTTTGCCAGATGTAGAATTATTGATTGGCAATTTTTTGCTTTCAGTAGTTTAAATATGTCAACTGCTGTCTTCTTGTCTCCATAGTTTCTGATGAGAAACTAACACTTAATCTTACAGAGGCTCCCTTGTACTTGACACTTTGCTTCTCTCCTACAGCTTTCAGAATTCTCTCTTTAGCACTGGACAGTTTGATTATAATAAGCCATGGTTTGGGTCTATTTGGGTTTATCCTGTTTGAAGTTCATTGAACATCCTAGATGTGCATATTCATGTCTTTTATTAAATTTGGGGAGTTTTCAGCCATTATTTATTTGAATATTCTTTCTGTCCCTTTCTCTTTCTTCTCCTTCTAGGGCTCCCACAACATAATTGGTACACTTGATGATATCATACAGGGTCCTTAGGCTTATTTACTTTGCTTCATTCTTTCTTTTTCTGCTCCTCAGACTGAACGAATACAATCTTCTTATCTTCAAGTTCTCTGATTCTTTATTCTGCCAGCTCCAATCTGCTGTGAACCCCTCTGGGGAAATTTTAATTTTTGTTACTGTGGTCTTCAGCTCTGGTTCCTATTCATAAATGTTCATCTCTCTATATTGATATACTCTTCGGGCTAATCTATCTTTTTCCTGATTTCCTTCTTCGTCTATGCTTTCCCTTGGTTTTTTGAGCATATTTAAAACCTTTTTTTTTTTAAAGTCTTTGTCTGGTGTCATGGTTAGGGACAGGTGTCAACTTGGCCAAGTTGTGGTACCTGTTCATCTGATTGGGCAAGCGCTGGCCTGTCTGTTGCAATGAGGACATTTCATAGGATTAGGTCATAATCACGTCAGCTACATCCACAGCTGATTCCATTTGTAATCAGCCAAAGGGGAGTGTCTTCTGCAATTAGTGATGCTAAATCCAATCATGGGAAGCCTTTTAAGGAGGACTCAGAGGAGACAGGTTGCATTCCTGCTTTGGCTGGTGAGCCTCTCCTGTGGAGTTCGTCCAGGCCATCCATTGGAGTCATCGGCTTCGCAGCCTGCCCTGTGGATTTTGGACTCTGCGTTCCTACGGTCACGTGAGACACTTTCATAAATTTTATATTTGCAAGTGTTCCCTGTTGGTTCTGTTTCTCTAGAGAACCCTAACTAATACAAGCTCCAGGTCTAGTCCTCCACATCAAGAGTTTCTGAGACTTTAATTGTCTGCTTTGCCTGGGCTACAGCTTCCATAAAAACATTCTCTGTATGTTTTGCATCTTTTTTTGAAAACTGGACATTTTATATTTTAACATGTTATCACTGGAATTTAGACTCTGAGGTGTGTATCCAGCCAGTATTATAACAGATATAAAAGAAGGAAAAGAGAAAACAACTTTCCCAGTCTTTGCAGATTGGCCTGCGCAAATGTTCTCCTTTGGGCTTATCTATACAATGAGTTTAGAGATAGCTCAAGGTCAAACTATAGGAGATTCTCTGATCTTTTCTGCACATGTGTCTCGAGCAAAATTTCCTCGTTTAGATGGTTGTAAATGTCCCCCTTCCCTAGGAAAGTTTCCTCAGGGTTCTGGGCACTGCACTCTGTGTCCTATACCCAGCAATCCCTTGCCCCAAGCAGTACAACTTGGCTGCTTTCCCACAAAGTTCTACAGGAGAGTTCCACGAACTGCCATCTACATCCAGGGCAAGTTCTGGGATGGTGAGTCCCTCAGGACACCACAGACTGTCTGGGCCACAGATATATGCTCCCAGTTTGTGCACAAAGGTTACTCTGATGCAGGGACTAGCAATTTGCACTGGAGGTGCCCACCAGCTCTGTGCCAAGCTAGTGAGGGGTAGAAGAGGAGTGAACCAGGAGATCGGGAGATTCCACCGCTTTTAAGTAGCCTCTTTCTTGACTCAGTGCTCAACTTGTTACTACAGTCTTTTTAACTTTTTTCTGGAGCTTTGGGAAAGACATTTCTACCAGATCATGCTGGTTGTTAAGGGGGAGAAAAGGTGCCCCAAAGCATTCATATCACTCTGGCATCTTGACTGGGTTGGGGCCCTCACTCTCCATATTTTTGTTTAAAAGTAAATTACAGGTCAGGCCACGGCGGCTCAGCAGGCAGAGTTCTCGCCTGTTATGCCAGAGACCCGAGTTCAATTCCCAGTGCTTGCCCATGCAATCAATCAATCAATCAATCAATCAATCAATCAATAAATAAATCACAGTCATTATTTAATAAGACAGAATTTCTAAAAAAAAAAAATTAAGCAACTCATTTTTTATTAAACAACCCATTTATTAAAACTCAGTTTAAATGTCATGATCTCAAGAAGGCCTTCTTTGGTCATCAAGATAGGACTCCTGCTTGGTGCTTCTATAATGGCTGGTTCTTATCTCTATGTATTTGCCACATTCTATTATTTCCCCTCTCCCCCACAGGTCTCTTTCCTCAACTAGACAATAATATTCTTGAGGATAATATATCTGTGCTGTTTTGGTTTCTTAAAGTTGCCAGAATACAATAAACCAGAAATGGAACAGCTTTTATAAAGGGAATTTATTAAGTTACAAGTTTATAGTTCTAAAGCCACAGAAATGTCCAAATTAAGCATTCAGAAAAAAGTACCTTAACTTCTAAGAAAGGCCAATGGGTCCAGAGCACCTGTGTTAGCTGGGAAGGCACATGGCTGGCATCTGCTGGGGTCTTAGGTTTTTCATTTCAAACAGCTCCCCAGGGGCGTTTTCCTGCTACATCTCCAAATGTCTGGGTCTCGTGGTGGTTGTCAGCATGAGGCTTTTTCCAAAATGGTTCCCTCTTGAATGGGCAGAGACACACCGCCATGTAAACCGCATAATCAAAAGGTTCAATCCACAAATGGATCAGTTACATCTCCAAGGAAACAACTTAATCAAAAGATACCACCCAACAATACTGAATGAGGATTAAAGAACACGGCTTTTCTGTAGTACACAACAGTTTCAAACTGGCACATGTGGTTTATCCACTGCTATCATCCTCATGCCTGGCCCAGCGTTTAACAGAGCAGATGCTTAAGAGATGTCTGTTGAATGAATGAATAAACAACTGCGTGATTCTTTAGGGGCCACAGAGCTTTCACAGAATTGAAATGTGAAATAATGGTATGGTAAAACAGGAAATTAGTCATGGCAGAAATTTTAGAAGAGAACTGAAAATGATTTAATTAGCTACCAACTACAAGCATGAGTGAAAAACCCATCACACACGTTTAAAAATGAAAAACTAGTTTGTCCAAATGAAACAGCATTTCTCAACAGGAAGTTGCTTTGAGGATGATGAACAGAACGTGTATGAACATGAAGGGCGTCTAGGTCAGTATAACTTATGTCATATTTATATCCTAAGTGCTACCAATACTCCAGTCCATAACTTAGACTTTTGATCAATAGAATCTTCCTGAAAACTGCAAAACTCACAATTCTTGTACCATTAATATTTTAAATGGATACACAACAGGTTAGGCTAATCATATAAGGCTGCAGTGTTCATCTGACTTATTGAAGGCCCAACCAGTTATACGCTGAGTACCAAGAAGGCAGATGGCCCCAAAGTCACCCCAAAGAAGAGAACCACAGAAGTGGTGGTGTTGGACCCAAGTCAGCTGATGGCCACACTTGTGCCTTGATTATGGTGAGACAATTTCTAGAGGACCAAGAAATAGATAAATAGATATTAAGGCTATGAAACTCTGACTCAGTAATTTTCAAACTTCTGGAGACACCAAAAGTACACTTTGCCCCCTTCAACCCTAAGGGGCTAAATGCTGTAACTGAATAGATGGAGAAAATCATCGAATGAGTAGTTTGAGTTCTCAGTAGGACTAAGAGGAAACGACAGGACAATGGAGATCATTACAGAAAGATCAAAATTTATTATGAGTCCATTTTAGATTGTAAAAATCTTACAGTTCATGTAATAAGGACCTTTGTTCTTGAGCAAAAGTTATTCCAATTGTATATATGATGAGTGAGTACTGTGAAAGAGAAATGCAGCCCAAGCAAGCAGAGGATCTGAAAAAACTTGTGCCTCAGCCTCTCCCTCAAATACCAAGTTGGCACATTACCAATGACTTAACCACACCCCTCTAACAGATCAAAAAAATTTCCCCTGGAAATAAAATTAAATTCTGTCTGTGATGACTGAGGAAGGATATTATTATTGTCTATCCCTCTATGATGGCTTCTCACGTAGAAAAAAAAAATTATCCTCTGAAGTCATGAGACATACTGCAACATGGAAGTACCTTAAAAACATGCTCCATGAAATAAGTAAGACACATAAGACAAAAACTGTAAGATATTATTTGCAAGAGAGATTAGAAACATCAAATTCACAGAGATAGAAAGCAAATTAGAGGGAAGAGGGGAGGAAGAGTGTCTGTAAAAACTTTTAAGTAAAAAAATAAATTCAATCTACAACAGAAGAAAATAATAAAAATTATCTAAGAGTTTATGTATTTTTATTATACACACAAAATTTTAAATAGTGCAAGGTGATATTTAAATTCAAATTACTTTCTTTTTTATTACTGTAAAATTTAATCGTTTCCTTGCACTCATTTTTTCCTAATATTCTTAGTTATTTAAGCTTCTATTATAGACATTTTTAACAGTATTTCAGTGTGTTTCACATAGTTAAAAAGGTTCTCTGTTTTGCTAACTCACTCTACAGACTTGATAAAAGTTAATTTAAAAAAAATTATGAGAGAAGTTGTGAGTTTATAGAACATTCACACATAAAATACAGGATTCCTAAAAACCTCCCCCCCACCACCAATCGCATTGGTGAGTAAAATTTGCTACAATCGATGATAGCACTTTTTTTGGGTACATCTACTATTTTTTTGGGTATATCTACTATTTTTTTAAACAGCAATTTTTTTAAACATGAAAGTTTATTAAAATAGCATTAATAACTATCGTCCATAGTTTATGCAGGGTTTTTTTCTCCCAAATTCCCAGTCTATTTTCTTTTTCATGCATGTCTTTATTTTATTACTCATCTACCCATATGCTGGATAAAGGGGGTGTCAGGCAGAAAGTTTTTACAACCACATGGTCACAAGATGAAAGCTATATAGTATAACTATAATAAAGATGACGGTTACTGGAGTACAGTTCAACAATTCCAGGTATTTCCGTCCAGATATTCTAATACACTAGAAACTAAAAAGAAATATCTACATAATGAGTCAATAGCCATAATCATCTGTTAAATCCTAACTTTTTAGTTACACCTACTCCCTCTCATTTAATATCTCAATCTTTAGGGATGCCTAAAAATGATCATTCTAACTTTGTGCCGAAAAGGGGTGCTGGCATTATGTGGTAGAGGAATGACACTGCCTGATGTTCTTGGAGAGACTGTTACCTCTGGGTTTCAGGGTTTATCTGGCATAGGAGCCATCTGGAGGCTTTAAGTTTCTGAAAAAAATAAACTTAATTGGTAAAACCTTTATAGAATCTTAGATAAAGCCCAGGGTATTTGTTAGGGTTTTCATGTATACTGGTGGGTGGGGCTTGGCATGCTATAGCAATTTGCAATATCTGGGTGAAGCTTCCATAAGAGTATACTCCAGAGTTACCTCTCAACTCCATTTGAAATCTCTTAGCCAAAGCAACTTCATTTTGTTTCATTTCTCGTCGCCCTTTTGGTCAAAAGACATTGTCAATCCCATGATGCCAGGGCCAGGCTCATCCCTGGGAGTCATGTCCCAAGTTGCCAAGAAGACTTACACCTCTGGATGTCACATCCCACATACAGGGGAGGGTAGTAAGTTGATTCATTTGCAGAATGTGGCTTAGAGAGAGAGGAGACATCTGAGGAAGAAAATAGGTTCTCTGCAGGGGACTCTTAGGCATAATTATAAGCAAGCTGAGTGTTGTCATTACAGAAATAAACTGCATAAGGGCAAGCCTTAAGATAGAGGACTTGGCTTATTAAGTTGGGAGTCCTTACTGCCTGACAGAATAGAATATTAGGAATTTCCCAGGTAGAGAAGTTTAATAGCTATAAAATAGCTGAATTTTTTTCTCCAGTCCCTCAAAGGACTTTGCAAATACTATTTTATTTTCTGTCCCTATACTTTGGAATATATTGGGATACTGCAATTACCTGTATAAAATAACAAGATCGCATTCCCTATTCTAGGTTCCACGTAACTAGGCTGTTTAAATAAACTGACCAGACAAGTTAAATAAGATAGTATGTTACAGAAAACTTTAATTTTGGACAAAATAAATATCTCTTCCCTTGGCCTCACACAGAAATTGAAGTTTTAAAATACAGACAATAACATTCTTTACGCTGTAGTCTGATTTTCCTTACTCATACCCAGATCAGCATGGTTCATATCTCTAATTGAAGTCTGAGCTCTTTTTCATCTTATTTATCAGTTATTGTATGGCACAATACTGACTTTCAGAGCTGCAGAACTCCAACTCTGAGTCTGTGTCACACAGATACCTGAAGTTTCAGGGAACTACCAGATTATACATAAAGAGTACAGCATCTCAGAAGTTAGATATAACAGTTAAAATTCAGGAGTACATGTGACTCTGTAGGAGCTAACAATCTAGGAGCCCTCACAATGTACCTTTTTGAATATTCTGTACTCCTTAATCACTGATTGTACAACCTCTGCCCAGTTTTTAATATCCTTATAGCCTATGCTCTCAGTTTGCTCAATATAGTTAGTTTATATTAGTGAGACCATACAATATTTGTCCTTTTATTTCTGGCTTATTTTGCTCATCATAATGTCCTCAAGGTTCATCCACCTTGCTGCATGCTTCATGACTTCATTCCTTTCTGCAGCTGCCCAATATTTCATCGTATGTATACACCACAGTTTGTCCTTCCACCCATCAGTCAAATACCCTTTGGCCACCTCCTTCCATTGACAATCATGAATAATGCCACCATAAACACCTCCGTGCAAATGTCTACTCATGTCCCTGCTTTCAGTTCTTCTGAGTTTATACCTAGTAACTGGATTGCAGGATTATATGGCAACCCTATACTTAACTTCTTGTGGAGCCACCACACTGACCTCCAGAGGCTATATCATTCTACTTCCCTGCTGTGATGGTTAGGTTCATGTGTCAAATTGGTCAGGTGATGGTGCCAAATTGTCTGGTCAGGCAAGCACTGGCCTCCCCATTAGTGCAAGGACATTTTGTGGTCTTAAATCATCAGCCAGTTGATTGTGTCTATGGATGATTACATTTATGATCAACTGAGGAAAGCGTTTTCCACAATGAGAAAACCCAATCAGTTTGATTCTATACAATCATTGGATTTGATCCAATCAGTTGAGTGCAACCCAATCAGGTGAAGACTTCTAAGGGGGGAGGTAACAATTTCAGCAGTCAGAAGGGAGAACTTTCATCTCTACTTCAGCCAGGCTCTCCTGGTGAATACAGAGAATACTTTAATCGATGCCAGCTTGTGGCCTGCCCTACGGAACTTGAAATCGTGCATTCCCACAGTTGCATGAGACACTTCCATGAAATCTCATATTTACAGATCTCTCCTGTTGGTTCTGTTTCCCTAGAGAACTCAAATACACATACAAACAGCAAATAGGTATATCTTTCTCTACACATCTTCTCTGGCACTTGTATCTCTCTGTTTACTTTTAAACAGTTTTATTCGTATATCATACAATCATCCTAAGTGTACAATCAATGCCTCCTAGTATATTCACAGTTATACATTCACAACCACAATCTTATGAGCACATTTCCATTTCTTCCAAAAAGAAAGAAATGAAAAAAAGAGACAAAGAAAAAAAAATCCCATAGCCCTCCTTAATATCCCCCTTATTGACATTTAGCTTCAGTATATTGCCTTTGTTACAATTAATGAAAGAATATTACAGTGTTACTGTTAACTATAGACTCCAGTTTGCATTAATTGTACTTTTTTCATATACCAACCCATTTTAATACCTTTCAATGGTGACATACATTTGTTCTTGCTCATGAAAAAACTTTCCTATTTGTATATTTTATCATCATCTTTGTCCACACTAGGCTTTGCTAAGTTACACAGTATAATAGTTATTCTTAACTTGTCTTATTTTTAATCTGTATCTGGGATAGTTGTTTCCTTCTATTTATTACACACTATGTAAAGAGCACCTCCCTTTATTTGAACTTTAATCATTTCTTTAAAGCTTCAAAAGATGCCTCTTAGGTGCACTGGAAGGACTTGGAGCCAACTTTACCTCAGAGTAGGGGCCTGAAGGGAAGCCCCTTAGTTCCTATGTATATAGTGAATAAGTCCATGTTACACTCTTCTTGTGCTTCATAGCTTTCTAACCTTCTACTAGATTAAAAAAAAAATTCATTCTTTATCTTTTCAGATTGAAGAGTCCAACATTTTTTACTTGTATCCCCTTATTCATTCTAGCTTATTTTAAACCAGAGAAGTCCCATATACCTTCCTATTGTTGACACTTTGCATTAGTGTTGTATCTTTGTTACAATCAATGAAACAATATTACAATATTACTGTCAACTAGAGTTCACAGTTTATATGTGGTATATTTGCCATTTACCACGCTATTATTAACACCTTGTAATAGTGTCATGCCTTTTAATTCAAGAAAGAACATTCTTATATTTATACTATTAACCACAATCCATCATCAACTACAGGGTTTGCTGTATCATACAGTCCCATGTTTTATCTTCTACCTTTCCTTCTACTAACATACACAACCCCTTTCAACCATACTCACAAATATAATTCAGGGCTGTTAATTACACTCACAATAATAAGCTACCATTACCACTATCCACTTCCAAACATTTACAATGAATCTAATCAGAAATTCTGCATAAATTAAGCATCAACTCCTCATTCTCCATCCCCACTTGTGTTAGTTACATTCAGTTGTCAACTTGGCCAGGTGAGCATACCTAGTCTTGTTGCTGCGGACATAAGCCAACGGTACGTGAACCTCATCTGTTGCCAATTACATCTGCAGTCAGCTACGAGGCATGTCTGCTGCAATGAGTGACGTTTGACTTAATTAGCTGGTGCTTAAATGAGAGATTGCAACGTAGCACTGCTAAGCATTCCTCATCTCAGCACTAGCAGCTCAGTCCAGGCCTTTGGAGATGCAGAAAGAAGTCACCCCGGGGGAAAGTTGTTGGAACCCAGGGGCCTGGAGAGAAGACCAGCAGAGACCATCTTGTGCCTTCCACGTAAGAAAGAACCTCAGTGGAAAGTTAGCTGCCTTTCCTCTGAAGAACCAACAAAATAAATCCCCTTTTATTAAAAGCCAATCCGTCTCTGGTGTGTTGCATTCCGGCAGCTAGCAAACCAGAACACCACTCTATTCTCAGGTAACCTATAATCTAGATTCTAATTCTGTGAGTTTGCTTATTATAATGAGTTTGTTTATATCAGCGAGATCATACAACATTTGTCCTTTTTCTAGGTTATTTTTAATCTCTCCAAATCACAATTTTCTTAAAAAACAAAGCAATTAGATAATATGGAATACACAGTTAAGAGCATGGGTTTTGGAGTCAAACAGATCTAGTGGTTTCAATACTTTCCAATTATGTGACCCTGAACAAATTACCAAACTTTCTTCACCTCAATGTCCGTAAAACTAGCTATTAATAATACTCAGCTTAGATGGTGGTTACAAAGATAAATGAAATAGAGTTTAAAAACCATTATGTTGTACTGTCACTACCAACACCTCCAAATTTAAACCTCAGGGTGCTTAATCTGAATTCCCCTACCATATTCTACAATACACTGTGATGATGCAGCTTCTGCTCATGGGTTTAATATCACCTCAGTGGGGTCTTCTCTCTTTCAGTGAGTTCTGGCTCTGCAGCCTGCTACTGTTCCTACAATACCCTAAGCTTTTACCCACTTCTAAGCCAATGTTGTGCCCTCTGCCTGGGACATCCTCCCCTCATCCCCCAGCTCTTCTTAAGACCAGTTATTGCTCACTCTTCAATCTTAGTTAAGGTGACTCCTTCTCAGAAAAGTCCTCCCTTGTCACCCTACAGATTGCTTTGTTTACTTGGGATTATCTATTTTCCCCAATTAGCCTGTAAGCCCCAAAAGGCAGGGACAACCACTAATCCCAGAGCCTAGATCAATACCTAATAACTAATAGGTACTCAATGTTTAGCATAGTGTTTGTCTAGTTGGAAAAATAAGTTAGGGCCAGGACGTGAAACACCTCACATGTCATGTTAGGGAGTTCCCATTTAAGATGGGAATTAAGTGAAGGTTTTTAAGCAGGGCAATGAATGTGCTGTATGCAATAGCTTAGTTCTTCTAATCTGCTGTCCTTTAATCACAATCAAAAGCACATCTTGGGCCGTACGACGGTGGTTCAGTGGCAGAATTCTCACCTGCAATGCTGGAGACCCAGGTTCGATTCCTGGTGCCAAAAAAAAAAAAAACACATCTTATACAACTCATGTTTGTATATAGTTGCTCTGCCCTTCCTCCAGTTATGTGTATATAATTATCACTCACTCTGCCCATAGACATGATTTATCTAATATACACATAATTGCTTCTAAAATGTCATTCATGTTAGGCAAATGGAGCTTGCTTTGGTAGGACTGGGAGTCAGCTTTACCTACGAGCAGGGGCCTGGAGATTGCCTCATGAATGATGGAAGCTAGAGGGCAGATTCTTTCCCTGGAAATAAAAGCTTTGGAGGCAAGGAAATCCTATAATGTGATGGCTTTAAGAGGGCAAATGAGTAGAATGCCTTGTCGATTGGGTAACTCAAAAGAACCTTGTTGGCCTACTTCTAAATGAAAGTGTTAACCTTTGGGCTTCATGCTACTTTCCTATAATCCTATCTCTTCACCCTTCAAAAAAAAAATCTGTACTTTTAGATGAATTTTAGCTGCAAAAGGCAGTAATGAAACTTGACCTAGGCCAAAATATGTATTTGTAACAAAGTAATTTTCTTAATGTACAGAAATCTTACAAATTAATAAGAAAAAGATAAGCTCAGCAGCAAAATAGGAAAAGAATAAAACAGGCAACTCAGAGAAGCACCACTAAGAAAAACATTAAACATCAGAAAAGTTGTCCAATTTCATTATAAAGAAATGCAAATTCTAAATGCATTATTAAAATTGTACCTATTGGATTTTAAAAGATTCTTAATAACCTGTGTTGTGAACAATGAGGCATTTTTTACATACTGGGGATAAGATAAACAGCACAGCCCTTTTTCTTTTACAAGAAAATTACAATATCTTTGACAATATAAAATGTATATTTCAAAGATGCATACAAAACTGGGGAGGGTGGATTTGCGATTTAGTACTTTATGTACTTCCCCATTGTCTTTCATTTTTTTATTTGTACAATTTTTAAAATAAAACTGAAAGTGTTAAAAATGTACATATCTTTAACTCAGAAAGTCCACATCTAGGATTTTTCCCCATGAAACAGTTACACAAAAACACAAATAATTATTTCTAAAGATGTTCTGCAGCATTGTTTGTAAAACTGAAAAACTGGAAATTAGACAAAGATTAACAGGTCAGTATTAAAACAAAATTAATATTACTATATTAATTTATAATTAATAGATTTTGGATCTATGCAATAGAATACTGACATAGAAAGATATTGTTCATTGAAAGAAGAGCAAGATTGAAAACACAATCATATGATTCCATTTTTTAAATATAAATTTATAATATATATTTGAATATCCACATAATGCAGCAGTGTGGCAGTCACAGATTAAACATTCCTGGTTTCCACTCTTTGTGGATGGCCCTGAAAATTCATGAAATCTGAACATTTACTATTTTTCCTGGTCATGAATGTGAGTCACATCCTCTGTGAGAATTCTCTAGCAAAGGGAGACCAGAGCTGGACAGTGAGTCCTGGACTTCATTTCAGAGTGGCTCTCTCTACTAGTCTGTGTGTATACTCCTTAAGAGATAAAAACTGATGCTTTATAGAAGAGAACTGTGAAAGAAAGCCACCTGTTTGTGTCTATAGGAAGTAAAGATCATGTAAACAGATCTCTGAAAGTAACGATACTAACCATGTACTGTCTCCTCCCTACCCCACACCCCACATCCCCACCCAGCCCTGGCCTACAGAGTTCCTGGCTCCTGCTCTCTTCTTCAGTCTTAACTCTCTCCACCCTTTTCCCTCACTTTTTTTTTGGCTCCAACCCCACTGGCCTTTTTCAGTTCCTCAAAGGTGCCATACTCTGAACTACAAGACTTTTCACAATCTGTGCCCTCTGCTTGCAACTCTCCCTCCTCCCCCAGTTAACAAGGAGTCTACTTTAAACCTCAGTTTAGCCTGCACTTTCTCAGAAAAAAGCCCCTGATTAATCAGATCCCGCTGTCCTGTGCACCCTCATAGTACTATGAACCTTCTTTTTTGGGCACTTATCACAATCATAAAATGATATTTGTCTCTCTGCTCCCAGGAAGTTCCATCCTGTTTGTGCTCATTATTACATCTCCACCACCTGGAACAGTGTCTAGGACATGAATGAATGGTGTTTGTATATATGTATGTTTGATTATAGATAATATATCAAACAATATACAAAAAGTTGCCCAATTTGCTCAAATTTGTCATTTTATATAATGAGGCCTGCCATTTTCATATCAATCACAGTGTTGTTTCTAGGAATTAGGAGTGATTATGACAGGAAAAGAGTTGGTTCCTTTAATTTTTTATAGCATATCTATTTGATTTTTTATTTATGAAGGGAAAAAATGAGAACTAAATACTAATTTCCATGGAGACTTGATTGAAAAACAACTACAGAGCCTTTAGCTAAAACTCAACTTCCACTATATCATCTATAATTTGATCTATTTATACTCAACTTTTGACCCAGCCAGAAAACACCTGCATAATTTTAAAAAATTGTCTGTCTCAAGCCCTACACTACTCAGAATCTCAGAACCAGAAGAGATCGTAAAGATATCTGATCCAAACATCTCATTAACAAGGAAATCAAGCACCAAGGGCAACACAGATCACAAAGTGAGCTCAGACCAGATCTAATACCAGACCCAGGATGCCCTGAGCCCTTCTCTTTTTCTCTCTGTTTCTGTCTTTCACTGTCAAGGTCAGATCTATCTAATAGATCTGTAATAAACCACACAGCTGCCCAGAAAGCAAGAGAAAAACAAAATCAGGACTCAGCTAAAATTCTACTTCATTACTGCACAACTCAGTTTCCACACCCTCTTTCCTTAGTAGACAGTCAGCGTTAGAGACTGTGGCATAGAAATCCCCCATAAAAATTTTTTCCTTGGCTGCATCTCTTATCTTTAACCCTTATCTGTTTCTCCAGCACAAATGAAATCTGCACGACTACAAAGTGTCAAACCATAGCTTCTTCTACATTTAGCTAAATCCTTTTATCCCATTCATTCAAAAAATATCTACTGATTATTGACAAAAAGTATTTACTGACTACTGACTCTGTTCCAGATGCAGGTCTGAATCCTAGGGATACAACATCTACACTGGCAGTTGGGCTTATTCTTGAGTTCCCTTATATCCATTCACTTAGGGTACCGAGCTGTCTGATGGAGCCATAGTATTTGGTCATGGGCTGGACCACACTATACATGCTCATTGTAGTAAAAGTCTTTATAATCACATCCACTGAGTAGTCTCAGAAGTTGGCACTAGCATTAGGTTCAAGCTTATTTATTCATACTGCTAAAATCCCAGTCAGCTATGAGGGCAGTGATACCCAAGTGGTATGCCTATAAATCATGACTGACATTGCTGCAACAAATATGGGAGATGCCCTTGCTAGTGATCTGAGTAAATGGTTATTAGGAATAAAAATGTTTAATGTAACCATGGATTGCCTAGAGATTCTTTAAGATTTTTTATTTGACATAATACCACGACTGGTTCTGTTTGGTTCCAAAAGTATTTACTATATGCATAATCTATTCCATGCATTGTTCTAGGCATTACAAAAACAAAAATGAGTAAGATATTGTTCCTGCCCTCAAAGGTGCATTAGACTGATTGATGGGATGGAAACAAAGAGATACTGTCAATAAGATGCGGCAAGTGCTGTGGAAGAGGTATGTACAAAGTGTTGAGGGCCCACTGAAGGAAACCCTACCAGTTTGGGCATAAGAATGGAGCACACAGTGGCTTCCTGAAAGAGGGATTACCTGAATTAAGACTAGAAGGACAAACAAGACTTAGCCGGGTAAAGGTGGGAAGCATGTTCCAAATAGAGACAACATGAGAAAAGGCATGAAGGTGTGAAATATGTAAGGAATAACAAGTTTAGAATCACTGGGATGAGAAATAAAAGAAAGGAAACCAAAAAACAAAAATAAATAAAAAAGAAAGAAAGAAAGGAAACCAAAGGGGAAATTACAGCTCAGGTTATGAAAGAACCGGAATGTAGTAGATGCTCAATAAATACTTGTGGAGGAAAGAAATGGCTAGAATCTTCATCAAGGAAAAAGTATAAGCATGTTGGGCATATTTTATGCGTAACATTTTGTTGATGGAAACAATACAATACATCATCAAAATTATAAGAACACGGCTCAGTCAGCAAGAACATAGCTCACTCAGCATGATACTTGGAGTAGTAGGCATTTAAAAAAAGGAAGTGGCTAGACAGTTTTGATATTCTTGTGTGATCACAAGAGAGGAAAGAGTTGGAACAGTGTCTGCACAGAACATACAGGCTGAGATGAGATCGAGAAATAAAAAAGTCATGTGAGAAAGATGTTCAGGGTCTGGGGCTTGGGAACATCTTGTGTCTCCCACTGGCATAGACACAAAGAACATAAACTAAGTCTGTGTGACGCTACCTTGCCTTGCCTACCCTTCTTCATGGTGTCACGTGAAGGAAACTGAACTGAGAGAGGGTGGAACTCATATTCCTGGTGGTTGGTTTCTCCGAGTGGATTCTGGTCCTTTGCTGCTGCTCATGCGGGAGGAGGATAGATACAGCACGAAGAAGAGTCAACACAAACTTTACTGTAACAACTTCACACTGAGACATGCAGGAATTCTGCTCCAAAGTATGTCTTCCATAACTAATTGTAAAGGTAAAAAAGCAATGGAATAAATAAGAGAAGCAGACACAATAACTACTGGCTGTAAATTTTTAAATCTTTTTGTCACATACACCCCAAAAATTAAAACAAGTAAAATGTATTCTTTTCATTTTGACTAAAGCATTTCCTAATATAACTCATGTAGATAGTTTGGTTGAATGTCATAAGTACTTGGAATCTCAGGTAGCACATGAGATTTTGTTGGTTTGTCGAGAGTGATCCTTCGATGAATCCCAGAATGATTTGATCAGTGACTGGAAAAGTATTTGCAAGCCCCCTCGGGGAAGGGTGAGAGTGGGGAGAAATTCAACTTCCCCAAGTTGAATTCTTGATATTCTCACAAGCAGTGTGGACAACCAAAGCTATAGGTTGAGCCCCCAGTCTTGGGGTTTGTTCACATGAAACTTAACCCCACAAAGGATAGGTCAAGTCTACTTAAAATTTAGGCATAAGAGTCACCCCCAAGAGAGCCTCTTTTGTTGCTCAGATGTGGCCTCTCTCTCTAGCCAATACGACGAGCAGTCTCACCACCCTCCCCCTCTCTGCGTGGGACATGACTCCCAGGGGTGTGGACCTTCCTGGCAATGTGGGACAAAGATCCTGGAATGAGCTGAAACTCAGCATCAAAGGACTGAGAAAAACCCTAGAATGAGCTGAGAATTAACATCAAGGGATTGCGAGAACCTTCTCGACCAAAAGGGGGAAGACTAAAATGAGACAAAGTGTCAATGGCTGAGAGAGTCCAAACAGAGTCAAGAGGTTATCCTGGAGGTTATTCTTATGCATTAAGTAGATATCACCTTGTTGTTCAAGATGTAGTGGAGAGGCTGGAGGGAATTGCCTGAAAATGTAGTGCTGTGTTCCAGTAGCCATGTTTCTTGATGATGACTGAACAATGATATAGCTTTCACAATGAGACTCTGTGAATGTGAAAACTTTATGTCTGATGCTCCTTTTAGCTACTATATCAACAGAAGAGTAGAACATATGGAATAAAAATAAATAATAGGGGGAACAAATGTTAAAATAAATTCGGTTTGAAATAGTGGTAAATGAAAGCAAGGGGTAAGGGGTATGGTACGTATAGTTTTTTTTCTCTATTATCATTTTATTTGTTTTTCTGTTGTCTTCTTATTTCTTTTTCTAAATCAATGCAAATGTACTAAGAAATGATGAATATGCAACTATGTGATGATATTAAGAATTACTGATTGTATATGTAGAATGGAATATCTAAATGTTTTGTTTAATTTTTTTCTTAATTAATAAAAAAAGAAAAAATAAAAAAATAAAAATGTATTCTTTTCATATCTCTAACATTGATTTTCTGTTCATTGTGTTTCTTTTTTTCTTAATTAAAAAAGATCCAGATCCAGTTAGCTTGTCCAGGGGCTGGAGTTTGGGGAGGGAAACGGGGACAGGCAGTTACTTTCACAAGGGACTGTGGGTATGGCAAGCACTGTGAATTCATTAGGACACTGTGATGGTGGTAATGCCTAAGCAAAGACTTAGGAGTACAGGATGGAAAAAAGTGATATGAGAAACTTAGAAAAATAAAAAGGATGTGTGCAAGTACTTTAGCAGCCAGGACACACCTAGAAATTCCTGAAAAATTCATTCCCAGCATTATGCATTCCTACTCTACTCCCTCTAATTCCATAATTTAGAAAAGCATCTGCTCCCTCTCCTAAGCATTCTAGGGACTGAAGGCATTTTAATTGGGCAAATGAGACCCCCAAAGACATTGTGGCAAATTTAAATAGACCTTTTCCTCATCTTATAGCTATAACTTATGTGTCTACACCCTTAGCATACTTCGGATTCCTGGTCTAAGCAGTGTTTCTAACCAAATGCTTTGCTTTGAGCAGTGCTAATCTCTTCTTAAAGCAATCACAGGCACTCACCATCCCAATCAGAAAATATCCAACATAGCTAGGGTCTGGAGCCTCCCTAGGAAGTCAGTTAGAAATAGGGAACCCACTTTCTTCATGTCTCTTCAAATACTTGTTAGTAGAATGAGCTCAGAGACACAAACAAGTGGGCCACAGAAAGAGGTTGTTACTCTTTGAAGTCACATTTTAAGAAGCAAAATCAATTTTAAAACTGATTAGATTGATTTACTAAATGACAATACAAGTAGAACCTTCAGGATTCTATAACTCACAATTACAGGGAATTGAACATTTTTTAGGTGTGGCTTGCTTTTACACATTGTTCTCCTGAAAAATAAACTCAAATTAAGAACATCAAAGTACTGGAGCAGAGAGGCTCTGGCTAGTTGGGTGGCTATGGCAGAAGACATACACACACACACACACACATTTAAAAAAATGGAAGACTGGATCTATTCCAGTAGCTAGGAAGTGAAGGAGGCAGATATTGAGAGGATAAACATTTTATCCTCCTGGTTCTTTTTATTACCAGAAAAAGATAGGTCAGGTAATGAAATCACCACAAACTTTAACCATAACCACTGTTGCAGTTTTCACAGGTCTTTGCAGATCTAAATATTCTCAAGTGATCCTTATATGCGGTACCAATGAATACACAATACATGTTTATGTTCCTAAATTAACAAAACAACTTTGTAGACAGAAAAAAAAAATTGCGGGTATTTCCTTAGTCCCTAAAATATTTTCTGATTTCAATGTTTTCTTTTTTAAACTGTACAAAATTCCTATTCTTTAGAATGATCATAATAAGCAGACAGGCAGAGCTGAATAACTATAGAACTTTTCATACCTAAGAATTACCTAAATGATCTTCCTTTCTAATCCATCCTCAATTGGCATTGAAGTTCTTAAAACTTTAAATTATTCCTCCTCTACTAATGAGCTATAAATGATAAAAGCCTGATCTTTAAAAGAGAATAAAATATGAGTTCACTATATTAAAAAAGGCTGTCAGGTGATGAATCATTTCTAATGTCAAAAATGCTGTGGATTATTGAAATTTACACAAAATACAGCACATTCATAAATACTACTGGATTTAAAGGGGCAATTAGACTCTTAAGAGAGTTCACGTTTTTTTGTCACGAGTTAAGTAGTCTGTTTTTAAAAAGTCAGCTGATTTCTACATGAAACCTCAGATTAGATCATGAGATAATGAATTATAGAATAACAAAGTCTCTTTAGAAATCTTATCCCAGATAGTGCTAACCAATGTTACTGAAATTAAATAAAAAGAAAAACATAGGGTGCACAAGTGGTTCAGTGGTAGAATACTTGCCTTCCATGCAGGAGACCCGGGTTCGATTCCCGGACCATACATTACCCACCCACTGCCCCAAAAAGAAAGAAAAACATAATCAGTGTATGTTTTACACTTCTGCAATTTTTAGATTTTTAAGTAACTTCTTCCATAGATTACCACTCACATTTTTACTATTACTGTAATTTTATACACCATAGTAAGCAAGAGGTGTAGGTTTTAGGTGGCCTATTACAAAACTTTTTGGTAGAAAAAAACCCACGACTTTAACAGAAAAGACAAGACTAAAGGATCGCTGCCTTATTTTTTAGCAATATGGCAATATGAAAACAATTAAATTTCTTAAAATTTCCTTTCAAGATAGGCAAACCAATCTGTTAGCCTGAGTGTTGTTTTTTAAATTGCTCTGCTAGATCCTTTCAGCTGAGTCTTAGAAATGATTTTGAGAGCCTGATATTAAGCAACTATATACAATTATTTTAAGTTGCTCATTATTACCATAAACAGTCATGAGGACATAGTTCTACCAACATTTCTGTCATTAATTTTTCCTCTCATTTTTATGAACTGTTTAAATAACACTCCTCTTCTGTATTTTTCCTATTTATTTTCAAGTCAAATTCTAATTCAATATGCATTTATTAACCCCTCTTATATGCAGGATTCCATGTTAAATTGGGGGAAAACAACGAGGACTAAAGCATAGTTTTTGTTCTCCCCTTTCTGGTCAATGTCAAAGGAGGTCAAAAGCACATGGTCCATCTTAACTCTAATCACTTTCACTGGGCATTATTATCCGTATTTTATAAATGGAAAAAATTGAGCCTGGGTGAAATAAAATAGCTTGACCAATATGACATTGACCCAAGAATGTCGCTCTTCACTATGCTGGGCTATCAGGACCTTTCTAATCCAAATCTCAGTTCAGAGGTTACCTTTTCAGAGAGTGGTGGTTTTATTTTCCTAACATTTTTAAAGAAAGTGGACCCATTAATAAATCAATCTTTCCCAGTTGAAAACAAATCAAAAAAGTCTTTTGCACATGTTTTTTTCCAGAGTCACTTAGGTCAAAATTCTTCTTAAAGAGGAAAAAAGAGAAGGAAATGACACAGTGGGAGAGAAAAAAAAGGACGATGTTATAACTAAAAACAGAACCACACTTTCTCCCTTGTTGCTTCATTGAAAGGGTAAAAGGAGTGGGGGCCAATTTTAAAGGCCAAGTGAACACAGCTGACCACATCATGGGCAATGTGAGCTTGGGTTATCACATGCTCACAATTGAGGCTCTGTGGAAGACTGCTCACAAAGATACCACCCTTTAGGCAGGCACCTGGGGGAAACAGACAGCCATAGTTTGAAATGTCAGCATGGGGAATGTGAGCTTTCTTAAGAAAGTAATGAATTAAAATTTCTGTTATTTAGGAGTGTTCCTTATATATCTTTTCAGAAGACTCTTAAGTTTTACCTCAAAATTTAGGGAGCGCACGGGTAGTTCAGTGGTAGAATTCTTGCCTGCCATGTGGGAGACCTGGGTTTAATTCCAAGTCCATGCACTTCCCAAAAAACAAATAAAAATTCAACAAATGGTGCTGTAATAATGGGATGCTCACATGGAAAAAATAATGCAACGTAACCCCGCCACACACAATTCAAAAAAAAAAAAAAATTAGGAGCTCTCAGAGAGAAGAAATAAGTCATACGGCACAGAATTATTTACCTGGGGAGTTTATGGACCAGTGTGCTAAAATGGGTTTTAGACAATGGCTTTTCCAGGTTTTCAATGCTGCGTTATTCTTGACCATAATTCTTGGGTTTCCAAATCCTTGGTTATGTGTCTTAATTTCTCCCCAAATGGAGAAAACAATTTACTTGTATTACAGGTGCTCCCCACCCCACCCCACCCCGTCTCCAGCCCCGTTATTAAACAGCCCTACTTCAACAGTCTGCTGAGATTACCTTTCTGAAGCCCACTACTTGGTTCCAACAGTACTAGAATAATGAGGCAATACAAAGACAGGGAGGAAAACTTTGTAAGCTTAGATAAAACTTTTGATTAAATCACTCAATTCAATGGTCATGTGTTTGTGAATTCTTAACTTCATATAGTACTTCTTCTATAGCATAAAATTCTCCTCTTCTATTGAACTTTATTAAATCCTCCAGGAAAAAAAAAAGTAAGGGTTTAAAAGATGATTGATCAGGTAGATGCTCTTGTTGTATGGTATCTATTAGGACTTAAAAGACAGAAGAGAGAAGAAAGAGAAGCATATTTTTGTAATCTTTCCTGTGATGTCTCATTCTCGTAGCATATGTAGCTGATATCGGCATCATAGCAAGTTCTTTGAAAACACATCATAAACAGAGAGCTGTTTGTAATGCAGTTCATATTTTCCTAAAAGACTAATGCTATAATTGGAGTTTGAGTTCCTGAGGATTGGGTAGCATACTACTTGTAGATATGATTCCAAAATGCCATAAAGCAAATATGTAAACTTATAAAAGTTTGGTATTTATAAAAATATCAAAATTATACTCCTGGACCTAGTCCTTGGGTTTAAAACAATATAAACTGATTATACACGACTATAAAGTGCATATAAAAGCACATACTGACATAATAAATGTTTGATCAGAAATCAGCATGTTAATAATATTAAATGTATTTATGTTAAATAATATTAAAATTATAAATAGGAGAGAAATGATAAGATGACTAAGACTTACCTTAAAGTATTCTAGAGAAAAGAAAAAAAGTTGGGAGAAGGAATAGATGAAGCAAGACAGAAAAAATGCTGATATCTGCAGCTGTGTGGTGAGTACTTAGGTTTTGGTGCTTTTTTTCCCAAATCATTTTGTGTATGTTTGAAAACTTTTCATAATAAAAAGTTTAAAATGCTAAACTAAAAATTATAAACAATTAAAACTTTATAACTAATAAATAATATTTAACAATTTATCTTACGTTCTTAAAATGTAGAAAGACTGTGGGGAATGATGTGACAGAGCAGTGACAACTGCCCACAGGAGGAGGCATTAAGGCAAGTTTCCCAGTGCAACAGCATAACTGACTTCAGAGCCTCTGCTCCCAACTTCTAGATGGGTATGCTCATGCATCATTAGAGCAAGGTGTAAAAATTTAACTGCAAAGAACTTTGTCAACTAAAAATAACTTTGAAGGTGCTAAAGAGACAAAATGTAAAAATATGAAAGGAGTGGTCTACTTATGCTCAGTAGTCAAAAATTTTGTCACAGATTTTTTTTAACATCTTCCTAAAGTCAAGTTCCACAAAATAAAATGTCAAATTACTTTCTCAGCATATTACTATTTTTTTTTCTGACTCAAAATTGAAGTGCAGGATCTAACAAATATGACACTATATATGGAATATAGAAAACCAAACAAAATGGAGTTTTCCCCTGGATATTTGGTTATATAATTGTTCTCTTTTTCTGCTAACCTCTCCAATAAGAAGACAAAATGTTTACGTCTATATTCTAAGTGGTTATTAAATATGCAACCTCCAGCCATTGAAAAAAGGCACATGATTAAAAATGACCTATAATAATTACACTGGACCCTTACGTTGGATTATTCCTATAGAGTTGAATTAAGAAGAGCTTAGTAACATATTAATTAGAGTGGGTTCTGAGGTATTGAAGGATTTTTTTTTTTTTGCTTAGCAAACTGATGCATGTTGGAGTACACAGTTAAAAACGGTGGGTTCGTGGGTTTCCTATTTTAAGTTTTAGAGTCCTAAAAAATAAGACAGACTGGGCGGGCCACAGTGGCTCAGCCAGCAGAGTTCTTGCCTGCCATGCCGGAGACCCGGGTTCAATTTCTTGTGCCTGCCCATGTAAAAAAAAATAATAATAAGACAGAATAATAGCCTAAACTACATTTCCACCTATAACACCTGGTCACCATGGCACTGGTTTTAACTCAGGGAACTCTGCCAAAGTTAGTACCTGAAAGACAGGTAATAAGCACTAAGCCATGTACTTTTGATTGGAATCTATAAAGTACCATGAGTAAGATTCCAAATTCAAAAGATCTAGTTTCATGCTAATAAAACAAAGATGTTTACTCTTAGAGTCCATTTTATCCAAGTACCTCAAAGTGCTCAGCAAATATTAATCAAATGGAAATTAAAGTATATCTTCAGGGCACAGGAAAATGTTGGGCTTTCAGAAACTCACACAAGAAGCCTGTACATTCAATTACCAAGCTACAGAGGAATATGTTCAATTATACCATAGGAATATAATCAACAAAAACCAGACTGTGGGGAACTACAGGACAAATGACCCAGTTTCTTCATCAAATAAATTTTAAGGAAAAAATATGAGAGAGATGGAAAGGGAAGCTATAGGTTAAGAGAGACTTAAAGGCGGTCAACCAGATGTAGTATCTGAATCCTGATTCAAACAAATTGTACAGAAAAATTATGACATTTATGAGACAATTGGAAATGCAAACTCTGACTTGATATTTGATGACATTTAGGTATTATGAATTTTTTAGGTATGATAATGGTATTGTGGTTATAGTTATTTTAGAGTGCTTACCTTAGAGTTACTACGTTAGGGATCCCCATGACAGTATTGATGATTTGCTAACAGGACTACAAACTCAGTACATCGTCACGGTCAGCAAAAAGGTATTAGAGCAAAAGAAAACAGGGTGCACGGGTGGTTCAGTGGTAGAATGCTCGCCTTGCATGTAGGAGACCGGGGTTCAATTCTCAGACCATGCACCCCCCCAAAAAAAAGAATACAAAGCAAAATTACCAAAGGGAAAAGGTATATGGGGCAAAGTCTGGAGGAAGCCAGGTATAAGCCTCCAAGAGTCATCTCCCAGTGGGAACCACACAAAATACACTTAATTCCCCTAGCGAACATAAATATAATGAAACCATGTTTTAGCTTGTATTATACAAGGGTGGAAAAAACAACTAAGAGCCCAAGCATGAATTATCAGCATAACAAGCTTTACTATGTAATCCTTCACTCTAACACCCCACAATATGACAGTTCAACCTGTAACAGACAGAAAAAAAAATGATGCAGGGAGGACCAGCCCACATCAGCAGTACAGACCCACACATCTTCCCTCTAGTTTATGAAGAAAACATTCATCACCGAATGGTGCCATCCTTGGTCTCCAAACAAAACACATTCATGACTTATCATCAAAAAAACATTCCCTATTAGTGGGCATGGCTTTTTGGGGATGACCTTTTGCTAATACATCTCCACTCTCTAACCCAAAGCTCAATATGACCAAAAACATACGCTGAAATCTCCGTGTGGAGACCAGAATAAAGCTTAGAGACGTACAAGGGATCGAAAGTCTCCCTGGTTCTGTAATAAAATACACAGATCTTTCCTGCCAGACAATGAGAAAGCTTATCAACTCCATAAAGTATACCATCATCATTTAGCAATGGCTTACAAGTATACTACAGTATTTAGTCACAGACTTCCTTCAAGATAACATTTTGATTAAATTTAAGATAGAGTATTATTTCTTGTTACCTGTTATCCAGGTGTTAGGTGCCAAGTACTGAGCAAGTATTAATGTTTCTGCTGAATTTTTGTCTTCTTGAGCACAATGAATAGTTACCTAGGAAACTAACTACTGCAAAGACTATATAATAAATGCTAAAAGCTGACAATACCATAGCTCCCAACAGTTGTCAAGCTGGGAAATTCGTTTTTCTTATGCTAAAAGCTGACAATACCATAGCTCCCAACAGTTGTCAAGCTGGGAAATTCGTTTTTCTTATGTTACTTACAAATCCAATGCTGGCCAGTAATCAGCAATTCCAAAGATGTATGTATATTTAAGCCTAAAGTACTAAAGAAAATCATATTGCCTTACAAAGTGACTAAAATTCAACTATTCATTAAACAATTAGGAACAAAAATGCTCAGGAAGCATTAAGGACCCATAAAAGAAACAAGGGCTTGTAATTCTGTCTAGCTTAATGTAACACCCAGTTACATCCCAGAGTATGCTGAGCAGATAATTAAAAAGTATTGGCAAAGTCCCTTGAGGGAGGAGAATAAAAATATGGAACTATTATGCTTTAACACTGGGAAAAACCCTGATACTGTTTCAAATACTAAGGACTCCTGAGTCAATAGGTCAAGCTCTTGATCTTAAGACTTGTTATTGTGAAGTTTATTTATATAGCAGAGAAGCTAATCTATCTATAGTTATGCCTAAGAGTTACTTCCAAAGAAAACCTCTTTTGTTGCTCAGATGTGGCCTCTCTCTCTAAGCCCAACTTTGCAACAAAAATCATTACCCTCCCTCCTACATGGGACATGACATCCAGGTATGAAATCCTCCCTGGCAATGTGGGACATGACGTCCAGGGAGGAGCCTGGCCCTGGCACATGGGATCAACAATGTCTTCCTGACCAAAAGGGGGAAAGAAATGTAACAAAATAAGGTATCAGTGGCTGACAGAGTTCAAATAGAGTTGAGAAGCTATTCTGGAGGCTACTCTTATGCAAGCTTCAGCTACATATTGCTGTTTACCATGGTTTTCCAAACCCCAACCAAAACCATTCCTGTCAACCCTACAGAACATCTAGGGCTCTATCTGAGGTTCTACAAAAATTCCATGCACTATAATTGATTACTTTCCAGAAACCTACAACCTCCAGATGTGTTCCTAGATAAGGTAAGTGCCGAAACTCAGAGGGGCCAGTCTCTTCAAGAACATCAACTACTTCCATCCCCCAATCCCTTATTATCAACAGCCCTTTCCAACATAAAAAAGTTACCCCTCAAGCCTGGGAGAAGGATCAAAGGAGAAGGAGGAGTTGTAACAGAGAATATAGGATTTAACAAATGAATATGACTGCTGAATCATTATACTGATATTTCCTTTAGTCTCCAGTGTCTTGGAGCAGTTAGAAGGAAAAACCGAAAATTGTGGAACTGTAGCTCATACCAAACTCTGAAATTTTTTCTATAATCACTTGTTAAAATGTAATTTGAAATTTATTGCTTTTTTTGTATATATGTTTCACAATAAAAAATGTTTTAAAAACAATGCTTTAAAAACATTAAGGTGTAGTAGGCTAGAGGGAAGTGCCTGAAACTGCAGAGCTGTGTTCCAGTAGTCATGTTTCTTGAAGATGATTGTATAATGATATAACTTTCGCAATGTGACTGCATGATTGTGAAAACTGTGTGTCTGATGCTCCTTTCATCTACCTTATCGACAGACGAGTAAAACATATGGATTAAAAATAAATAATAGTGGGAACAAATGATAAAATAAATTTAGTAGATTGAAATGCTAATGATCAATGAAAGGGAGGGATAAGGGATATGGTATGTATGAATTTTTTTCTGTTTTCTTTTTATTTCTTTTTCTGAATTGATGCAAATATTCTAAGAAATGATCATGTGATGAATATACAACTATGTGATGACATTATGAGTTACTGATCATATATGTAGAATGGAATGATCATATGGTAAGAATGTTTGTGTTTGTATGTTGGTATGTTTAATAAACAAAATTTAAAAGAAAGCAACTGCACAATAAATGGAATATCTTTTTAAAAAAAAGGAAGAAAGAAAATCACAACTAAGCACATCATACTAAAACTTCTGAAAAGAAAAATCTAAAAACAAGCATCTTGCAGGTGGAGTGGGGCTGGAGGTGGCAAGTTTCAACAAATTTGAAAGAACATGCACAGATAACAAAGATGGTTCATTATCTACAATAGAATTATGCTAGACATAAAAAGCAGAAAGATAACTAGAAAACTGCCAAACATTTGGAAAAGAAGCAATATACTTCTAAATACCTGTGAGTCAATCTCAGAGGGAAACAGAACAAATTTTGAACTGAATGATAAGAAAAATTTTAAGGCTTTTGTTATATATATATATTGCTAAGCTGCCCTAAAGAAAGATTAAACCAATTTTACTCCCACTACCAGTTTATGAGAGTGTTCATTTCCCTAAATAACAAGTATAACTTTAAAAATAGTTATCAATTTGCCTTAGGGTGCATGGGTGGTTCTGTGGTAGAACACTTACCTGCCAGGGGATACCCGGGTTCAATTCCCGGCCTATGCACCAAAAAAAAAAAAAAAAAAAAATTATAAACTTGGTTTTAAAAATTGATCATATTAACTTATATTACTGAGGCTTCTAATGAAGTTAAAAACCTTTGAAATATTCACAGGAGTGCTGATTTGAAAGGATTATGTGCCTTAGAAAAGCCATGTTTTAACATTTCTTTTAATCCCTATTCAGTATTATAGGTTGGAAACGTGATTAGATTATCCGCACGGAGATGTGATTCACCCAATTGTGGGTATTAACCTTTTTCTTCTTCGTATTTTTTTGGGGGGATGGGTATTAACCTTTGATTAGAGGGAGCTGTGACTCCACCCATTCCAGGTGGGGTTTGATTAGTTTACTGGAATCCTTTAAAAGAGGAAGCATTTTAGAGAGAGCTCCAGAGCCAAGAGAACCACAAAGAGCCCACACAGCCAGAGTCCTTTGGAGATGAAGAAGGAAAACACCCTTGGGGGAGCTTCATGAATCAAGAAGCCTGGGGAGAAAGCTAGCAGACATCGCCATGTTCACCATGTGCCTTTCCAGTGGAGAGAGAAACCCTGAACATCATCGGCCTTTTTGAACCAAGGCATCTTTCCCTGGATGCTTTAGATTGGACATCTATATATCCTTGCTTTAATTGGGACAGTTTCACAGCCTTAGAACTGTAAACTTTACAACTTAATAAATTCCTCCTTTTAAAAGCCGTTCCATTTTTGGTATATTGCATCCCAGCAGCTAGCAAAGTAGAACAACAGGTATATAAGTTTCTTCTTTTATAAAGTGCCTTTAATATCCTTTGTCTATTTTTCTATTAGAGTATTAGTTTTTCTTACAGAACAATGCTTGATAATGTATCATAGTTATAAAATACTTTACTATGTCATATATTATATATACACAGGATATTTTTTTAACTAAAAAGTGTTTCTTTGAAACATCTTTATGCTATTTTAAAAAGAGAAAATATTGGGGTTTTTTTCTGATTTTAAAAGAAGTGTACACACTTCTTTTAAAAAAAATTCCATTATAGAAATGGATAAATTAGAAAGTGGAAGTCTCCCATAATCTCACTACACAGAAAGAACTGTTTTTAACAATCTAAACAGCCTAGTATAAATTCTTCCAAAACATATATAGACATATACAAACACACATTTATATACATTCTGCATTTTGCTTTTTTCTACTTAACAATATATCCAGGATACCTACATATATCAATATGAAATGCTGTTAATCATCTTTTTAAACAGCAGTCAAGGCAGTATTTATGTATGTAAACTAAAACTAAGCTAAAATTGAATTTTTTAAAATTCTCAAGACAAAATGAATTCTAGTAAGACCAAAAGCACTTCAAGGTCTAATACTGAACAACAGAGTGAGAAGGAAATGGAAAGTGGAGCCCATGACTGTTCTGTATCACTTCTGCCTAAAATCCAAATCTTTCATTGCATGCAGGTGGTACATTGTGAACCATGTGAGAGAGTGTGAACTCTCTCAATCTGAACCAGAAATACTGTATCTTCTGACCATGCTGTATCTATAGAAATGCCTGATCCTGTAAGCATCTATAGTAAGGCCATTCATTTCTAAAACCATTAGTAAGAGAACAGAGGGACTATCAACCTTCTTAATCAATGTAAAAAGCAGATGAAATATATAGGGGTTGCTTGTGTCAGCCTCCCTTTAAAATATAATTCTCTCATTGTGCCACTTGGTAAACAATATTTTGGTTTAGTTTCTTAGTTACACAAAGAATTAGTGTTTTCCTTTATGATTAACTTTAAAATGATGTAAAAGAGGCATTGCTTGTAAATCTTAGCAAATGAAAAAATTCAAGATCAGTTCCTCAACAAAAAAATGTCACTACAATGGTTATCTCATGACATGACTCAAATTTCTTAACTTTCTTACTCTTTTTTCAAAAAGGGTCCTCAGTATTTTTCCACATTTATTCCATTCCTTGCCTACTCAGAGATATTTTCCCACCAAATGGACAAATTTATCAATCATCTTAATACCATCAGATAATCTAAAACTTATAAGCACACCATAATGTTTTAAAAGTTTCACCACATAAGAGTTGGGAGACCAAGTGAAGGTGAACCCCAAAGTTGAAGGGACTGCTATAATGCTTGCAAGGGATTTTTCTAGGCCTTCAGCTGCTGCTACTTCTCCCTCTTCTTTGTTAATATCTTCTCTTCTTCCCCTACTGAAGTTCAAGAATATAGAGCTACTATAAAATCAAGATATTCCAGGAACAACCCTGATTGGAAGACTGGTATGGCCATTGCATGAGTACTTTTTAATTAACTTCTTCCATTAACTCATTCACACCCAACCTTCCCCTATTACTGAAACATCAGTCCTTGCCTCTGCCATGTACAAGTTTCTAAGTCCAATGAAAGCAGACGTTAAAAAGCCACGAAGATAGGAAGGAACTTAGAAGGTAACCAGAGAACCAAGAAATTATGACTAGGGCTGGATTATTTGATACTACTGCCCATATTCTGCAATGTCAAAAGCATGACTGGAATTCATCTTTCACTTCCTGGGTTCTATCTTATTCTCACGTTAGTTGTACTTTTTGTGCATAAATAACACTATATAAATTGGACAGATTCCCCAATGTTATACTCATTTTATTCACTTTAAACCTGTCACACCTTATTTCAGTTAGGAATACTTTCCACCACAGGAAACAGAACAGTTTAAGTAGTTTAAACATTAGGACTTTAATTGTGTACTTAAGAAGAAGTCCACGAGCAGATTATCTCAGGGTTGTTCCAGCAGTTCAATAATGTCCTTAAGAACCCAGGCTCTATCTTTCAACTCTAGCACCTTAACTTGTTAACTTTTCATTCTCAGGCTTATTGCCCCATGATCACTACTTGGCTGCCACATCACCTTACATCATAATCTTCACTGAAGGATGGAAGAAGGAAGAAGAGGGTATACAACCAAACTGTCCTCTTGTTTATATTCCTTTTATCAAGGAAACATTTTTTTTCCTTGCAGGGGCCCTCCAAAAGATTCTGAACTTCTATACTGGCAAAGGAAAAGAGTTAGAACTGACTGTTGGGATTCAACCAACAGTTTCAGATATATGTCTATATTATGCATAAAATGCTAGCTAATTACAACCAGGTGCAAACCTGGTTTAGAATATGGCATCCTGTATTGAGTAAAAATATTGAAGAATTCTGATGAAAGAGACACTTAAAAGGCCCTGGGATGATAGCCATAGCTGTGTCAGACGGTGCTGACAATGCTGAGTTGTATGCAAAAATGTTGGCTAAGAGAATCCCTAGCCAAACCCTATTCAGAATGAAAGGAAAAAAATCGTATTTAGTGTGCAAAACGCATGTCCTGAAACCTTTCAGAAACTTTAAGAGTATGATAAGGAGAGATCTATCCAGAGTCAGAATTTTTTTTTAAGGGATTGGACTTTTACTAATCATTTAAAACAGTCAAGCCAATAATATTACTAATAGTTAACATTAATGGACTCAGCCAAGTACTGGTCTAAGTACTGTGCCAAGTACTGGGCTAAGAGCTTTGCATATATCTCTAATCCATATATATATCTTTAATTTCCATATATATCTCTAATCTCTCAGCTACCCAAATGAAGTAAGTACAGCCACTGATTTGCCTACCATACAGCGAAAAGCTCAACCTAATTCTGGAGACTATTACACATCTTAACTACATCACATTACTGTTTGATTGCTCTCCTCAGTATTTCCTATTTGTTATATGTATTTATTTAATCATCCGGATTCATAAAATATCACTCTTGTTTAAAAGTTGTAAACCATCTCTCTACTTTCCTTCATATAATATATCTGGTTCATACAACTTCTGATGTGGCAAAGCTGTTTCAACCACATTTATTCAAAAACCTAGAATTAGATAATCCAAACAGATCTTGTAGGTAATTTTAGCAAAACTTAAATAAAAATTAAAACTAATCTGAAAAAAAAATTTGATAAAAGACATCACAAAACAAAGACAATAGGGTAGGCCACAGCGGCTCAACACGCAGAGTTCTCACCTACCATACAGGAGACCTGGGTTCAAGTCCTGATGCCTCCCCATGTAAAAAAAAATAAAAGACAATAAACAAACAACAAAAGCAAAAACCTAACTACACATCTCCATTATTCCTGTCCTTATCCCCTCTCTGTTCCATCTACTCTGAGTCTGCTATATCTCAATAGCAAACTGGCAATATCACATGTAGGCATGTCACTGGTTTACTGAATTATCAGGGTGTTTCCCTCACAGGCCATTAACCTTGTTTGTCCCACATACAACCCCTTTGTGTAACCGTGCCCAAATCCCAATCTCAAATTGACTTTTCCTTAGCTTTTAATTTTTTTTACATTTTTCAAGTTTTCTTTTATTTCTATATTTCCCTCTTTGCATCTTTATTATGTTCCCAGAAATGTAGCACATGACCACATATAAAATATTGAGCATTTTTTCAATACAATGAAATCCATATCTTTTTATCTGCCAAAAAACTATAAAGCATGTTACAGTTTAGTTTCCTTTTATTCTCTTTTTAGCTAATACTAAAATTAGAAGTGAATTAAATCCCTCTGTAATTTGCTCAAAGGCAATGTCCTCAAGGTTAGGTCACAAAATGGAAGCCCCTAATGATTAAAGAAAGTTGGGCTGGAAAACCAAGATGATCACAGGTAAGAAGAGATCATCCTATTGTTCTACCCACCTGGTTTTCCCTAACTCTGGCTCTCTCTGTCCAATAATCCCACTTTCTTTAACTATTTGGAAGAAAAAAGGGATACATCATCATGGTAACAAGACAGCTGGCAGACAGCAAACTTAGTCAATGAAAATAATGATAGGAAGGAACAGCAATAATCCAGAAAGCAAGCTAACATAGTATTTGCCACTCTACTTGTACTCAAAAGTGTTGATTTGTTAGGTCAACTGTTTTTAAACTAAAATATGACAGCTGTAAATAAGACAAAAATGAGGGCATTTTTAGATTCTGATAAACCAGAGTTCATGTACCACTCTCTTGAAAAATATGCAACTGAAGGCAGAGAGCTTCAAGAGGAAATCAAAGAAGGAATCACTACCTGATGTGAATGAATCATTTTGAAATCAGAACCATCAATGAGTACTGTAACATGGATCAACAACTTAAAAGGGTCTCAAGTAAACAACCTGTGCCATTCTCTGGTCTCTTGAGAAAGAAAAAAAGCTCTAAGATCTTTTAATGAGGCTGCAGTTCCATTAATTATTTGAGGCAGTTTTATTTCACTGTAATTAATTTATATGACCCTTCTGCATTAAGCTCCTGCTGCATCTGACTTCACTGTACTATGGAAGTGAAGCATGAAAACCAAAGGACAGCTGGCTACTTAAGGAATTAAGTTGACTGAAGCAAAAACCATTCACGGAAGCAGTACAAATTCTCTGGCTGCAACTCCATTTGCCTTCATATAGATTACACTTTAAATAAACCTAATCTATGCAATTTCAGACTTAGAAAGCCTCAACTGCTACCCAACTGAAGCAGTAATCAAGATGGAATCAGGTATAATAGTTATTCTCAATTTCATGGTATATAAATACATATATTTAAAACTAATTTTTCTGGCCTTCACTCAATTCAAAATTCATTAAATTTCACCTATGATAATCTATGATAATTATCTTATTTAGAAACTCCTGAAAAATAATCAATAGATAAGCAAGCCAAATAAGAATGTAGGAAAAAAAACAGAATGTAGAAAATGTTTCACTGTAAGAACAAACAGTTTTATGAAAATAGCTTTAATGTACAAATGGCACAGATTATAAATGAGTCTTACAGGTTTGTTAAATCAGTACTGAATTTCTTTTCACTGTCCTCATCACTTGAATTTTTCATGAGCACAGATAAGATATCTCAATCTCCAATCTAAATAGTCGGGCTGCATTCCATAAACATTGTACAGGTTCTTGTTAAGCACACCATAGTAGAGGCCCCAGCTACTAAAGACAACTTGGACCTTGATGACTTCACTGGGCAGTGACTTTGGGGACAACTTCTGCGTGGCCCTCATTTTATTATAACTTTCCTGAGACTATAGCACTGATACCCAACACAGACTCAGAAAACCCCAAACCCAAGGAGATGCCACCTCTGCCCAAGGCAAGTAGAAATCTTCTGAAGAACCAGACCCCTTGAGATTCGAGTGGCCAGTTTCCCAGACACATTTCAGTTGGAAACTCATTATAAGACATCTAATTAAGGTATTTGCAATCCAGGAGGCTTACTTGAAACACAGTAACCAAATATGCCTTTTCAGAACTTTCAAAACCTCAGCCTTGTGTCTCAGAGCTTATTTCTCTCGATTCGATAAATATGTTTTATTAGAATACCTACCTCTGCTATATTTCTTCTCCTTTTAGCCTAAGTAAATCTTTTCATTTCTAAAGCCAACAGCTTCTGAGCAGTCAGAAAGGACGTCAGGCTATCCTGTCATTAAAAATGGATGCAAAAATAAATTAAAAGAAAAATGGATGCAATGGTTTGCTAAATCCTGTGAGGCTTTGATTAGTCAGGAATTTTCTCTCTCCTCAGCTAACAAGAGAAGACAAGTATATTAATGTGTAGATTAAAACAATTCATCCTAACAAACGGCTTCCAAAATAATGGTAGAAAAGGAAGGGTCCTTTGTTGTCTCAAGTCAGAGCTAAACTACATCTTAATTTCACCTGGCCTACTGATTAATAATCTTGACATACCTACCTCTGTAGTCTGGAGTTTCCTTCTAGTGGGCTGTTGTGTCTGGCACATTCAGAGATCTCAAATATGTAATTATAGTTAAGGATAAATGTTTATTCCTGAATACTTTGACATTCCTGTGTTTTTCAAGTCCTTCCAAAGTTCTAACAAGATTAATCTTCTTAACTTAATAACATAATTACCAAGTTTTTGTAGCAAAATTTTTATTGCAGAAAAATGGGTATTTTGCAACTACAGTCAAATTAATTAACAACCGCAACTGATTTCTTATTAAAGCAACATACAAAGGCTTTTGGTTCTCTTCAGTTTAAATATAAACTGTCAAAAAACTGGAAGAACTTATTATAGGGGACTGATTGAGCTTATACAACTAATTCATGCAATATAATACCTGAATCCATAAAAAATCATTTTGTAGAAGAATACGCATTGGTATAGGAAAATGTTCATAAAAGAATGCCTAGAGGAAAAAATCTGACCAAAAAATATGTCCAAAATAAATTGTTTTGCTAAAGAAAATATATACACAGAAAAAAAGACTAGAAGGACATACATAAAAATAATAAGAGTATCTGAGAGAACTGAGATTACATGTAATTTTTTTCTTTTAAATTTCTGAATCTCCCAAGTTTCTGCACTGAACATTTATTAATTCCATAGTTTGAAAAAAAAAACTTTTAAAGGAAAATAGCTCCCAAAGTAATTTTGCAAGTTGCTTTACTATACTATTTCACATCTGTTATTAGTCAGGATAATGGAACATTTTTCACCGTGAAGATTCTCAATTATATTTGAATAAAAAGGAGAGGGAGGTAGTTTTCATGTTGCCTTCACAAACAGCAAAAACATTTACTGGAGCCATATTTCTTGAAGATGACTGTATAGTGAAACAGCTTTCACAATGTGACTGTGTGATTGTGATGTTCCTTTTATCTACCTTATCAACAGATGAGTAAAACGTGGATTGAAAATAAATAAATAACGGGGGGAACAAATGTTAAAATAAATTTAGTAGATTGAAATGCTAGTGATCAATAACAGGGATGGGTAAGGGGTATGGTATGTATGAAATTTCTTCTGTTTTCTTTTTATTTCTTTTTCTGAATTGATATAAATGTTCTAAGAAATGATCATGAAGAATATACACCTATATGATTATATTGTGAATTACTGATTATATATGTAGAATGAAAAGATCATATGGTAAGAATGTTTGTGTTTGTATGTTGGTGTGTTTAATAAACAAAATTTTAAAAAAACATTTACTGAGTCACTACCATATCATCTCATACATTCTATGAAATGTGAAGCATTAAGGATAGCTTTGAGCAAGGGGTGGGAATCCTGTGACTTGACAACATGTCTATAGTAATATCTTATGATTTTAAAAAGACTCACCACCACCACTTAACAAATAATTCAATATAAGTAATATTTTTTGAGCAAGGAACATCCTGGCAAGAGGGAAAAGTATGGTGAACAGAGTCAAGCAAAGCTCAAACACAGGGTCAAGGGGCAAATTTGGTTCAATGTGTATCAGGACGAGTTCCCCACATTACATCCCCTTGGGGTAATGATTAAAAATGCAGATTCCAGGGTGGGCCATGGTGGCTCAGCAGGCAGGAGTGCTTGCCTGTGATGCCAGAGGACCCGGGTTCGATCCCCAGTGCCTGCCCATGTAAAAAAAAAAAAAAAAAAAGCAGATTCCAGGGTTTCCAAAATTACTGACTGGAAGCAAAACTCATCAGGAATTTACATTTTTAAAGCCACTCTAGATTATTGCTTCATACCCATTACTGTGAAAGATCAAGCCAAGAGAATACAGTTGGGTAAAGATCATGAAAGTCTTGAATGCCAAACTAAGAAATGAGTTTATTCTATAGTAGATGATGGGGAGACTGGGTACCAGTCAGGGGCTTTGCACTGTAGATCAACATGGTAAGATCTGTGTTTTGGGTAAGTACCACTCATGGTGTGTGGTTCGAAAAGGAGTACAACTGGAAGCACTAGAGAACTGAGGAAAGTGATCTACAATGACACATTAAAACTGACCAAGAGAATAAAGTGGTTCCTTTCCCTGATATCAAAAACAGGGAATGGCAGAAGGAAGTTCATGAAGAGATACTGATGAATAAACAAGATGATGTGAATGCTGAAATGTTAAACCCAAAGATATAGATGTGGAGAGGAAGATTTGGAGAAAACTACCAGTCACACTTTAATTTCACTTAATTAAGTCATTCACTGACTTGGTGCTTACCACGTACCAAACACTGGTCTAGATGCTGGGTTAAAAAAAAAAAAAAGCACCATTTGAATTCTACACTTAAAATGGGTGGACTGATGTGAATTTCATCTCAATATAATTATTATGAGAAACAAAACAAAACAAATGAGTTTTTTTCCTGTCTTCAAGGGGCTCAGAGAAGATAGATAACTGCAATGCACTGTGGTAAGTGTTAGGACAGAAGTAAACAGAGTGTGCTGTATGAACACACAGAAGGAGCATCTTAGCCAGAATAGGGTCTAGAAGAACTGATTTATGAAAGAGTAAAGAAAGTCTGGCAAGGGAAATACTGAAAAATAGGAAGAAGGCAAACCTGGAGAGTTCTTGACTTCAAATGAAGAACAAATGCCAGGGGAAATCAATGAGTGACGAGGCAGACCCAAGATGAAGGTAGGTCATGAAGAGCTCTGTGCATTACAGCCATACCACTCAAAGTGTGGTCCTAAATCTAAAGCATCAGCATCAACGGGGAGCTGTTAGAAATGCAGTCTTGGGTCCCACCCCAGACCCCTGAGTCATAATCTCCTTTTAACAAGATTCCTAAGTGATTCAGATGCACGCTAAAGTTTGGGGAACACTACACTAACAAATTTATTCCCATGGTAAATTCTTATAGGAAATCACTAAGGAATTTCAAGCCAGATAGTGGCATGATTGAAAACGTGCATTACAAAGGTTACTATCATCACAGAATGAAACAGATTATGGAAGGTGAGACCAATGATTGCTTAGGAAGTGGCTTCAGGATCCAAGTAAGAAATAATAAGGGCCCGAAACAGAAAAGGGGCAGCATTAGGAAATAGTAACTGATTAGTTGGAGTGCATGGGTGAGGGAAAAGTAAATCAAGATGATTTCCAAGTTTTTGATTCGGGCTAATGGATAAATGTTGATGCCATTCACCAGACAGGAAATACAAATAACAACTACAACTGGAGCAGCTACATTTCTTAAATATATGCCGGACATTATTCTAAATGCTTTGCATGAACTACCTCATTTAATTCTCAAAGCAACCTTATGGAATAGGTATTATTATTATCCCATTGCACAGATGAAGAAACTAAGGCACAGAAAGTTAAGTAAGGTGAAGTGGTGTAAAGATGGAGGGAGGAGATGACAAAATCAATTTTAAATATGCTAGGTATGAGGTTCTTAGGAAGATAATCACTAAGGCAGTTGTCTGTAAGGATTCTTAGGTTAGGGTGAATTAGAAACAATTGTGGTATATACACACAATGGAATTTTATTCAGCTGTAAAAAGAAATGAAGTGCTGATGACTTCCAAATCTCTTTCCAATTCGGGAATGGATCAGACTACTGGAGGAAAAAGTGTAGATCAAGAACAGAACCTGGGAGTACCAGTACTGAAGAGGCATTAGAGGATTGGTGAGCTTACGAAGAAGAAAAAGCAGTCAGAGAGAAAGGAGAATAATAGCTATAACAACAACAATAGCTAACACTTATAAATGCATATTATATACCAATCACTACTCAAAGCATGTTTAATGTTTTAAAGTAATACAGTCATCATTAAAACTATATAAGGTACAACTCAACAACAAGACAAATAACCCAATTAAAAAATGAGCAAAGGTTTTGAGTAGACATTTCTCCAAAGAAAATACCAAATGGCCAATAAGCACTTGGTCATCAGGGATAAGCAAATTAAAACCACAGTGAAATACTACTTCACACCAACCAAGATGGTTATCATTAAAAAAAAGTATTTGTGAGGTCAAGGAGAAATAAGAACACTTATGTATTGCTGGTGACATTGTAAAATGGTACAGTCACTGTGAAAATAAGTTCTCAAAAGTAGAAACAGAATTAACATATGATCTGGCAATCACATTCCTTGGTTTATACCCAAAAGAATTTGTACATCGAATATCGAACAGATATTTGTATACCAATATTTATAGCAGTGTTATTCACAATAGCCACAAGTGTCCATCAACAAATGAATGGATAAACAAAATGTGGTATATACACACAATGGAAAATTATTCAGCTGTAAAAAGAAATGAAGTTCTGATGCATGCTATAACATGGCTAAATCCTGAAGACTCCATGTGGAGTAAAATAAGTCAAACACAAAAGGACAAATATTAGATTGATTTCACTTATATAAAATACCTAGAAGAAGCAAATTTCTAGATTATAGGTTACCAGGGGCTCAGAGCAGGGGAGCAGGTGGTAGGGCAAGGAGAGGGAGTTATTACTTAATCAGTCCAGAGTTTCTTTTGAGGTAATGAAAAAGTTAGAGTAATGGATTTTGGTGATGGTAACAGAACATTGTGAATGAAATTAATACAAATGAACTTAAAGCATTTGAATACGGATAAAATGGGAAATTTGAGTTCTACATATGTTACTAAAATAAAAACATATTTTAAAACTATATGAGTGAGTCATTGATTATATACCAAGAATAGAATGATCATATGGTAAGAATGTTCGTGTTTGTATGTTGTTATGTTTTTAAAAAATTTAAAAATTAAAAAAAAACATATGAGCTAGGTATTATCCCCATTGTAAAGATGAGAAAATTGAGGCACAGAGAGGTTAAGAATCTTGCTCAAAGCCACAAAGAAAGTAGAAAACTATGATTCAGTTCCAGTGAGTCTATTAGAGTCCATGCCCTTGACTACTACAATGCAGTCTCTCTTTTAGGTCACCGGGAAAGGTGAAAACCAAGAAAGGAAAGAGTTTCAAGTCCTGACATACAGTTGAAGGCCTCAGTAAATATTAATCTTTATTATCTGATAATTATACTGCCATGGAGTTAAGCATTTGCACAAGATACACCTTTTAGAAGAAAACAAATGACATCTAAATAAATAAGGTAAAAATCAAATTTTTAGTGGGGTAAGAAAAGAAAAGATATTTTCAAGGATGCTAAGGATTCAGCTCAGTTTGCTATGCCTTCTGTAAATAAGGTACTACACAGTCAACCCTAGACTGTATCTGTGGCTTTCCCTGGGAAAACTAGTCTTTCAGGAGAGCTGTTGTGCATAGCAAAGACCTGGAGGACCACAAAGTCGAAAAACACTATCTGAGCACCACAAAGATTCAATTCCAGAACATTATCATTAGAGTTGGGTAAATTTCACTCCATCTTATTTGTTTTAAAGCAGGCAATTGAAGCTGAAGGATTCTCAAGTTCTGGACTGCTGACTGAAAGCAAGGCTCTGGCTGCTCCAGATAGTTTGTCCTAAGTAGGAAGACATGTTTTCTACCATGAAATGATAACAATATTATCAGGCAATTTTCAAGCTAAAATTATATTGTTTATACTTTTAGGGCAGAAACTTCATGGTTTTTTCCTCCTATTTTAGAATCTTATCCAATTATTCCTTCTGGACCAGATACAAGATCAAGGTGAAATAGTGAATAGCAACAACAAAAGGAAGTAGTTATATTTTCAAAAGGTTTAAAATTTGAAATAAATTTATATATTTATAAGTCCTCTACTCTAAGAGGTTCTCTCAAAAGAGAACGAAGACAGTGAACGGCAAAAAGCATTCCTCAAAAGTGGGACATTTGGTCACCCTACCCCTGAGGCAATGTACATTTTAAAAGTGCTATTTTTAAAATGAAATAAATGTGAATACATTCCCCTGTATAAATATAAATGCCAACCCTTGGTAGAGAGATTTGGATTCTAAAATTGACTAAAATTCACTAATTAAACAAAGATTCATATATAAAGATGTTCATCACAGTACATGATTTATAATAGTGAAAATGCCCAACAGTAAATTATTGTACATGCAGATGATGGGAAGTCATTAACATATTCCCAATGAATATTTAGTTATATAAAAAGATCCTCACGATACATATTAAGTAAAAAAAATTACCATTATGAATATACATAAAAGACTTATAGAGGTAAATCAGTAACTGACAATGATTATTTCAAAGTGACATAACTAGCTGTTCTTTCTTCTTTGTTATTTGTATATTTCCCAAATTATCTACAATGTATTATTTCCATAAGCAGAAAAAATATTTCTTAAAAGTCAAGCAATTTTTTAAAAGTTTCTCCAATTAACTCCTGTATCTGTTTGTTCTTTTGTTTGTTTCTTTTATTTTGTTTTTTTGGTACAAAAGCTGGGAACTGAACCTGTTCTCCCTCATGGCAGGTGAGCATTCTGCCACTAAACCAACAGTGTACCTCCCATATCTGCTTTCAACTCCTTTTCACCATTTCTTACCCCAATCCTTCTAAAGACCTAGGACAATGATTTTCAAGAGGGGGGAGTTTTGCCCCCCAGGAGACATTTGGTAATGTCTGGAGATATTTTTGTCACAACTGGGTGGTTGCTAGTAGGTAGAAGGCATGGATCCTGCTAAACAATCTAAAATGTATAGGACAACCCAACCCCCACAAAAAAAAAGAATTATCTGGCCTAAAATGTCAATTATCTTGAGAAACCCTAGTGGTCCAGACTGAAAAAATGAGTCAGGAAGAGTGGATTAAAATGCAATATTAACCCCAATGCTTTTAACTTTTCATTTCTAAAATAAGATAAGAAGTATATATTTTGAATTGATGGAAATTTTAATTGAGGTTTGAACCCAAATCCCTTATTATTAATATATACATTTTCTGATTTTTTGGAAAACCATCTCCAGTAGTTCTGTTCCCAACCTGAATATACTGCTTGTTAAATCAAGAGGTAAGATTTTTCTCAACTTGAGCATATAGTGATCAAGCCTACCAAAAAGCTTTTGAAATACTGGGACAAAAATGTTTTAAAGTGAGATAATATCTTTAAAGAAATACCTGGTCATGTAGGTCTCCAGTGTGGTAAGCCGAAAACTAAGTCCTAACTAGTCTAAAACCTAGTCTAATACAGAAGTGTCTGAGTGCTTGAAACACACAGAAAATGATTTATGCAAAATTATTTCCTATTGTGATGTCACATTCAGGGAGAGGTAACCACTAAAGCAAAAGTACATGGATTTGAGGAAATGAAGTACCCTCAATCTAAATTACTGAATAACAATTTATTTAATTCAATCTTAGGTATATGTGTGTTTGGTTATAAGAAAACACAACAGAGTATAAGGGGTGACAGATGAAATGAAGTGGTAAAAGGATGAAAGAGGTGGATGATGGTAAAAAGCTAAGAGAGAGAATACAATAGCATACCACTGGAGATGAATAAAGATGACTTGCACAGTCAAAAGGGAGAAATATAAAAATTGGCAAACTATCTCCGGATGAAAATGGGATAAAGAGAATAACGTATACAGGCAAGGATGTGGAGAGATTAAGAGAAAATAAAATGCTGAGAAAATATGGCAGAAAGTGACCCAGAAGAAAAGGTGTCATAGGATTCATAATCTCTAATGAATTAAGGTTGAATGAGAAATAAATTTCTAAAGCAATCTCTGATATGCTATTAGTAACTTTGGCTTGTCTGGATTCTCCATGGTTTTCGTTTTTTTTTAATTTTTTATTAATTAAAAAAAATTACAAGAAACAAACATTCCCAACACATACACTCAGCAATTCACAATATCATCACATAGTTGCATATTCATCATCATGATCATTTCCCAGAACATGAGCATCAATTCAGAAAAAGAAATAAAAAGACAACAGAAAAATATAACAAACAGAAAAAAAAAATTTTACAGGCCATACCCCTTACTGATCCCTTTCATTGATCACTAGCATTTCAAACTAAATCTATTTTAACATTTGTTTGCCCTATTATTTATTTTTATTCCATATGTTCTTCTCATCTGTTGATAAGGTAGATAAAAGGAGCATCAGACAAAAGGTTTTCACAATCACACAGTCACACTGTGAAAGCTATATCATTACACAATCATCATCAAGAAACATGGCTACTGGAACACAGCTCTACATTTTCAGGCAGTTCCCTCCAGCCCCACCATTACATCTTGGATAACAAGGTGATATCTACTTAATGCATAAGAATAACCTCCAGGATAACCTCTCAACTCTGTTTGGAATCTCTCAGCCATTGACACTTTGTCTCATTTCAATCTTCCCCCTTTTGGTTGAGAAGGTCTTCTCAATCCCTTGATGGGTCTCAGCTCATTCCAGAGTTTTTCTCAATCCCTTGATGCTGGGCCTCAGCTCATTCTAGAGTTTTTCTCAATCCCTTGATGCTGAATCTCAGCTCATTCTGGGATTTCTGTCCCACGCTGCCAGGAAGATCCACACCCCTGGTAGTCATGCCCCACGTAGACAGGGGGAGGGTGGTGAGTCTACTTGCTGTGTTGGCCGGAGAGAGAGGCCACATTTGAGCAACAAAAGAGGTTCTCTTGGGGATGAATCTTAGGCTTAATTTAAATAGGCTTGACCTATCCCCTGTGGAGTTAAGTTTCATATGAACAAACCCCAAGACTGGGGGCTTGGCCTATAGCTTTGGTTGTCCACACTGCTTGTGAGAATATCAAGACTTCAACTTGGGGAAGTTGAGTTTTCCCCCATTCTCACCATTCCCTGAAGGGGACTTTGCAAATACTTTTCCACTCACTGATCAGATCACTCTGGGATTCATCAGGGCATCACCTGGACAAACCAACAAAATCTCATGTCCTATACAAAGTTCCATGTACTTAAGGTGTTCAATCAACTATCTACATAAGTTATATTAGGAGATGCACTAGTCAAAGTATAGATTTGTACCAAATAAACATTTTTTGCTTTAGTCTCACACATTAGTTGAAATTTTTTAATATTAAGTACCATCTATTTTCAGCACACTGCAGTAATGACATTCTTTTGTTCTTCCTCATGCAAAAACAGTTTTTAAATTTGTACATTTAGTCACTATCATTATACACTCTAGGCATTCCTAGATTACACCATCTCAATCTTTATCGTCTATCTTTCTTTGTGATTTCATTTATGCCCCAGCCCTCCTCCCTCTATCATTCTCATATGCAGCTTCATTCAGTGTTTTAACATAACTGTATTACAGTTAGGTAATATTGTGCTGCCCATTTCTGAGTTTTTATATTCAGTCCTGTTGCACAATCTGTATCCCTTCAGCTCCAATTACCCAATATCTTACCCTATTTCTATCTCCTGATGGTCTCTGTTACCAAGGAAGTATTCCAAGTTTATTCACTAATGTCAGTTCATATCAGTGAGACCATACAGTATTTGTCCTTTTGTTTCTGGCTAATCACACTCCGCATAATGTCCTTAAGGTCCATTCATGTTTTTACATACTTCATAACTTTATTCTGTCTTACAGCTGCATAATATTTCATTTTATGTAAATGTCACAGTTTGTTTAGCCAACTTTCTGTTGATGGACATTTTGGCTGTTTCCATCTCTTGGTAATTGCTAATAATGCTGCTATAAACATTGGTGTGTAAATGTCCATTTGTGTCCTTGGCCTCGTGTCCTCTGAGTAGAGACAGCATATAGATGGGTCCTGTTTTTTAATCCATTCTGTCAGACTATGTCTTTTGATTAGAGAGTTTAATCCATTAACATTCAGTGTTATTACTTCATGGGTAGTACTTTCTTCTACTATTTTGCCTTCTGGATTTTTTGTGTCATATCTAATTTTCCTTCTTTTTACCTTTACTCATAGTCTTCCTTTCTACACTCTTCTTCACACCTCTCTCTTCTGTCTTCGTATCTGTCTCTAGTGTTCCCTTTAGTATTTCTTGCAGAGCTGGTCTCTTGGTCACAAATTCTCTCAGTGATTTTTTGTCTAAAAATGTTTTAATTTCTCCCTCATTTTTGAAGGACAATTTTGCTGGATATAGAATTCTTGGTTGGCAGTTTTTCTCTTTTAATAATTTAAATATATTATCCCACTGTCTTCTCGCCTCCATGGTTTCTGCTGAGAGATCTGCGCACAGTCTTATTGGGCTTCCCTTGTATGTGATGGATTGCTTTTCTCTTGCTGCTTTCAAGATCCTTTCTTTCTCTTTGACCTCTGACATTCTGATTATTAAATGTCTTGGAGTATGTCTATTTGGATCTATTCTCTTTGGGGTACTTCTTGGATCTGCAATTTTAAGTCTTTCATAAGAGTTGGGAAATTTTCAGTGATAATTTCCTCCATCAGTTTTTCTCCTCCTTTTCCCTTCTCTTCTCCTTCTGGGACACCCACAACACATATATTCATGCGCTTCATATTGTCTTTCAATTCCCTGAGTCCCTGCTCATATTTTTCCATTTTTTTCCCTATAGTTTCTGTTTCTTGTCAGATTTCAGATGTTCCATCCTCCAGTTCAGAAATTCTATGTTCTGTCTCTTGAAATCTATCATTGTAGGTTTCCATTGTTTTTTTCATCTCTTCTACTGTGTCTTTCATTCCCATAAGTTCTGTGATTTGTTTTTTCAGACTTTCAGTTTCTTCTTTTTGTTCCTTCCTTGCCTTCTTTATATCCTCCCTCAATTCATTGATTTGGTTTTTGATGAGGTTTTCCATGTCTGTTCGTACATTCTGAATTAATTGTTTCAGCTCCTGTATGTCATTTGAATTGTTGGTTTGTTCCTTTGACTGGGCCATATCTTCAATTTTCCTAGTGTGATTTGTTATTTTTTTGCTGGCTTCTAGGCATTTAATTACCTTAATTGGTTTATTCTGGAGATTGTTTTCACTTCTTTTATCTAGGGTTTTCTTGCTGGATGAATTTGTTGTCTATCTGTTCTTTGACATTCCGTTCAGCTTTATCTGGACCTTTAGCTTAAGTTTTGTTCAACAGAGGAGAATTTTTCAGTTCTTGTTTCCTTGTTTCTTGCCCTGCTTGTGTGGTGCCTTTCCCCCCCATACACTTAGGAGGGTCTACTTAGATATTATAGACCCCAGCCAGATTTCCCCAGACCAAACTGGCCTCCTATCAGGAGGAAAGAGTCACCTGTGTCGGTTTTCCCTGAGGGTGAGACCCAGCAGGTTGAAAGACTTTCCTGTGAAGTCTCTGGACTCTGTTTTTCTTATCCTGCCCAGTATATGGTGCTTGTCTGACTGCAGGTCCCACCAGCGTAAGATGATGCAGTACCTTTAACTTTGGCAGACTCTCCCTGCTGGGGGCTTGGTGGAGACAGAGGAGAGGTTGTAGGCTGGTTTTAATGGCTTCAAATCGTCAAGCCCTGGTGTCTGAATTCCTTGATGGAGGGATTCCACCTGGGTGGAGCTTCACCCCTCCCCTGGGGAAGGCACAAGCTCCAGATAAGCCCCAAAGGAGCTCACTTTTGCCTATGCCTGGGGCAGACGCAGCCTGAAAAGTCCTGCCACTGTATCCAGAGGCAGTCAAGCCTTTGTAGATACACAGCCACAAAAACCTGTTTCCTTCTTTTTTTTTCCCCCCTTTTCTGTCAGTCCTGCCCCCTTGGTGCAGGGGCAAAAATGAGCAACCTCTGCTTTGATCAGGTTCACCTAAGCTGGGGGCCTATTTTTAGTAGTCAGAATTTATTAATTAGTTCCACAATTGGTGTTTGATTGTGCCCAGTCCCTGCTGCTGGTAAAGTTCTTTCCTTTCCCCTCTGGGAAGCGGCCTGTGGGGGAGGGGCGCCAGCCGCCGCAGCTTTGGGAACTCACAGTTCAGGGGGTTGCTCGCAGCCGGTCCAGCTGGTCCAGACTGGGGTATGCTGTGTGTCCGGTCACTATCATGGCTCCGGGTGCTGTTCTGTACTGTTTCTGGTTATTTAGTAGTTGTTCTGGAGGACGAACTAAAATGCGCATGTTGTCAAGCTGCCATCTTGACCCAGAAGTCTCTCCATGATTTTTTAAGTTTTTTGTTTTTAATTCAAACTGATTCTCTAAGAGAAAGACATATGATATCCTCCTGATTATGCAAAATTCCCCCATTTTTCTACTCATAGATCAAAGGTGGGGTAGACAGAACTCAATCACTTTGCTATTTTGGTAAGCCTATTCATAGACAACATAAATAGAGAATGGTTGTTCTATTTTGTCTACCCAGCACCTTTCCTTCTCATGAGGAATAGCTCTTATCCATCCCAAAGGTCTGAGTAGGACCATCAATCACGTTGCTCTGCCCTCCCCGTGGCCGCTGGGGGAGGACCTGACTCAGACTTGACCACTCATGGTCTCTCCCCTACTGCCTACAGGAGTGGTCAAAGGACTAGGCATAGGGCTCCAAGCAAGGGCAACCAGAATTCTCTACCAGCCTCTCTATCTTTGATACCCAGAACTATGAGACCGCATGGTCTGCAGGTGTCAATGGCCATCTTTTTTACTTCTAAGAGAACTGTCCTCAGGGTGAAACCAATGGCAGACAGCACGGCCTGACAGGAGAGCCCAGAGACCATATTCACGCCTGGATTTTTAGTTTACATAAACATGTAAAACCCCTTCTGGTTTAAACTTATTTCAGTTTCTGTTACTTCCATCTAAAATAATTTTGTCTGGTAAACTGTTTGACACTAAGAGAAGTTTGGTAAATCAAGGTGTTTGAACCTTCATTGAGGAAATTACTGAGACCCTTTTTATCTATACAATACATTTTAGCCCATACTTGATGCAATGAGTTTCATAAATGTAAACTTAATGTTTAAATGACATAAAATTATTTGTTTCAGGATTTAACAAATATCCTTACTCAACTGGAATTGGATGTTATAGACATCTACTAGTCTCAATGCTAAATCTTATTTTTCCAGACCACCTTCATCTTTCTAAACTAAGGAGTCAACCTTTTAGTCTATCTAGCTTTTGCAATGTCTTGATCATTTTATTTATCCTACTTTGGAATTCATCTAGTTTCAGTGCATATTAAACCAGAAGTACAAACTGCAAGACACACCTGAGATTCCTGGGCAGGACAATCCATGTTTTTGTATGAGTAAACAAGGGTAGACAAAACTTGTCTTTTTTGTGTCCAATCTTCTATCAATATAGCATTTTGCTCATGTTTTTGGTGAAAGCAGTGCATCAGGCCAAAGGAGGTAGATGATCCTCATAAACACGTGGGGAGAACTCATTTCTCCAATTGATTTCATTCAAATTTGGAGCCAATACATCAAAATCAAAACATGATTACCTCACCCTAAATTCTACAATTGGCAAAAAAAATCTTTATTTACAAGAAGATGATTAATGCTAATGGCTGCTGGCTAAGAGGAATTCCAAACAAGGAGGGCTAGAAGAGAAATGGAGAATGCCTGAGGCATGGCAGGATATGTTTCTGCAGTTTAACCTATATCAGGGCAAATCCAGACTTATTACAACAAAGGTAGATGGGGGAGAGGAGTTGTTAAAGGGCAAAATTGACAAAATTACATTTTAGCAGATTAATGACCTGGGGAAATGAAGCATAAAAGGACATCTTTAATAAACGCAAAGTGAAGCAAAGATTAAAAAACCACCTAAACTTTTCTATCCACTCCTTCATCCCATTAAAAAATGAAATTCTACCGGCATAACTAAGCTTAGCCCTCTATATTAAGTATCACTATTGGTTATACTTTTATCACATTCAAAACTGAATTCCAAACATTAATTTTAAACTAAAAAACTCTTTACTCTGCCCTAGTAGACAAGTACAACTTGATAAACTCTTTGAATAAGCTGGGGAAGAGAAGTTAAACACAAGGAAACTTTCTGGAAAGATAGAAATGTTCTATATCTTGTTTGTGGTGGTGGTTACATGACAGATATATTTGTCAATAGTCATGGAACTGTAAATTTTAAATGGGTAATTTTTTTTAAATAGGTAACTTTTAATGCATATACATCATACCTCAATAAAGCTGATAAAAATGAGAGAGAGTGGGGGGTTAGGAGGAAGGAAGACAAACTACCAAGGCAGGCAAATGGAACAAATTTGGGAAGACCACTGTGGGACACACAGGTCCATTGGGGTGGGGTGGAGTGGGAGAACAGATAGGATTTCCAATACAATAATTTCTCTAAGGCCAGACCTTATTCCATAGATCAGCCAAAAGTTATGCTTCCCAAAATACTTTATACTTCATTAGGAATTGTTTGAAGTGAAGAGAGATAAAATTCAAGTCTATTTTCAGTGGGCCATGTGCCCCTAAATTCTCCCGATAGTGATAAAATCCATCATAAAATGAAAAACAGAGAAACTAACTTACCCTCTGAGGTAAGTTACCTTCTGAGGTAAGTGGGATTGTATCGCCCCTCCCTCATTCTCATATACAAAAATTAGGCTCCTACCTCCCCAACACACCTCTCCTCTGAGCGTTGTAATTTAATCCATGGAATTCCATTCATAGGCCTTTCTCCAATTTCCCCTTCTTTAAAACTAAAACCACCAACCTTAGAGCAGCTAGAAGTAAAAACCTAAAACTGTGGAATTGCAACTCACACCAAACTCTGAAATCTGTTCTACAACTAATCGTTGCAATGTACTTTGAAATTTATTGCTTTTTTGCCTATGCTATTTTTCACAATTAAAAAAAAAAGTTTAAAAAAAAAAACTAAAAGCACCCGAAAGGCTTTTACTGTTTATTTGGCAATAGCAGCTCTCCATTAGAATTAGAACCTCTTTTGTAATCTAGCCACTGCGCATAAACAGAAGTTTTACACTTGAAGAGATAGTTACAAATTTCAAGAGGAAAATCATGGGCAATTCTGCTTTACTAGAACAATCTAAAAAAGTATTTCTTAGTAATTTCCAAGTTCCACAGAGTGAGTAAAAAACTATGATGACATGGGATTTAATTATCAGTTTCCAAGGATGGTGCTACAGGAGTCATTTTATATTATTACCTCTCCTTCTTATCCTATATCTAATCCATCACACAGACCAGTCTCTCAGATTTGTCCCCTTCATTCCCACATCTTTTGCCCCCACCTCAGTTTACCAGACCTTTATCACTTCACCTTCTGTTTTCTGCAACAGTCTCTTATTCTCCTTGGCATCTAGTTTTCCTCTGTGTTACTCGTTGTGTCCAACATGTCTATTAATGTACTTGTTTGTGTAATTACTTTATATTCTTTTTCATTCCTGTAAGATTAGTAGACTAATCATCCCAAATTATTTTTTAATCTGTCTCTGCCCTTTTTAAGAATCCATGTATTCAAACATTTAATAAGCACCTATGCTTATTAAATGTTTAATACATTGTGCTATGTATATGTTTAATACATTGTGCTATGCTCTGCAGAATGTGAACAAAACCCTAATCTGCATCTCAGGGGGCTTACAATATTCTGGGAGTTGTAGACATATACATAAAATAACTATAATAAGATAGAGATAAACATAGATCATTGATATAGAGAAAGAAAATGCTGGTGGAGGTCCAGAATCTGAACCGTCAGCTAGACGTCAAGTGAAATCAGAATTGCTACAGAAGAAGTAGGATATGAGAGGCAAGGAAAAGGATGCTAAGATTCCCAATTTAAGGGAGTACAGAATAGCAACGCCATTAACAGGCCTAGAGGCATCAGAAGGAAATACGGCATATGTATGTAAGTGCATGACAGGAGACTTGAAGGCAGCAAGTGAGCTTGCCAAACTCCAAATCAGGGCACATGATCAAAGATGAGATTTCTGCCCTGCTTTAAGATGTTCAAAGAAGTCTGAAAAATACAGCTTTGATAAATATTAAAATTTCTAAGATGCTTATTCTTTGAAGGGATAATGGTATAGAATATTAAAACTGAACAATCCAGAAAAAAAACCCAGGCCATGTAGCTTCAATGAGTATTAAGGAATATGGTGGGAAAGGAAGGTAACACATAATCAATCTACTAGTTTAAATAGCTGTTTCATCTAGAAAAGTTTCTGTAGTTTCACGAGCATGGGGTTTTAGATAGCTTTGGTACTGCTGTAATACTCAGCAGCTTGACACAACATGCAAACTCCTAATAAAAAAACTTCATGTAATCTCAGTCATTCCACAGCATCTATAGTGCTATCCATGGCTTCTGGCAACTTCATGAGAGGAGGACTAGTATGCCATCGTATTGCTTCAACATCTAATTGATAAACTCTGTTCCACAAATGTTGAATCCTTTGAAGTTATGGAAAGAACCTATAGGTGATATTATAATATAGACAGCTACAGGCAAGTCAAGATAGGCAAATATTTTCAAAAGCAGAAGCAATGAGATATCATGATCACTTTACATTCTTTTGGGACCAAGACAGGACAGACCTAAAAACAAATCCACACCAACTCTATAGACATACTAAAACCATTATACTGGCAAGTTGGTTGTGGTATGTGAATTATCTCAATGAAGCTGTTATTTAAAAAAATAAACAAACAGTTGCCCTGATCAAGATTGTAGCATGACCCCTAAACCTGGGGAGACAGATTTTGGGCTGAATGGCCATCTGCTCTTCTAAGATAATCCTAGCAATAAACTCTTTCTCTCTTGGGGAAAAAAAAAAAAAAAAAGATGGTACCATTGAGAAACCCAGGGCTCCTTCCCCCAACAGATGATTTGAACAACCAACAGAAACATCTTTCTCAAAGCGCCAGAAAAGAGTTAAAGACTTCAGTAACAGGTCAAGTGCCTAATCAAGAAAAAGGCTACTTAAAAGCAGTACAATCTCCTGGTGCTTTGGCTGGCTCCTCCCACTCCCCTTACTGGCTCAGAGTAGAGCCAGCCCATACACCCACACGCAGGGTGTATCCGTAGTCCTAGTTCTGGAGGGAGCAGAGTAATCCTCCAGCACATACTGGGAGGATGTATGTCTGGCCCAAACTATCTGGCGGTGGCCTCAGACTTGCTGTCCCAGAACTTGTGCGTAGAAGGCAACTCACGGAACTCTCCTATGAACACTGTGGGTGAGCAGTCAAGTCATGCCGCTTGGGGCAAGAGTTTACTGGTTATAGGAGATAAAATGGAGTGCTGGAGATAGTTAGGAAACTGTTTCCTAGGGAAAGAACATTTGTACCACTGTAAATGAGGGAATTCCCAGGTCCAAATGTGCATACCCAAGACAAAATGCCCCCACAGAAAGGGCCAAGGAGGACCCTATGGTTTGGCCTGGAGCTATTTTCTAAACTAATTGCATGGATAAGCCCTGAAGGAGAACAGTCAACTCAATCTGCAAAGACTGAGAAAGGTATTTTCTCTTTTTCCTTCTTTTTTGTTAGCTCCTGGCAATTTAGGACAGCTGTCATAACACTAGCTAGATACAAGCTTAAGGAACAGACACCTCAGAGTCTAAATTCCAGCAATAACACATTAAAATAATAACATGTCCAAGTTTCAAGAAAGGTTAGAAAATATACAAAGAAACAGAAAGTAATGGCTCAGGCAAAGGAGATTAAAGCATTAGAAACCATCAATGAGGAGAACTAGATCAGGGTTACACCAGTCAAAATCTTTTTAAAAAATAGTCCTAATATGCTCAAAGAGCTGAAGGAAAATATGGACTAATAAACTGAAAGAAATGAACACAAAGAGAATATCGAGAGAGATGGAAATTACAAAATGGAACCAAGTAGAGATGAAGACCACAGTAACAAAAATTTTAAATTCCCTAGAGGGTTCCACAGCAGATTGGAGATGGCAGAATAAAGAATCAGTGAACTTGAGTATAAGACAATTGAAATTATATACTCTGAGGAACAGAAGGAAGAAAAGTGAACAGAACCTGAGGAAACTGTGGGACACCATCAGCATACCAATATATATACTGTAGGAGTTCCAGAAGAAGAAAGAAAGGGGCAGAGAGAATATTCAAAGAAGTAATCACTAAAAACTTCCCAGATTTAATGAAAGACATGAATATACATATCTAAGATAGACCTATGCTACAGTATATTATAATCAAACTGATGAATGCCAAAGAAAGAGAAAATTGTGAAAAGCCACAAGATAGAAGCAAAGTGTCACATACAAGGAAGTCTCCATAAGATTAAATGCCAATTTCTCACTGGAAACCATGGAGACAAGAAAGCAACAGGGTGACATATTTAAAGTACTGAAAGCATAAAGTTGCCAACCAAAAATTCTGTATCTGGCAAAACTGCCTTTCAAAAATGAGGGAGAGGGCAGGCAACAGTGGCTCAATGGCAGAGTTCTCACCTGCCATGCGGGAGACCTGGGTTCAATTTCCAGAGCCTGCTCATGTCCGAAAAAAAAATGAAGGAAAGATGAAGATACTCCCAGAAAAACAAAAGCTGAGGGAGTCTGTCACCACTGTATTCGTTCTATAGGAGATGGTAAAGAGAGCTCTGTAGTTTGGAAGGAAAGGACAATCGACAATAGTTTGAAGCCACATGAATAAAGATGTCTGGTAAAAGTAATGATGTGGGTAATTATAAAACCTATACTATTGTATTTTGGGTTTGTAACTCCAATTTTTGCTTCCTATGGATCTAAAAGGCAAATGTATAAAATGTAGTGATAAATCAAAGGTTCTGATCTCATAACATACAAATATGTAATCTGTAATAACAACTACATAAAGGTAGGAACACAGAGGGGTATACAAACATAGTAGACCCCTATTTACTATTTAAATTAAATTGGTATCAAAGCAAACAAGATGGCTATAGATTAGGATGTTAAACTTAAGCCCAGGGCTACCACAAAGAAAATATCAGAGAATATGTAAACTCATAGAGACAGATAATAGAGTACAGATTACCAGGGTTGGAGGGTAGGAGGAATGGGGAATTAATGCAAAATGAATGTACTGTTTCTGTTTGGTGTGAAGGGAAAGTTCTAGGTATGGATAGTGGTAAGGATACTGCAACATTGTGAATGTGATTAATTCCACAGAATGACACCCTTGGCAGGGGTTGGGATTGGAAGATTTATGTTGTATATATGTTTCCACAATTTGAAGAAAAAAAAAGATACTGACAAATGCAATACATGATTCTCCGAGGAATCTAACAATGGAAGAAAAAAGGCTTAAAAGGACATTATTGGGACATAAAGAAAAACTGGAATACAGAATGTAAGCTTTATAATAACATTAAATTTCACAAAGCTGATAATTATACTTAAAGTGATTACATCAATGAATATCCTTGTTTGTAGGAAATGAATTTATAAGTATTAAAAGTTCAGGGACTGATGTATATAACCTGATCTCAAATGTTCCAAAAATGATAGATACATAGATAGGCAAACACAGACAGACAAAGGAAGGCAGACAGGCAAAGGTGGCAAAACATTAAAATTGGTGGATCTGAGTATCTGGAGGGTTGGAGTATGTTGGAGTTCTCTGCAAGGGGTTTGCATTATTTTTGCAACTGCCCCTTAAGTTTGAAATTATTTCAAAATAAAAAGTTTTAAAAAATCGACAAATATATCCATACCTCAACTTTTTCATCATCTCAAACAGAAACTCTGTACCCATTAAGCAATAACTCCCCCTTTGCACACCCACTACCCTGACCCCCACTACCATGGCCGCTGGAACCTGTACATCTATCTGTTTCTATGAAGCTTGCTTATTATATATATTTCATATAAATGAGGTCATACAGTCATACAAGAAAAATCAACAAACATGTTTTAATTAAGATGTTATTTTCCAGAAATGTTATATCCCAGGAAATTAGCTATTGGCCTCAATGTTTATTCTGCTGGGAAACATTACAATATGGAGACCCTACTAAATTGCTGGACAGTCTCTTGCCCTCTGCTGTGATAGGAGCTATCTGTATCTTCAAACGGTATTTTTTAAAAGGCACTTTTCATATTTAACCACAATATTGAAGAGCATAATTATGGCATGTCACTAATACATCTTTCCTTGTAATCCATCCCATAATTTCCTTCCCTACAATCCCCTACAATGGAAAAATCCTTGTGTTTATTGACTGATATTACTTCTAATGATTTACCTCTTCCTCCAATAATCACTACCCAAGCTTTTATTTCTGAAAACATTCCAACCTTCCCCTATCCCAATCCAGTCTCTAACTACTACTGACAGAAACCCTAAAAGCTGTTTGCCTGCTTTTGAAGTAACAGCAGATCATTTATGCTCTTGAAGATTCAAAGTGGGTCAAGAATATAAGAAGCAGAGTGGGAGTCCCTTGAAAGAAAGGACTATGTCTTTCTCATTGTTACAATTTCTCAACATTAAGCTGAGTACCTGCCACACAGGAAGCACTCAATAAATATTTCATTTCTGTCTGCCAGTAAACTAAGACCAACTCACAGAAAAAATCAGCCAACAAGTAGCCACATGAGTGACCAGACTATTCTTAGGCATGGAAGTATTTAGAAGAAGACAGAGTATGCTCAACTGCAGTTTTGATGTCTACACCATTCTCTGTTTACAGTGACTAAAACTTTAAAACAGGACTGCGATAAAGCCCAAAACCTTAAAATTAAAAATTCCTATCTTGAAATTTTTTCTCCCAAATTACTTGGGGGGAAAAAAGTGGATCTAAAATCCAACAGCAATTCATTATTCAATCAATCTCTAGTTAAGTTAATGGCCCACTGTAAATGAGGTAACTCAAAAAAAGGATTTCTTGATGCAGGATCCTTCCTACCATAATGGGGGAGGAGTGGGGGTTACACCAAATGACAAAAGAATGTTTACAGGCTATTTTTTTTATGTGAAAATGACTCTGATAAAGCAGTTAGAAAAGGACTGGGCACACAGCATGCACTATAAAAATATTTTTAATAAAATAATTTTTAATCTGGATTAACAAAATGTGGTATATATGATGGAATATTATGCAGCAGTGAGACAAAATGGAAGAGCCTCGAGGATGTAATGCTGAATGAAATAAGCCAGACACAAAAGAACAGATGCTGTATGAGTCCACTTTTTTGATCATGGTAAAGGTAATAGCAGAGGCGTATAATACAGAATATAAGGGACCTAGAGATACACGGAAGCTAGAGATGGGTGAATGGTTAGTTAATTAGGTTGAACTTAAATGTAAGGAAATAGATAAAAGTGAAGGTGGTTCACTGATGGATCTATAAGTAATATTATCATATTGAAGGTGAACATGATTGAAAGGGGATGTATAGACCCATGGGTCCCACTGATTAACACTGCAAATATAAATAAATTCTTGCTGAACTACTGCCAAGGTATGAATCCTGTACAAAGAGCGTCTAAATTCAGATGTATGGGGAAAACTGCTAGTGCATACTACGGGATATGTTAACAGGAAAACATCAACTGTACCACAGCCACAGCAGGGATAAATAACAAGGGGAGGGACAAGAGTTAAGGGGAGGTTTGGCTTTTCTATTTGGTAGGGTGTGTTTATTAGTTATCTTTTTCTTAGGAACAATGAAATTATCTAAAATTGAGGGTGTAGATGGACTGTGGACTTTGGACATTATACATGTGCCCAATGAATGGAGGTGGCTGAAGGATGAACTGAGAAGTAGATTGGTGAAGGATGGTATATACATATATTCGAATATTGTACTGCTACAAAAAGGAACAAAGTTGTGAGGTATGCAACATTGTTAATGAACCTGTGGGACATTTGTTGAGGCAAAATAAGCCAGAAACAAAAGAGCAATTATTGTATGGTCTCATTTAGGAAATACTTTTAAGAAAACAGGGGCCTAGATTGCAAGTTCTTATAGCACTCATATTTAGTCCGGAGTGGTAATTGTTATTTCTGGATTTTGAGAGGCTGTTTTATATATGTATAACCTGGTATTCAGAGATAACAACTAGGTTGATCAGTTCAGAATTAAGGTAATTCAGAACACAGAGGTAAAGAAAACATTGTCTGTATTTTAGAACCTCATCTCCTCTTTAAGACCAAAGAAAGAAAGTTTCATTTTGTCCAGAACCTAAATTTTCTGTAGCACATAATCTAACTTAACCTGTCTGTATAGATTATTTAAACAATCCAAACACAGGGAGCCCAGAATAAGAATGAGGGCCTTTAATCCTGTATAGCTTAATGCAACGATTGGCTACATCCCAGAATATATTAATAAGATAATCAAAAAGTATTGGCAAGGTCCCTTGAGGGGTGGGAGAAAAAATATGGAACAATTAAACTTTACCACTGGGGAAACCCCTGATACTGTGTCAAACATTAGGGACACCCAAATCAATAGGCCAAGCCCCTGATCTTGAGGCTTGCTCTTGTGAAGCTTATGTATGTAGCAGAGAAGTTTAGCCTACCTATAGGTATGCCTAAGAGTTCCTTTTGGAGGACCTCTTTTGTTGCTCAATTATGACCACTCTCTCTCTAAGCCCAACTCTGCAAATGAAATCATTGCCCTACCCCCTACCTAGCACATGACATCCAGGGGTGAAAGTCTCCCTGGCCGCATAGGAGATGACTCCCAGGGATGAGCCTGGCCCTGGCTCCATGAGATCAACAATGCCATCCTGACCAAAAGGGGGAAAAGGAGTGTAACTAATAAGGTATCAGTGGCTGAGAGAGCTCAAATAGAGTCCAGAGGCTACTCTGGAGGTCACTCTTTTGCAAGTTTCAGCCAGACATTGCTACCTATCATAGCTTGCCAAACCCCAACCAAAACCATTCCCACCAATCCTAAAGATCACCTACGGCATTACATAAGATTCTACAAAGGTTCCAAGCACTACAGCAACTTTCCAGAAACCTACAACCTCCAGATGGGTCCCTGGACTAGATAAACCCTAAATGCAGAGGGGCCAGCCTTTCCAGAACATCAACTAGTTACATCCCTTCATCCCATATTATCAACACCCCCTTCTAAATTGAAAAAAGCCAGAATGGGCATAGCCCAAATACCCCTAAAGAGTCAGAGAAAGATCAAAGGTGATGGTGGAGTTACACAGAGAAGTTTGGGTTTAACAAATGAGTATGGCTGCTGCACCATTATGTTGATATTTTATGTAGTCTCCAGTATCTTAGAGTAGCTAGACGTAAAAATCTAAAATTATGGAATTGTAACCCATACCAAACTCTGAAATCCATTCTACAACGAATTGCTGTGATATGCTTTGAAATTTATTGCTTTTTTGTATATATGTTATTTTTCACAAAAAAAAAGAAAAAAAGTCTATTGTGATGACAAATGCACAGCTATATGATGATATTGTGAACCAGTGATCGCACACTTGAATGACTACATGGTATGTGAATATATAATATATATCAACAAAAATACATTATTTGGCAAGTTCAATAAAAAATAACTACAGATTTGATAAGAAAAGCAAAAAGTGTAATTTCTCAGGTAATCTCTAAAAGAAATTAAAATACTGCATCTCATCCAAATAAATAAAAGAGAAAAATTGAACACAATCATTCCAAAAGAAAGCATTCAGGAGGGAAAAAATAACATAGAACAGAGAGCACAAATAGTACATGAAAAGAAGGCAGATTCAAATATGTAATTATACTGAATTTTATGAATTATATTGAACTATATTTAACAGTAATTATAATTAATATAAATGTTCCTCTTAATCAAAATTGTCAAGTGGATGTAAAAATAAATACAGACAGTAAAATGTGGAAAGCAATATACCATGCAAAACTTTAAAAATAGTAAATTCTATTTCACCTTGTCGATAGCAAATAAAAGAGATACTATGGGAAAAAAATAACTTTTAATCAATTCCCAGCTGCATTCATTCATACTTCAGACTAAGAAAGAAATTAACAGATTTAAAGAGAAGTTCAAATTGTGCAGGCTTTAAATCTGGGGCTAGAAAGAAAGGGATCCCAGAGAGTGTTGCATGCAAAACCCTGATTTCATGGTTGAAGACATTAATCATGTATCTCAAATTTGTAGAGCAATTCATAGATTAGAAAAGGTTTCACATCTATTATTAAGTTTGATCCTCACAACTGCCTTGTAAGGGATATAGGGCAGGTATAATTAACTTCATTTACAGAGAAGAAAACCAAAGCACAGAGAGCTTAAGTGGCATACCCAAAGTCACAAAGCTAGAAAGTGAAAAGGCAGAGCTAGAATCTAAGTATTCTAACGTCTGGACTGGACCTCTTTCCTCTATACCATGCTGCAAATTAGACCCTGCACTCATCTAGGTCACATGTGGAAACAATGATTCCAGGCCTCCTAAATAGAGATTCTGCTGCAATTGTGAACTTGAAAAGTTAAGGCAATTCTGTTAATTCGGATTAGAGGTAAATGACTAGCTGGCAAAACACATACACACTCACAAACGGCACCACACTCTGCCCAAGTTAAATCTTCAGGATAGTGTTCAAGGACAACGTTCTCCAAAATACAACTACTGAGAGATTACAAGACCCAGAGAATACTGGTGTCAGCTTGAGAGAAAAGGCTGCTACTTCCCTTAAACTTAAACCCCGAAGGAAAAGGCTCGCCCCAGCGGATAGAAAAGACATGGATGGAGCCAAACAAGCTCTAAAGGATTACAAGCAGGCTGCAAATTCCCAGCGACAAATGGGTAGAGACCATCCTAGTCGGTGAATCAGCTCGCATTTATCCAGGCTGCTTCTTCCCAGGGGATCATCACTCTGGGGCAGTAATGTAAAGCCGGCCATCTAAATGTGAAAAATCGACTGGCCACCGTTTATAGAATTCCCAATACCCTTACGGAAAGGCTGACTGGCGGCAGAAGTGGCACCGCATACCAACCCAAGACGTTATTTTAAGCGTGTGTCCCCAAGGGACCGGCCATCGGATCTACAAGATCAAGCAAGCATCTCCCATCAGCCGGGATTTTTTTTCCCGTGCCAAACCGAGGGCTGGGAAATCCTGACCGAGACGCGCCCTACAAAATCCACACGAGCCCCCTTTCCACTCAGAAACCCAATCTGCCCCAAACCCGAGACGTGTGGCAGGAGGCCAGGGAGACCCCACGAGGCTGGCCTCCCTCCGCCGCTTTATTCATCCTCGCGGCGAAAGAGGAAGGTGCCGCTCCCAGCGTCGCGGCAGGGCCGGGCCGGGGGTTTGCGAAAGGGGATGGTGCTGACTGGGCTCCGGGCCATGGCCTCACACCCCCACCCCGGCCTGACAGCCCGCGGCGCCGCCCGCCACGGGCCCCTCAGCCCCCTCCCGCGCGGGTTCGCGGGGCGCCTTACCTTTGTGTAGAGCTCGGACGCGGCCATGGTGCGGGCCCCGCCGCGCCGACGCCCCCCGCCTGTGCGGAGGCCGCTCCTCGCCTGGGCTACCGCCCGCGCCGACTAGGAAGCGCCCAGGCGGCTGCCGGCAGACAGCCGGGCGGGGCGGGACGCACCGGGTGGGGCGGGGCGGGCGACTCAGGCGCGGGCGGCCCGCGGGAGCCTCGCCATCACTCCCGGGCTCCCCGCAAGCTGTAGAGAGCGCCTCGCGCGCCCGGGGTCCCCGGGGTCGCAGCTGCCGCAGCCACCACGGCAGTGCGAGATGCCGCTGCCGCCGCCGCCGCCCAGTGCATTGTGGGAGCGGGAGGAGGCTGCGCTCGAGCGTTGCCACCGCGGCTGCTCCGGACTCTCAGGCTCACGCTGCCTCCCATCGGCTGCGGGTACCGAGCATCTTGAGCCTGACAACCAGCGCCGTCACGCCGCCTCCTCCGGCGCTGCCAAGGCCCAGAAACCCGCTTCAGGAGACCCGCTGGAGGCACACCTGCCCCGGGAGCGCGTGGTATTCCCAGACGCCCCCCACCCCACGCGAGTCCTGGAAAGTGCAGAATAACCCAGCTCTTGAGAGGTGGGGCCATAGCTGGTGTCACTGAGGGTGCCCAGGTAAACCACTGGGAGCCTCCAGACTGTTTTTCCTGCTCTTCCAAGCGTTTCTAGGGAGATGACTTTGGGGAAATCTTCTCGAAAGGACATAGAATTACCTAAAGGAGCTTGCAAACATCTCCACAAGAACCTTGTTAGCAGCAGTGGACTAAGAACAGGGCAACACAGGAGGGGAATTTCAGGAAAAGGATCACCAAGGTCACCCCTGACATCTAGGCGTCTGCAGCAAGGTTGTTTCTTGATGCCAGAACATAGAGGCCTGCTCTAAGCTACAGAAACTTGTGCGTTTTGAAGCAAGGTGCCCTAGGGAGCAGCCCTTTCACCTACCATTCTCCTAGACCTGTGCATCAGCAGAGATTCGGCTACCCTTCTGCCCCACCTCTCTTCTTGGTCCTGTCCCCTCCTGTGATTAAAGGCTCCTTAATAGCACCTGAAGCTGAACCAAGATGCCACTTTAAAATGGCAGAGGATTTTTGTGGAATTCTATCAGAAGGTCAAAGGAATCTCACAAGCAGCCAACAGTCTACTCAGGGTTATCCTTGCATATCAAATACAAGAATGTAATCTTTCCACCTCACCCGGCTGCTTTCTTTACCCTCTCCCTCCTCCCCACCCACAGGATCACTCCTGGTTGATAGTCTCCATATTTTTCTTCTGCTCACTTTGTTTCTTTGAGCTTTAAGTGGTGCCCAGTGCCTGTCATCAGAATCTGGGACACTCTCTCATAACCATCTCTCAAGGCTGGGGCCCCTGGTGGTATATGTGCTCCAGCATGTGTATTAGAAGGAAAAGCAATGTCTCAGAGGGCGATTTGGGGCCAGCCCTTGTTCCCTGGAGTTCAGGCCACTCCTCTTGGTCATTAGTCCACAGTCCCCTCAGAGATGCCAGAGATAATGACTACCAGAGTCCAGCGTCCTGCAGAATTCTGTTCCTTCTAATTCTAAAACCAAATCTCTTTTCTGTCTCTGGGTTACTCCCTCTTTCTTCACCCAGACAAAAAATAGTAGACATGTTGTGCAGTGATGACCAGCACAACAGAAAGGGTCCTGGACTGATATTTAGCAGGTCTGCGTTCTTCACCTTGCAGTTTCTTCACACCTTGTGTGAGGTGATGTGCTTGTTTTCTCACCCTTCAGATAACACCTGCCTCCCAGGACTGTTAGATGATCAGTGAGTATGCTGAGAAAAAAAACTAAAAAAACTGAAAGGAACATGAGCATGAGTGTGTAAATATGGTTTAAATGATAGGGAGAAGAAGAAACTGGGATTATCCTCATAATTTCTGAGTACATGCTTTCAACCATTGACATATTTGGGGCCTTAGTAGGAAGAAGACAGGGGAGATAAGGAAGGGAAAGGTTTTCTACCCTCCCTCATTCCGAAGAAAGGCAGACAAGAAAGAAGCCCTAACAGGTGGCCTCTTCTTCCTCACACATGAATATTCACAGGCCCAAGCACTTTGTGGCTTTGTCATTAGTAAAGTGTAGAAACCTGCAACAATTACAACTTCCAAGGGCTTAGGACCTCCCCTCCCCGAGAGCAACTGGAACACATTGAGGGTCTATTTTTATTTTAAATTGATAAAGTTCTCTATTATTATAAACATTTTCAGTGGCTTGTTTTCAAATGGAAACCTTGTCAAAGTTTATGCGAAAATCCCTCTCTCTGAAATGTTTCTGAATATTAACTTTTGTCAACAAATATTGAGTGCTTACAATGTTCCAGACACCATGTTACTTGCTGGAAATTCATGAGTGAACAAATAAGATAAAAATTCCTGATCTCATGGAGCTTATATTCTGCTTGGGGAGACAGACAGTTATAATTTAGAAGGTGAAGGTGATAAGTGCAATGGAGAGAAATGAAACAAAGGAAGAGGATTTGGGGAGACCTGCAAATTTTAACAGGGTGCTCATGCTTTATTCAAATCGAAAAAAGATATTGAAGGCCAGCCCTTAAGATAATAAAGTTATATAGATGAAAAAACTTGGCCCTGGTCTGTAGGAGCTCACCGCAAGGGGTGGCTAAGTGCTGTTACCAAACAAAGTCAGTGGATTCTTAATGACCAAGTCATGAAACACAGGGGTTTTAAAGAAAGAAAAAGTTTATTACTAGGTGTGAAGCAGGAGATCCTGTGGCCTAGGGGCCCCAAAGTCTGTCTCCCCGAACTTCAGTAATTCTGATAGTTTTATAGTATCAAAAGATTTGGGCAGGTTTTAGGATAATGAGCACAATGGCCCAGATGATGTAATTAGAGGTAATCTAATGCACATGTGCAGATTGATGACCTGCTTAGTCACAGACCATAGGTAAGAGAATAACAGCCTTAATATGAGATGGGCATGACTTTTAGTATATAATGAGGTATAAGTGACTTGTAGGTTAAAGTCTAAGCTGTTGCACGTGTCAGGTGGGCCATTTTTGGTTAGAATCAGTCTTGATTATCAAGATAACTTTGGACTTTAGGGTGAGTTAGTTCTGGGCTGACCCAAGACTCTTCATTAACAAACATTAGGTGCTGTCTTTAGTGATCACAAGACTCTAAAGTTGAAAAACTGGATAAATGAGTAAAAATAAAGGTTAGTCACGAGATTTTTACAATCACTGGGACAGGAGATAAAGACTATACAATCATTATCAGATATCAAGGCAGCTGGATAACAAATTTGGAGATTTCAGGTATTTCCCTTTGTCTGCTCCAATATACCAGAGAGCAAAAAAGGAATATCTATAAAGTGATTCAATAATCACAATCATCCCTCAAATTCTAATTTCTTGGTTACAGGGCTAGAAGGGGCAGCCCATGGAGCACACTCATATAAAGTAGCAATTTTAATTCTGTAACATTGGCCCAATATTAAAGGCAGAAGCAGGACTGTCTTATTGTTTATACTACATTAGTTTTAGATATCCCAATATTTAATGTGTTTCAGAGAACTAGGTACTAGGCATAGGGTGATTTTGATGGGTAGGAAAAAACTCCAAATAACCCATGGAAAGATCCAAGTGAGGATGTGGAGAGGAGGTTATTTATGATTGAAGGATATGTAGAGAAACAGCATGAAGGAATTAAGCTATGAAACAGAAGGGGAGAAAACTAAAAGCCGAGAATAGAGTAAGGTTGATCTGAAAGACTTGAAAGATGGAAGGTAGGCATCAGGAACTGCTTGCTCCCCACTCTTTTGCTTCCCCAACTCCAGCCAGATACCCTGCTCCCCCTCATGGATGAGCTTAGGCTTAGCCATACATTAAGGACCCCTAGAGAAGGAGGACAAGAAAGTATAGTACTTAACTAAAAAAGTATAATACTTAAGTCAATATCAAATGATAACATATGAAATAGAATTTAAATGTAAACTATACTATAAATGTAAATTATCATTACCATTATTTTTATTCCTAGTACCTATTACTCTAACTCTAGATTCTAAACTCTTGTTCTTAAAATACCTGCCTGAGTCTCTGGACCTTTGTTCCCCAGTCCTCCAGCCTGTGTCCTGACCACTCTATTTGACTGTACTCTGTATCTTTATGCCTAGCTCTATGGCACTTAAGTCCTTCAACTTGTTCTTTTTCCAGGACCTTGAAATGCTTTCTACTCAACCCTGTAGCATTCATCTGTTTTATACAGACTTGATCTTCCTGAATTACTTGGTTTTATAGTACTTACTAGCTTCTCCCATCCTGCCCACCACCTCCCTTCCCACCCACCCCCATAATAACTTCACACACACACACACACACACACACACACACACACACACACACACACTCCATCCTGCCTTCTATGTGGTAGTAGTGGAAGCTCTAGAGCAGTGAAAGACTCAGATTCAAATGACATGGATTCTAATCCCAGTTCTGGCCCAGGGCTAGCCACCAAGCCAAGGTAAGCCTCTCCCTTTTCTTGGTTGTTATTGGTAGTGATGGTGGGGTTTTTTTGTTTTTAATGAACTTAAAATATATAAAGAACAATTTTAAATTCACATAAAAATTGCAAATGTAGTGGAGTTCCCATATACCCCACACCCAGTTTCTCCTATTATTAACGCCATACATTAATGTGGTACATTTGTTAAAATTAATGAACCAATTCTGAAACACTAGTTTTTACCTAACGTCCTTTTTCTGTTTCCAGGATACCACATTATATTTAGTCATCAGGTCCCCTTATGGTTTTCTTGGCTGACAGTTTCTCAGACTCTCCTTGTTTTTCATGTTTTGACAGTTTTGAAGGGTACTGGTCAGGTATTTTGTAGAACTCCCCTGTGGTAGGATTTGTCTGATGTTTTCTCATGATTAGATTGGGGTAATGTGTCACAGGAGGAAGACCACAGAGGTAAATTGCCCGTTGACTTGGATTACCTGGCTGAGGTTTCTCCATTCCAAAGTGACTCTTGTTCTCCCACTTTACTCCATACTGTACTCTATGGAATGAAGTCACTGTGTACAGCTCATACTTAAAGAGTGGGGTTTTAAGCTCCTCCTCCTCCTTGGGGCAAAGTAGCTTACATAAATTATTTGGAATTTATCTGCCAGAGAAATTTGTATTTTCTCCCACATTTATTTATTTAATCACTTATTTACAACAGTACAGACTTAATGATTAATATTTACTTCATACTGTAGATTATCCAATACTCCTTAATTTTGTTGCTCAAATTGTTCCAGCTTTCGATATTGGGACCTCTTTCAGTTGGCTCCTGTGTTCCTTTCACATACCTCCATAATTGTGTGTGTGTGTTGAACACATCCTTACTTTCTGACACTACAAGATACCCTAAGCTCATCTTGTATATTTCTTGCCACAGTCCTAGAAGCAGCCATTTCTCCAGGAAACCAAGGTCTGGAATCTAGGTAACCTTCTTGCTACTGGGGTGTTGTTGCCTCGAGGGCTTCTCAGCTACAAAGCAAGGAGATATGGGTGTCTATTCTAGCCCAAGTATAAACACATATCTATGAATATTTCTATATGTAACTATATCTACTAAATATGAGTTCATATGGATATCTCCAACTCTAATCCATTGCAATATGGATCATTCTAGTGTTCTCCCCTTGCTTAGCTGCAAACTCCCATCCAAGAATGGAAACCTGTGAGCCTGTCTTTTTTAATCTGCAAAAACAGGACAATTTATATGAGTATTGTTGTTAAGGGGACCAAATGAAATGAACTGGAAAGGATTTTGGAAAATGAACCATGCTATACAATTTTAAGATATTAATTAAATTTTCAGTCCTACCTCCCTCTGCCCTGGACTGCCTGGTTCTGTCATGTTGCAAGATCCAAAGGAAGCCAAATCAGTAATTGAGTAACTCCTGAAAGAACATTTTCAATGTGGAACAAGTAGTGAACTTAGACGTCAGATAGAAAGGACAAGCAACTCAGAGGTTAAGACTATAAGAATGTGTGTACTACCTGGCTGTATAGCTTAAGACCCTCCTTTAACGACTTCAGGTATCACAAATCAAAATGAGTAAGAAGAGACTGGGTTCCCTGAAGTCCTCACACACTTAAAGTAGTTGGCTGACAACTGTGCTACACTGAAGAGGCATAGGAAGGGTTAATGGTATCTGCTGTATTTGTGTTTGCCTGCCATATTTTTTTATATTTGGGAGAAATTTTCCATTAGTCCTACCTCCCAATAGAGAACTCAGAACTCAAATTCCCAGTCTTTTTTACAACTAGGATGCAGATATAAGACTTTGCCTCCACTGATTGATTCACCTGCACAAGACTTATTATTGAAAGTGAGCAAATACAAAGAAATAGGCTCTACCCAGAACTTCATTTGCCAGTGAGTGTAGTAGAAGTGGCCAAGTTTTGAGGGCAATTTTGGTTATGTCAAAGTTTGACTTCTGGCTGTCAGTATTTGGTGGTGGCAGCAGCAGGAGCTGTTTCCTTGTTAGGCCATGTCTTAAAGCATGTATTTGGGAACATTCCTGGAGAATTTACATCAAGACTATTTCTCCAACACTTTTGTAAATAATCTATCTTTTGAAAAATCCCTTTTCTACTTAAACTAGCTAGAATTATGTAATTTGTGAATAGAACACTGAACAATATAGAGTAGTATCACAGCAGAGATTAAAGAAAATGGCTACATCTGAAGGGCTTAATTTCTTAGAAATATATATTTATTGGATCCTAAAGAACACCTAGGACTTTTATATGACATTCTACAAAGGTTCCACGCACTAGGGTAACTTTCCAGAAAAATAAAACCTCCAGATGGGTCCCTGGACCAGATAAGTCCTGAAATGCAGAGGGGCCAGCCTCTCCAGAACATCTACAAGTTCCACCCCCCATCTCATATTATTGACAACCCCTTCCAACATGAAAAGGTTAGAATGGCCATAGCCCAAATACCCCTAAATAATGGGAGAACGATCAAAGGTGATGGTGGAGTTATACAGAGAGGGTCGGGTTTAAAAATGAGTGTGATTGCTGAATCATCATTATATTGATATTTCTTTTAGTCTCCAGAATCTTAGAGCAGCTAGAAGTAAAAACCTAAAGTTGTGGAATTGTGATCCATACCAAACCCTGAAATCTATCCTACAACTAATTGCTATAATGTGCTTTGAAATGTACTGCTTTTTTGTATATATGTTATTTTTCACAAAAAAGAAAAAAAAAGTTGATTGTGATGATAAAAAACATATACATATATTTTGGGGGGGCACCTGTTATGGCTGAGTACTGCTAAATGCTAGGGCTGAATATTAAGATATCTTTCCTGTAGGGGAGCTAACTGAATGAAGGTAATTAGAAAGCATTGTGATTAAGTCCTAAAACAGTCTTATGTAGAAACAGCTACTGTCTGTAGAAACAATTACTGCATCTCAGAGGGTGGAACAATTAATACCATGTAGGGGAGGGGAATATTCAGTTTTCATAAATATGATATTTAAATTAAGTTCTAAAGTTACAAATAGAAGTCTATCAAACGGTATGACCAACTAAGAAAAGGCAAGCCACAGACTGGAGGAAGAGATTTATGATGCATCTTACTATTGTTTTTCTTTGTTAAAGCTGCTGAAATGCAATATACCAAAACTGGGTTGGCTTTGACAATGGGGATTTATTAACTCACAATTTACAGTTCTTAAGCCATGAAAATATCCAACTCAGGGAATCAACTGGATGATATCTGGACTCTGAAGACAGCCTGCCAGCATCTGGGGCTCCTTGACCACATGGCAAAGCCCATGGTGGTGCCTGTTGGTCCTTTTCTCTCAGTTTCATTGCTTTCAGTTGCTGGCTTCAGTGGGTTCCTTGCTCAGTTTCTTGAGTGCCCTTCTCTGTGAGCATCTCTTAATTTCATCTCTTAGCTTCTGTATGTGTTTTATCCTCTTATAAAGGACTCCAGTAAGAGCATCAAGACCCACTCTGGGGCACTCTTCAATTGACCTAACCTAATGCAAAAGGTAAGAGAATCCATATCTCACACCCTATACCAAAATTAACTCAAAATGGATCAAAGACCTAAATTTTAGATCTAAGACCAAAAAACTTCTAGAAGAAAATGTAGGAAAATATCTTATAAGTCATATAATAGAAGGCAGTTTCACCCAAAGCACAAGCATTGAAGAAAGAAATAGATAAATGGGAACTCCTCAAAATTAAACACTTTTGTGCATCAAAGAACTGTGTCAAGAAACTAAAAAGATAGCCTACACCATGGCAGACAATATTTGGAAACAATATATCAGATAAGGGTGTAGTATCCAGAATATAGCAAGAGATTGTTCAACTCAGCAACTGAAATACAGACAACCCAATTACAAAATGTGTAAAAGACTTGAACAGACACTTCTCAGAAGAGGAAATACAAATGGCCAAAAGGCACATGAAGAGATGCTCAACTTCCCTGGCCATTAGAGAAATGCAAATTAAAACCACAGTGAGACATCATCTCACACCCACCAGAATGGCCATTATCAATAAAACAGAAAATGACAAGTGCTGGAGAGGATGTGGAGAAAGAGGCACACTTATCCACTGTTGGTGGGAATGTCAAATGGTGCAACTGCTGTGGAAGGTAGTTTGGTGGTTCCTCAAAAAGCTGAATATAGAATTGTCATATGACCTGGCAATACCATTGCTAGGTGTCTACTCAAAGGAAATGAAGGCAAGGAAATAAACGGACATTTGCACACCAATGCTTATAGCAGCATTATTTACAATTGCAAAGAGATGGAAACAGCCAAAATGTCCATCAACAGACGAGTGGCTAAACAAACTGTGGTATATACATACAATGGAATATTATGCAGCTGTAACACAGAATAAAGTTATGAAGTATTTAACAACATGGATGGAACTTGAGGACATTATGCTGAGTGAGATTAGCCAAAAACAAAAGGACAAATACTGTATGATCTCACTGATATGAACTGACATTAGTGAATAAACTTGGACTATTTCATTGGTAACAGAGACTATTAGGAGATAGAAATAGGGTAAGATATTGGGTAATTGGAGCTGAAGGAATACATATTGTGCAACAGGACTGAATATAAAAACTCAGAAATGGACAGCACAATACTACCTAACTGGAATATAATTATGTTAAAACATTGAATGATGCTGAATGTGAGAATGATAGAGGGTGGAGGGCTGGGGGCATAAATGAAATCAGAAAGAAAGATAGACGATAAAGATTGAGATGGTAAAATCTAGGAATGCCTAGAGTGTATAATGATAGTGACTAAATGTACAAATTTTTAAAATGTTTTTGCAAGAGGAAGAACAAAGGAATGTCATTACTGCAGGGTGCTGAAAATAGATGGTAATTAATATTTTAAAATTTCACGTTATGTGTGAGACTAAAGCAAAATATGTTTATTTGGTACAAAATTTATATTTTAACTAGTGCATCTCCTAATATAACTTACGTAGATAGCTTGGTTGAACAACATAAGTACATGGAACCTTGGGTAGGACAAGAGATTTTGTTGGTTTGTCCAGAGTGATGCCCCGATGAATCTTAGAGTGATTTGATCAGTGAGTAGAAAAGTAGTTGCAAAGTCCCCTTCAGGGAATAGTGAGAACGGGGGAAAATTAAACTTCCCCAAGTTGAATTCTTGATATTCTGACAAGCAGTGTGGACAACCAAAGCTATAGGCTGAGCCCCCAGTCTTGGGGTTTGTTCATATGAAAATTAACCCCACAAAGGATAAGTCAAGCCTACTTAAAATTTAGGCCTAAGAGTCACCCCCAAGAGAGCCTCTTTTGTTGCCCAGATGTGGCTTCTCTCTCCAGTCAACACAACAAGCAAACTCACCACCCTCCCCCTGTCTACGTGGGACATGACTCCCAGGGGTGTGGACCTTCCTAGCAACATGGGACAGAAATCCTAGAATGAGCTGAGACTCAGCATCAAGGGATTGAGAAAAACCCTAGAATGAGCTGAGGCTCAGCATCAAGGGATTGAAAAAACCTTCTCCACCAAAAGGGGGAAGAGTGAAATGAGACAAAGTGTCAATGTCTGAGAGATTCCAAATAGAGTCACGAGGTTATCATGGAGGGTATTCTTATGCAATAAGTAGATATCACCTTGTTATTCAAGATGTAATGGAGAGGCTGGAGGGAACTGCTTGAAAATGTAGAGCTGTGTACATGTAGCCAGGTTTCTTGATGATGATTGCATAATGATATAGCTTTCACAATGTGACTGTGTGATTGTGAAAACCTTGTGTCTGATGCTCCTTTTATCTACCTTGTGAACAGACGAATAGAACATATGGAATACAAATCAATAATAGGGGGAACAAATGTTAAAATAAATTTAGTTTGAAACACTAGTGATCAATAAAAGGGAGGGGGAAGGGGTATGGTACGTCTAATCTTTTTTTTTTTTCTGTTTTCGTTTTATTTCTTTTTCTTTTGTCTTATTATTTCTTTTTCTGAATTGATGCTAATGTTCTAAGAAATGATCATGATGATGAATATGTCATGATATTGTGAATTACTGATTATATATGTAGAACGGAATGATCATATGTTAGGAATGTTTTTGTTCGTTTCTTGTTAAATTTTTTTTTTAATAAATAAAAAAAAGAATGTATGTGCTTGTGCTTGTACATTGTTGTATCAATAAAAATAAAAATAAAGGATTTACAACAAAGGCCAAAAAAAAATTTCCAGGAAAACAAAATAATATATAAGAAAACATAATCATGGTATTATCTTTGATCTGCAGTCAAATAGGTCAACCTATAGATAAAGCAGGAAGACTATTAATAGTTATTCCAAAGTAGAATGCAAAAATTATCAAACTTGATAAAGTAATTGTAAGAACACAGTTGACAAAAGTTGAGTTAGAGGGCAGAGGAGTTAAAGGCAATTCTTATCTTACATAGTAGATAGCCAAGGAATGTAGTCTATATCCCACAAAATAAGAAATTAAAAGTGAATATGCATTACAAACTTTGAAAAGGAAACCCATATAATCAAAAGTAATGTTATAATATCAGAAAAATGGTAGGATGGAAAGGAGGTGAGAAATATTCTGAGGAGTTAAATCCTCATCTATCAATCTGGAGATTGATTTATTTCAAAATTAAACATCAAGAAATAGTAGTATAAATGTATTATTGAGGGATATGGAGGCAACCACCAGAAAGGAAGAAAAAAAAAACATTTAACAGGCCAAGCATTTCAAGTAATTAGTTCTCTTGCTGGTAGAGCGGTAGGTGTGTTTTATGATTCATCTGAATCATATACAAGTATAATTTTGAGTTTTTAAAAATCAGGATGTTCAAGATGGCATAATGAGACACTTCAGTGCTGTCTCTCCCTATACACACTCTTTGAACAACTGCCAAGAACAGACAGAAACATCTTTCTCACAGCTCCAGAAAAAAGTTAAAGGACATCAGTCATAGGGCAAGTGCCAAATCAATAAAAAGTATCATTAAAAGTGGTAGGATCTCCTAGTGGCCAGGCTCGGCCCCTACCCCATGCCTTACCAGCTCAGTGTGAAGCTGGCCTGCACTCCCGGTACAGATCCCAGTCTTGGTTCTGGAGGAAGCAGCGTAACCTTCCTGCACATGCTAGGCACATGTATGTGTCGCTTCCCTAGAGGGGATCAACAGCATAGGGGAGGGGTGCATGGGTAGTTCAGTGGTAGAATGCTCACCTGCCATTTGGGAGACCTGAGTTTGACTCTCAGCCCATGCACCCAGAAAAAAACAGCATAGTAGAGCTGGGAGAAGAAAGTATCAGTGCACTTGAAGATGACTGAAATCATATAGTCTGAGGAGCAGAAAGAAGAATGAAGAAAAGTGAACAGAACTTGAAAAACCTATGAGATACCATCAAATGTACCAATATATAGATTATAGGAATTCCAGAAGGAAAAGAGAGAAAGGGGCAGAGAGATTATTCAAATAAATAATGGCTGAAAACTTCCCAAATTTAATGAAAGATATGAATATTCATATCTAATACACTGAACCCCCAAACATGATAAACCTCAATATAACCATCCCCTGTATGCTGGTTTGAAACTGTTATGTACCCCAGAAAAACCATGTTTTTTTAAAACAGTCTTGTGGGGGCAGACCTACTATTGGGTAGGACCTTTTGATTAGATTGTTTCCATGGAGATGTGACCCCACCCATTCAAGGGAGGTCTTAATGGACTCCTGGGGTCCTTTAAGAGGGAGAGATTTTGAGATGCTTGGAGAGAAGACGCAGAGAGCAGAGAGATGAAACCAAGTGAAGGATGCTTGATGGACCCACAGGTGCTGAGGGAGCATTTTGAAACCAACCCTGCATAGAAGTGCCAGCAGATGTCACCATGTGCCTTCCCATGTGACAGAGAAACCCGGGACACAATCAGCCTTTCTTGAGTGAAGGTATCCTCTTGCTGATACCTTAATTTGAACAGGTTCATAGTCTTACAACTGTAAATTTATAACCTAATAAATCCCCTTTGTAAAAGCCAATCCATTTCTGGTATATTACATTCTGACAGTATTAGCAAAGTGAAGCAGCCTGGCATATTATAATTAAAATGTTGAATGCCAAAGATAAAGAGAGAGTTCTAACAGCCACAAAAGAGAAGCAACGTGTCATGTACAAAAGAGCCTCCATAAGATCAAATGCCAATTTCTCACTGGAAACCATGAAGGCAAGAGGCAGTGAAAAAACATATTTAAAGTGCTGAAAGCAAAAAAATTGCCAGTCAAGAATTCTATATCTAAGGAGGGGCCAAGATGGCGGCTTAGCAATGTGCGCATTTTAGTTCGTCCTCCAGAACAACTACTAAATAACCAGAAACAGTACCGAACAGCTCCTGGAGCCACGTCAGTGACCGGACACACAGCGTACCCCAGTTGGGACCAGCTGGACCAGCTGCAAGCCTCCCCAAAACCGTGAGTTCCCCAAACCGTGGTGGCCAGTGGCCAGCGCCCCTCCCCAACAGGCGGCTTCCCAGAGGGAAAGGGAAGAGACTCTAAACCTGGTCAAGGGAGAGGTCACTCATTGGGCTCATGAAAAAGAGGAAAGGGGAGGAAATGGAGGCTTTAGTGGATGTGTCTCTATGGAGACGTGGCAGCCTCTGGATTCGGTGGCAAGACTTCTCAGGCTGCAACTGCCCCAGGCATAGGCAGAAACAGGCTGCTTTCAGGGTTGCCTCCCACCTCTGCCTTCCCCAGGAGAGGGGTGAAGCCCAACTCAGGTGGAATCCCTCCCTCAAGGAATTCAGACCCCAGGGCTTGGCAACTTGAAGCCATTAAAACCAGCCTACAAACTCTCCTCTGTCTAACCACACCCCCAGCAGGGAGAGTTTTCCAAAGTTAAAAGTGCTGCAACATCTTTTGCTGGTGCGACCCGCAGGCAGATGCGCCACATACTGGGCAGGATAATAATAATAGAGCCCAGAGACTTCACAGGAAAGTCTTTCAACCTGCTGGGTCTCACCCTCAGGGAAAACTGACACAGGTGACTCCTTGCCCCTGATAGGAGGCCAGTTTAGTCCGGGAAAACCAGGAAGAGTCTATAATACCTACATAGACCCTCCTAAGGGTGGGGAGGGAAAAGGGACCATACAAGCAGGGCAAGAAACAAGAAAACAAGAACCGAAAAATTATCCTCTGTTAAACAAAACCTAAGCTAGAGGTCCAGAAAAAGCTGAACTGAAGGTCAAAGAACAGACAGACAACAAACTCATCTAGCAAGAAAACCCTAGGTAAGATAAGTGAAAGCAATCACCAGAATAAACTAATTAAGGTAATTAAATGTCTAGACGCCAGTAAAAAATAACAAATCACACCAGGAAAACTGAAGATATGGCCCAGTCAAAGGAACAAACCAATAGTTCAAATGAGATAGAAGAGCTGAAACAACTAATTCAGAATGTACGAAAAGACATGGAAAACCTCATCAAAAACCAAATCAATGAATTGAGGGAGGATATAAAGAAGGCAAGGAAAGAACAAAAAGAAGAAACTGAAAGTCTGAAAAAACAAATCATGGAACTTATGGGGATGAAAGATACAGAAGAAGAGATGAAAAAAACAATGGAAACCTACAATGGTAGATGTCAAGAGACAGAGGTTAGGATTAGTGAACTGGAGGATGGAACATCTGAAATCCAACAACATACAGAAACTATAGGGAAAAAAATGGAAAAATATGAGCAGGGATTCAGGGAACTGAATGATAACATGAAGTGGACAAATATACGTGTTGTGGGGTCTCAGAAGGAGAAGAGAAGGGAAAAGGAGGAGAAAAACCAATGGAAGAAATTATCACTGAAATTTGGCCAACTATTATGAAAGACCTAAAATTACAGATCCAAGAAGTGGAGCGTACCCCAAAGAGAATAGATCCAAATAGACGTTCTTCAAGACACTTACTAGTCAGAATGTCAGAGGTCAAAGAGAAAGAGAGGATCTTGAAAGCGGCAAGAGAAAAGCAATCCATCACATACAAGGGAAACCCAATAAAATTTCTCAGCAGAAACCATGGAGGCAAGAAGACAGTGGGATGATATATTTAAATTATTAAAAAAGAAAAACTGCCAACCAAGAATTCTATGTCCAGCAAAATTGTCCTTCAAAAATGAGGGAGAAATTAAAACATTTTCAGACAAAAACTCACTGAGAGAATTTGTGACCAAGAGACCAGCTCTGCAAGAAATACTAAAGGGAGCACTAGAGACAGATATGAAAAGACAGAAGAGAGAGGTGTAGAGAAGAGTGTAGAAAGAAGGAAAATTAGATAGGACATATAAAATACAAAAGGCAAAATGGTAGAGGAAAGTACTACCCAAACAGTAATTACACTAAATGTTAATGGATTGAACTCCCTGATCAAAAGTCATAGACTAGCAGAATGGATTAAAAAACAGGACCCTTCTATATGCTGTCTACAGGAAACACATCTTAGACCTAAAGATAAACATAGGTTGAAAGTGAAAGGTTGGGAAAAGATATTTCATGCAAATAACAACCAGAAAAGAGCTGGAGTAGCTATACTAATATCTAACAAATTAGACTTCAATGTAAAACAGTTAAAAGAGACAAAGAAGGATACTATATATTAATAAAAGGAACAATTCAACATGAAGACATAACAATCATAAATATGTATGCACCGAACCTGAATGCCCCAAAATACATGAGGAAAACACTGCAAACACTGAAAAGGGACCTTAATAGTTGGAGACTTAAATTCCCCACTCTCATCAATGGACAGAACATCTACACAGAGGATCAATAAAGAAACAGAAAATTTGAATAAAACAATAAATGAGGTAGATTTAACAGACATTTATAGGACATTACACCCCACAACAGCAGGATACACCTTTTTCTCAAGTGCGCATGGCTCATTCTCAAAGATAGACCATATCCTGGGTCACAAAGCAAGTCTCAACAAATTTTAAAAGATTGAAATCATACACAACACTTTCTCAGATCATAAGGAAATGAAGTTGGAAATCAATAATAGGCAAAGCGTCAGAAAATTCATAAATATGTGGAGGCTCAACAGCACACTCTTCAACAACCAGTGGGTCAAGGAAGAAATTACAAGAGAAATCAGTAAATATCTTGAGGCAAATGAAAATGAAAACACAACATATCAAAACTTATGGGATGCAGCAAAGCCAGTGCTAAGAGGGAAATTTATTGCCCTAAATGCCTATATCAAAAAAGAAGAAAGGGCAAAAATACAGGAATTAACTGTCCACTTGGAAGAACTAGAGAAAGAACAGCAAACTAACCCCAAAGCAAGGAAAAGGAAAGAAATAACAAAGATTAGAGCAGAAATAAATGAAATTCAGAACATGAAAAAAATTGAGAAAATCAATAAAACCAGAAGTTGTTTCTATGAGAAAATCAATAAGATTGATGGGCCCTTAGCAAGACTGACAAAAAGAAGAAGAGAGAGGATGCAAATAAATAAGATCAGAAATGGAGGAGGAGACATAACCACTGACCCCACAGAAATAAAGTTGGTAATAACAGGATACTATGAACAACTTTATGCCAATAAATACAACAATGTAGATGAAATGGACAACTTCCTAGAAAGGCATGAACAACCACCTTTGACTCAAGAAGACATAGATGACCTCAACAAACCAATCACAAGTAAAGAAATTGAATTAGTCATTCAAAAGCTTCCCAAAAAGAAAAGTCCAGGACCAGATGGCTTCACATGTGAATTCTACCAAATATTTCAGAAAGAATTAGTACCAATCCTGCTCAAACTCTTCAAAAAACTTGAAGTGGAGGGAAAGCTACCTAATTCATTCTATGAAGCCAACATCACCCTCATACCAAAACCAGGCAAAGATATTACAAAAAAAGAAAACTACAGACCAATCTCTCTAATGAATATAGATGCAAAAATCCTCAACAAAATTCTAGAAAATCGAATCCAACAATACATTAAAAGAATTATACATCATGACCAAGTAGGATTCATCCCAGGTATGCAAGGATGGTTCAACATAAGAAAATCAATTAATGTAATACACCATATCAACAAATCAAAGCAGAAAAATCACATGATCATCTCAATTGATGCAGAGAAGGCATTTGACAAGATTCAACATCCTTTCCTGTTGAAAACACTTCAAAAGATAGGAATACAAGGGAACTTCCTTAAAATGATAGAGTGAATATGTGAAAAACCCACAGCTAATATCGTCCTCAATGGGGAAAAACTGAAAACTTTCCCCCTAAGATCAAGACCAAGACAAGCACATCCACTATCACCACTGTTATTCAACATTGTGTGGGAAGTTCTAGCCAGAGCAATTAGACAAGAAAAAGAAATACAAGGCATCAAAATTGGAAAGGAAGAAGTAAAACTCTCACTGTTTGCAGATGATATGATACTATATGTTGAAAAACCCGAAAAATCCATAGCAAAACTACCAGAGCTAATAAATGAGTACAGCAAAGTGGCAGGTTTCAAGATCAACATTCAAAAATCTGTAGTGTTTCTATACACTAGTAATGAACAATCTGAGGGGGAAATCAAGAAACGAATTCCATTTACAATTGCAACTAAAATAGTAAAATACTTAGGAATGAATTTAACTAAAGAGACAAAAGACCTATACAAAGAAAACTACAAGAAACTGTTAAAAGAAATCACAGAAGACCTAAATAGATGGAAGGGCATACCGTGTTCATAGATTGGAAGACTAAATATAGTTAAGATGTCAATTCTACCTAAATTTATTTACAGATTCAATGCAATACCAATGAAAATCACAACAACTTACTTTTAAGAAATAGAAAAGCCAATAAGCAAATTTATCTGGAAGGGCAGGGGCCCCGAATTGCTAAAAGTATCTTGAGGAAAAAAAACAAAGCTGGAGGTCTCATGCTGCCTGACTTTAAGGCATATTATGAAGCCACAGTGGTCAAAACAGCATGGTACTGGCATAAAGATAGATATATTGACCAATGGAATCGAATAGAGTGTTCAGATATAGACCCTCTCATCTATGGACATTTGATCTTTGATAAGGCAGTCAAGCCAACTCACCTGGGACAGAACAGTCTCTTCAATAAATGGTGCCTAGAGAACTGGATATCCATATGCAAAAGAATGAAAGAGGACCCATATCTCACACCCTATACAAAAGTTAACTCAAAATGGATCAAAGATCTAAACATCAGGTCTAAGACCATAAAACAGTTAGAGGAAAATGTAGGGAAATATCTTATAAATCTTATAATTGAAGGTGGTTTTATAGACCTTACACCTAAAGCAAGAGCATTGAAGAAATAAATAAATAAATGGGAACTCCTCAAAATTAAACACTTTTGTGCATCAAAGAACTTCATCAAGAAAGTAAAAAGACAGCCTACACAATGGGAGACAATATTTGGAAACAGCATATCAGATAAAGGTCTAGTATCCAGAATTTATAAAGAGATTGTTCAACTCAACAACAAAAAGACAGCCAATCCAATTACAAAATGGGAAAAAAACTTGAACAGACACTTCTCGGAGGAGGAAATACAAATGGCCAAAAGGCACATGAAGAGATGCTCAACGTCCCTGGCCATTAGAGAAATGCAAATCAAAACCACAATGAGATATCATCTCACACCCACCAGAATGGCAATTATCAACAAAACAGAAAATGACAAGTGCTGGAGAGGATGTGGAGAAAGAGGCACACTTATTCACTGTTGGTGGGAATGTCAAATGGTGCAACCACTGTGGAAGGCAGTTTGGCGGTTCCTCAAAAAGCCGAATATAGAATTGCCATACGACCCAGCAATACCATTGGTAGGTATCTACTCAGAGGACATAAGGGCAAAGACACAAATGGACATTTGCACACCAATGCTTATAGCAGCATTATTTACAATTGCAAAGAGATGGAAACAGCCAAAATGTCCATCAACAGACGAGTGGCTAAACAAACTGTGGTATATACATACGATGGAATATTATGCAGCTTTAAGACAGAATAAACTTATGAAGTATGTAACAACATGGATGGACCTTGAGAACATTATGCTGAGTGAGACTAGCCAAAAACTAAAGGACAAATATTGTATGGTCTGATTGATATGAACTGACATTAGTGAATAAACTTGGAATATTTTGTTCATAACAGAGACCATCAGGAGATAGAAATAGGGTAAGATATTGGGTAATTGGAGCTGAAGGGATACAGACTGTGCAACAGGACTGGATATAAAAACTCAGAAATGGACAGCACAATATTACCTAACTGTAATATAATTATGCTAAAAAACTGAATGAAGCTGCATGTGAGAATGATAGAGGGAGGAGGGCTGGGGACATATTGAAATCAGAAAGAAAGATAGATGTTAAAGATTGAGATGGTATAATCTAGGAATGCCTAGAGTGTATAATAATAGTGAAATGTACAAGGTACAATTTTAAAAATGTTTTTTCATAAGGAAGAACAAATGAATGTCGTTATTGCAGGGTGCTGAAAATAGATGGTAATTAATATTTTAAAATGTCACCTTCTGTGTGAGACTAAAGCAAAAAAATGTTTATTTGTTACAAAATTAATATTTTAACTAGCGTACTTCCTAATATAACTTATGTAGATAGTTTGATTGAACACCATAAGTACTTGGAATCTCAGATAGAAAATGAGATTTTGTTGGTTTGTCCAGCGTGATGCCCTGATGAATCCCAGAGTGATTCCATCAGTGAGTGGAAAAGTAGAGAAATGCAAATCAAAACCACAATGAGATATCATCTCACACCAACCAGAATGGCAATTATCAACAAAACAGAAAATGACAAGTGCTGGAGAGGATGTGGAGAAAGAGGCATACTTATTCACTGTTGGTGGGAATGTCAAATGGTGCAACCACTGTGGAAGGCAGTTTGGCGGTTCCTCAAAAAGCTGAATATAGAATTCACTCCCTTCGGGGAGTGGTGAGAATGGGGAGAAATTCAACTTCCCCAAGTTGAATTCTTGATATTCTCACAAACAGTGTGGACAACCAAAGCTATAGGCTGAGCCCCCAGTCTTGGGGTTTGTTCATATGAAACTTAACCCTGCAAAGGATAGGTCAAGTTTACTTAAAATTTAGGCCTAAGAGTCACCCCCAAAAGAGCCTCTTTTGTGCTCAGATGTGGCCCCTCTCTCCAGCCAACACAACGAACAATTTCGTCACCCTACCCCGCTCTACGTGGGACATGACTCCCAGGGGTGTGGACCTTCCTGGCAACATGGGACAGAAATCCTAGAATGAGCTGAGACTCAGCATCAAGGGATTGAAAAAAACCCTAGAATGAGCTGAGACTTAGCAGAGAAAACCTTCTGGACCAAAAGGGGGAAGAGGGAAATGAGACAGTGTCAATGGCTGAGAGATTCCAAATAGAGTCATGAGGTTATCCTGGAGGTTATTCTTACGCATTAAGTAGATATCACCTTGTTATTCAAGATGCAATGGAGAGGCTGGAGGGAACTGCTTGAAAATATAGAGCTGTGTACCTGTAACCGTGTTTCTTGATGATGATTGCATAATGATATAGCTTTCACAATGTGACTGTGTGATTGTGAAAACCTTGTGTCTGATGCTCCTTTTATCTACCTTGTTAACAGACGAGTAGAACATATGGAATACAAATAAATAATAGGGGGAACAAAGGTTAAAATAAATTTAGTTTGAAATGCTAGTGATCAATGAAGGCAAGGGGTGAGGGGTATGATAGGTATAATCTTTTTTTTTTCTTTCATGTGTTCGTTTTATTTCTTTTTCTATTGTCTTTTTGTTTCTTTTTCTTGGTTGATGCAAATGTTCTAAGAAATGAAGAATGCAACTAGGTGATGATGTTGTGAATTACTGATTATGTATGTTGTTTTATTTTGTTTCTTATTTTTTTAATTAATAAATAAATTAAAAAAAAGAATTCTATATCTGTCAAAACTATCTCTCAAAAATGAGAGATGAAAACATTCCCAGAAAAGCAAAAGTTGATGGAGTTTGTCCCCACTGGACTGGCCCTACAGGAGATGACGGAGAGAGTTCTGTAGTTTGGAAGCAAAGGACAATAGACAATAGATTGAAACCACGTGAAGAAATAAAGATCTCTGTGAGGATAATGACCTGAGTAAATATAAATGCTAGTACTATTGTATTTTTGGTTTATAATTCCACTTTTAACTTCCTACAGGATCTAAAAAGTAAATACATAAAATATAATGGTAAATCAGTGGTTTTGGACTCATAATGTACAAACGTAATAAACTATGGGGGTGTGGAAGGGTATAGGGACATGGACTGTGTATACCAAGGAAGTTGCTATTAAAGCAAACAAGAGTGCTAGGATGTTGAATTTAAGCCCTGTGATAATTACCAAGAAAATACTGGAGAATATGTGTTCTAGTTTGCTAGCTGCTGGAATGCAATATACCAGAAACGGAATGGCTTTTTAAAAAGGGAAATTTAATGAGTTGCTAGTTTACAGATCTAAGGCCAAGAAAATGTCCCAATTAAAACAAGTCTATAGAAATGTCCAATCAAAGGCATCCGGGGAAAGATACCTTGGTTCAAGAAGGCCGATGAAGTTCAGGGTTTCTCTCTCATCTGGAAAGGCACATGGCGAACGCAGTCAGGGCTTCTCTCTCGGCTGGAAGGGCACATGGCAGACACGGCGTCATCTGCTAGCTTACTCTCCTGGCTTCTGGTTTCATGAAGCTCCCCGGGAGGCATTTCCCTTCTTCATCTCCAAAGATTGCTGGCTGGTGGACTCTGCTTCATGGTGCTGCAGCATTCTCTGCTCTCTCTGAGTCTCTCATTCTCCAAAATGTTTCCTCTTTTATAGGACTTCAGAAACTAATCAAGACCCACTCAGATGGGTGGAGACATGTTATCCCCTAATCCAGTTTAACAACCGTTCTTAACTAAATCTCATCAACCAGGGAGATGATCCCATCACAGTCCCAAATACACAGCATTGAATAGAGACTATTCTACCTTTAAGAAATGGGATCCATATTAAAACATGGCTTTTCTTAGGGGGCATACTTCCCTTCAAACCAGCACATTCCACCCTCTGGCCCCTAAAAAAGACATGTTTTTCCCAAATACAAAATACATTAATTTCATAACAATATCAGAAATCTTAAACCTTTCAGTAGCAATACAAATGAAGTACAAAATTAAAGACAGTATAAAATCTCATCAAGTCAGTTACAGGCATGGTCTGTCCTAAGGCAAAATTCTCTCCATTTGCTCTGGACCTTTGAAAACTCATAACAAGTTATTTGCTGCCAACATACAAAGAAGGAACATTCACAGGATACATACACACATTTCCATAGGGAGGAAGGAACACAGGGGTCACCAGACCCATACAGTTTCGAAAACCCACAGGGCAAAGTCCATTAGATTTCAAAGTCTGAGACTCATTTACCCTCAGGGCTTTAGAAAGTGGCAGTCCCACCCTTTCCAAATGCCTACGCCTGCCTCTCTCTGAATACAACCTTGGGGGATATTGGGGAGACCACCTTTCTCTCGGCTCCACCCTCTCCAAACATTGGGGCCGCACCCGGGCTCTCTGCCATCTCTGGGGCACACGCTCAGCCCCTCCATGTGGTGGCAGCCAGGCTCTCCCCCAACCCCGAGAAACGTGCTTCACCCTCTCCAAGGCCTGAGGCGGCATGACTCTTCCACTGCAATGAGGTGGAAGGCCCATTCTCTGCCTTTGGGGCAAACTCACCCTCTCCACAGGCTTGGGTGGGTCCACTCTCCTGGCCCGAGGCTTCCTGACTTCAGACCTCAGCCTCCACGGTTTTGCCTCTGAAGTTATTTTTCCTCCAATGTGTCCCTTCTCTGAACCCCTCAGTCCAGACTGGCAGCAGCTCTGTTTATACAGGTCCCATAGCACTCTCGTTGGCTTTCTATGCAGTAGCCTTGGATCATGCCCATTAGACATAAGGAGTTTCCACAAATCTTTCCTGGATAACTCCATGTCCGATCCTGACTTTCTCTGAAATGTCTGACTGGTTTCACATTTGGTTAAATCCTCACACAGGGTTCTATTCTCTGGGATCTCCTCTCCTGGAAGCCCAGAATTTTCTAGGACATCAATTTCTGGTTTCTTTGTACCCAAGAGTTCACTTTTCAGCTTATCTCTTTCCTGTCGCATTTCACTATAAGCTGTAAGGAGAAACCAGGCTGCACTTTCCACATTTAATTTGGAGATCTCTTCTGCTAAATATCCAAGTTCATGGCTTTTAAAATCTGCCTTCCAGCCAAAGCCACTAGTCAATTTTGCCAGATTATCTGCCATTTTAAAACAAGGATCGCCTTCCTTCCAGTTTTCAATAACACGTACCTCATTTCTTTCTAAGGCCTCATCAGAAGTATCTTTAGAGTCTACATTTCTACCAACAGTCTCTCCAAAGCATTCTAGGCCTTCTCTATCAAGCTTTTCACAACTCTTCCAGAATCTTCCCCATATCCATTTAAAAAGCCATTTCAACATGTTTGGTATTTGCAAACTGCAGCAGCAGCACCCCACTCTCCGGTACCAAAATCTGTTCTAGTTTGCTAGCTGCTGGAATGCAATATACCAGAAACGGAATGGCTTTTAACAAGGGGAATTTAATAAGTTGCAAGTTTACAGTTCTAAGGCCTAGAAAATGTCCCAATTAAAACAAGTCTATAGAAATGTCCAATCAAAGGCATCCAGGGAAAGATACCTTGGTTCAAGAAGGCCGATGAAGTTCAGGCTCTCTCTCTCAAGTGAGATGGCACATGGCGAACACAGTCAGGGCTTCTCTCTCAGCTGGAAGGGCACATGGTGAACACGGCGAATACGGTGTCATCTGCTAGCTTTGTCTCCTGGCTTCCTGTTTCATGAAGCTCCCCGGGAGGCGTTTTCCTTCTTCATCTCCAAAGGTCGCTGGCTGGTGGACTCTCTGCTTCGTGGTGCTGCAGCATTCTCTGCTCTCTCTGAGTCTCTCATTCTCCAAAATGTTTCCTCTTTTATAGGACTTCAGAAACTAATCAAGACCCACTCAGATGGGTGGAGACATGTCATCCCCTAATCCAGTTTAACAACCGTTCTTAACTAAATCTCATCAACCAGGGAGATGATCCCATCACAGTCCCAAATACACAGCATTGAATAGAGACTATTCTACCTTTAAGAAATGGGATCCATATTAAAACATGGCTTTTCTTAGGGGGCATACTTCCCTTCAAACCAGCACAATATGAAAGCTCATAGATTCAGAAATTATAGTATAAGTTGCCAGGGGTGAGGGTAGGGGGAATGGGGAGTTAATGTATAGTTAATAGGTGGAGTGTTTCTTTTGGGGATATGGATGACAATGAGGGTACCATAATATCGTGAATATGGATTATCCTATTGAATGGTATGCTTGGGTGTGGTTGAGATGGGAAAGTTTATGTTGTATATGTGTTCCCATAATTACAAAACAAAAAAGAGCAACTGAAGAGACAATGACAGTTAAGTGTATTATATGATCCTAGATGGGATCAAGCAAATAAGGAGAAAAGTTTCAAAGGGACATTACTGGGACTTATGAAAAAAATTGAAATACAGACTGTAAGTGTGTATATCAATATTAAGTTTCCCGAACTTAATAACTGCACTTTAGGTGGTTACATAAGTGAATATCCTGGCTCTTAGGAAATGCACCCCTCCGACTCCTCCCCTCTCACCTTAAATGAGATAGCCAGAAAATTCTGTGCCCCATCAGGCAGTGCCTAATCCCCTCACAAGCCAGAAGAAACTACAGAAGACAGACCTTTTGTCCCTCAGGCCCTCTTAATATTAAGGGGTGAGAACTCTCTGAGGGGGAATTTGGGGCAGGGTAGAACAGGGTAGGTGGAGAGAGAAAATTGTGAAGGAGCCCTTGAACAAGGGTAGTCAATCAAGGTCAGCAAGTCCTGTGTCCAGCACAGACATCCTGCCCGGGGGCTACCCACTTACAGGAAACACCTGGCAGCAGCCAACCCATCTGAAACAAAATGACTCCCACCTGAATGAGTCATCTCTAGGGAGAAGGGTGGAACCAATGGACCCACTCAAATGCACTGTCTGCTAAAAGGCACTACCCTGCAGAGAGGAGAGTAGAAGAGCCCAGAAGAAGGAAGGTGTGCCAGTTTGAAAGCATTATGCACCCCAGAAAAACCATGTTTTAATCCTGATCCAATCTTGTGGGAGCAGCTGTTTCTTTTAATCTTAATTCAATATGGTAGGTTGGAATCTTTTGATTAGATTATCTCCATCGTGATGTGACGCGCCCAATTGTGGGTGTGATGTTTGACTAGATGGAGATGTGACTCTACCCATTTCAGGTGGGTCTTCATTAGTTTACTGGAATCCTTTAAAAGAGGAAATATTTTGGAGAGAGCCAGAAATGACAGGGCTGACAGAAATGACAGAGCCAACAGAACTTCAGAGCAGAGCTGACACAGATACCAAAACTTGGAGAACAGAGACATGGATGTTTAGATATACTTGGAGCCCAGCAGACATCACCATGAGATGTTAAGCAAGCCAGAACCTGGGGAGAGCCACGGGAAGCCAAGAGACGAAAGTCAGCCCTGGAGAAGCAACGTGAGGAACCTCCACAGGAACAGAGGCTGAAAGCAACAGAGCCCAGGAGCAAGAGACCAGCAGATGTAGCCTCTGTCCCAGGTGACAGAGGTGTTCCTGATACATTGACCTTCCTTCCTTGAATTAAGGTATCTTTCCCTAGATGCTTTAGTTTAGACAATTTTATAGGCTTAGAACTGTAAACTTGTAACCTATTAATTCCTTTTTTTAAAAGCCATCCCAGTTCTGATATATCGCATTCCGGCAGCTTGCAACCTAACAGAGAAGGCAATGGGGCGGGGAATAAGTAAAGCTAACCTATAAAAGCAAATGGCCCACACTGCCTATTGCTTCTCATCCTCCATCTCTCTTTCCTTGCAGAGAGCGAACATGCTCCTTTCTCAGCATGTGTACTTAACAAATTTCTTACCTACTATTTACTCTAAAAAACAAGAAAACAACCTAATAGAAGCAAGAGAGAGGAAGGAAAAGAAAGCTAATAGAATTTTCATTGAGAACTACATTCCAGTTCTATCACTTCCATTCTTTTACATATTTTTACCCAATGGAGATGCCCCTGCTTGATAGCATTTTCTCCTTTAGTTGAAAAAAAAATGTTGTAAATTTAAACAATGATCTCAGTGAGAAAAGATTTCAATGAAATCATTTAAAATTTTCTAGATTCTTTCTGGATCTTCGTTTGTATGTACATGCTTATAGAGTTGTGAAAAACATCCTGAAGTTAGCCCTCATATCAAACCTCCGTCTTTCTTTTACATTCTTCTGGGAAATGACCTCACCACCCCCTCCCTCTCCTAAGGAAGAGGCACTTTCCTCTAACAACCCTTTCCCCCACCTGAATTCTTTTTTTTTTTTCAGTTAATAAGGTTGATTTTTAATAAATGTACAGAGTTGTGCACCTAGCACCACAGTCCAGTTTTAGAACATTTCCAACACTTCAAAGTGATCCCTTGTACAAGTTTGCAGTCAATCTCCATTCCTACCTCCAGCCACAGGCAACCACTAATGTGCTTTTCCCCACCTGAATTCTTATTCCCTAACTCTGTGGAAGACATGCCAAGGCTGATCTCTTCACTAATGCTTTCAATCCCAGCTGTTGCTTCCTCTGCATCTTTGGTTTTTTTTCTTCCATACTTTTTACATTGCCCATGAACAATGTAAATCCTTCCTACATTTAAAAGCAAAGCCCAAAACTTTATTTTCACTTATGGACCCCTCTTCCATTCCTCTGCTGCATGCTCATTCTTGCCTTTTCTACTGTAAGTGCTTCTGTTTAGAAGTGATCAGTACTATCAACTTCCAAATCTGCTGGCCTTTCCTCAGGTCCCATTCTTCTTGACTGCCCTGGTATACTCCACCCTGTGGACTACCTTCCTCTTCTTCCTGAAACTTTTTGCTCCCTTTGCTTCTGACTCATAGAATAGCTCTCCCATATGGGAATGTGAACATATTGCAATCAGCTAACGATACAGTTAACAGAAAATATCCAGGAGTTACAAAGCATATAACAAGTGTAATGAATAGTTTAACAATAGTTTGTGTATATACCATATAAGAAAATAAACGTTTTAGTAATAATACCATATTTGGCCATCTTAATTTATTCCAGCTGGCAACATTTGAGTCATAGACCCAAATCTTAGACAAGTATTTAAGACAGATACCTTACAATCAATAGTAATTGTCTGCCAATTAACACCTTAACAATATTATTAGTCTGTTTTAGCAAGCACACAATAGTGATTGGAGCTTCTCATAATACTAGTATTAAAGTAGTTGAGAATTAAGGAAGCTATGAAAGATTAGTGTTCTGTGCCATAAATGTTTAGCCTGGCAGAAAACTGCCCACTGGTCTTGATCCTTAAATTCAAATTGACAACTTACACTTACAAAGACATTACCAAAATTAGTTTGTATACCAAGAAGTGAGAGCCTGCAATACACTAACCAACCTAACTTAAGTTATTGGTAATAGGGCAGTAATGAGCATCAGAAATCAGATACAAGGCAGAAAAGAAGTGTAACAGATAAGGTATCAGTGGCTGAGAGAGTTCAAATAAGAGTCGAGAGGCTACTCTTGGAGTCACGCTTATGCAAGCTTCAGTTAGACATTGCTACCTATCATAGCTTGCCAACCCCCAACCAAAACCATTCCTGCCAATCCTGAAGAGCACCTACGGCATTATATAAGATTCTACAAAGGTTCCACACACAAGGATGACTTTCCAAAAACTTACAACCTCCAGATGGGTCCTTGGACCAGGTAAGTACTGAAGTGCAGTGGGGCCATCCTTTCCAGGGCATCTTCTAGTTCCATCCTCCTATCTCATATTATCGACAGCCACTCCCAACATGAAAAAGCTAGAATGGGCATAGCCCAAATACCTCCTCAAGAATGAGAGAAAGATCAAAGGTGATGGTGGAGTTATACTGAGGTCAGGTTTAACAAATGACTATGAGTGCTGAATCAGTATATTGGTATTTCTTTTAGCCTCCAGTATCTTAGAGCAGCTTGAAACAAAAACCTAAAATGGTGGAATTGTTAAAACATAATAATAGTAATAAAAAGAAATCAGATACAGAATGATTGCGAGGTCATAATACAAATGAACAGAGAAGCAGTAAACACAATGCGTCCTTGCCGTGGAAAATCAAGTATACTAATTTCAGTGATGTGAAAAATAAGAGCAAAGCTCTGACTTTTCTTCTTCGAGTCTGAGGGCTTAGCTCAATGAAGGAAAGGCTAAATGTGGCTGAATCCCAGAATCAATATTCTCTGCATCCATGTTCTTCATCTGGTTTCCCGCTTACCTTTCCAAGCCAAGTCTCCATTTCATTTTATTTATTCAACAACTCTGAGTATGTATAAGCCATTTGTTTCAATGCGCTATGAATACAAAAGTGAATTAGAACTCAAAGGAAATTAAAAGTTGAGCTTAGACCAGGACAATGAAAAAGAGCCAAGCTACACACCAGGCAAATGGTTAATGGAAAATAAACAAGTGTTGCACGGAGATAGGAATGAGCTTGGAGGATTTTAAGAGGTTGTATGGTATGATTTGCCCTTTCAAAAATCACTGTAGCTGCTTCGTTAAGAACTGAAGGGAGTGGCTGGGTGGGAGTTTTGGAGAAGGGCAGAATAGAGGATGGACAAGGGAGCAGGAGTGGAAAGTGATGTTAGGAGCTCTAGTAGTTACTCAGTAAGAAATATTAGTGGCATGGAAATAGTGCCAGCAATAGAGAAAAACCAATAAATTCAGTATATTTCAGTGGATATTAGTCACTGCCTCCTACAGGGAGGAATGAAGGATGACTCCAAGGTTGGCTTGAGTACCTGAGTGGGTGGATGCACAGTGATAACATTTACTGCATTGAAGACTGGAGGAAAGAACAGGTTTAAGAGAGAAAACTCCACAGTTCCTACATATGGCATGTTCTCCTTTCAAACTCCTTATATAGGTCATTTTATCAACCCCTTTTTAAAAATAACATTCCTTCCACCTAAAATGCTTTTTCCTCCCTTTCTACCCATCCCTAAAACCCATCTCTCAAAGCCACCTCTAAAAGTCTTCTCTGATCCACCACTCATCCAATTCATCTCCTAAAATAAATTCATTCCTATTGGGGTGCATGGGTGGTTCAGTGGTAGAATGCTTGCCCGTCATGCCAGAGACCTGAGTTTGATTCCCTGTCCATGCATCAAAAAAAAAAAAAAAGAAATCCATTTCTGTAGCCCTCCTGGCATGTTCTAGTGTTTTATAGGTAAGATGAAGAATACGAACAATTTGCAAGCATTTAATCTCACCTTCATTAGATGCCTTTACAAACACAAGTTATTAGAGTACTAGGGTCTCAACCCACAGTATCAGTATCCTCTTCAATGAAATACTTAGGAATCTGTAACTCATAGCATGGGATCCTTCCAATCAAAGTGCACTAAAGCTATTATGAGGCCCAGTAACCTTAAGCCTTCCATTAGTGATTTTGAGTTATTCCGGATAGTGTACACTTCTCAGTAGTGTTTGTCCTATTCAACTTATACCAAATCCAAAATACCCTGCCTGCTACTTTTAGGCATTCTAAGGATTATTGAAGCACTTGTGAACTACTCAGTTGCTAAACTGCTCAGTTCATTAGGAATTTAGCTGTCCCTATTGCTGAGGCACTGCAAGAAATCTGATTATATTCCCTATCTACTTGGGCAACATGATAATCCATTGTCAAGAATTCCTCTATCTTGCCCCATTGTGTCAGTGCACAAGTCTCCCTACTTTAGTTATTGCCCTGATAGCCAAATCAACTAGGTAGTGTTATCAGTGCATGTACTGCTCCCTCAGCATCAGTGATCTGAGAATTTACTTTGGGTAGTGAGTCCTCATCTGAGGGCCCCTGAACTGGGGTTTCATAATCATCTTGAAATTGTGTGCCACCCCCATCTATGTCATTCTTTTACATTTTTTCTTGGGAGACGACCTACTGCTTTGGCTATACTCCCAAAGATTGCACAGCCTCAAAAGTTACAAACTCACTCTACAGTTTTTCTTTTTTTTGCATGGGCGGCACGGGGAACTGAACCCGAGTTTCTGGCATGGCAGGCGAGAACTCTGCCACTGAGCCACCATTGCTCATCCTCTACAGTTTCTCAAGAGTAAATGTAGATTGAATTTCCTCTGTGTGTAAACTCATTATTTAAGTTAAAACAAAATCTAAGACTACAAAAGTCAAATTCCTTGCACTTATAGTAGTAACTGATATCTAAAGGGATCAATGTCTCTCTCTATACTGGAAAACATATTACATTTAAATAAGACAAAACTGCAAATTGAATAGAAATTAGGTAGATCAATTTTATTTTATTTTTGTATATTTCACAAGTATAATTTTCGAAGGGCTATTTGACAAATTTCAGCATAAACTCGAAACTTTATAGGTGTGTTCAACAAAAAGGCCATTTGCTCATGGCCTTTTTAGTAAAGGTAAGGTGTCATTTTGCATCACAAATGACAGAGATGTAGTAACAGGCTTAGGACCGTAATATTAAATAAGATGTTTTCTTCCAACTGCTCCTTAAGTGATAAATAACACAATACATCCATAATAGCTATCACACTACCAGTAAATCGATTTGCAGGATAAAAATCCACAGGCCTACCTATTTAAAAGACTGAAACTAATAAAACAGTATAAAAAAATCAGTGTTTTATCCTTAGGTTAACAATTCCAGTCAGATTTCTTTTTCGCAATTTTACAAGGTGTGTTGGGGTATTGGGAGAATAAGAGATGGGGAAGACTGGCAGTGCATGCTGAATTGCAGAGTTGGGACAGTGGTTCAAACTAGTCATTATCTAGATTAGGAAAATATTTTGTGGTGTACTGGAAAGTATATTAAGGATTGAAAATTTCATCAGCCCTAAACACCATTTAATGAGTGCCATCAGTGGGCTTAAGAAATAAGCTGAGATGGGGTAAGGTGAAACAAAGCGAAAGAGGGAAAATGAAAAATGGAAATATTTGAATATTGCAGAATGTGAAAAGGCCAGCAGAGAACTACTTGAGTGGCCACTCAGACGCGCTCTTCATATTCCTGGATTACCAAACACCAAGTTTAGAGCACAAATTGAGTAGACATTCCATTCTGGCTTTGATAAAACTTCACTAATTTGGACTGAGAAAGAATACATGTCTGATTTAGTAAAAAATATCAATGAATATTCAGAGGTATAGCTTTGTTACCTTCATGTAAGAGCAATAATGCCAACTATTGTAGTAGTAACAAGCAGACATACTTCCAGGCCTGTCTTGAAGAAAATTAAGATGTATTTTTAAGTAAGCAACACAAGAGTATTGAACAACTTGTAAAGAAACCACAAACATGTTGTTTCCCATTCATCAAAATAATCCTATAATCCATATGATCTCAACTTGCCAAAAACTATAATCGTCCTAGTGACCTTTAACTTTCAAAAATGAAATGTTTCTCAAACACTACCCAAATTAGGAGCTACTGGAACATGAAACAAACAGGCCATCTATTTTAGAACTTAGCCAATTTTCATAAAATATTTATCTTCAACTTCAGTTTACGCCAACATTCATTTATACAGGACAATGATTAAAATTAGCTATTCCCCACAACTCTGAAATCATATAAATGAACAATTAAGCTCTTCTAGTAAAAATCTTCATCTAGCAATGGTAAAACAGCCTAGAAGCATTCTTCAATAAGCTCAGCTTTGAGGCAGAACAACAACAACAAAAAAAAAATAGAAAAATTAAAAACCTCTCTAAGCTAAGCACCAATAATGGAAGCTAAGTAACTACCCTAGGAATCTTTAGTGACAGGTCTTTTCCAATGGAAAATCCTGAGATTTTGAAGGACTATGACTTTTCAGAAGGCAGGCTGGTTTAATGAGGAAATTTTACCTTTATTAAAGAGATAATCAACAATATTTTATTTTGGGCACTTACTCAGCATTTCACAGATCCTCAACAAGTTTTGAGGTAGGTTAAATATTAGCATCAGATGTTACAAACTAAAACTCAGTATGGCTGAGTTTTAGGCCATCTGTCCCAAACCATAGCAGGAGTCCTATCATGATCAAGAATAACATGGTCTCTCTGATCTTTCAGATTAATCTTCTTAGATATGTGAATTTAATGGTGATAGTGTACAGAAACCCATAAAAAGACTGGATATTACAGGAATTCTACTTTGGAATATTTTGTAATTCTTAAATTGATTCTAAAATGATTACACTTTGGAATAACCTACCTGCTCCCATTATAAATATATTTATATATTACTGATCCTTAAAACTACAAATGAGCACATTAGTCACACTTTGTCCTGTTTTACTGACTTGGGGAGTGGCAGAGCAGGAAGATAATCAGCAAGCTTTCCTCAGAGCAACTAGGCAGCCTTTAAATGTAGGTGCAATGCACAATGCACCATCTACTTGGATTTGGGGTCACAGGAAAGCAGGTATATAAATGGAGCCAAGATCCAGAAAGGATGCCTGAATTCAAAAGAGAGAAGGCTCTGTGCAAGTTAGTCATGAAGAGAAAAATGGTATCCTTTTAGGCTACTGATGCCTATTTATCATGCTACGTAGAACAATTCATGGGAAGAGCTCTTCAAAGAGTGGTAAATATGTCCCAAATATAAGTCTTACTAACTACATTAACCACAAGTAATATTAAATCAATCATTTTTTAAAATGGCATCTATAGAAGCAAAATATCTAATTAAATATTTTAATATGGATAAATTCTACCTATCAGGTTAATTATTCTAACTGTAGCAAGCCTAATTCATTTAGCTCATCCTGACATAGGTTCCTGGGCCAGTCTTCTCAAGAATTTGTTTCAACATAAAGTTCCTTTTATTTAAACAATAATCAAATACTACTAATACAGGATTAAGAGTGGTTAATTAACAACTGAGAAATTATAAGGAAAACATCATTATTTGCACTAAATACAGCATTCAGCAGAGCAAATTTAAAGAGTAAGAACACAGACACCTATGCTTCTAAATAGACGAAACAGCTAAACTCTATTTGAGTCAAAGAAGAAAAAAGGGAGGGGTGAGGGTAAGGGACAGAGTATGGAAGGTTTTTATTCTAGCGCCCCCAAAGTTGACTGCGGAAGTAAAAAGTTTCTACATTAAAAAAGTTTATATAAATTACATGAATTGCAATTTTCATAAAAGTCAGAATGAAACGTTCTGCATAGGACAAAAGATATGCCTAAGCAACATATCATTTTTGCACAAGGCCACTGAATGTCATGGGTATAAGTAACAAATGAAAAAGGCTTAGTCTATGACAGACTGAGTAAAGATTTCAATTTGGTGTTCTGTAAGCCCCAGTTTGTAAACTATTCTTAGTATACAAAAGCTCTAATGACATACAGAGTTCTGTGTAGGAATTCTTGTGCTTCTAGTTGGCACATCTACTTTTTTAAAGTGTGAAATTAATACAGACATTTGTGAGAGGTTGTGCAAAACTATTGTATTTACAAAAATGGCACAAAAGTGAATCCAACAGTCAATGCACATGCACACGTCATTCACATCAACAACAAAAAGTACTCTAATACTACAGAACTGAATAAGAATACTAGCTTCACCGGCAGCTGTTAAGCGCTAGAGTCACATAAGTTACACCAGAATGGGCAAATATTGCCCAAGTAAAATTCTACTGTTAAAGCTGAAACAGGTTTAAGGCCATTCAAGTTTAAGCACAGAGTCCCATCTATTTGTTTGTGTTTGAAATATGTAACCTTTCTCCCAACTTGAGGTCTTAAACTTCTGCTTTACAAAATCCAAAAGAAATCAATACAATAGAGGTTATATTAAATAAGAGTAACGTACAAAGCTATAATTAAGATGAAGGAAAATTCCAAAACATTAAAATTGTAAAACTTGTTGCTTGTTGGAACCAGCACTACACTAGGAGTTAGGTAATATATACAATTATTTTCAAGTAGATTACTTTATGTTGTTCTAACATGTCCTTTTCATCAGTGCACTGTTAAACTAATCAAAACTCTACACATATAATATTCCCTTACAATAGCAGCACCCACTACCGCTACCTGCAAAGCTGTCAGTCTCAAATGACTCAGTGAATGAAAGGAAACAAAAAGCTGAGAAGTAACATATTAAGGAGAAATATTGGGAGTTAGAAGATTCATGCAGTTCAGCGCTGTTAATCAGCCAGCCAGCTTGCTAGCCACAAGGGATGGTTTCCGCTGAGGAAGGTCCTGTGGAGTAGGAATGTGGTCACCAGTGACCTCCGTCTTATCTGGGGCTGCAGCAGGAAGTTGCTTGTTCTTCATTTTCGCTTTGGCCATGTTGTAATCCCCAGAATCAAAATATTTTTGCTGTAAGAAAAATAAAAAAGTAAATTCAGACAAGAATTTAAAAACTTTTATATGCAATTATACTGTTTAAGATACAGATTGACCACATTCTGTCAATATAAAATAATTTAGTCTATAAAATATTTAAATGAAAACATTAATTAGATGAAATGACTGTGTCCCTGTGATGAGTTCCAGCATAAATTGAAAACTGAGAAATCAAGCAAGAACGCCTTCTTCAGGTTTAGTTGGATTACTCTGGTTCTAGTATAAAATGCTCAAGATTGACATCAACCACTTCATCTAGCTATCTGGGAATGAACAGACCTGGATTCTGAAATCACAGCTGTCATTTGCTAATGGAGCAATCAGGCTGAAACTCTTGCTTAAATTATTGTGAAAATAACAAATAATATAAAAACTTGCATTTAGAATGTACCACCCATCCCTAATCAACCTCATAGTTACCAAAATTATTAATAGTTGCTGGTATTCTTTTGAGAACAAACATTTCTGAAAGAACTTAAATCACTGATTTCAATTAGAGCAGTTCATGAAAATCACTTAAGATTGAAATATAAATGATACAAGTAATGGAAGAAATAAACTTTTCACTAGAAATTAATTATCATTTAAAATTTTCATTATTATACCTCCCCCATTTTTCAAAAACATTGAATAAATTATCACTCATTTTTGTTGGAGGGAAGAAAAAGATAACTGCCGTTTTTATCACTAAAATACAAATTGTAATGAGACTTAAAGATCAATCTTAATATAGCTAAACAACACGAGCTGTTGCAGTGTAAAAACTAATTTGCCTGGCTTCTGATTCACAGCATCATGTTTAACCCAGATTTATTGAGTGCCTGCTGTATACAAGGCACTGTGTGAGAACTGGAGAGAAATACAAAGATGCACAATAGTCGAGTAAATCATCTATTTTTTAAGTACCCAAGGTGCTACAGCTGTTCAAAGGACCAGAACCTCATGTTAGTAGGGTGGGTTAGTAGGGAATATTCCAGGTATGAGATGAGGTCCTGGACCAAAGATGAAGGGGGAAAGGGAAGTTCTCTCAGAGACTTCAGAGATGACGCATGTTAAAATGAAGTAGCCAGGAACTCACAGCTTAGCATAAGATTGCTGAATGGCCCAAGAAAAGCTCTAACAGGCTACCTTCCTCAAAAGGACTGTTCTACTCATTGATAAGCCAAAGGCCTTAGATCTGGGCCTAAGGCCAAAGGATCTAAAGTTATAAATTGCTTTTCATGTGTCACTATACATACATACTGAGCAGTGACAAGGAAACTCTGACCAGGCCCTTCTAAGGCTTGATACAGCTTCACTATTGCATGGTATTTTAAAGTGATTTGGGGGTGGTGGTGGAGCATATCTCAGAACTTCTGACATACTAATATATTAGAGACCCGTTCCTGAAGTTTAGTAGCCTCTGGAAGGAAACAGAGCAGCCTGCCTAATTTCTTACCGAGTCAAAAGCACAAAGTGAAAACTTTGATTGACAAAGCAAATTTTAGGTAGATTTTTCTCAAGGTAAAGAAGTCAGTATCTAATGATACTTATTTTATAGTAAATAAAAGTTCGTAATAAGGGGATCTCACTAAACTGCAGATCAGACTACACTGCTTGGGGAAAAGGAATTAAAGTTAGTGTGGCTAGACAAATCTAACTGGGATCCACAGAGCGTGATATTAGTTGTCTTTAACAACTTTTAAATTTTTTGAGTTTTTTATGAAAATCTTTTGAAAATCAAAAAAACATACTCTGTATCATATGGAAGACAATTTTAAAAAAGACTTCTCCCATCCAAATCTAGGGCCCATACATCAGTATTTATAATTGTGCTAAGACTAAGTCATCTCCTAACATGACAGTTAAACTTTTAAAGCCAGGTTTCTTTAAAACTGTATCTTCAGTCTTCTTGGGATTTCACAAATTCTGCCTGTATGGAAAAAGACACAGATGAGAAAGCTTGATGTGATATTCCTCCCAGCTCCAACAGTCTATGTCACCACAGTGTACGTGGGCAAACTGTTAAAAATCTAAAGTAGGCGTTAATCCTTGTTACTTAATATGAGCATTAATAATAGTACAGTAAAACAAAAGTAACATCTAATCAAAATCTTTCAAATGAAAAATAAACTAAGGTAATTTGCAAAGCTCACTAACTAGTGTGACAGAGGAAATACTGAAAAAGCCTGCCATGGAGGACTTAAAAACAAACAAAAAACCTTTTAAATACAATATAAGATTTCATTCCCCAATATAAGATTTATTTGTTGACATTATGATACAAATACAGCATTACTCAAGAACTCACTTCTCAAATCTATATAATTATTTCTTCATTTGATTAGCACTTTCTTCTCAAATATGTATATCTACAACACTAACTCCAACATAAAATGCTTATAAACTCTGACTAGAAGATACTTAAACCGTCATTAAGAGAAAATTACAGACAATGGCCTAAAATGCTGGAAGAAAGCCTCTCAATATAAAATATGCCAGAGATTACGAAAGAAAAAATGGTTTCCTGAATGAATACAAAGCCAAATTCTAAATCCAAATAACAATTTAATAGTCAAAGAAGATTACATAATTTATAACTAAAAACACACCTCAGGGAACAGTTTTATAATTAGACTGGGACATATTCATTTTACATAGCCAGTTTTATAATAAATAAAGACCACATAATATTCTATTTTGTGACTTAATATAATTTAACCATTTATCTGCTTTTGAATACTGGTGCTGCTATAGGTAAAGGTACAAGGAATGTCTTCAGACTTGATTTTTTTCCTTACATTGAATTATACCCTTAGATTAATCCACAAGAGATCATGCATTCAAAGAATGTGAACATTTTTATAATCTTGATTCATATCCATTTCCAAAATGAGAATAATAATTTTAATTACTACACTAAAGCAAAGAACTTATTAGCTTCATTTAACTTCAACCTCATCAGGAGGAATTATTTTAAATATTTTTTAACTTAGTTGTATATTTAATATGGTACGACTGATCTAACGTACATTTCATGGATTTCTATCATGTATAACATTTTTCTCTGTATTTAATAACTATTTCTTTTGCTAAAATGCTTTATCTATAGGTACCTTAATGCTTTTCTTGAATATTTGAAAGATCCCCCTATGCACTGTATATATTAAAAATATGGACAAGAAGGATAAATACAGCTTCTGACAGTGGTTGCTTTTGGGGAGAAGAGGGATTGCATTGTATATACACACAGTAGGTTTCAACTACATCTATAAAATTTTCTTTCTTACAAAGATAATATTGAAGTAAAAATGGCAAAATACTAACATATTAAACTCTAGGTTGTGGGTACATGGGTTCTGGTATATTAGTATCTATACTTTTCTAAGTGACTAAAGTAGTTTATATAATGTTACTGATTCTTATACATGCTTATAAAATGGAAAAAATAAAATACTGAAGAAATATTACAGATATAAACGCTCAGTAAAGGAACAGAACTATGTAACAGACATCTGTTTCATAATATCTGTCAACACACTGAATTCTTAAGCATTACACTCAAGTACTTACCCCTTTCTGTAATCGTTTTCTTAAGAAATCTGAACCTCCAGGCTTTTGACCTAGATGAGGATACCTTGCTTTTAATTTTGCTTCTTCAGCTTTCTCTGGACTAGTCACTTTATCTTCCATTTCCTGAAATAATTTTAAATAAATTACTTCTCTATCAATTATTTAAAATAATTCACCTTTTAATATCTGTATTATTTTAACCGTCCAATGTCAAACACTGCAGCATCAGACTAAGAAATCCAGCATAGGTTTAAAACATCTCTTTCTTGTTTTCCAAATGATCCATGTGATAGTTCTATTATAACTGTGATGCATGTGTAACACCCCACACATTAGATAAAAATATCAAGAGAGCTCAGCTTTGAAGTCTTGCTTGCCATTACTTTCCAATCATGTATAATACATTTATAGTCAGTTGCCTTCTAAGGAACTCTTTTCAGCTCTTGCCTATAATTAGAAAATCATCCTAAAACTGTTGAAACACAAAAGATCTTTTTGATCTCCTGTTTATCCAAAATCATGTATGACCTGAAGCTTTAATAATTTACTAGAAATTCAAAGCCTATTTACTAGCACATTTTCCCTGAATAAATACAGAATATCCTGATATCTGCAAAGGAGAGAGATGTCATGTAATCTTTCAATCATCATGTCTCTGCATGCCATTATTGCCTAATTTGGCATATGTTTAAGACAAACACTGTTTAGGTCAAGGATCTCATTCTTTCATGTATCAAAAACCTGTTTTCTGACTGAGGACTGTCAATACCTAGAGCTTATTCATTTTTAACACCACCCTTGATAAGGTCTACCTTCTTTCTAAAAGTCATATTTTACAGTAAAAATGTTTATCACCTCATGCAAGTACTACACAAGAAGGAACGAATCAAGAAAAATCATAGCTGCCCAAGAAGGGAAGGCCAGCCAACTGGCAGGGCACACTTTCTAGCTAATGGATTCACTTACGGTATGCTAGATCAGCAAAATTATGACCCCTATGTATCACAAAATTCTTCCAGATTATTTATGAACAGGAATTTAAATATATAAATGTCACACCCACTCCACTGTTCTTAGAGCAAGTAGATCATTTATCAATCTAGGAAATGAAGAAAAAAATTCATACAATTTCTTGCATATTGTTTTGCTCAAAATTATATTCATATATGCTTTATAATTAGCTTTATTCATTTAATAGAATACTTTATATATTGTTGACATTTCTCTTATATCTTAAACACTTATGTGCTTTTAGATTTTTTTATTTTTAGTCTTGAAGGATTTTGAGAATAAAAGCTGCTGCCGCCAAATACACTTGTTTTTATTAGGGATCCCCAAGCCAGTAAGTCAAGCCCTTGATCTTGATGCTTGTTCTTGTGAACCTTATTTACGTAGCAGAGAAGCTTAGCCTACCTATAGTTATGCTTAAGAGCTACTTCCATGTGAGACATGCAACTACATGAATGAACCTTAAGAGCTGTGTGATGAATGAAATGTCAGGAACATAAAAACAAATATTATCATGCCTCAATCATATGGACTAACCTTAATATAAAAATTCGGTGAACTAAAGTTGAGGGCATGGATTATCAGGTTGGGGCTTATTGTAAAGGGTCCTAGATTGTAAACTATTACAGCAGACACAAATATTCAGGAGGTGTTAACGGTTCTGAAATACTGAGCTGTTCGTATATAACCTGGTCTTCCCAGAAATGTTGGGTATTTATGTGACCCATGAAATTCAGCATTAGGGCTCTAAAGCTATGAAAGTCAGCGCTACGACATACAGAAACTGTTTAAAAAGTTGAAAAAGTGATCAGATACCAAGTAAAGATATGAATGAAGCTGATCTGGATAGGACTAAGATATATCAGAAGACTGGGTAAAGGATGCTAATCCATGTTTTAAAACTTCAACTTCTGTGTGAGACTAAAAGGAGAGATGTTTATTTGGTGCAAAATTTCTATGTTGGGTAGTGCATTTCCTTATTTAACTTGTATGGTCAGTTTAGTTAATGCCATAAGTACATGGAATCCTGACTAGGGCATGAGATTTTCTTGGTTAGTCCAAATTAGTGTGATGCCCCGATAAGTTCCAGAGTGATTTGAACAGTGAATAAAGAAGAATTTGCAAAGTTCCCTTGGGGAAATGGGAGAAAAGGGGCAATATTCAACTTCTCCATTTGGAGAATTTCTGATATTCTATCAAGCAGTGGGGACAACCAAATCAAAAGATCGAGCCCATGATCTTGGGGCTCACCCCTATGAAACTTATACCTGCAAAGGATAAAGCTAAGCCTATTTAAAATTAGGCCCAAGAGTCACCCCCAGACAACCTCTTTTGTTGCTCAGATGTGACCTCTCTCTCTAAGGCGACACAGCAAGTGAACTCACTGCCCTCCCCCTCTACGTGGAACTTGACTCCCAGGGGTAAACCTACCTGGTAATGTGGGACAGAAATCCCGGGATGAGATGGGACTTAGCATCAAGGGATTAAGAAAACCTTCTTGACCAAAAAGGGGAACAGACAAATGAGACAAAGTAACGTGTTAGTGGCTGAGAGATTTCAAACATAACTGAGAGGTCAGCCTGGAGGTTATTCTTCCATATAATATAGATATCCCCTTTTTAGTTTATGGTGTCTCAGAGTGGCTGGAGGGAAGTACTGGAACTGTAGAGCTGTGTTCCAATAGCCTTGTTTCTTGAAGATGACTGTATAATGATATAGCTTTCACAATGTGACTGTGTGATTGTGAAAACATTGTGTCTGATGCTCCTTTTAACTAGGATATGGACAGATGAGTAAAAAATATGGATAAAAATAAACAAATAATGGGAAATAAAGGTTAAAATAAATTGGGTAGATGGAAATACTAGTGGTCAATGAGAAAGAGGGGTGAGTGATATGGTATGTATGAGTTTTTTCTTTTTTAATTCTTTTTCTAGAGTGATACAAATGTTCAAAAAAAATGATTACGACAAAGAATACACAACTATGTGATGATATTGTGAGCCACTGATTGTGTACCATGTATAGAATGTTTGTATGTTAAGAATATCTGTGTGTTTGCCTGTTTTTTTTTTTTTTTTTTTTTTTTTGCATGGGCAGGCACCAGGAAATGAACCCAGGTCTCTGGCATGGCAAGCGTGCATGTCGTTTTATTAATAAAAATATTTTTTAAAAAGTTACTTCCAAAGGACCTCTTTTGTTGCTCAGATGTGGCCTCTCTCTCTCTAAGCCCAACTCTGCAAGTGAAATCATTACACACACACCCCTATGTAGGACATAACATCCAGGGGTGAAAATCTGCCTGGTGGTGTGGGACATGACACCCAGGGATGAGCCTGCCCTGGTACCTTGAGGTCAACAATGCCTTCCTGACCAAAATGGGGAAAAGAAATGTTACAAATAAGGTATCAGTGGCTGAGAGAATTCAAATAGAGTTGACAGACTACTCTGGAGACTACTCTTACACAAGCTTCAGTTAGGCATTACTACTTATCAGTTAGTCATTACCCAACAAAAACCATTCGCACCAACCCTAAAGAACACCTAGGGTGTTATTTGAGATTCTACAAAGGTTCCATGCATTCTGATTACTTTCCAGAAACCTACACTCTCTAGATGGGTTCCTAAGCCAGGTAAGTCCTGAAACTTAGAGGAGCTAGCCTCTCCAGAACATCAATTAGTTTCATTCTGCTACCTTGATGGCCCTTCCCAACATGAAAAAGTTAGAATGTGCATAGCCCAAATATCCCTAAAGACTGGAAGAAAGATCAAAGTAGAAGGTGAAGTTATAACAGAGAAGATAGGATTTAACAAATGAGTATGATTGCTGAATCGTTATATTGATATTTCTTTAAGCAGCTAGAAGTAAAAACCTAAAACCGGAACTGTAACCCATATAAAACCCTGAAATCTGTTCTATAACTAATTATTATGCTGTGCTTTGAAATTTATTGCTTTTTTTGTATATATATTATTTTCCACAATTTAAAAAAAAGGAAAAAAAAATACCTCTTTCTATGGGGCCCCTTTTTATTTTATATGCATGCTCCCTTTTTGCTTCAAGTGTTCTGTTTTCTTCCTTCATGCTGAAATTGTTTCATGCATTTATGGTGATTTTCCCTGATTTTATAGTGATCATATCATTCATTCACTTGATGTACTAAAAACTCAACTATGTTCCTAGCCAGAGATAAGAGAATTTAGAGAACCTGCCAACCATTTCACTGAAGAAGGGCATGTGCCAGAAAGAGCTCAAGTGGGAGGTGTCTAATGCAAATTTGCTGTTCCCATGTTAGTTCCAACTCGTTGTTGTCTTTCATATGATGGTCTGGGTTTAAAAACTCAACCCCCTAAAGGTTGCCTTTCATGCAGGAGACCTGAATGCTTGCCTTTCATGCGGGAGACCCAGGTTCGATTCTCGAACCATGCACTGCCCCCCCCACCCCAAACCTCAACCCCTACAAGACAAGCCAACTATCCCAATTGGCACTAAACTGAAAAAAATCAGCCATCTGTTAAAACCCTGGACAAAAAAAGTGATTACTTGACCTAAGAATTAATGTGCCACTCTCCAATGCAACTGAGCCTTTCCTGGGATTTTTCAAGGGTGATTTTAATTATATGTGATTTGTGCTTTACTGACTTTAGAACCTAAATCCCATTTACTCAACATAAAAGATGGAGAAATAATATACATTGAAGGCTACCATTTGAGTGTACGAAGGTGGCCCAGGTCACCACACAGCTTTTTCTCTGTGGTTCAGCCTTCACTGTAGGCCATCTATTGGGGCCAAAGGGTGTTCCTTAGAAGTGGTGTTGGGAGAAGTGATCTACTCTTGGGCTTCCATGTACAGTTTTTAACTGACATTGGTTGAAAACGATTTCAAGCTGACTGCAGCTAAGTCCTAGCACCTTCATATTAGGGATGTTCACAGAATCTTAAAGCCATTTACCTTTCTTGGGCCTGGGAAGTAAAAGCACTCAATTCTTTCTTTCTTTGATTTGAATTAGTTCTCTATATCTAGGAGAGACTCTTAAAAATTTTGGTACGTGGGTAACAACCTTCCCTTCTTTGCAGGAAAATGTCACTTAAAGACTTTGAATGGATTTATAGAGTGCCCTAGAAAAACAAACTAATTCTAAACTTTCTTGCCAAATAACATAGTATAACGGCAAGTCCTTGTTAGTTGTAACTTCCTAGCTGGATTCAGAATTTCAGTTGCATTTAACACCAAAAAAAGGGAAAAAGTATACAAACTAAGTTATATTTTTAAAATGTGATAAATACCAACAAGACTTCCATAATACTTTTCATTGATCTTACAGGAACACTTTTAAACCTCTGCAGATACAGCCAGTTCTAGGACCTTATTGTAAGTTTACATGCTGGGTACATTGACCAGTGTTCTGATACAGCCACAGATTTGTATGTGGATAGAAGTGTAAATAACAGACCAAGTGGTAGACTTTGTCAGCTAGCATTCAGCCTACAAGCGCCCTTTTCTAAATGCACCTGTGTATCATTACAGGTAGAGGAAGCCTGAAACTATTTCTCAGACAGTTCCCATTAGGTACTGCCAATGGTACCTACACCAGATTAAAAGGCAGGGAGAAATAAACTATTCTGCTCTTGGTGATTGACGCAGACAATGGCAGCAGTAGCTGATGTGGACTCCTGGCAGGGAGCATCCAAGAGATAATCATGAGCTCTTGCAGCAGCTACATGGCAGTCCAAGAAGACTGGGCTCAGAACAGTGCTTGCTCTTGCAGATCAATAGCTTTCTGCCATCCTTTACTTCTGAAAACATTGCCTTCCTCCCTTTCATATCTCTATCCCTTCTAATAATTTATAACCTAATTCCCTTAACCACATTTCTTTCTGAATTTTAAACTGGGAGAACAGAAACCTAGGATATTACAATAGAAATATATCTTCATGACATATTTTAAAAAAAGATACTTAAGAACAGTATTTTAATGCGTTATCTTCCAGACAAGTATATATACCCCAAATGACAATCTTTGTATTTCCTATGCCTGGCATAGGACCCAACATTTACCAAGGTTAAGAGCTCACACTTCTGTGAACTGTACTGTAGAACTACATTAGAAATTCTTTCTGTAAATATGTGGGGTATAAATTACAAAAACATACATATAAAGAGGACATTCAAATAATCAAGGATTATTTTGTAGTCAATTATGGAAGACAGTAACTCTAAATGATTGATGCTACTTTGCAACCTTCAGCAGAGAAGAATTACAAAGCAACATCAGCAATAAAAACCTGACCATGTTAAGCAAATTCTCTGCTTGGCAATAGGTTTCCTGATTGACTGATGCACTGACTGATGTATAAGTTAAAAAGATTAATGAATGCCAACAAATCCTTTGGATACTGCCAGGAAGGTACTAATACCATATTAACCTCTTTTGGAAAATTACTGTTGTACTTGCTGCTTGTTCAGTGCCTAGAATTTAATGGGTATTCAATAAAAGTGTTCTGCCAAAGGAACAATTACAATGTATTTCAATTGTTTCAACAAAGCTAAGAAACGTTCTAAAACTTGACAATTTCACCATCAGTTCATCTTAAAAATATTTCATAATGCAGAAACTTGCAGGTTTAGAAACAGAGGTAAACTTGCAGGTTTAGGAACAGAGGTCGGTAAGTAAAGTCTTGTACAAACAACAGAGGCAAACCTAACAAACTTGTACCACAAGCCTGTTAAGGTAGCTAGAGGAAACATTTTTAAATGTTAATGCACACAGACCAAGCTAGCATGTTGCTCTCTGAATGGAAAAACTCTTCAGCCTTTTATTTACCAGAGGCAGTATCAAAACAGGTGCTGACAGGTTATCAGGAAATAGAAATAGGGTAGAGATTGGGCATTTGGTGCTAAAGGACTACAGAATGTACAACATGACTGATTATATAAAGATCCAGAAATGGATAGCACAATGATGGTAGCACAATAATATAAGTATACCTAATGAAGCTGAGTGTATGTTTGCGGGGGAAGGGCTGGGGACACGTATGACACCAGAAGGAAAGACAGAGGATAAAGACTAAGATAATAGCTTAGCAATGCTTAGAATAGACAATGACTATGATTAAATGTACAAATGTAAGAATGTTTTCACATACAATGAGATCGCAAGGTACTGAAAATTGGATGGCATAAAGGAAAAAATATATAATCAATGCAAACTAGGGTCTATAGTTAACAGTAACATTGTAATATGCTTCCACTGAATGTAACAAAGGCAATATGCCAAAACTAAATGTCAATGGGGGAGGGGGGGAATGATGGGGTATTCTTTGCAGAAAAAAAAGGAAATGTTCCCAAATAGATTGTGGTGGTGAAGACATGGCTATAAGATTATACTGGAAACCATTGATTTTTCACTTAAGTTAGACTGTATGATGTGTGAATAAAACTTTAAAAATGAACAAAAATACAACTGCTGGAGAAAATGTGGTGAGAGACGTACCTAATCACTGCTGGTAGTGAAAAAAAGTGGTACAGCCCCTCTGGAGGGCAGTGTGGTGATCGCACAGGAGGCTAGGGGTGGGGTTGTCGTTTGATCCTGCAACTGGTAAGTGTATACTTAGAGGAACTGAGAGTGGGGACACAAATGGAAATTTGCACACTGGTGTTTATGGCAGCAGTATTCCTGATTTGCAATGGATGGAGGTGGTCTAAGGGTACATCAATTGAGGAATGGAAGGTGGAACTGTGGTGTATACATACAATGGAACGTTGAGAGGCTGCAAGAAAGAATGAAGTTGTGAGGCAAGTAATTAGGTGAATGAACCTTAAAGAGTATGTTCAATGAAACGTCCGAAACAAAATGACAAATATTATCAGGCCTCACTATAACATACAAATTTGGAGAACTGAAATTGAAAGCATAGGCTACCAGGTGAAGGCCTATTGTAAAGTTTCCTAGGTTGCAAGGTCTTATAGTAGTCATATCTATTTCAGAGTTTTAACTGTTATTTCTAAATTCTGAGATGCTGAGCTATTTGTGTATAACCTGGCCATTCCCTGGAACTTCAGGTATTTGTATGATACTTGATACTAGTTAGAGCCCTGAAGCTATGAAAATGAGCATTATCCCACACAGCAACTGCTTAAAAAGTTGAAAAAAATGATCAGACTTTTTTTTTTTTTTTTTTTTTTTTTTAAAGGAAAGACAGAGAGAAGGAAGGAAGGAAGGAAGAAAGGGAAACATCTTTAAACATTTTCTTGTTTTATTGTATTTTGTTTTTCCGTTTTTTGTTACATGGGCTGGGGCCGGGAATCGAACCGAGGTCCTCCGGCACAGCAGGCAAGCACTTTGCCCGCTGAGCCACCGCGGCCCGCCCTGATCAGACTTTTTAAGTAAAGAAATGAATGAAGCTGATCTGGCCAGGACTAAGGTAAACCAGAATACAGGGTGTGCTGGTCTGAAAATGTTGTGCATCGCAGAAAAGCCATGTTCTTTAATCCTCAATACTCGAGGACTGATAAAATATTTAACAATCTTTCAATATTGTTGGGTGGGATCTTTTGCTTAGGTGATTTCCATGGAGATGCATCTCCACCTATTCAAGGTGAGGTTGCTTACCGGAGTCCTACAAGAGGGAACAATTCTGGAAAGCACAGGAAGAGGTGACACTGCCAGAGACCTTTGGAGATGAAGAAAGAAAAGGCTCCCTGGGAAGCTGTTTGAAAGGAGAAGCCAAAGACCCCAGCAGATGCCAACCACATACCTTCCCAGCTCAAAGAGGTGTTCTGGACCCATTGGCCTTTCTTGAATCAAGGTATCATTCCCTGGATGCCTTAGTTTGGACATTTTTATAGCCTTAGAACCTTAAACTTGCAACTTAGTAAATTCCTTTTTTAAAAGCTGTTCCATTTCTGGTATATTGTATTGCGGCAGCTTTAACAAACCAAAACACAGGGTAAAGGACGATATGGTTTATATTTTAAAACTTCAACTTCTGTGTGAAACAAAGGAAGAGATATTTATTTGGTGCAAAATTTATATTTTTAGTAGCATAGTATCTAATTTCACTTATATGGTCAGTTTAATTACATGGTTTCTTGATTGGGAGTGAGATCTTGTTGGTTTGTACAGGTCAGTGTGATGCCCCTAATACATCCCAGAGTAATTTGGGCAGAGAATAAAAAAGTTATCTGCAAAGCCCCCTAGAGGCAATGGGGCAAAAGGAAGAAATACTAAACTTTCCCACCTGGGGAATTTCTGATATTCTCCCACGCACTGGGGCCAACGAACAGAGGCCAAACTCTTGATTTTGGGGCTCAATGCTATGAAACTTACTCCTGCAAAATAGAAGCTCAGCCTACTTATAACTACATCTAAAAGCCACCACCAGAGAACCTCTTTTGCTGCTCATATGTGGCCTATCTCTCTAAACCAACTTGGCAGGTAAACTCACTGTCCTCCCCCTTTCATGGGATATCATTCCCAGGGGTATAAATCTCCCTGGCAACATGGGACATGACTCCTGGGGATGAGCTGGGAGCCGGTATCATAGGATTGAGAAAGCCTTCTTGAGCAAAAGGGGGAAGAGAGAAATTTGAGAGATTTCAAAAAGAGTCAAATTATCCTGGAAGTTATTCTTATGCATTATATAGATATCTCTTTTTAGTTTATGGTATATTGGAGTGGCTACAGGGAAGTAACTGAAACTGTTGAACTAATTCCTGATTCTTTTTTACCCTTAGTTTTATTTTCATTATTACTTAGCAAAATTTATAGAAATACAGAAAACTGCAAAGAACAGTATAGCCACAACTTTTGTGTATATACCGTGCAGAATTTTTAGAACTGGAAGACCTTTAGATATTATGTAGTTCACTTTTTCCAGTGACATGATTAGTCTAACTTGGTATACAAGGCTGTGCATTTGCTATTCTTTCTACAGTTGTTTGATGGATGTGTATGACAAAGCTAAGGATTTAGGTTAGGAGTATATCTCAATCTGGATTCTTGGAGAAGGTACTGGGGAATTAAAGAGGAGTTATTAGGTTCTTATAAGATTCTAGGCAAAATGTGATGGTGATTACGGCTGGTAGCAGTGGATATATTTTGAAAGTAAAGCTGAGGTTTTACTGATAGATTCATGGGTTTGAGAGAGAGGAGTCAAAGTTGGCATGGAGGAGTCTAAAGTACAGAATGACTGTGAACTGAAATAAGAGACTGGAAAAGGAGCAGCTTTGTGGGGGATCAGGAGGTCAGTTAGACATGTTAAGTTTGATACTTCTGTTAGACATTCAAGTGGCATGCTAAAGAGGCAGTTATATATACTGATCTGGAATAAAGGGGAGATACCTAGACTGAAGCTTTGAGACTCTTCAGTATACATATGATATTAAAAATCATGACATAAAATATGATCAACAAAATAGGGAGAATGGGAGGAAAATCAGGAGGACAGCTTAGATGTCAAGGGAAGAGTGTTTTAAAGAGGAGGGAATGATCAGCCATGTCAGATGACCTTTTTTTTTTAATTTTTAAAATATTTCTAATTGTGAAATACATATACAAAAAAAGAATACATTTTAACAGGTAGCTAGAGAACAGATTTCAAAGTCTGGTATGGGTTACAGTTCTACAATTTTAGGGTTTTCCTTCTAGCTGCTCCAAGACACTGGAGACTAAAAATAAATACCAATATTCAGTATTCAGTAGTCATACTCATTTGTTAAATTTTCTCTGTTATAACTCCTCCTTCTCCTTTGATTCTTTCACCAATCTTTAGGGATATTTGGGTAATGTCCATTCTAACTTTTTTCATGTTGAAAAAGGGTGTCGATAACGTGGGATAGAGGGATGGAACTGGGTGATGTTCTTGGAGAGGCTGGCCCCTCTGGATTTCAGGATTATTTTGGCCTAGGAAGAACCATACAGAAGTTGTAGGAGTCTCAAAATCAAACTTAGTGAATGCAACTTTTGTACGATCCCAGATAGAGCTCTGGGTGTTCTTTTATAAAAAGTTTTTTATTTTAATTGACAGAACATAACAACATACAAACATGAACATTCTTAACATATTAACATATTAAGATTCCTGATTCCTGAAGATGATTATGTAACTATGTAACTTTTACAATGTGACTGTGTGATTGTGAATACCTTGTGCCTGATGCTCCCTTTATCCAGGGTATGTACAGATGAGTAAAAAAATAAGGACCAATAAATAAATAACAGGGGGGGGATAAGGCACAAAAAAAGGGGGGGGGCGTAGGTTGCAATACTTGTGGTCAATGAGAAGGAGGGATAAGAGGTTTAGGATGTATGTTTTTTTCTTTTAATTTCTTTTTTTGGAGTGATGCAAATGTTCTAAAAATGATCATGGTAATGAATACACAACTACGTGATGAAACTGTGAGCCAGTGATTGTATACTTGATGGACTGCATAGTGCATGAAGATATGTCAATAGAAATATTTTCTTAAAAAAACGAAACAGGTGCTAAATACCAATATCAACTGCAATTAAAAAAAAAGGAAAAGCGGAAAAGCAATTCATACCCACTCTTTATTGATATATATATAAGTAATTAAAATGGCTCTTCTCTGCCTCTTCCAATGCCCACAAAGACATCAAGCATATTTCTTAAACTGATAGAAACATTTTGAGCTCTACTTTAGTTAGCCACTTCCAAGACAACATCTTGTTAATTTGAGGAATCTTACAATAAAATCTCTAGAGTACTTGCTATTGAGATATTTTTTCACTTAAAAAAAAATGAATAGTAATGTGTATGGGGTTTTGTTCAGTCTTCTTAAGGAGAAATCAGTAAAGGTTTTTATATTATCATGGTCTAGTCTTCTTTTTAAACTGCAGTACTAGCATTGCCATTCATATTGGAATATTCTTTCAACAAGGGTTTCAACAGAAAAGTTCTGAAGAAAATTCACTCAGCCAATATTTTCTGAATAATACCAGGCACAATGCTAGGTGTTGAAAGATAAAGATAGGTTCCTGAGCTCCAGCGGCTCATGGTAAGAACAGAATTATCTGTTTTAGGCACCTTTCTCGCCAGCAGGGCAGGTCTGTCTTCACTCAGTGTTATTCGTGAAGGTCTCTGCTAAAATTTTTTAATCTCTTGTTTTTACTTAGATTACTGTGATAATCTAAAAGAAAACTGTAAACATAGACTGGAGCATATGAGTTGCCATGTCATATCTAAGTAGTACTATGTGACTGTGTGCTATGACAGAGACTTAGCAGTACTATTCCAATTGTCTATGCTAATGAGAAAAGAACAGAGCTGAATGGTGAAAACGACCTCACAGCTTATTTTGAAAAAGGAGAATTGTGAAAAAGTTAAAAAAGAGAAAAGTGGTAGAAGTGCATCATTACACGGCCTAGAGGCATTTTAACTGGTCATACTCAAAAAGCCCCTGCACTTAATAATTACTACAATACTCTCACTATACAGGAAATTTCGTTTCAGCAAAGCAATATGCTATGCTGAATAATTCAGAATTTTACTGGTTTTGTCTGTATCTGTTTTAGCTTAAGAGTTGTAAAAGTTCATACTTATTATGTTTGATGAATTTAATATTCTAATGTAAAAAATAAGCATCCGTACAGTTCCCTTCTCTTAACAAGGGTGCCCATAGCACTTAAAGTGGAGAAATTGTAACTTAGCTCTTACCCCATGCAGTTTCCTGCCTCCTTAATTTTTCAGAAGCAATAGGCTGAACTACCATAAAAGTATAAAGGTATTTCAGCAGAATACTTTGGCTTAAACTGAAAGGTCAACTGGATGCACAGACAATAAATAACCCAGTTTTTTAGGTCATTTAATTGTTATTCCAAACAGAAGAAAAGGTGATTGGCCCACAGGAATCTAGAAGTGACACTGCACATTTTCCTCATGTTTAGGCATGGTAACCATGCTCCTGGCATTTAACATTTACAGACAATTCTCAATTCAAGAAGGCTCATTATATTCCTAACATATTTTTGTATTAATGACACCCTAAAGCCAAAGGACCTGAAATCAATTTTTAACGTAGATACTCAATAAGAAATACTTAAGAGAAAATACTCAGAATATCCTCAGTATTGTTAGGAGACAAAACATTAGGCTGTTGAAGTAAAAGCATTTGCACTCTAAAAATTAACACCACACTTTGACAACATTTTAACAAATCTTTGGGAGACATAGCACATTATTGTGCAGAGAAGTCAAGTTTGAGGTTAATTTCAGTGTTTAGGTGAAACCACCATAGAACAAGGGTTTGTTATTTTTTCTGGGTTCCTAAATCCCAGCAATAATTAACAACACATGCTCTATAATAAACTAATATTACTGATAAGATTTTAATCCTTAAATTATTTATTTTTTGCCGCTCAAGTCCATTTTTTGGGCACAATGTGAAAACTTACTTGAATACTCCCCAGTAAGGGAACTTGGCTGGCCAATCTCATTTAAGCAATTGCTGTTTTGTTGTTTTTCTCTTCAACTACGTTACAAATAATGTTAAAACAGAACCTCTGATGCAGGAGAAGGTGAGATGGTTAAGAACACATGTAACGGGTTGAAAACAAGAATCCAATTTCTAAGCTGATGAAGAACATGGGTCAATATTAAACAGAAAACTTTACAAAGTTCAAGCACTAAACCGAATCTTAATTATGGTAACGCAGCCTGATATTTAAGAAAAAAATGTTGGTAATTCTCCATAAACAATTTAGTAAACAAGATACCATGGACCTAGATAGCCAGCAGGGCAAAATACCAGAAATAATTAAGACGGAAGGGGCAAGGACTAGCCTAGATAAAATATACAGCATCTATATCCGTAATATGAACTACACTGCACTGTACTGATTCCTGGCATATAGCCCCACATCAGAGATACTACGGGTGAGTTTGCAAAATATTCCCATGTTTCCAAGAAAAAATGGATTCACTATGTTAGTGAAAACCTTAAAATTCGAACTTCTGGAGTTTTAGTCGTGTATCGCACGCGAATCCTCATCGGCTAACAATTTTAAGCACACGCTGCTAATTATATACGTTAACAGCCTCATTTAAGTTTCACGACCGCTTGAAGCAAGTGCTATCATTCCCATTTCGCAGACGAGGAAAGTGAAACGTAAAGAGTTTAGTAAATATGACTACTTAGTGTTGGATATGAAATTCCAATCCAGGTCTAATGCAACACCCAAATATACGCGACTGGCATTACGGGGCATGCCTACAACGCAAACAGTTGGAGAGCTCTTCAAGGGGAAAAATAAAACTTCCTGAGTAAAGTGAAGCGCACAGAAAAACTTAGGTTATACAGAAAGGGCTGAATTCTGGTCGTTACGTATGCTTAAACAGTTAAGGAAAAATGCGGCAAATCAAGTGGTTCCTTAAAAGGCCTGTCTGGGAAAAAGCATGGAGAAACACTCAACTCCCAAAACGTTGGTGTCAATTACAAGAGTTCTTGCGAGAAGTCGATTGTGGAGTGTTTCCACTCCCGAGCCGACGCGCACCGGAACATGCAGCACTATGCCCCGGCGTCACCGGACGGCATGTGGGGCCCGCCCATGCCCACGCGGCCGCAGAGGGACCGCGCGCAGCCCGCCCGCCCGCCAGGCCCGCCCGGGGCACGGACGGCTTGGGGCCTTCGGACTCCCCTGGCCCGCTCCTCGTACACACTCACCTTCTGCTCCTCCGCGGAGGCTGCCTCAGGGATTTCCGCGGACATAGCGCTCCCTCTGCAGATCAGACGCCGGGAAAAGAGGCGATTACCGAGGGGCCGAGGCCGCCGCCTGTTCCCGCTCCCGGAGCGCCCGCCCGGGCCGCCCGCAAAGATGGCCGCCGCCTTATGACGACCCGGAGCCCCGCGGTGGGCGCGGCCCCAACCCGCTGCCGCCCAGCCGCCCCTCCCGCGCCGCACCTCCACCTACCTAACGCCGCTTCTCCGGCTCCGCGCCGCCGAAGCACTTCCTTTTTTTCCTTCAAAGGTCGCGGCTCGCGCCGCTCCTCATATCCGTTTGTGGCTGCCGAGTGGTTCCTGGGAATTGTAGTTTATAAGAGACCCCGCTTTTCCCCGCCCTTTCCTGTCGTTTCGGAATCCTTCTATTCCAGTTTTATGTTGTTTCCACGCCCCCCAGCCTCTTCCTGTTCTCCTCGCTCTCGACTTCTTTTAGGTCCTCTAAAACTCTGTGCTGACCCTCTCTGCAAGTCTCTCCCGATCCTGCTTCACCTTTGTAACCCCATTCATCCTTCACATCCACAACCCTGTATCACCGCCTCAGGGAAACCTTTCCTGAGCCACCTGTTAAATGTTATCGCAGCTCTTGTATAGTTCCTCTCCAACAGATACTGTATCATTATTCTGTAATTGTTGTGATTATTTTATTAAAGTCACCTTTCTTGCTCACATAAGCCATGTCAGAGCAGGGAGCGCTTCCGTATTTGCTTATAATTTACTCCCAGAGCCTACGGCTTCATAGATACAGATAAATATCTGATGAGGGAATTCAACTTCCGTTCATTTGTCTGACTCCTACAACCCAGAGGTTCTCTCCTACAACTTTACTGAGACTGCTGCCACCAACCTCCCCCACTGCCTTTTTTAATTGCCAAATTCCATGACTCTATATTTCTCTTTATCCTGGGCCTCTGAATACCTAGGCCAGTGCATGGTATTTACAAATACATGTCCACCAAAAACCTGGAAATAAGATTGCCCCCTAGTATATAGAGGCTGCAGGTTACAAAGTAACCTACTGAAAATTTGTTTTTCGTTTAAGCAGAACTTTGGAGAGAAGAGAGAATGCATTAGGTAAGCTTCCTAGAGCAGCTAACAATTACAGTTTTATTAATAAACTGGCATATGGGTATATGTCCTATATCAATGTATTTTGAGCTCAGGTTAAAAATCTAATAGACAGACACATATAGTAATTCAGTGTAGGTGACTCTGTTCCTGAAAGATGGTTTGAAGTTCTGAGGCGCAGACTTTGGGCGATGGTGAATTCATCAAAACCAATGCACCTTTGTGGGGATGTGTCTAGGTTTTTATTCTTCCCCAAGTAACACATCCCCTCTTCACCTGAACTACCTGAAAGTTTAAAGTAGCAAACTCTGATTACCAACTTCTGTTTCTCAAAATTCTCTTCTCTTGACCTCTTGGATACCATTCTCATGGTGTCTTTCTTTCCTACATCTCTAGCCATTTCCTCTTGGTCTCCTTTGTTGAGTTTTCTTCTGCCCCTTAATGAGAGGATTCTACCAATTCTGTCCTTGGAACCCCTTCTCTTTGAATTTTATACACTCTGGAAAATCACTTCTACCCTCACAGCTCAAACAACCATTTATATATTCTATTTAGATCAGTACTGTTCAAAATAACTTTCTGCAATGATAGAAATCTTCTACGTCTGTGCTGTTCACTATAGTAGTGACTAAGCTGTATGTGGCTATTGAACATTTTTAAGTGGATTAATGCAACTGAGAAATTGAATTTTTTATTTTTATAATTTTACATATAATTTTATGTATAATTAGCCAGAAGGATTAAAATCATTGAGGCAAGCAGGCCATGGTGGCTCAGCAGGCAGAGTTCTCGCCTGCCATGCCAGAAACCCAGGTTCAATTCCCGGTGCCTGCCATGCAAAAAACAAAAGAAACAAATAAACAAAACTCACTGAGGAGCCTCACTGTCATAGATTCTCCTTAGGTCTGGAGCAAGTCCCAGGTATCAGTGTTTACCAAAGCTCCCCCTGGTGGTTCTGATGCACATTGCCAATTAAGATTTTCTGGTTTGGAATTTTATAGGTATATATGCTTTACATAGGTCAGGAGTATTTTTGAGGTTTTGGTGCTCTTACTCAACAGTTTATATTAATGAGTAAAGGAGGTGAGATAATGTCCCACCCCATCCATTCCTCAAAACAGTGAGAGACGGCAAGCCTGCCTTCCACTATGTGGTAAATGCCGAGAACAGATACATTTTTTTTTTTTTTTTCATGATTGAGTTCTTTAATTCTGAGGGCACACAGCTCCAGCTGCAGGTGAACACCCGGCAGCTGGGACCAACAGATACATTTTTAATGAAAGGGAGAGATAAGAAGAGACTGGAAGATCAACCCAGGGAAACCAAGATATGGAGTACCAAAAAGCTTGGGGATAAATGGTGATTCCTATGAACAAAAGCCCAGGGATCATTACCTGAGCAGGCAGGTCAGATGACTGTGAAGAGAGAAAGTTGAGTGTGGAGAGTGGAAACTAGAACATGGAGGAAGCCATCTTCTCTGGGGACTCAGTGAGTAAGAGACCTCCATATGAACTAGAAAATTGGAAACTTTGAATGAACTAAAAAGAAATAACAGTAAACAATGGAGTAGGAGGGGGGCTGGAAGAGTTTTTAAAACTTAAACCTTTAAAATCTAATATTTGAGACACTGTTCCTAAAACTTCCCTCATCTGTGTTTGCATTCTTCCTAACAGTACAGTAAGTTGAATGGCTTCTGAAGTGCTTTAGGGCATTCCTTCCCAAGCATACTTACTGGTCTTTTTTTTCATAAGTATGAACATGTATTTCCTTATTGTATTTTTCAGTTGCCACACAATAAATTATGAACTTTATTTCCAAAAATATAGATGAAGAATATATTTTAATATGATGATAATGAGTCATTGATTACATACTTTGGAAGGATTATATGGTGTGTGAATATATCTCAATAAAATTGCATTTTAAAAAGAATATATTTTAATGCCATGCCGTAATTTCTAGAAAAAAATTAAGTGAAAAGAGAAAAAATGCCAGTATACTATAGTGAAAAAGCCAAACTTGAACCTAGATTTGAATCCTGGGTCCTCCGCTCACTGGCCATGTGGCCTGAAGCAAGCTCTTCAAAGCCTCCTCTGTAACTGCAGAAGGTATCCATACTCTTTCTGAAGTATGGTTCTAAAGATAAATATAAGCTGCCTGCAGTGCCTGGCAGAGTAGGCATTCCTATATGCTCTCTCTCCTCCCACAGTATCTAAATTTGACTTATCTTTCACAGATAATCCATGGTAAGATTAGTATGTTAGAGTAGAATTGGATGATTCCAATGCCTTATAGAGACAATCATCAGGACTAAGTGAAATTCCCACCATTCTGAAAAGCCTGTTTTTCTTCTAGACTAATTCTGTGTTTCTAGGTCTAATAGACCATGGAATGTTACATATCAAAATTTCAACAGTGACCTCCTCTGGAAAGTAGTAGCTAGGAGGGGCAGGCTAGGGATAGGGGGCTTTCACATATGTCACACTATACTTAATTAGTGTGACATTTTAAAATAATGTATTATATAATTTTTAAAAAATTAAATTAAAAAAATCATAGCTTCATTCACAAAACTTCCCAGGGAAAGGTGGAGATCCTAAGGATAAAGCCTTAGAAGGAGAAATTAGCCCTTTCTTTAACCCTCTGGGAATGACAGAGATCCGATGGGGGAAAAGGGCAGGAAGGGAGAGATATCTGTTGGGTATCTTTCAGCCAACATACATTTCATCACTTTCTTGTTAATATATTTTCATTCTCATAACAGATTTTAGTATTTCCATCTAAGACGTTCTGCATGTTTCTTGTACCCCAGAGTTCCTTTTTAAAGGAAGTTATCAGTTATGATTCATTTTATTAAACGGCAAAACTGCCAGGTGAGCTGCAGTAAAGAGATCTCTGTTATCTCCCCAAGTAGCACTGTTGGTTGTCTGCTGGTATCTCTACCTGCATGCCAACACTCAAATGTGACATTATCTAGTAACACTCTTTGAATACAAAAAGGAGCAATATAGGAGGTATAGCACAGTCTCAGTCTATGACTAAAGAAGGGTAGAGAAAGCCAGTGCTATAAAATTAGTTACTAGGCAATGAGAACAGAAAGGCCCTGGTTGACGTATTTCACAGAAGAAAAACACCATAAGCGAAAGAGGCCCTAAGAAATAGAGACAAAATGTCAGCACGCGTTTCTCCTTTGCGCAAACTGGTCAGAAAGAGCATAAGAAGATGCACCCAGATGCTTCAGTCAATTTCCTGAACTTTTCTAAAAATGCTCAGAAAGTAACCACTTAGTAAAAATAATTCTGGAAAGACTGCAATGTGGTGTCCATGAAAAAGAAACCTGCATACAGGGGGCATGGGTTGTACAGTGGTAGAATTTTTGCCTGCCATGCAGGAGACCTGGGTTTGGTTCCCAGCCCACGCATGCCCCCCAAATCAAAAACAAATAAAAAGTAAACGAGGCTCAAGTGTCAATGGCTGAGAGATTCCGAACAGAGTCAAAAGGTTATCCTGGAGGTTATTCTTACGCATTAAGTAAATATCACCTTGTTAATGAAGATGTAATGGAGAGGCTGGAGGGAACTGCCTGAAAATGTAGAGCTGTGTTCCAGTAGCCATGTTTCTTGATGATGATTGTATAATGGTGTAGCTTTCACAGTGTGACTGTGTGATTGTGAAAACCTTGTGTCTGATGCTCCTTTTATCTACCTTATCAACAGATGAGTAGAACATATGGAACAAAAATAAATAATAGGGGGAACAAATGTTAAAATAAAAAAATAAATAAATAAAAGTAAATGAGGCTCGTAATTTAGGGTGCACAGGTGGTTCAGTTGGTAGAATGCTCGCCTTTCACGGGAGACCCAGGTTTGATTCCCATATCAGGCACCTAAAAAAAAGAAATCTGCATATAGCAAACATCACTAGCTTGGAGGTAAATGTAACTGGGGAGGTCAAAGAAACAAAAGCATTTTCTATTTAAAAAGCAGATTCTGATTTTTTAACCATTTGCTGTTTTCCACGTTTTATATAAAATTATCAATATTCACTTTTGCCAAAATGTGTAAGAAATCTAGATATACATATTGAAATATTTATTTCAAGAATTAGATAAAAGACACATTAAAGATACTCTCACCCAGGCAGTGTGATGGTGGCTCAGTGGCAGAATTCTTGCCTGCTATGCTGGAGACCCGGGTTCCATTCCCAGTGCCTGCCCATGTGTGCTGGTTTGAAAGGATGTATGTCCCCTAGAAAAGCCGTGTTTTAATCTAAATCCCATTTCATAAAGGCAGAATAATCCCTATTCAATACTGTATGTTTGAAACTATAATCAGATATTCTCCCTGAAGATGTGATTTAACCGAGTGGTTGTTAAAACAGATTGATCATATGATAAGAATGTTTGCATTTGTATGTGGTTATGTATCATAAATAAAAAATAAATTAAAAAAAATAAAGGAAGGGGTAAGGGTATGGTATGTATGAATTGTTTTCTGTTGTCTTTTTATTTTTCTGAATTGATGCAAATGTTCTAAGAAATGATCGTGATGATGAATATGCAACTATGTGATGATATTGTGAATTATTGATTATATATGTAGAACAGAATGGTCATATGTTAAGAATGTTTGTGTTTGTCATATTTTTTTAAAAAAATTTAAAAATTAAAAAAATTTAAAAAAAGAGTGGTTGTTAAACTGGATTAGGTGACATGTCTCCATCCATTTGGGTGGGTCTTGATAAATTTCTGGAATCCTATAAAAGAGGAAACATTTTGGAGAATGAAGGAGATTTGGAGAGAGCAGAGAATGCTGCAGCACCACGAAGCAGAGAGTCCACGAGCCAGCAACCTTTGGAGATGAAGAAGGAAAACGTCTCCTGGGACCTTCATGAAACAGGAAGCCAGGAGAGAAAGCTAGCAGATAACGCTGTGTTTGCCATGTGCCCTTCCAGCTGAGGGAAAAGCTCTGACTGTGTTCACCATGTGCCTTCTTACTTGAGAGAGAAACCCTGAACTTCATCGGCCTTCTTGAACCAAGGTATCTTTCCCTGGACGGATGCCTTCGATTGGACATTTCTATAGACCTGTTTTAATTGGGACATTTTTCTCAGCCTTAGAACTGTAAACTAGCAACTCATTAAATTCCCCTTTTTAAAAGCCATTCTGTTTCTGGTATATTGCATTCCGGCAGCTAGCGAACTAGAACACCATGCAAAAAAATAAAAGATACTCTCACCCTACTTCCTACCTCACACAGACCCAGGAAGTTTAGGGGATTCCTGGAATTAGTCCCATCAGATACCATTAGAGCTAGGACTACAACCCAAGCTTTCTGGCACCCTGTCTCTTGTTCTTTTCTCTGTAGTCTGAAGATTAAGAACAAATCTTCAGAAATTGGTACCAAAGAACTTTTTTTTACTCAGTTTTAAAAGGAGTATAAATAGTCTTTTCTCTTTTACCTGGTATTTAAAAAAAATTATAAGATGCTTGCCCTTTTGCAGTCTGCAGCCTCACAGTCATCACCTGGACATATTATCTTAAGTAGTCTGTCCATTAGCTGGGTCCCAAAATACAGCCCTTCCCCCCTCCTTATTCTGCACCTCTTCCCTGGTTCCAGCACCCAGATCTCCTGGGTCTGGTGCATATTCTAACCAACATTCATAGGATTCATAGTTTCATCCCAGTATGTTCTCTTTGCCTTATCATCTCATCTGTTGCTGCCTATCATCCCAGCACAAATATTTAAAATTGCTCTGCTCCTTCCAAACGGATGGGGGTTGGAGGTAGCAGGCAAGACTTGATGCACTCAAGAATCCCCTTGCTTGGTGGTTTTCCAGTTGTCTGATGCTTTCCATTGTGACATTAAACGAGGAAATGATAAATTAGGACAAGCCTAAGGCATCTTCCTTCTCCTGGCAGCTGCAGAAAGGGGAAGGGAGTTACTGGAAATTTACCAAATCGCTTACATGTTTCATTTGAAAATAAAAGCCATATACACATTTCTTAGTTTTTTTTAATATATTTACAATATAAATACTAATTTGTTTTCAAAGTACATACTCTTTTAACAATTTGAGAAAGTTATCTAACATGGGACAACAATTTAATGTAAAAGCCTCTATAGTAATATTTAAGGAAAAATAGAACTGCTTTTGGGATAAGGAATCCTAGAAAGAGTATGAATGGGCATGATGATCTGAACTTGCAAGGAAAATGTGAAGCAGCTTAGTCCGTGTTGCACTGTTAATACAGCATGTTAGAGGACTACTATGTGAGACAGCAACCTGGGTGGGGTATGGTAAAAACTAAACATGAGAGATATAAAAATGAGAGTATACATGCTTGCATAGTGCATTAATCTTAAAGAAGCTCAACATTTCATTCTCATTTTCAATAACTTAAATGAACAGCGCTTAAAACACATCACACAAAATTAAAGACTTGTGCATATATTTCAGATTTGAATGTTAATGTCAAAAAATACATAGTATGATTTTACATAGAATTTGTGCTACATTAGAACACTAGAGACAAACACACTTGAGTATTAAGGAAAACATTAAATATTAAATAACTGAGGAAAAAACATGTAAACACTAATCTAACTGGGGGTTTTGCTATTGCAACATGTCCAATGAAGTGGTTTCAACAGTACAAAAAGGATTAGGACATAAGTTTTTCCAGTCTACTTGGAATATGTAGAGCTCATTCCAGAAATCCTTTAATTAAAAACTGGTCCAGGGTAACAGGAGAGGATCCACTCTCCTAGTTGTTAATTTGGTACACTCCGTTCTATGCTAATTTTTACTTTCAAACTTGGGTACTGAACAAATACTTTAGTCACTTGTTAACATCTTGGTGAGAACTGAGGGTTTGTTGGTGATTCAGTGTAAGATTTGAGTTCATATGCAGCACCGCTATCAACTTCCATTGACTTTCTAGAGAACAGGAGCCGTACATCTCTGTGGAGGTAGATCTTTCCAGATTTAGAACTCTGGAACCTAAAACAAACAAAAAGAGCTATCATTTGGGAAATGAGTCTTTAAAACAAACAAATCTGAGTAATTAAATTTTGAAAGCAAGAAGAATTAATCTCACAACAATGTTAGGTTAGTGCTAACTTTTCCATATAATATTTAAGGTCTTATATTGCTAAAGCACATGCCTCTCCCTTACTATTCCCCAAATGCTTCATGTGACCTCCCCTTTTTTATTACAATATCTAGATGCTTCTTCCTGTAAGTCTGGGTTTCATATATATTTCTACTTTTTTTATCCCTGACACCATAGCACATGTACCTTTCCTCAGCTACAGTGTCAAGTTCCAGTTCACATCAGCCAATTATACTACATTTGGGCTTTGCAACCCTACCATCTGCTAGCTACAAAGACTGAACGTCTTTGTTACAACTTGGGCTCCCATAATTTGGGGCAGATTAAAATGGAGTCCACATTCGAAGTTACCACAGAAAATGACCAAATTTTGAGGGCAATTACAGAACAAGAAAGGGTTGCTATCGTCAATAAACAGTAGTTTAATAAAGCCTAACCACCATAAACATCAAGAGAAAAGTTACTAGTGAAATGAAAGGCTAACAAAACAGTACACGAAACTGTTTCTATCCCTTGCTACTATCTGTAGCACAATACAGGGATTGGACTCTTTGATCACATAAATATATTTGGTAATTAGTCAAATATACCGTGTGGTGCTATTTTCACTTTGTCTTTCCCTCAGTATAATAGAAATACTCTCTGGGTTTGTGGATCTTATTCTTAAATTAGCTCAAAGATCTGGTGGTCAATGGTATACGTTAAAGTAGACCTCTGACTGACTCACTTTACCTTTCTCTCTGAAAATTTTCACCTTACCAATAAGAAGGAAAATATAGTGAGTTTTGGAAGTATACCATTTTCCCCAAGGATATCTCTTTATAGCACTTAAATATCTAGTCATTATGTGGGGATTGTAAAAGCTAGTGTAGTTGATTTTCACTTGGCAGATGTCACTTACATATGGCTACAATTGTTAAACTTCAAGAGGAATGGTGTCAAATGGAATTTTAATCAGAGAAAGTTGAATCCTTTCCTAGGTTGGACTGGGAGGTGTTCTTGTAACTGATATTATTCACACCATTATCTTTTTACAAGTCCTCCAGGACATGGCATCACGGGATTGAGAAAGCTTTCTGGACCGAAAGGGGAAGAAAATGAAACAAAATAAAGTTTCAGTGGCTGAGAGATTTAAAATAGTGTTGAGAGGTCATTTTGGAGGTTGTTCTTACACATTTTATAGATACCACTTTTTAGTTTTTGGGGTATTGGGAAATGCTTGAAACTACTGAATTATAATCCAGTAGCCCTGATTCTTAAAGATGAATGGATAACTATATAGTTTTTATGGTGTAACCGTGTGATTTTGAAAACCTTGTAACTGGCACTCCCTTTATCCAGTGTATGGACAGATGAGTAAAAAATAAAAGACAATAAATAAATAAATAATAGAGGGTATGGGGGTAGGGGATATTTTGGGTGTTCTTTTTTACTTTTATGTTTAATCTCTTGGGAGTAATAAAATGTTCACAATTTAATGGTGATGATGAATGTACAACTATACGATGATACTGTGAACCACTGATTGTACACTTTGGATGATTTTATGGTGTGTGAATATATTTCAATACAACTGCATGAAAAAAAAAGCCCTCCAGATCTTTTTTTTTGGGGGGGGGGGGTAGATTTCTCATCCCCGCAACCAGCCAGTGTCAGGTTGGTTTAAAAACATTATGCTGAATCAAAACCACAATGAGATATCATCTCATACCTAATAGAATGGCCATTATAAAAACAAAAAAACAGAAAATGACAAGTGCTGGAAAGGATGTGGAGAAAGAAGTACATTTATTCACTCTTCGTGGGAATGAAGAATGGTGCAACCACTCTGGAAAGCAGTTTGGCAGTTCCTCAGGAAGCTAAGTATAGAATTGCCATATGATCCAGCAATTCCATTACTAGGTATATATTTGGAGGAAGTGAAGGCAAGGATACAAACAGACATTTATTCACCAATGTTTATAGTGGCCTTATTCACAATTGCCAAGATATGGAAATAGCTTAAATGTCCATCAATGGACAAGTAGCTAAACAAACTGTGGTACATACATATGATGGAATACTATGCAGCTGTAAGACAGAATAAAGTCATGAAGCATGTAACAAAAGGACAACTACTGAACGGTCTCACTAATATGAACTAACCTTAATGAATGAACTTTGAAAGTTAAAGTTGGGAACACAGTTTATCAGGTGTTAGAAAGAGGGTAGAGATTGGGCAATTGATCCTGAAGGACTACAGAGTGTTCAACAGGACTGACTCTAAAAATCCAGAAATGGAAAGTACAATACTATCTGATGATAGTACACTGAACGAAATTGAGTATGAGTATAGTTGAGGGAGGAAAACTGGGGCATGTATGACAACAGAAGGAAAGATAGAGGATAAAGACTATGGCAATATAACTTAGTGATGCCTAGAGTGAACAATGATGGTGATTAAATGCCTCATATAGATTGCGGTGGTAAAGGCATGGTTATGTGATTATACCAGGAACCACTGATTTTTTTTACTTAGGTTGGATTGTACGATGTGTAAATAAAACTGTTTAAAAATGAACAGAGAGATGCAAGTGCTAGAGAAAATGTGGAGAGAGAGAGATGTATCTATCCACTGTTGGTATGGAAGTTGATTGGTACAGCCCTTTTGGAGGGCAGTGTGGTGGCTCCACAAGAGGCTAGGGGTGGAGTTGCCATATGATCATGCAACTCCAGTTAGGTGTCTACTTGAAGGAACTGAAAGCAGTGACAACTGGACATTTGCACTGGTGTTTATAATAGCAGTTTTCATGAACTACAATGGATGCAGGTGACCTAAGGGGACATTGACTGAAGACTGGAAGGTAGAACTATGGTGTATATATACAATGGAATATTGAGCAGCTGCAAGAAGTAATGTAGCTGTGAGGCATGCAACTAGGTGAATGAACCTTGAGACAATAAGTTGAGTGAAATGAGCCAGAAATGAAGAGACAAGTATTATAACACCTCACTAATATTAGGACTACGTGTGCTGGTTTGAAAGGATATATGTACCCTAGAAAAGCCATGTTTTAATCCTAATCCCATTTTGTAAATGTAGGCATTTCTTCTAATCCCTATTCAGTACTGTATGTTTGAAACTGTAGTTAGATCATCTCCCTGGAGATGTGACTTAGGGAATCACATCTTGATGTGATCTTGAGTGATCAAGAGTGGTTTTCACTATGGATTAGGTGGAGACATGTTTCCACCCATTTGAGTGGGTCTTGATTAGTTTACTGGAAATCTATAAAAGAGAACTACAAGAGAGAAAGCAGGGAGATTTGGAGAGAGCAGAACAATATAGCCACGAGAAGCAGAAAGTCCATTAGCCAGTGACCTTTGGAAATGAAGAAGGAAAATGCCTCCCAGGGAGCTTCATGAAGGGAAGCCAGGAGAGAAAGCTAACAGATGATGCTGTGTTTGCCATGTGCCCTTGAAGAAACCCTAACCCTATTTACCATGAGCCTTCTCACTTGAGAGAGAGACCCTGAACTTCATCAGCCTTCTTGAACCAAAGTATCTTTTCCTGGATGCCTTAGATTGGACATTTCTATAGACTTGTTTTAATTGGGACATTTTCTTGGCCTTAGAACTATAAACTTGCAGCTTATTAAATTCCCTTTTTAAAAAGCCATTCTGTTTCTGGTATATTGCATTCTGGCAGCTAGCAAACTAGAACACTAAGTATAATGTACAAACTCTGAGAATTGAATTAGAAAGCATAGGTTATCAGGTGAAGGCCTGTTGTAAAGGTTCCTAAACGGTAAGCTCTTACAGCAGTCACATCTATTCCAGAGTTAAAACCGTTATTTCTAAATTCTGCGATGCTGAGCCTTTTGTTTTAACCTGGTCATTCCATAGAACTTTGGATATTTGTGTGACAGCTGAGACTCAGAGCTAGAGTTCTGCAGCTACCCAATACAACGACTGTTAAAAACACTGAAAAAGTGATCAGACTTAAATTAGAGATATAAATGAAGCTGACCTAGGTAGGAGTAAGTTAAATCAGACTAAAGGGTAAAGAATGATATTGACTGTATTTTAAAACTTCAACTTCTGTGTGAGACAAAAGGAAGCAATGTTTATTTGGTGCAAAATTTGTACTTGTGGTGGCACACTATCTAACTTAACTTGTATGGTCAACTTACTGAGCACCATAATTACATGGAGCAATGAACAGGGAGTGAGATCTTGTTGGTTTGTACAGGTTGATGTGATGCCCTGAAACATCCCAGAGTAATATGAGCAAAAGATTAAAAAGTATTTGCACAAAGTCCCTTTGGGGGGCCTGGGGAGAAAGGAGGAAATATTAAACTTTACCACCTGGGGAAATCCTGATATTCTTGCAAGCATTGCGGACAACCAATTCAATAGGCAATTTCTCAATTTTAGGGCTCACCCCTAAGAAACTTAATCCTACAAAGGAGAAGCTAAGTCTACTTGTAACTATGCCTAAGAGTCACCCCTAGAGAATCTCTATTGCTGCTTAGATGTGGCCTCTCTCTCTAAGCCAATTCTGCAGGTGAACTCACTGGCTTCCCCCCTACATGGAACATGACTCCCAGGGATGAGCCTGGCTTTAGCATCGTGGGAGTAAGAAAGGCTTCTTGACCAAAAGGGGGAAGATAAATGAAACAAAATAAAGTTTTAGTGGCTGAGAATTTTCAAATAGAGTCGAGAAGTCTTCTGGAGGTTATTCTTATGCAGTATATAGACAAAACTTTTCAGTTTTTGGTGTATTGGAGTAGTTAGAGGGAAATACTTGCAACTGTGGAACTATTCAACTCCTTGAAGATGACGAATATCTGTAGAGTTTTTAAGCTGTGAACATGTGAGTGTGAAAACTTGTGACTGACACTTTCTTTATTCAGTGTATGAACAGATAAGTAAAGGAAAAAAAAGAAAAAAAATGAATAAAAATACGGTGGGCTGGGGGGCATGGATGTTTTGAATTTTTTTTTTTAACTTTTATTTTTATTGTTTTTGGAGTAAAGAAAATGTTCAAAAATCAACTGTAATGATGAATGCACAGCTTTATGATGATACTGTGAACCACTGTGATTATATACCTTGGGTGATTATATCTCAATAAAAATAATTGAAGACATAAAATTAATTATTAAAAAGTAAGAAACAAACATCCAACAATAACAGAGTCCAGAGTTCCTCTACCTGGACCCTGGAAGAAAGGTGCCTCCTTCTTATGAACAGGGCTCCTTGCAGTAAGATGAATTACTGTCACTGAAGTGATTAAGGACTTAACTGAATGTCATCAGAAACTTTTTAGAAACTGAGTTATAGGAAAAAGGCTACTGAGCCCTTATTTGACTTGTTCATTAATTCTGAAAGCTACACCAGGATTTAGGGCTGAAAATGCTATCACTCTATAATGCTGGCACATTGGACTACAAGAGCAAACAAATGGCTTCTCACAACCTAGAGCTGTGAGCTGAGTGTAAAAGTTAAAGATATTTTTGATGGAATCACAAGAATATATACTATGAAAGCAGAGATTTTGTCACTGCTGTCTCCCTAGTGCCTAGAGGCAAGCATGGCACATAAATATTTGTTGAAATTGCGAACGAGTGAATGAATGAATGTTAAAAATATCCCTGCCTGATACAGTACCCATAAGCCATTAAGTGGCTATTGAGTATTTGATATACAGCTAGTTCAAATGAACTTGTGCCATAAGTGTAAAAAATTAATTAATTTAGAGGATCTGGTACAACAAAAGAATGTAAAATATTTCAATAAGTTTTACCTTATATGTTGAAATGGAAACATATGGATATGTTGAGCTAAATAAAATATATTAAATTAATCTCACCCTTTTATTATTCCTTTAATGTGAATACTGAAAAATATAAAATTACACCTATGGCTCATAATATATTTCCATTGGGCAGCATTGGTTTAGAAAATGTGCTGCATACTGCCCCGGATATACCAACATCTGTTTTGATATTAAAATATTTTGTATTACACACCTATAAATGAAAACTCGTCTAATTCTTCAAGTAATAATGACTGCTGGAACGGTTCCTAAGCTAAGCAAAGTCCAAGGGCACAGGTCTCAGCAGAGTCTCAATTTTTTTTTTAATAAGTTAAATTTTAGAATTGTTTTTCTAAAGTAACATATTTCCATATTACATTGAAACATTACCTCAAATGTATGAGGTAGCGTAATAACCGTTCTTCTGTATGTCGGATGTTCTCTTTATTAACACTTCTCTTCATTTCTTGTTTAACAGGTACAGAAAAAGTTCTTTGTCGAAGGAATGTCTGATGATTGGCTGGCATATCTCGCAAGTCATATATCACAACAAACATCTTCACCACGGTCTTATTAGGATTAAATAAGGTCTAAAGAAACAATAAAGAAATTATTCTTTTAAAAACAGTAATTTATTGACTTGACCAAAAATGTACCTAATAATAAAACAGACTTTAACAGTGGGATAATTTCAATGGATATCATTCTGTTTCAATGACTAAAGTTAATTAAATTTCAGAAGTTTATGTAATAATATTCAACATTTTAAAAACAATTCATTTCTTTTTATAATAATATAAAATCCTATAACAAATTAATCTTCAGTCACAAGTTTTACAGTAATAATAGGCCATATATTACTTTTACTTTTTCCAGATCTCAGTTTTAAGAAATAGTTCTACTAGTATAAGCAAAATACTTCTATGTGTAGTTAAAACACCCCAGTTAATTATTTCTGTCATAAGTATTATTAAAGAGTATCAATTATAAAATTTCCAAAATAGAATTTTAATTTTTTTCAAATTTGGTGAGTTAATTTTTTAAATAAAGATGAAAAGCTTTGTAAAACCATAGTTTTTGGTGTGGAAATACACATAGCTATTATAACAATAAGATAGATGCTCAAAAAGAGACTTTTCCTTATTTGAAAATTTCTCCAAATTTAGAAAATGAAGTTCAGCATTATTAGATCCAAAGAAAGCTATATAATACTTCATGTTCTCACATTTGGATTCATTGAAAAATCTGTAGGCATACTAGGCTTTTTTGTTTGTCATCAATTTCATTCTGGAGCAAAATATTTATCATTACTGAAGACTGAGTTGAATTCAACTGGTACTTGGATATGAATAAGCAAAGGAATATAATTTTTAAAAGTACTAATTTCTAAACAAAACCCCAAACTGCTGAACTGATTTTAACCAAATTACCAACACATCAATAGGTAACTTGGTGCCCATGCTTTCAGAAGCTCATCCGTGGTACTGGACATCACTCACTGAATCAAAATGAGAAATATATCAATATTATGATCCAATTTTTGAAGTCTAGTGAGTTTTAAGATTAGGACTAATACATTCAATAACCACAATGCTAGAAAACCAGGAGTTCAAACCATGCTTATATATAATTAAACTATATACAGAATGAAAGACATACCCAAATTTCAGATTTAAAATTAAGTACTAAGTTGGTAGTCCTCAAACAAGAGGTGAATGTGCTGCCTCTGAATTTAATGACTCATTATTATGAAAACTTACAGCTACCTTCCAGTGACCCATACATTCTCAAGAACTACATAACCAGAGGCAAAAGAATGGAAAATTATCACTCTTTTAGTTCAGGAAATCAACTCAACATAAAAATCATAATTTAATATGCAGTGAATTTCCTTCAGTAAAACTTTTCTATATAGCAATATATATACATATATATTGCATAGTAATATATTTCACTTGGATATAATATGAAATAAATATACAGACTCCTTACAGTATTGGAACAATGGTGATGTGTAAGTGGTCTGACAAAGCATGGAACTCACTGAGGCCAAAGGGCATAAAATGGCTTGTTGAATTAAGACCAGATCCCGAGTGTGAGATACCAGCTTTTTCAGCCTGTAAGAGTAAACTCTTTAACTGACTTGAGGGCATGCAGGATTATCCTGGGTCTGACTTAAACATAACCTCAGTTTCAAACTGGTCTTGACATCAAATTAGCTTTCTGAGAATCCTAGACCAGGGATGACACAGCATTGCTTTGAGCTAAAAGAGCTCTTCTGGGACAAAACTAGATTAAAGCCTAAACCAAAAGGAAGGGTGCCTTCTCTGGCCTGATATCTATTAGACTACATTTCTGATTTGTGTGATCATCTCATTAGGATCAATTTTGGAAATTATTACACTAGGGATGTCATTCTGTTTCCCAAGTTTTCCTGCCAAAGCAATACTAATATTTGGGGTCTCCTTTTTAAATAGGTCAATCTCAATCTGGTTTATATGAAATAGAAGGCACTGACAATGTTAGATCCTTATTATATTGAAAATAGCTCTATTTGTGTCAAGCAAACTATAATATACACAATTTTTCTAAAGCATTCACCTTTATTTGCTTATTAATGCTTTCCTTTTATGGAGGTCCCCAAATGGTCATTCCTGTGGCAGAGCAGGGAAACTCCAAACAAAGCTGCAGCCCCACTGTTACTTACCAAAGTTGTCGCAGCAGCAGTAGCAGGAGAAAGGGCTAAGTTCTATATGTATGTGAGAGAATGATTATTGCAATTGTAGGCTATAAAACACATACCACTTGTATCGTTCCTGAAGGAGGTACTCGATAACCCCTTTTACCAAGGGACTCTAAAGTAATCACACCCTTAAAATAAAAGAAGACAAAATGAGTACAAACTGATGCATATATATGTATATATATAAAAGATTAAGATAAGATGAATCATGCAATTAAAATTTCAAAATTCTGTTTGTATGGAAAAACATTCAATCGAATCAACAGAGGTACATTCTGTGAGTATGACATTGTGAGAATTCCATTACATTAGAAAGAATGTTTTTTATGGATATGTTGCAATAAATAACATAATATTAATGATCACACTGCTTGAATTATTATGAAGATACAAGAGTAGGAAATTCCTTAACACAGAAAGGAAAGAAAAGGAGTTATAGGATTATTCCCAAGTTTCATAAGAGGGGTAATGAAGAAGCAAAACAAATTTATTGGTCTTTAGAAGAAATGTGGTAGAGTTTAAGTCTTCAAAAAAAATGAAGTCAATTCTTTACAGTTAAGATCTTAAACTGGGGTAGGCCACGATGGCTCAGCAGGGAGAGTTCTCACCTGCCATGAGAGACCCGGGTTCGATTCCCGGTGCCTGCCCAAGCCAAAAAAAAGATCTTAAATTGGATTTTATTAGGATATTATTCATGGATACTACACATGGAGTGGAGGTGATGATGGTGGTGACTTAATTTCTTTTAATAGATATAGTAATAAACAGCTTTCTTTTTTTAGTAATAACAATTTTTAGAATGCAATAACAAAATCAATTTATAAGGAAAAAAGTATTTTTTAAAAAAGCCTTAAAGTTTAAGGAAACATTACAATAATTTTCAAGCAATGTAAGACCAGTAGTTACATTGGCAAGTCAGGGATTTTAAAAGGATCTGGGAAATTATTTGGTTGAATTTTATTATTAAAGATATTAGTTAACTGTATTTCATTTTAATAATTCTATTATTTTAATTAGTTGGCATACCTACAGTTCTACCTAGAAAAAGTTATTATATTTAACACATAGAAGAATATGATATTTTATTCTGGCATTCTAGGCTGGAATAATACAGTTATGATAAACTAAATCAATCAAAATCTTACTCATAAATTCCTTATCAAAGTATTGTGGAGAATGTACAAAGCTAAGTGGAAAACTTAAAGAGGTATATATATATTTTTTAACACTTAAAATAGATGCATTTTATTGTATATAATACACACCTCAGCAAAAGTTATACACATTAATGAAATTGATTTGAAAAACTCACAAAACAAAGCAAAACCACCTTTAGGGACAAATACACATGTAATTCAACTCTGTTTTATAAAACAGGACAATGAAAACCAAAATCCAGCATATAGGTTGTCTCTAGGCAGTGAGAGGGTAGTGTGATAAAGAGGAATACACAGATTAATTTAGATTCCTAGGTCTCTGGTAGGTCAGTAACTTTTCAGCTTATTCTTATGGTTCATAATTTATGACATGTATTACATATGTTGTCTAGACTCATTAAACATTACATAATAAATTCCACTTGTAAAAACATGCTCTCATTGTTTGGGTTAGAATGTTACAAATGATCAAGCTCCAAGTAATTGTTTGAAAGAGGTATATCTTAATTTGGCAAATTAAAAATAGAAGGAAATCATACATGGCCCTGTTCATGTGATGATAATCCATGTCACACCACAAATTTGCCACTGGCAAACCTGCTTTAGACCTTTCCGCCTGTTTTCACTATGTAATATTCTATAAACAGCTAAATACCATTATGTTATATAACATGAGCATTTTTACCACTGACCCTCAACTGGAAAAAGAAATTTATGGCTTTTGAATTAATCTTCAAGAAATTATTAAATAAAAAGTCCTTTACTTATCATATATCTGCCTCTGTATTTATATACAGATATAGCTATACATAAATGAAGGGAGACATAAAAAAATTAAAAAAAAAAAAAAGTCCCATGCTACCTCTACACCACAAAGGTAAAATTTTCTGTGCTAAAGTTTTCCCTTTTTGAGCCATTTGTGTAATTTACAATGGAAAGGCCCCAAGGTCATTCACCTTAAAGTAAGAATAGGAGTTGGTGTTTTAGCTGCTTTAAGCTGATTAAGAATTTCTTCATCTCTTAATCCTCCATTTTTTACATGTCAACCAATAGCAAAGCTTAATGCTGTTTTGCTGTTTTTTCACACGGGCAGGCACCGGAAATTGAACCCGGGTCTCCAGCTTTGAAGGTGAGAACTCTGCCTGCTGAGCCACCATGGCCCACCCACGCTGTTTCACTTTTTAATAGCATTAAATTACCCCTTGCTCATAACATCACTCAAAGGTACTTATTTGAGTTGATTTTCAGCCAATTTGACCTTTTATCTCGTTTCTAACCATTCTAATGGCTATTAGGGACTTTGTCCACTAATGATAGATTACAGTATTTTAGATCTTTTCTTTCCATTCTCCATTACTATGTGCCAATAAAATAAGATGAGACTTCTTGATGTCCTGGTAAAGAAAAATTGGTATCTTACACCCATATTCTAATATTATAAGCATCCCAGTATGATAACACATTTATTCGTACTGAGTTTATCTCCATTTGGTAATTGTCCAAAAGCAGTTTTTTTTCCCAACATGATACCCTCAAGGTAAAAAATAGGTATCTCTTTCTTTTTAAACGTTATCAGGTTACATATGTGATAATTGGGCAGGTTTGTGAAGTGGTTTCTATTTTTTATAATAACAACTGTACAATATCATGATTCTGACTAGCAGTATAAAATTACTGGGAAAAAAAATTTAATAAATGAGTAGACAGTATGATGCTTTTTCTATCAAAGTATAAAACAGTAATAAGGCTACTGACTAAAAGTTGCTCCTGTGGAATGGAGTAAGCCTAAATAACCTTCTTTGAGCAAATGGTATAATAATGAGCAGGCCATATTCAAGACCCCCCAAAAATACTGTTACTTCCTTTCCTCTGTTTTGTTTCTCAATCATATATAATTCCCTTTTCATAGCTCTTGTTATTAACAGAAGACACTGTTACTAATGTGCCTCCCAATACCTTGGAAAGCAATAAGGAGCATCAGGAGAGGCAGCAGTTGGGCCAGGTGGTGAGGTAGGAATTCAAGTAGCAAGGCCAGAGCTGTATATTTCTATGCCTACAGAAACGTGTATGTCATGAAGTCATGCCTAACATTATAATTCACATGTGATTCAAATGTTTGATACCATCACAGTAAACTTTTTAAAGACCTGTATTATTAGCCACTTCTCTCTGCCTTTTGGAAAAGCGCCGAAACTAATCATACACCAGGACTTGGTGATGTTTGTGGCTTTTCAAGGCTTATTTTATCCACAATCCATTGGAATACTAAATGGAAAAGATGAAATCAATGGATCCTAAAGTTCGAGACTGGGCTGAAATTTCTCTTAGCTATCCTACTCTCCACTAAAATGTTAGCATTGAGTCAGAAATATCTAGTATTCTAAATGAGCCTAGGATAAGATAAGTGTCCAAAGACAAACCAAACAGGAGAAAGGGTAGTGGAAAGGGCTCATGGAACTCTTAGGTCGCAAATTCCTTATCTCCAACTCTATTGAGAGAAGGATCATGTGAGAACACAATCCTGGTAGGAGTGGATTACACAGTAAACATTTGAGAATTTGCATGAACCCAGCAAAATACAGAATTATAGTATTTTTATCATTTGTAAAAATTCCTGAAAAATAAGTAAATTTTTGGTACCATCCTCAAATGCAAAAGTGGATATCTATTGTTAGAGCTCACTCAAAAAGAGACTGTGAGGTAATAATTTGGTGTTAGTTTCAATTCAGCCTTTAATTTTCTCTTAGAAATGTTTATATATCCAAGCATTGACCCAAAATGCTACTAAACTTCTTTAAACATAAGACATTTTTCATTACATTGTGTTGATTTCAGTAGAAAAAACAATGTAAAAAATACTTGCCATATAAGGAGAGGGAGCATTATCATCTGAAACACTGTAGAATGACACTTCAACTGGAAGAGTCAAATGTGTGGGGCAGAAAACACCACTTGCCCCTACCTCGGCAGTAAAACCATCAACAATGCCGAGAGGATCTAAACGGTAATTCAAGACAGATTCCTGGGAGACAAGATAAAATATTAAAAATAAAATGAAATGAAAAAAGTTAACATGTTCCCCTTATTTTCCTATATAAAGAAATATATTAATATGCTTTCTGGAACTAGGAAAATGACTGCTACAATTTCCATACCCTTACTTTTGCTGGTCAGCTGACCTGAAGCATGCCCCCTCCCCCATTGTTCGTCTACCATCTTATAAAGTTTGGCTTTCACTCATTATTTCAATCCACATTGAATTCTCCTTAAATTTCACGATTGGTCAGACCTCATAGTTTAATATATCATTTTTATTTCCACAAATTAAAAAAAAAGGCTCTTCTGGAGCACGGATAATATCCAAAATCTTTTCATCCCTCACAGTGCCTATTGATGGTGTTAGGCACAAAGATGTATTTGCCAACTTGTTAACAGGTCATATACAGAAATTGCATCAAAATACAAAGCCAGACGTCTAGTCGAACAAATGTGACACACTCCAGGATTTGGTTCCCCCACAGAATCTTTGAACAACTAGCAAAAACTGGGAAAGCGGGCCACGGTGGCTCAGCAGGTAAGAGTGCTTGCCTGCCATGCCTGAGGACCTGGGTTCGATTCCCGGTGCCTGCCCATGTTAAAAAAAATAATACTAATAAAAACTGGGAAAGCCATCTTTCTCAGAGTTGCAGAAAACAATGAAAGGGTTGCAGTAACTGGGCAAGTGCCAAATCAAGAAAAAGACAAATTAAAAAAATAATAATAACAGTAGGAAAACTTGTGGCGTTCTTGCTGGTCTGTCTCTCATACACTTCCTGGCTTCATGTGGAAACAGGCTGTGCTTTGAGCACTGGTTCCTGGTCCTGAATCTAGTGAAAGCTGAGTAACCTACGTGCTCATCAAAGTACATGTATGATTTCTGACAGTCTACCTGATAGCAACCTGAAGGGCTAAGCTAGGACATTAGTCTCTGGCATTCAATCCCAGAATTTGTCCTGCATGCAGAATCAGCTTGCAGACAGCGAACTCATAAAAATCTGGTGCAAAGGAATATTGACTATAAGACATACAATAGAGCACCCAAGACTAAGAAACAATATTTAGGGGGAGATTCATATCCCTGTAAAAGAGTAAATTCCTAAGGTCACGAGCACAGCACAGGAAAAAATATGCTCAGAAAAGATGTATGCTGAGAAAATACTAGAAAGGATCCTGTGCTATTGCCTCAGGCTGGTACTCTGTTTCTTTCATTGGTAGGAAGGTGAAATTCTGAGGGAGAACATCAGCCAACACAGAACCAATCTGCAAAGATGGTGAAAAGCGTTTCTTGCATTTGCTTGTTTTTGTTAGCTTCCGGCATTCAAGGATATCTGTCATATTGCTAAATGAACACCAACTACACACCTAACAGCAAAACTGCAAAATATATGAAGCAAATATTAACAGAATAGAAGAGAAAATAGTTCTATTTTAACAGCAAGAGATTTCAATACACGGCTTTAAATAATAGATAGAACATCTAAACAAAAGATTAATAAGGAAATAGAAGACTTGAGCAGTACTATAAACCAACTAGACCTAACAGACATATACGGAACACAGTACCCACCAGAGGAAGAGTACATATTCTTTTCTAATGCAAACGGACCATTCTCCTAGACAGAGCACTCATTAGCGCACAAAGCAAGTCTCATTAAACTTAAAAATACTGAAATTATACAATGTAACTTCTACCAACAAAATGGAATGAAGCTAATAATCTATTACAGAGGGAGAACTGGAAGGTTCACAAATAAATGGAAATTAACACATTCAACAACCAACACGACAAAAAAGAAATCACAAGGAAAATTAGGAAATAGCTTGAGGCAAATGAAAATGAAAACACAACACAGCAAAATTTACGGCACACAGCAAAGGCAGTGCTAAGAGGGAAATTTACAACTTTAAATGCTTAAATTAAAACAGAAGAACTCAAATCAGAGACCCTATGACTAGAGGATCTAGAAAAAGAAGAGCAAACTCAACCCAAAGCAAGCAGAAGGAAGGAAATAAAAATCAGGTGGAGAACACAAATAACTAAAAGCAGAAACAAAAGGTGGAACATTACTACTAACCCTACAAAAATAAAAAGGACAATAAGAGGACACTATGAACAACAGCATACCAATAAATTAGATAACCTAGATGAAATGGACAAATTTCTAGAAACACACGAACTATCTATACTGACTCAGAAAAAACAGAAGACCTCAATAGACCATAAACAAGTAAAAAGATTGAATGAAAGATCAAAAATCTCTTAAACAAAAGCCCAGGAGCAAATGGCTTCACTGGTTAATTTTCCAAATATTCCAAGAAGAATTAACAATAACTTACAAAAAAAAAAAAAAATAGAGAGAGGAGGGAACTCTTCTCAACTCATTCTATGACCCTAATACCACAAGAAAATAAAATTATAGACCAATATTTCTCATAAAATACAGAAGTAAAAATGCTCAACAAAATGCTAGCAAACTGAATCCAAAAGCACATTAAAAGAATTATACACGAGGATCAAGTGGGATTTATCCCAGGTATGTAAGAGTGGCTCAACCTAAGAAAATCAAATAATGTAATAGTAATAAACCACATTAACAGAACAAAGGAAAAAGACTACATGATCACCACAAATGATGTAGAAAAGGCATTTGGAAAAATTCAGTACCCCTTCATGATAAAAACACTAAGCCCCTTTTTGACAAAAACACTAAGAACACTAGGAATAGAAGGAAACATCCCTAGCATGATAAACAACATATATTAAAAAATCTATAGCTAACATCATACTCAATGGTGAAAGGCTGAAAGCTTTCCCTCTAAGATCAGGAATGAAACAAGGATGCCAACTGTCACTACTGTTATTCAGCAATGTTACTGGAAGTTCTAGTGAGAGCAATTATTGTAAGAAAAAAAGAAATAAAGAGTACCCAAATTGAAAAGGAAGAACTAAAACTCTGTCTTTATGGAGCCAACTTAAACCTATATAAAGAAAATCCCCAAAAATCTACAACAAAGCTACTAGAGTTAATAAATAAATTCAGTAAAACGACAGGATACAAAATGAACATGCAAAAATCAGTGGTATCCAGGTGATGGTACCAGGTTGTTCTGTTGCTGTGGATGTGAATCATCAGCATGTGAAATTTTCTATGGCTGATTAGATCTGCCATAGGCTAAGGGGAGTGCCTTCCACAAAGAGTGACTTTTTTTTTTTATCAGCTGGAGGCTTAAAAGGAGAAGTTAGAAGAGAGAAGCAGCTCAGCTCTCAGAGCCATCTGAAACCAGAAGCCAGGAGAAGAAGCCAGCAGAATCATGTGTGCTTTCCCCTGTGACAGAGGAAAAGCCAGCTGCCTTTCCTCTGAGGATCTGTAAACTTGTAAATAAATAAATCCCCTTTATAAAAACCAATCCATTTCTGGTATATTGCAACCCAGCAGCTTTAGCAACCTAAAATAATAGTGACAAAATAGAGATGACAAATATGCAATTGTTTTTTTAGGCTCCCATATAATAATAACTATAACGCTATTATAACAACTATAATGTTTTATTATATCCAAAGCAGTTGTGCAAATGGCTAAGTACATGAGAAGATGTACAACATCATCAGTTATCAGGGAAAGGCCCATTAAAACCACAGTGAGATTATCCCTTCAAACCCATTAGTACGGCCATTAGTCAATCATTCTCAAGAAACATGGTTACTGGAACACAGCTCTACATTTTCAGGCAGTTCCCTCCAGCCTCTCCATTACATCTTGAATAACAAGGTGATATCTACTCAATGCTTAAAAATAAGCTCCAGGATAATCTCTCTCCACTCTGGAATCTCTCAGCCATTGACACTTTGTCTCTTTCTCAATCCCTTGAGGCTGAGTTTCAGCTCATTGTAGGGTTTCCTCTCAAGGATGGCCATTTTTTAAAAATAGAAAAATGATGCATAGAACTAGAAACACTTTTAAATTGTTGGTAGGAATGCAAAATGGTGCAAATCCTGTGTTAAACAGCTTGGCAGTTCCTCAGAATGTTAAACACAGAATTAGCATATAACCCAGAAATGCCACTCCTAATTACATACCCATAGTAACTGAAAGCAGGGGCTAGAGTAGATATTTTTACACTGATGTTAATTGCTTCTGTCGTGGTCAGGGACATGTGTCAACTTGGACAAGCTGTGGTACCTGTTTATCTGGTTACGCAAGTGCTGGTCTGTCTGTTGCAATGAGGACATTTCATAGAATTAGATCATGATCATGTCAGCTGCATCCACAGCTGATTCCATTTGTAATCAGCCAAAGGGGAATGTCTTCTACAATGAGTGATGCTTAATCTAATCACGGGAAGCCTTTTAAGGAGGACTCAGAGGAGACAGGTCCCATTCCTGCTTTGGCTGGTGAGCCTCTCCTGTGGAGTTCATCCAGACCCTCCATCGGAGTCGTTGGCTTCACAGCCTGCCCTGTGGATTTTGGACTCTGTGTTCCTGTGGTCACGTGAGGCACTTTAATAAATTTTATATTTGCAAGTGTTTCCTGTTGATTCTGTTTCTCTAGAGAACCCTAACTAATACGGCTTCATTATTCATAATAGTCCAATGGAAGAGGCAACCTAATGTCCATCCACAGATGACTGGATAAACAAAATGCTCTATACATATATGATGGACTATTATTCAGCCATGAAAAGGAATGAAGTTCAGACATGTATGAACCTGAAAGACATCATGTTGAGTGAAATAACACAGTATCACACAACTTAACTGATATGAAATACCTATGAAATACTCTATGAAATTCATAGAGACAGGTAGTAGAGTACAAGTCACCAGGGACTTAGAGGGCAGAGAGTGGTAATTATTACTTAACAGTATAGAGTTTTTCTCTGGGGTGATGAAAAAGTTTCAGTAATGGATTGCAGTGATGGTAACACAATATTTTGTTTCTAATTATTACTACTGAATTGTATAATTGAAAGAGGTAAAATGAGTAATTTTGAGCTGTATTTATGCTAACACAATAAAAAGTATTTTTTTTAAATCAGTGGCATTTCTACACACAAGTAAGGAACAATCTGAACAAGAAATTAAGAAAAAAATTTCAATTAAAAGAATAAAATATCTAGGAATAAATCAATTTAACCAAGAACGTGAAGGACTTGTACACAGAAAACTATAAAACACTGCTGTCATGGTCAGCTACATGTGTCAACTTGGCCAAGTGGTGGTACCTATTTGGCTGGCTGGGCAAGCGCTGGCCTGTCTGTTGCAATGAGGACATTTCATAGAATTAAATCATGATCACGTCAGCTGCATCTACAGCTGATTCCATTTGTAATCAGCCAAGGGAAGTGTCTTCTGCAATGAGTGATGCTCAATCTAATCACTGGAAGCCTTTTAAGGAGGATTCAGAAGAGATAGGCTCTCTTCCTGCTTTGGCTGGCAAGCCTCTCCTGTGGAGTTTGTCCAGACCCTCCATTGGAATCGTTGGCTTCACAGCCTGCCCTGCGGAATTTGGACTCTGCATTCCCATGGTCATGAGACACTTTTATAAATTTTATATTTGTGAGTGTTCCCTGTTGATTCTGTTTTTTCTAGAGAACCCTAACTAATACAACTGCTAAAAGAAATCAAAGACCTAAATAAAGGGAAGGACATTCCATGCTCATAGAATAGATGACTAAATACAGTCAAGATATCAATTCTATCCAAAGCAATTTACAGATTCAATGTAATCCCAATAGAAGTGCCATCAGATTTCTTTGCAGAAATGGAAAACCAATCATCCGATTTATATGGAAGAGTTAAGGGATCCCAAATAACAAAAAAAATCTTTAAAAAGAATGAAATTCTTTCCGATTTTAAAACTTACTACAAAGCTGCAGTGGTCAAAACAGCATGGTATTGGCATAAGGACAGACTTACAGATCAATGAAATCAAATTCAGATTCAGAAACAGACCCTCACATCTATGCCCAAATGATTTTTACAAGGATGTTGAGTCCATTGATTTGGGAAAGAAAAGTCTCTTCAACAAATGGTGCTGGGAAAACTGGTTATCCATATGAGGAAAAATGAAGGTGGACATCTACCACACACTATGTACAAAAATGAAATTAAAATGGATCAAAGACTTAACTATAAGAATTAGAACTATAAAACTTTTAGAGGAAAACACAGGGAAGACCATGTGTTAGGCAATGGTTTCTTAAACTTTACACCAAAAGGAGGAGCAACAAAAGAAAAATCTGATAAATGGGACATCATCAAAATAAAAAAACTTTTGGGTAAAGGCTTTTATCATGAAAATAAAAAGATAACCTATGAAATGGGGGAAATACTTGGAAACCACATATCTGATAAGGATTTAATATCCAGAATCTAAAAAGAAAACCTCCAACTCAACAACAAAAGACAAACAACCCATTTTAAAAAAGGGCAAAGGTCTTGCATAGACATTTCTTTAAAGAAGATATACAAAGATGTGCCCAAAAAAGCACATGAAATGCAAATCAAAACCACAATAAGATACCATTTCACATTGACTAGAATGGCTACTATTAAAAAAACAGAAAATAGCAAGTGTTGGAGAGCATGTGGAGAAATAGGAACACTTGTTCATTGCTGGTAGGAATGTAAAATAATGCACCTGCTATGGAAGGCAGTTTGATGATTTCTCAGAAAGTTAAGTATAGAATTACTAGAGAGCCTGGCAAACCCATTTCTAGGTATCTACCTGAATGAATTGAAAGTAGGGACTCAGACAGATATTTGCACACCAATGTAGACGCATTATTTACAACTTCCAGAAGATGGATGCAATCCCAGCATCCCTCAACAGATGAATGGATAAACAAAATATGATATAGACATACAGTGGGATATTATTCAGTCATGAAAGGGAACAGATTCTGATACATACAACAAATACAGAGGAACTTTGAAGACATCATGTTGACTGAAATAAACCAGACACAGATATTGTATGATCTCACTAATGTGAAATAATTAGAATAAGCAAATTTCATAGAGCCAGAAATTAGAATACAGGTTATGAGGGGCTGGGTGGGGTTAGGTAATTAATATTTAATTGGTACAGAGTTTCTGTTTGAGGTGATGGAAGAGTTTTAGTAATGCATGGTAGTGATGGTAGCACATGTGAATGTGGTTGAATATCTGAAATATGGTTAAAAAGGAAAATTTAGTATGTGTATGTGTCACCAAAATAACAATTAAGAAAATCCAAATGAGGAGCCAAGATGGTGGCTTAGTGAGGAGAGGGATTTAGTTCATTCTCCAGAGCAACTAGTAAATAGCCAGGAACGGTATAGAACAACTGCTGGGGCCACGTTAGTGACTGGAAACACAGTGTGCCCCAGTCTGGACAAGCTGGATGGACTGTGAGCCCACCCAGAACTGTGAGTTCCCCAAGTCACAGTGGCCGGCACCCCTTCCCCACAGGCTGTTTTCCAGAGGGGAAAGGAAAGAGACTTTACTCACAGCAGGGGCTCAGTACAATCAAGCTCCAATTGTGGAATTAATTAACAAATTCTGATTACTAGAAATAGGCCCCCAGCTCAGCTGAACCTGGAGTAAAAGCTGAGGTTGCTAGTTTTTGTCCCAGCACAGAGGGGGCAGGGCTGAAGTAAAGAGAAAAAACAAAATAAAAAACCATAGATTTTTTTTTTATCAGATAGCACAAAATACTTGAAAGGGTCTGGGCCCTGAGGGAAAGGAGGGGGCACATAGGACCTGGAGATATACAGAATATTGTACCAACTTAAGCTCTTGATTGGCAAACCCGAGGAATGGGGGTCCTGCTCTGAAAAGGATTTTTTTTTCTTTTCCTTTTTGTGGTTTTATTTCTACGGCTTGACTGCTCTTTGGATATAACTGCAGGGCTTCTCAGGCTCCAACTGTTCCAGGCAAGGGCAGAATTAAGCTTGTTTGAGAGTTTGTCTGGAGGCTGTGCCTTCCCCAGGAGATGGGTGGGGCCCAGCTCAGGTGGAATCATTCCCTCAAGGAATTCAGACACCGGAGTCTGGAAAACTGAAGCAATTAAAGTCAGCCTACAACCTCTCCTCTGTCTCCACTATGCCCCCAGCAGGCAGACAAGTGCCACATACTGGGAAGGACAGGAAGAACACAGAGTCCAGAGACTTCATAGGAAAGTCTTTGAAGCTGCTGGGTCTCACCCTCAGGGAAAACTGACACTGGTGACTCTTTCCTCTGGAAGGAGGCCAGTTTAGTTTGGGAAACTGTGACTGGGGTCTATAATAATAAACCCCTAAGTAGACCCTCCTAAGGGGGAAAAAAAGGCACCAACAAGCAGGGCAACAAAGAAAAAACCAAAAACTGAAAAATTCTGATCTGTTAAACAAAACCTAAGCTAGAGGTCTAGAATAAGCTGAACGGGATGTCAGAGAACAGATAGACAACAAAGTCTTCCAGCAAGAAAAGACTAGGCAAAAAAAAGTGAAAACAATCTCCAGAATAAACTAATTAAGGAAATTAAATGCCTAGATGCCAGCAGAAAATAACACACCATACTAGGAAAATCGAAGATATGGCCCAGTCAAAGGAACAAACCAACAATTCAAATGAGATACAGGGGTTGAAATAATTAATTCAGAATGTTCAAACACACATGGAAAACCTCATCAAAACTCAAATCAATGCACTGAGGAAGGATATAAAGAAGGCAGGGTAGGAACAAAAAAGAAATTGAAATTCTGAAAAAACAAGTCACAGAACTTATGGGAATGAAAGGCACAGTAGAAGAGCTGAAAAAAAAACTATGGAAACCTACAATGTTAGATTTCAAGAGGCAGAAGATAGGATTAGTGAACTGGAGGATGGGACATCTGAAGTCTGACAAGCAAAAGAAAAGTTGATTGATAGGTTATCTTGGAGGTTATTCTTACATATTACATAGATATGACTTTTTTAGTTAAGGTATATTGTAGAGGCTGGAGGGAAGTGCCTGAAAATGTAGAGCTGTGTTCCAGTAACCAGGTTTCTTGAAGATGACTGTATAATGATATAGCTTTTGCAATGTGACTGCATGATTGTGAAAACCTTATCTGATGCTCCTTTTATCTACAGTATAGACAGATGAGTAAAAAAATAAGTAAATAATAGGGGGAACAAATGTTAAATTTACTAGAATCAAATGCTAGTGATCAATGAAAGGGAGTGATAAGGGGTATAGAAAAAAGAGGGGAAACAAAGGCTAAAATATATTGGGTTGATGGAAATACTAGCAATCAATGAGAGGGAGGGGTAAGGAGTATGGTATGTATGAGTTCTTTTCTTTTTTCTTTTTATTTCTTTTTCTGAATTAATGCAAATGTTCTAAGAAATGATCATAGTGATGAATACACAACTATGTGAATATTGTGAGTTACTGATTATATACCAAGAATGGAATGGTCATATATATGGTAAGAATGTTCGTGTTTGTATGTTATGTTTAAAAAAAATATTTAAAAACAAAAAGAAAAGAAAATCAACAGCTATAGGGCTCTACAACATAAACAATGAACCCTAATGTAAACTATGAACTATAGTTAATAATACAATTATAAAAATATTATCTCATCAATTCTAACAAGGGTACCACACAAATGCAAAATGCTAATAACGGAGGTGGGTATATGGAACTATAAGGAACTCTGCATTTTTTGTCTGATTCTTATGTAAACCCCACAACTTCTCGAATAAAAAAAACATTACAAGAAACAGAAATCAAATGGACACCTTTCTATTTGGGCATTACTCTGGGTCAATGTGTTTCTAGGCTCTGCCCAAAGCCCCACAAGTAATGTCAAAACTTTATGCTTCTTTCTCAACAGCATTAAAGGGCTAAGACTTTGTCTTGCTTCATAAAGTAAATGTCAGTTTTATATTAGTTTAGTTCCTGGAGACTACCCATGCTCCCCCCACCCCAAAAAAGGCATTAATATCAATTTACTAATTCTAGTCTATCCTGTAATACTTTTTATTATTGCAATACAGAGTCTAACTCATTAATACATATCTTCTGTAATTTACTGAACAGAGCATCAAATTCATTATAAGTTAACGAGGACCTAAGGGTTGGACAGTGTCAGGAGAATGTGTCTGCATTTTCTTCTTAGGTCATGTGATAATCTATGTCAAATCAAATTGTTTGAAAATAAAAGTGTATTGATCTTTTCATCATTTTCCCTTTCCTACATTTTTCATATATCAAACTTTTCTCTTTTTTCTTATAATTTTTCTTAAGTGCAAAGGTTGCAGAGAACCTGAGCCTCACAATGGATTCTGCAATTTTAAATTAATGACAAGGAGAAATACAGAGTTCAACATCTCTGGATTGATAGCTTAAAAGTGACATGGAAAAGCAATCAACTTACCACAAAATATCTTTTCTTTTCATGTCTGTCAAATCTATGATACCATTTGATCTCAAGTAGAAATACTCATACTATATAAAACAGCATGTATATCAGAGGTCTTTAACCATTTGATTCTTTTATAATAAGTTTTTAATTTTAGAATAGCTTCAGATTTACAGAAAAATTCCAAAAATACTACAGAGAACCATCTGATTTTGAAGATCAACCTGCTTGATCACGAACAGACTACCGTCAGCCGATAACGACCCTTTCTGGGACCCAGAGCCAATTTTAGGAGGTAGAACGGAACAGTCAAAAGCCTACACTTCTCCCTAAAGTAACAGATACTTCCATCTCCCTGGTTACCTCAATATCCTCTATAACTTCTCCCAGCTACCCAATTCTAAGCTGTCACTGCCAACAAGTCTCTCAACTTTCCTTTTCACAAATAACAATAAAAAGGTGATGTCTAGGTTTTGAAAAATAGAATCCATTTATTTATTTCCCTTTAATAAAATATGCACATAAAATCACACCCCTGATGTAGTTTAAATAGTTTCAACTTTGAAAATAGTTTCAAAACACATTACCTCAAAATTTCCTAGGAGACAAAGACTTGTTATAGGTGGAGCACTAGAACTCAAAAATGGTTTTTCATGAACATCTGGATCATTTCCAATGTTTAAACATGGCTGAGGCCTATTGAAAAAAACAAATCATCAAAAGGACATATTTAAAAATGACCACAGTATTGGAGGCAGGTATATGGAACTCTGAATAAAATTATATCAGAAGAATCTGGCTAATTTTACTTAAACTGTCAATAAATAGCAACAACAACAACAACAACAAAACTTCAATGTAACTTAATTTTGAGATATAAAATTCCTAGTTTAAAATTCCCGATTAGATTTATGATCTTTATGTTAGATTATATTATAAAGAAGTTAAATAACTTCCTGCAAGTTTTCATTAAGGTAGAATTTATATTAAACAGTGGCATCTACTAGAAATATGTAATAGCGCAGATTTCCATATTCATGTTCATTTTTACTCAAAAATAAGAATACAAAAGCATAATTATGTAATTAAAGAAAATAACCAGGGTATTATTTATAAACATATAAAAAACTGCCAAGGCTTTATGGGAAACAAGTATAAGGCAAAGGTAGAGGTGAATGATCAGAAATATACAAACTCATATGAGTGCTGATTTATTATGATGACTAATACTAGCAACTACTTATTGTCTTGCTGCCTTGCTCTTTCATTCTTAATAATTCTGTGTGCATCTGTGAAATTCATATTACAAATGAAAACCAACTGGAAAATAAGATCCCTGTTACAACGACTTTTAGAATCAAAATTATTTATTGCGAAAGACCAGAATTTTATCTACTTGTTTCATATGCACAAATGACTCTTAAGATAAATACCTTCTAGATGATAAGCTTTTCAGATGTAGTAATGAAGAATCCAGATCAAAGCAACCTGACTGGGTTTTCCTTTGAGGGACCTAAGCACAAAATAATCAATCACGACATTAAAAAAAAAAGACTATAAATTTTCTTGAATTGATGTAAGCTTATTTAAAAATAATAAAACATCTCACTTAACAGCTTACATAAATTATACTCTTTACTATATATTGTTCTTATGTCACAGTTTTTTAATTAGTGTGGAAAAAAATAGATAAATAATAAAAGCCCTTTTACTAGGTTTTGATTTTTTTTAAGAAGCAGAACTATTCTTTCTCCAAAACAAAATCTTACGAGTAATTCCAAAATATAATTCAAAAAATATTTTTACTTTATATACATTTGTGGGAATAAAAAACATTTCTAGCCGTAAAAGGAAAAAAAAGAAATAAACAGGAGTCTGGGATTGCACAAATCATCCAGTCCTTTGCCTAACCGCCCCCAGGCCCCTCCCCACTAAAGCATTCCTAATAACCCTAGAGAGTATCAGAGAACAGTACTGAAAAATACTGCTCTGGATTGTCAATCACATCGTATACCACATTACATTTAAGACAAAAACAACAACAACAACAGAAAACAAAGGAAGAAACAAAAAACAAACACCGCCTAGCTCAAAATACTCTAAAAATGAAAGACTCAAATGTAAATTAAAAGTAAAAATCACAGACAGCACGCAAGTAAGAGATCTGTTGCTAGAATATTAAATAAGGGCAAATATTTAATATTCTAGCAATTGGTGACTAAGAAGAAACAAATGATGCCAAGAGTCTAAACAATCTCAGTTTGAGATTTGTATAAGTTTATCATGCTAGTTTTTCATAGTTAATGTAGAACTTTTGATATACTTCTCATGCCTTCAGTTCTGGGAAGTTCACTATCTTCATTTCTTCTAAAACTATATCTTCCTCATTCCCTCTAGGCCTTCTTTTGGCACTTCTACTAGACTTATATTAAACATCTAATTTTACTGTCCACGCACTTTCATATTTTACCATCTTTTTTCCTTTTACGTTCTTTTTTCATATCTGTCTTCCCATTTATTCTCTCTTCAACCTCACTGTTTAATCCATCTGTAAGTGTATGTGCATGTATTTATTTCAATTATTACATTTTTCATTTCTATAATTTTGTTTTAGTTCTTCTTCAAATCCACTTATTTTATCTCAATTCCTTATCTTTGCCTTTATCTCTTGGAACATTTTAACAGAATTATTTTTAATACTCAGATTACTCTGATAACACATAACAGTGGCTTCTCCTGCTTCTTGCTCCTGATGATTTTTTTAAGGTGTTTTGTAATATTTTTGCCCTCTGAGGTTGTGGGAGTCCAGAGCCTGGGTATATTCCTAAAATTCTGTGAAACTCAAGCACACAGCAGCCTGTATGACCTTGGGCAGTTAGTCAAAGTTTAACTGGCCTCCCCAGGGAGGAAAGAATGTGCAGATGATCATGTATGCCCTGCATGTTCCCGGCTACCTTGAAATGTTACTGTTACCTACCAAGGAAGCCCCTCACTTTACCCATCTTCTTATACTTGATGGAATGTTTTTTTCAGGCCCCTACAATTGGCCCTTCTGATTTTTGCCTAATTGAGCTTTGCTACTTGCACATTCTGGAGCACTATTTCTACACTCTGGACTGCCACCTTCAGAGCTGTTTGAGTTCACTATACTGTAAATTTTTTTAATAAAGTTCATGTCTCAATCTGTGCCTGGCATTTTCTTTGACCTTTCAGCTGAAAAAGATACCTTGGGCTAAGACAGAGGTCATCTTCAGCAAGAGTTATTTCCCATGAAAATCCTTGATATCCCAGGTTATAGATGTTTCATGTTTTATGTTTATTCTGCTAGTAGCCCAATGATTTCATGAGTTTTTATGGTAATTCCTTAACTATAAGTTTCTGAACCTCATGGGTAGTACAAATTCAGAACCCCTTCCATGGGTGGCTTAGACCTATGACCAATTTCTACCCATTCCATACCTGAAATATGTGGGAGTTTTTCCCTACTGCCATTTATTGAGAGGCAGACCTCTCCAGTTCTGGCTTTAAGAAGGGAATTTGGTTTTAGCTCCCAATTATGACTAGTACAGACTTGCAGCCCTGCCTCAACCCAGCAGGGCTTTAAATCCTAGCTGTTTATTAGATTCAGATACCCTAGAAGGCCATTAGTTGTCTCAAATTAGCACTTAGGGATTTTTCTTTCTGGCTCTTTTACTATGTTTTTAAAATTGTGTTATACTTTATCCAGCATTTTTGTGTTTGGGAAGGAGGAAGGGTCTTCCTGTATCATCTCAGACTACCATACTGACCAGAATTCTGTAGCGCTCTTTATACCAGCATGATACTGATTTTTTCCCCCTCTGATCAATTTGGGGTTGTTTTAAATTGTTTAGAATTCAACTTCTTTAAAAATAACCCCCTGAGGTCAAAGGTATAAATTTCAATTCTAGCTATTCTACCTCTTATTCAATAATTATTTATTCAACATGTCAGGTACTCAGTACCTTAAATTTACTTAAAAAAAAATCACATTCATATATAAAAACAAAACTATCTTATATTGGTAGCAAAATATACCATTTCTAGCTCTCCTATGATATTGACTAGCTACTTCAGGTTTAACTGAAATGGTAGCCATAGCAACCAATCACTGAGTGCTTACCACGTGCCAGAAACTATGCTAATCCTCACAGCACTTGGATAAGCATAATAACCCCCCATTTATAGGAAACTGAGGCTCAGAAAGGTTGTATTACTTAATATTCCATAGCTAGAGTGAAACCAATGTGATTCGAAAGCCATGCTCGAGGCCATCACACTCAAATATATAAATTTATTTGGAAATATTGGGAAATTTATAAGTCTCTGAATAAGATGATTAAGTTCATGGGCTCTAAGTCAGATAGTCATGAATTTGATTCCCAGATGACCCAGCCACTGTTGTCAAATGATAAGAAGTTAATATATTTATATAAAACTCACTTGATACCAAGTATTTTCTTTGCATTAATACCAATTAAATGTTATAGAAGAGATATTTTATTATCCTAATATACATATTATCCCCTAGCAGTTAAATATGCTATTAAAATAAAATGTTTCTCCATCAGAAATTTATTTAAAATGTATTTACATGTTTTCAATTAAAATATGAACTAAATTATCTGCAAGCATTTCTTCAAGTTTAAATAGGAGATAAGATGAAAAAAGAAACAACTCACAGGACTTGAAAGAAGAGGCAATCCAGTTTGAGGATGGAAGGCCCTGGTTGAGGTTCCATCCAAAGAATGAAAATTATGTTTTCGCCAGACACTTGAATGTTTCAATGGACCATTCTAGGAAAAAAATTAAGATTTTAGTAGTAATATTTACATACTTTTTGGCTTCATATTCATTCCTAATACGTTTGGAGGTTTTAAATCCTCTTGGGTGAAGCTGATTTTATTTATTTCTACTCATAAGACAATGTCTAAGATATTTTTTAATAATATACTGAATAAACGCAAATGTTCAAAAGAAAGTGTATCCAAATTACTATTGCCTTATCAACATTTAGTCATGTTTATAAATACTCAGATACATTATCTACTAAGGTAATTTTATTCTTTTGAATTTTGAAAAATTCACACAGGAGCTACATAGGAAGCAAAAATGCAAAAAAAGCAAAAAATGAGTATACTATTCTAAAATATGAAACTATGCCAATATAAAGAGCCATTCTCAGAGAATATAATTTGGTGAGGCAAGAGGCAGAAAAATAAGACACACTGCGAATTAAAAAATATATATATAATGCAGTCAAAACATTAGGTTTTTGAAGTTAAACAGGAAATAGGCTAATTCTTAGAAATTTGAATATATACTTAAAGATTTATGTAAAAATGAATAAAAATCAGAATAGAATAATCTGGGTTCTAATTCCACTAATTACTGGTTTGTAACCCTGGTCACGTTACTTAGCCTATCTGGGCCTCAAGTCCTCATTTTTAAATGGGGTTAGTAAAAGCACCTAACTTCATAAAATCATGAAAGGATTAAGAGTGAGCCAACATGTGTAAAACATTCAGAAGCTGTCTGGGCATACAGTAAATGCTAGATGAGCATATCTAAAACAAATGTATGAAAAAGTGACCCTTGGTGGCTTGAAATATAGTTTAGCTATACTAAATTTCCCTATTAGGCACCAGAAAAGATCATGAAAAGCTAATACTCTTAGGCCTGGCTGACATAGGGGTTTGTGACAATTTTAGGTTTAGAAAATTGGAAACTATCATTTGATTAAACTCCATTAAGTTAGAAAACTAAAATCTCCTGAAAAATATAAATTGGAAACATGGCAAGATTTTAAAACACTAATGTCCAGCAAAACTAATCTAACTGAGAAAGAAGATAAACCAAAGACATTCAGATATGGATCAAGGCAGTGAAGAAGTAGTTTTCCATATAAATCAGATGATGATACTGAATGGGGAAGTAAAATAAATTTGAACCTAATAATTTTTTTTTTTTTTTTTTGGCATGGGCAGGCACAGGGAATCGAATCCAGGTCTCCGGCATGGCAGGTGAGAACTCTGCCTGCTGAGCCACCATGGCCCTCCCAAGCCTCGTAATTTTTGAAGCTTAAAAAATGGTTTCATAGGAACTCAAATAAAATGGAAAAAACTATCTTGTATTCATATAGGAGGTTAAAGGTTTACAAAATATTTCTGTGACATAGGTAAAAAAGAATTACCATTCTAATTTTAAAACTGAGGCAACAAAAACTTTTTAAAGTTACAACACTCAATGCCACTCTAGGACTAAATTATGAAACCAAGACCAGAACCCAATTGGTTTGAGCAATAGCCTATTGATTTCTCTACAGATATCCCTAAATTCATTAGTTGACCAACTGCGTATACAATAAGCACAGTGCTTTACTAGGCAAGAGCTGCTAAAAAGCTAATGTGAGGTTTCTGATTCCTGTTTACTCTCTAGCCATTATTTGTAAGTATTGAAGCAAACAAAGAAGGGCAACTGGACTGATTCAAATAAACCAAGGATTTAGACAGTCCCCAAATTGGTCCTTGATTATTTGAAGGTAGTAGGAAAAATTCTAGATCAGGAAATCTATCTAAACAATAAACTTAATAAATGATGAAAAAAATCAATCCAATACTAGTAGTTAAAAAGAGATACAACTCTTTTTGTTTTTAACCATGTGATTTCTATTTCTTCCATGTACCTTGTATTTGACCTTAAGTCAATTTGTTATTTGCAAGGGTGTAAATACTAGTTCTGCAGAAGATTCATTATATTTGGCTATGTGTTCTAAACACAGTGAGCATCTTGGGCTTTTATGGTTATACATCCTATGAACAAAATTCAAACCATAACAAATGGTTGGGAATTATATTTGAAATATTAGCTGTTACTTACCAGCACCGCTGTATTTTTCAGTTGCTCACATGTAGATAAACAATCTTTTATACCCTTTCTCTGGGAACAGTATTGAGAATCTTTATTAACTGGCTCTTCATTTTTATTCTGTTCATTTTTTAATTGGTTTGGCTTTTTGCATTTGAAATCTTCATTATCCTTATTGTAGTAATAATTTTCTATACTATTAAGTTGTGTATTTTGTTCATATGTTTTAAGCCTTTTCGAATCTTTATTTAAGCATTTGTTTTCCTGTTTGTGCAAATATTCAGACATTTCCAACAAAGTAACCTTCATTTTAGAGTCAATATTTTTTGAATTATCAAATTGGTGATTGGTTAAAGATTCTGGATTATATTTGTCATTTTTTATTATTTTTTTGTTAGATTTACTTGTGCAAATCTGCTTGTCAATACTGTTGCAATGTGAATACTGTTTATCAATTCCATTGCTAACGTCTTGCTCCTTCAACTGACATCCAGAAAATGTACTTTCCAATCTGCTTGTCAAATCTAAGTAATTTTCTTTGCAATGAGACATATTTGAAGACGTCAATAAACAAGTAGATTCATTCTTTGTCTCCTGAAATGTATTTTGAACAGCTTCACTAAGATTTTCTTGGTGCTGATTTCTTCTTATTTGAGGTTTCAAAGAGGACTTCACTTTACTGTTGCATTTAAGAGAACTAAAAGATATATCAGGTACTGGGTTTTTGCCTTCTCTGCAGTCTTCTGTCACGGAGAATTTTGCATTAGAAATGGAAATAGAAGCATCATCCTTGTTTTGCTCCACCAAATGCTTGTCTTCATACAAACTCCTAAACACTTTAGAAGGAAATGAATTGGAATCAGACACGTTAAGTGACTGCTGGGGAATATGTGATGCTGTTGGATCAATGTGTTCCAAATGTTGAGCAATCCTTGCAATAACATCTTGCCGCTCCTGGAGTAAAGAGCCTATCAAAGGATTAGTCTCACCAAGGGACTGACGAGAATAAAGACCATTAGAAATGCACGTTTCGCTTCGAGGAGTTCTTGGCTTTATTCTAATTTTCTCACTAGTGTCTTCTGAGGAGGTAAACTCTGAACTACCAAAAGGAATGGAGAATGTTTCCTTATATTTCCTCACATTTTCATTTTCTTGTGAAACCCGGAAGAGTTTGGAATTAAATGAACTAGACCCTTGTGTATTAAATGAATGTCTAGAAATACGTGAAGTATTTGGATCACAATGAATCAAATGCTGAGCAATTCTTGCAATAACTTCTTGTCGCTCCTGAATTAAAGAGCCTATTAAAGGATTAGCCTCACCAACTGAGTGCCAGGAACTCTGGCCACTAGAGCCACTGGGATTTATCAACGAAAATGATTTTAAAGTTCTCACTGATGTTTCATGTGACTTTGCATCTCCTACACCACTGAAGCCTAGAATATTGGCTTGAGATGTCCCATAGTCAGATTTACTGCCAGTGCCTGGATATAGTTTGACGTTTTTGACAGCTGCAGTATATTCTGGAGTTGTGCCATTTCTTGCACGTAATATGCTATCAGATGCCATCCAAGTTTGCTTGCCATACAAACGCTGTGAACTGTTGGTAATACTTTGTTCTACTTCATTAGAATTACAGTGCTGATGGGATTTAAGTTCATGTTCTTGAATTCTTTTCTCATAAAGGCCAATATTAGTGTGAATACTACAATTTAAAACTGGGTAATTAGATTGTCTGGGCAAGGACTGAACGCTGACTTTCAAGGCCACATTGTGAGAAACATTGGGAACAGGAAACACATGTTCAGTTGGAGTCTGGGAAAAATTCCACTGCAGGTCTACATCAGCAGCACTGATTCTGAAATCAGAAAAATATTGAATAAATCGATTCTAAAAGTTATATTTGAAACATTGCATATTATTAAAAAAAAATTTAAAGTAGTCATATATTTGTCTGTGTTTGTTTGCATTAATTACCACTAAAGCGCTACTTAGCCCTATTTACCATGCATGTCATTCTGATAAAACCAAAATAAGTAGTGCACCAGATTTATGGAAGGAATGGCGATGATTTTCTTTTTAAGAATACCAGATCATTTAAGCATTAAAACACAAGAATATAATAACTTAAAATGATTTGCCAAAACAGAGAAAAATGGACTCTGTATTTACTATTAAATGAACGGGTTCAATGAATTCTGTTTGGTAAGGTGATTAAGAGACACGTATTCATCTCCTGACCACCTGGCTAGACACAATTAGACAGTTACACAGAAGCCTATTTTTTATACTCTTCAAAATGAAAATGACAAAAATGAAAGTAAGCCAATCATTATGGAAATTCAGCAGCCCCTGAAGGTTTTCCACTTCCTGACAGCAGTACTAAGTCAATTTTTAGTTCTCTGAAAATTATGCTATACCAAATGTAATACAACAAGCAAAATTCATACTGATTCTCATCTAAATTTATCTAACATGTTTTGAGTAAAACTACAGTAAATTTTATCCATTTATATTTAGGAATGAACAAAATAAACAATTTAAAAGGTAAAATATCATTCAGTAGCTTATCAATGTGGATGACTATGTACTGTCCTTTTTTTGCCCTAGACATACCTGTAAAGAATATTTCGTGGAATAGCACCATGAGAGACACTCAGCCAAGCACTTAATTGTGAAAAAAACACAAATGAGCGGACAGCCAATAGAAGAGTCTTCTCTTCAATAAATCGATCACCACCCCTAAAAGAAGTAACAGAACATCAACTAAATGTCAGTTAAGTACAAAATGATGGAATTTTAGTAATGCAGATTGAAATAAATACATTGCTCAGGATGTATACTTTCAAGAACATAGGATTATACTTACCAATGTTACTTAAAGTTACATAAATACTAAATATATCAAGGGAAAGGTTATTTTACCACATAAATACAGAAGTTTTCAAAGTCACAATACGTTATTAAACTGATATATAAAAAGTAATAGCCCCTTTCCAGCATGAAAAAGTTAGAATAGGCATAACCCAAATACCCCTAAAGACTGGCAGGAAGATCAAAGGAGAAGGTGGAATTACAACACAGAAGATATAATTTAACAATTGGGTATAACTGCTGAAGAATTACATTGATATTTCTTTCAGTCTACAGTGTCTTGGAGCAGCTAAAAGGAAAAACCTAGAACTGTGGAACTGTGACCCATACCAAACTTTGAAATCTGTTTGATAACTAATTATTGTGGTGTGCTTTGAAATTTATTGCTTTTTTGTATATATGTTATTTTACACAATTAAAAATATTAAGTAATAGAAAACCTAATGGTAATTACCAAGAACAGCCTCAAACTAAGTTGGACAACTTACTGTCGAGGAACTGGCTCCAAGATCCACCTTTCTAATAATAACGCATCTTGCTTAATTGCAGGATCATTTAAATCAATTCCTTCTGTGGTGGGTCCATCGTCGTTGTAGCAACAGTCTGGTAGTAGCATCACTTCCACCATGATTGGAAGGTTATTCTTCCACAATAATGTGACCTCAGACCTGGTTCTTCGGGCTTGGCGACACTTAGAGAAAATGAATATAATCAAAATGTCATAATAGCCCATGTAATTTTATATTTAAATTTGAAAATTATAATTGTAGAGAGCAAGCATCGGTATGAAAATGAGTTATTTATTGAAGAGCTTTGCTCAGGCTTGGCTATTTACGTTTCCTTATTAACAAAAGGATTAATTCTAGTGAGTGCAAGGATTAGTACTGTACAACATTGATTGAGCAAATTTTCCTGGGGAATGGTATCGTAGCTCTATCTTATGGAAAAGGAGCTGTGTCACACATAACATCTGACAAGTCTCTGAGGTAGCCCAGACTTGCCTAATTTTAAAATTATATTATTATTACAGAGGAAAGAATTGTTGTATGTTTGAAAACCAAAATATTAAAACTAATTTTTGTTAAGCACTCAAAAAAGATAAGACTTTTAAAGTTTAGAATTTTCTATTACATTTGAGAAACTACTAGCTGGGAGAAAAATCTTTAAAGAAAATTATAAAAAATATTTAAAGAAAATTATAAACTATCTACCTAAATAATTAGTTTTAACAATGTTATATAAAAACATTAATATGATAGCAAAAATTATACCCCATTAAAAAAGGGAACATGAGGGAAACTGGTCAATGTGGGGGGAAAATAGTTTAGATAGTAGTTTACTAAATAAACTAACTTCTTGTAAGCAAAAGCAAATTCAACTTAAATTAAGATTCTAAGGCATGGTTGTTGGAAAAGAAAATCTTCCATGTTGCAATTCAGCTTTACTACGTGAGGGCAAATAATAGGTGGAAAGTTCTTCCAATTGCAGGATGGACCAAGAACACAAAGTGCATAGGCCAATGCTGAGACACTTAAAAAAGAAAGAAAGCTAAATCACAGCAGCAATGGCAGTCTTAAAGCTGTAGTGTGAAGAGGAGGCAAGTATGAAATTGGCTGCCAATTTGCCTGGTGATCAGGAGACCTACCAACTGTGCCCTGAAGAGCCCTGTTTAAGAGCCAAGGCTATTTAGTTAGTCTCGTACTAGGAATTTTTTGTGTGTTTTTTTTTGCTTTTGCTTCAGTGTTATAACCAATTTAATACGTAAACTTGAAAATTGTAATTGTGATGTAATGAAGGTAATGAAGAAATTAAGTTCGTTTATAGAAAAGAGAAATCAAATAAAAAGTATTCAATCCACGACTCTCACCTGGGCCAGCTTGTCACTACATTCATGCTTGGTTGTTACTGGGTAACAGGACTGTGCTGGAGGGCAATGAAAACTTTCAGTTCGGCCTTTAACAGAACATTCAGGTGTTCGTCCTTCTGTGATTAGCAAGGCCAATGAGACCAAGAACTCTTCTGCATCGTATTCAAAATATTCATCTAGAGTATCTGGTATTATAAAAAACAATAGGAAAAAAAATAAAAAATAAAGGAAAGAAGGGTCCTCACATTAATGTACTCTTTTTTTTTTTTTTTTTTAAAGAGAGAGGGAGGAAAGGAAGGAAAGAAAGACAGAGAAGGAAGGAAGGATGGAAGGAAGGAAGGGAGGAAGAAAGGGAAACATCTTTATTTTTATTATATTTTGTTTGTTCGTTTGTTTTTTACATGGGCTGGGGCCGGGAATCGAACCGGGGTCCTCCGGCATGGCAGGCAAGCACCCTTGCCCGCTGAGCCACCGCGGCCCGCCCATTAATGTACTCTTAATAGAATTAATCTTTTATGCCTAAAAATCTAATGGTATATTCCATTTTCAAGTATAATCATTAAAAGAGAATAAAGATAAGGCAATCAAAACACAGTAAACTCTTTTATTTCACTAGAGAAGTGAGAAGATGGAGAACTCCAATTGCATTAAAACAAAGATGGTTAAAATTATGGTATAAAATTGTTTTTATGAAAACCTCAGTTAAAATGACATCTAAGCGTGGTTCAGTGGTAGAATGCTCCCCTTTCATGCGGGAGACTCAGGTTTGATTCCTGGACCATATACGGCTCCGCCTCCCCCCCCCCGCCAAAAAGACATTTAAGATTGGTTTTTGGATCATAAGTACAATAGTTTTAAAACATGAAACATCGCCAACAGCCAAAGGCTTAAAATGACTTAAGATGTCATATTATTATTCAAGATGTTTATAACTATTATTAAATATTAGAAAAAGATGCCGATCTGCATGTTTCTCCTATCATCACCTTAAGTAGCTCTTTGTACTTATAGCTCTAACTTTGTGATGTGGACATTTATAGCCAGGGGCTCCTCTCTACTTTAGCTGTGTAGAAGTATTAACTTTCTGAGGAAGAAAATGCTTTAATTATCCACCAGAAGAGGCAGGCCCATTTTACAAAATATATAAAATATGATATTTTTGGATTACTATGCAGTTTCAAGCAATCTAACCTACAGTTGTTTTCACTTAGTTGTAGTAATTAAAAAATTCCTCACAAGGACTCTAATTTTTTAGAACATAGTTCATTTGCAAATTTGTTGCATATATACACACTCTAATTTTTTGTGCAAGCCTGAAAAAAGTTGCTTTCTCTTATCTCTGTCAATTAAGCAACAATTATTTCAAGTGCCTTCTGCACTGTTTTAGGTGAAAAGGGGACTGAATTGTAATGCACATAGTTCTAGTCTCAAAAACACTAAGATTTAGAGATGCTTTTAAAAAAGAACAATGTAGTATATAAATACCAAATAATAACTTCAGACAACAGAGGTAAAATCTTGCAAAATAGGTAGGTGTTGAGCTGAACTATGAGCTGATAAAGGTGAACAGACATTCCAAGCCAAGTAAATAATATGATCAGAATGGCAATGTATAAGGGAGGGTGTGAAAAAGAGTGCTTCAACTGGAGGATTTACGTAGATAAAGCATAGAAAAAAAGGCAGAGCTGAAGCCAGATTAAATAGCTGTGAAGGGTATGATGAAGAATGCCTATTTCTAACCCTAGGAAGGAAAAGAAGCCATGAAAGCTTTGACTGAACTTGACTGAACTGGTATTTTAAGAAGCCTATTTTAAAAAGTTATCCTAAAATTGGCTTTCATAAAATATGAAATAACAGCCAACACTTGGATGGTAACTTAACCATTTGCAGGTATTGCCAGTTCTAAGGGCTTTCTACACCTTAACTCATTTGATACTCTGTGCAGCTCTAAAAGGTAGGGACTATTACCAGTATAGAACAGATAAGAAAAACTGAAGCATAGAGAGATTAAGTACCTTGCTCATCATCATCATCATGCTAAAAAAGTATCAGTTGCAATTTGAACTCTGACAGTTCGGCTCCAGAATCTGTGCCCTTCACCATCACCCATGCCATCTTTCATCATGGCTATGAATTCTGCTTTTACATATTTTAGTATATGTTTGTGAAAAGATAATGAATTATAATGAAAATAATATATCAAGATATAGTTTAATAATAAATATTGGTATTTTATGGAATAAAATTGGTTTACAGGAATGGAACAGTAATTTATACCAATCGGAAGAAGAAGAAAAAAAGGCCCAACTTTCAATACTCCTGTGGTCTCCTGAGACTCACTGAGTTAAATCATTGTATTCTCCATAAAGAGGAAGTCAAAGGTGTACAAGAGAGTCCATTTAATTCCTTTCCCTGTTGGTTCTGTGTTCCCAAAGCCTAGATTCTTTTTTTGTTTTGTTTTGTTTTTTATTGAAAACCAAAACAACCTACAAATACGAACATTTTTAACATATAAACAATCCATACATGGTATACAATAAATGGCTCACAATATCATCACATAGTATATTTATCACCATAATCTCAGAACATTTGGAATACTACAGAAAAAGAAATAAAACGAAAAAACTCACACACATACCATACCCCTTACCCTCCCTCTCATTGATCACTAGTATTTCCATCTATCAAATATATTTTAACCTTGTTTCCCCTATTTTTTTTCTAAACCCCTTACCACTCCATTTATTGATGACTAGCATTTCCGTCTACTCAATTTATTTTAAAATTTGTTCCACCTATTATTTATTTTTAATTCATATTTTTTGTTCATATGTCCATACCACAGATAAAAATGTGTAAGAATAACCTCCAGGATAACCTCTTGACACTGGTTGAAATCTCTCAGCCACTGACACTTTGTCTCCTTTCTCTCTTCCCTTTTTCAGTCCAGAAGGTTTTTTCAGTCCCTTGATGCTGAGATCCAGCTCATTCTAGGATTTTTGTCCCACATTGCAGGGAGGTTTACACCTCCGGAAGTCATGTACCATGTAGAGAGGGGAGGGCAGTGAGTTTGCTTGCCGTGTTGGCTGAGAGAGAGAGAGGCCACATTTGAGCAACAAAGGTTCACTGGGGGTGACTCTTAGGCCTAATTTTAAGTAAACTTAATCTATCCCCTTGCAGGGATAAGTTTCATATGAACAAGATAGAGGGCTCGGCTTATTGACTTGGATGTCCCCACTACTTTTGAGAATACCAGGAACTTGTCAAATGGGGAAGCTGAATTTCCCCCCTTTCTTGCCATTCCCCCAAGGGGGCTTTGAAAATACTTCTTTATTCACTGTTCAAATCACTCTGGGATATATTGAGGCATCACACTGGACAAAACCTACAAAATCTCATGCCCTATTCAAGGTTCCATGTACTTATGGTGCTCAATTAACCTGTCCACATATGTTATATTAGGAAATACACTAGTTAAAATATAAATACTGTACCAAATAAGCATTTTTTTGCCTTAGTCTGAAGCAGAAGTTAAGGGTTTAAAATATGAATGACCATCTATTTTTAACACTCGTGATATTGACAGTCCTTTGTTCTTCCTCATGCAAAAACATTTTTTAATTTGTAAATTTAGTCACTATCATTGTACACTCTAGGCATTCCTAGATTATATCATCTCAGTCTTTATTGTCTATCTTTTCTTCTGGTTTCATATGTGCCCCCAGCCTCCTCCCTCTATCATTCTCACATTGAGCTTCATCCAGTGTACTTACGTTATTGTGCTACAAACAGGTAGTACTGTGTTATCCATTTCCGAGTTTTTACAATAGTCCTGTTGTACAGTCTGTATCCTATCAGTTCTGATTACCTAATATCTACCCTATTTCTATCTTCTGATGACTGCAGTTCTTAACAGAAATTCTCCAACTTAATTCATTAATGTCAGTTCATATCAGTAAGACCATACGGTATTTGTCCCTTTGTTTCTGGCTAATCTCACTCAGCATAATGTCCTCAAGGTCAATCCACATTGTTACATGGTTCATGACTTTATTCTGTCTTACAGCTGTGTAATATTCCATTCTATGTATTTACCACAGCTTGTTTAGCGACTCGTCTGTTGATGGCCATTCCATCTCTTGGCAAACTAAAAATAATGCTGCTATAAACACTGGTGTGCAAATGTCCATTTGTGTCCTTGCCCTCATGTTCTCTGAAAAGATACCTAGCAATGGTATTGCCAGGTCATATGGCAATTCTTCCTGAGGAACTGCCAAACTGCCTTCCACAGTGGTTGTACCATTTGACTTTTCCACCAAAAGTGGATAAGTGTGCCTCTTTTTCCACATCCTCTCCAGTACTTGTTGTTTTCTGTTTTATTGATAATGACCACCTTTTCATATACACTTTAGTCATTTGTATTTCCTCTTCTGAGAAGTGTCTGACATGTCTCTGGCCCATTTTGTATTTGGATTGTTTTATGTTGCTTAGTTGAACAATCTCTTCATATATTCTGGATACTAGACCCTTATCTGATATGTTGTTTCCAAACACTGTCTGTCATTGTGCAGGTTTTTTACTTTTTTGAACAAAGTTCTTTGATGCACAAAAGTGTTTAATTTTGAGGAGTTCTCATTTATCTGTTTCTTTTTTCAATGCTCGTGCTTTGAGTGTATGATCTAAGAAATCGCTTCCTATTACAAGTTTTATATGACATTTCCTAACATTTTCTTCTAAAAGTTTTAAGGTCTTAGCTCTAATATTTAGGTCTTTGATCCATTTTGAGATAATTTTTGTATAGGGTATGAGATCTGGATCATCTTTCATTCTTTTGCATGTGGATATCCAGTTCTCCAAGCACTATTTATTGAAGAGATTGTTCTATCCCAGGTGAGTTGGCTTGACCTTATCAAAGATCAATTGTTCACAGATGAGAGGGTATATATCTGAACAGTCTATTCAATTCCATTGCTCAGCATTTCTATCTTTATGCCAGCTAAAGATGCTTTTATGACCAGTGTAGCTTTGTAACATGACTTAAAGTCAGGCAGTGTAAGACCTGTGACTTTGGTTTTATTTCTCAGGATATTTTTAGCTATTTGGGGTACCCTGCCCTTCCAGATAAATTTTGTTATTGGTTTTCCTATTTCTGCAAAGTAAATTTTTGGGGATTTTAATTGGTGTGGTAGTTAGATTCAGTTGTTAACTTGGCCAGGTGAAGGTATCTAGTTCTGTTGTGTTGGACATGAGTCAGTGGTACATGAACCTCATCTCTTGCTCATTACATCTGCTGTCAGCTAAGAGGTGTGCCTGCCATAGCAAATGATGTTTGATTTAATTGGCTGGTGCTTAAATGAGAGAGCTCAATGTAGCACAGCCCAAGCAGCTCAGCATACCTCATCTCAGCACTTGCAGCTCAGCCCAGGCCTTTGGAGATGCAGAAAGAAATCACCCTGGGGAAAGTTGTTGGAACCCAGAGGCCAGGAGAGAAGGCCAGCAGAGATCACCCTGTGCTTTCCCACATAAGAAAGAACCTCAGTTGAAAGTGAGCTACCTTTCCTCTGAAGAACTAACAAAATAAATCAGCTTTTATTAAAAGCCAAACCATCTCTGGTGTGTTGCGTTCTGGCAGCTAGCAAACTAGAACAATTGGTACTGCATTCAATCTATAAATCAACTTAGGTAGAATTGAAATCTTAACTATATTTAGTCTTCCAATCCATGAACATGGCATGCCTTTCTATTTATTTAGGTCTTCTGTAATTTCTTTTAGCAATTCCTTATAGTTTTCTTTGTATAGGTCTTTGGTATCCTTAGTTAAACTTATTCGTAAATATTTTATTCTTTTGGTTGTACCTGTAAATGGAATTTTAAAAAATTCCCCCTCAGATAGCTCATTACTAGTGTATAGAAACACTACAGATTTTTGAGTGTTGATCTTCTAATCTGGCACTTTGCTGTACTCATTTATTAGCTATAGTAGTTTTGCTGTGGATTTTGGGGGTTTTTTGACATATAGTATCATATGATATGCAAACAGTGAGAGTTTTACTTCTTCCTTTCCAATTTTGGTGCCTTGTATTTCTTTTTCTTGCCTATTTGCTCTGGCTAGAACTTCCAACACAATGTTGAATAAAAACAGTGGCAGTGGACATCCTGGTCTTGCTCCTGATCTTAGGGGGAAAGCTTGCAGTCTTTCGCCATTGAGGTTGATGTTAGCTGTGAGATTTTCATATATTCCCTTTATCATATTGAGGAAGTTTCCTTCTATTCCTATCCTTTGAAGTGTTTTCAACAAGAAATGATGTTGAATTTTGTCAAATGCCTTTTGGACATCATTTGAGATGATCGTGGGTTTTCTGCTCTGATTTGTTGATATGGTATATGACATTAATTGATTTTATGTTGAACTATCCTTGCATAACTGGTAAGAATCCTATTTGGTCATGGTGTATAATTCTTTTAATGTGCTGCTGGATTCTATTTGCAAGTATTTTGTTGAGGATTTTTGTATCTATATTCATTAGAGCAATGATTACAGATCTTCTTTTCTTGTAGTATTTTGGTCTGGCTTTTGTATGAGGGTGATGGTGGCTTCATAGAACGAGTTAGGTAGCCTTCCCACCTCTTCAATTTTTTTCAAGTGTTTGAGCAGGATTGGTACTAATTCTTTCTTGAATGCTTGGTAGAATTCACATGTGAAGCCATCTGGTCCTGGACTTTTCTTCTTTCAGGAACTTCTTGATGACTGATTCAATCCCTTTACTTGTGATTGGTTTATTGAGGTCATCTGTTTCTTCTTGAGTCAACGTTGGTTGTTCATGCCTAAAGTTGTTCATAGTATCCTCTTATTACCACTTTTTCATTTCTGCAGGGTCAGTAGTTATGTCTCCTCTTCCATTTCTGATTTTATTTGCATACTCTCTTTTCTTATTGTCAACAATGCTAAAAGTCCATCAATCTCATTGATTTTCTCATGGAAACAACTGGTTTTGCTAATTTTCTCAATTGTGCTCATATTCTCAATTTTATTTATTTCTGTTTTAATCTTCATTATTTCTTTCCTTTGGCTTTCTTTGGGGTTAGTTTGCTGTTCTTTCTCTAGTTCTTTGAAATGAACAGTTAGTTCCTCAATTTTTGCTCCTTTTTCTTTTCTTGATATAGGCATTTAGGGCAATAAATTTCTCTCTCAGCACTGCCTTTGCTGCATCCCATAAGTTTTGATATGTTGTGTTTTCATTTTCATTTACCTTGAGATATTTACTGATTTCTCTTATAATTTCTTCCTTGACTCACTGGATGTTTAAGAGTGTGTTATTGAGCCTCCATATATTCATGAATTTTTTGGCCCTCTGCCTATTATTGATTTTCAACTTCATTCCTTTATGATCTGAGAAAGTGTATTGTATGATTTCAATCTTTTAAAATTTATTGAGATTTGCTTTGTAACCCAGCATATGGTCTACACTTGAGAATAATCCATGAACACTTGGGAAAAAGGTGTAACCTGTTGTTGTGGGGTATAATGTTCTATAAATGTCTAGATGTTCTGTACATTGATGAGAGTGGGGAATTGAAGTCTCCAAGTATTAGGATAGCTGTGTCTATTTCTCCTTGCAGTGTTTGCCTCATGTCCTTCTTCGTCTCTTTTAATTGTTTTACACTGAAGTCAAATTTGTTGGATATTAGTATAACTATTCCTGCTCTTTTCTAAAATACCTAAGTAGAGCCTTCTAAGGGGGGTGGGGGAGGCACCATACAGGCAGGGCAAGAAACAAGAACTGAAAAATTCTGATCCATTAAACAAAACCTATGCTAGAAGTCTAGAATAAGTTGAACTGAATGTCAAAGAACAGACAGAGAACAAAGCCATACAGCAAGAAAATCCTAGGTAAAAGTGTGAAAACAATCTCCAGAATAAACTAATTAAGGAGATTAAATGCCTAGATGCCAGAAAAAAAATAATGTATTGTACTAGGAAAAATGAAGATACAGCCCAATCAAAGGAACAAACCAACAATTCAAATGAGATACAGGAGTTGAAATAATTAATTCAGGATGTTCAAACAGACATGGAAAATCTCATCAAAAATCAAATCAACGACTGAGGGAGTATATAAAGAATGCAATGGGCGAACAAAAAGATGAACTCAATTCTCTGTTATCATTTTATTTCTTTTTCTGTTGTCTTTTTATTTCTTTTTCTAAATCGATGCAAATGTTCTAAGAAATGATGAATATGCAACTATGTGATAATATTAAGAATTACTAATTGTATATGTAGAATGGAATGATATCTTAATGTTTTGTTTGTTAATTTTTTTAATAAATAAAAAAGTTAAAAAAAAAGATGAACTCAAAACTCTGAAAAACAAATCACAGAACTTATGGGAATGAAAAGAAGAATAGAAGAGATGAAAAAAAGAACAATGGAAACCTACAACCTCAGATTTCAAGAGGCAGAAGACAGGATCAGTGAACTGGAAGATGGGACATCTGAAATACAACAAACAAAAGAAAATATAAGGAAATGAATGGAAAAATAGGAGCAGGACTCAGGGAATTGAATGCCAACATGAAGCACATGAATATACATGTTGTGGGTGTCCCAGAAGAAGAAAAGGGAAAAGGAGGAGAAAAATTAATGGAGAAAATTATCACTGAAAAATTCCCAATTCTTATGAAAGACTTAAAATTACAGATGCAAGAAGTGCAGTGTACCCCAAACAGAACAGATCCAAATAGACGCACTCCAAGGCATTTACTAATCAGAATGTCAGATGTCAAAGAGAAAGAGAGAATTTTAAAAACAGCAAGAGAAAAACAATCCATTACACACAAGGGAAGCCCAATAAGACTATGCATACATTTCTAAGCAGAAACCATGGAAGTGAGAAGACAGTGGTATGATATATTTAATATTCTAAATGAGAAAAACTGCTAGCCAGGAATTCTATATCCAGCAAACTGGCCCTCAAATAGGAGGTGAGGTGGCGAAGGGAGGGGCAGGCCACGATGGCTCAGGAGGCAGAGTTCTCACCTGCCATGATGGAGAACTGGGGTCATTTCCCGGTGCCTGCCGATGCAAACCAAACAAAAAAAAAACTGAGGGGGAAAGTAAAACATTTTCAGGCAAAAAAATCACTGAGAGAATCTGTGATCGAGAGACTGGCTCTGCAAGAAATACTGAAGGGAGCAGCAGAGACAGACAGGAAAAGACAGGGGAGAGAGGTGTAGATAAGAGTGCAGAAATGAAGACTTTCAGTAAAGGTAAAAAGAGGAAAACTTAGGGGAACTTCCGGAGAAGATGGTGGCTTAGTAAGACGCGCGGATCTTAGTTCCTCCTCCAGAACAGCTACTAGGGGAGTAGAAACGATACAGAACAGCTCCTGGAGCCAGGATAGAGATCAAAAAGACAGCGTACCCCATCCTGGAACGGCTGACTGGCTGAGAGAATCCGCTCCGGTGAGATCGCCTAGGGGTGCGGGATTCCCCGGGCCGGGGCGGGAAGCGGCCGGAGTCCCTCCCTTCCTCCTTCCCGGGCCAGCTGGGACAATTGGACAGGTGGTCCCCTCAAGCCACGGTGGCTGGCACCGCCCCCCCACGCGCAGCCCCCCGGACCAACTGGGAGAACTGGATCGGAGATCCCCAGGCCGTGGAGAACGGTGACCGGGGTCCCTTCCAGACACGTGACTTCCCAGTCCGGCTGGGAACGTTGCACTCTCCCGGGCCGCGGCGGCTGGCGCCCTCCCGGGCTGCGGCAGCCAGCGACCCTCCCTGTGTTCGGATCCCCGGGCCAGCTGGAACTCTTCCAAGCCACTTCAGCTGGCGAACCTCCCCCAGGGCGAGAGTTTTCCAAAGTTAAAGGACCCACAGCACCTTTTACTGGTGGGACCCGCAGACAAACGTGTGCCACGAGCGCCACCTACTGGGCAGGATAAGAAAAACAGAACCCAACGATTTCACAGAAAAATCTTTCAACCTGTTGGGTCCAACACCCAGGGAAATCTGACTAAATGCCCAGACGCCAGCAGAAGATAACGGATCATGCTCAGAAAATTGAAAATATGGCCCAGTCAAAAGAACAAACCAATAGTTCAAATGAGATACAGGAGCTGAGACAACTAATGCTGAATATACAAACAGAAATGGAAAACCTCTTCAAAAACGAAATCAATAAATTGAGGGAGGACATGAAGAAGACATGGGCTGAACAAAAAGAAGAAATAGAAAAACTGAAAAAACAAATCACAGAACTTACGGAAGGATAAAGTAGAAAAGATGGAAAAAACAATGGATACCTACAATGGTAGATTTAAAGAGACAGAAGATAGAATTAGTGATTTGGAGGATCGAACATCTGAATTCCAAAAAGAAACAGAAACTATAGGGAAAAGAATGGAAAAATTTGAACAGGGTATCAGGGAACTCAAGGACAATTTGAACCGCACAAATATACGTGTTATGGGTGTCCCAGAAGGAGAAGAGAAGGGAAAAGGAGGAGAAAAACTAATGGAAGAAATTATCACTGAAAACGTCCCAACTCTTATGAAAAACCTACAATTACAGATCCAAGAAGTGCAGCGCACCCCAAAGAGAATAGACCCAAATAGGCGTTCTCCAAGACACTTACTAGTTAGAATGTCAGAAGTCAAAGAGAAAGAGAGGATCTTGACAGCAGCAAGAGAAAAACAATCCATCACATACAATGGAAACCCAATAAGAATATGTGTAGATTTCTCAGCAGAAACCATGGAAGCTAGAAGACAATGGGATGATATATTTAAATTACTAAAAGAGAAAAACTGCCAACCAAGATTCCTATATCCAGCAAAATTGTCCTTCAAAAATGAGGGAGAAATTAAAACATTCTCAGACAAAAAGTCACTGAGAGAATTTGTGACCAAGAGACCAGCTCTGCAAGAAATACTAAAGGGAGCACTAGAGTCAGATACAAAAAGACAGAAGAGAGAGACATGGAGAAGAGTGTAGAAAGAAGGAAAGTCAGATATGATATATATAATACAAAAGGCAAAATGGTAGAGGAAAATATTATCCGAACAGTAATAACACTAAATGTTAATGGACTGAATTCCCCAATCAAAAGACATAGACTGGCAGAATGGATTAAAAAACAGGATCCTTCTATATGCTGTCTACAAGAAACACATCTTAGACCCAAAGATAAACATAGGTTGAAAGTGAAAGGTTGGAAAAAGATATTTCATGCAAATAACAACCAGAAAAGAGCAGGAGTAGCTATACTAATATCCAACAAATTAGACTTCAAATGTAAAACAGTTAAAAGAGACAAAGAAGGACACTATCTACTAATAAAAGGAACAATAAAACAAGAAGACATAACAATCATAAATATTTATGCACCGAACCACAATGCCCCAAAATACGTGAGGAATACACTGCAAACACTGAAAAGGGGAATAGACACATGTACCATAATAGTTGGAGACTTCAATTCACCACTCTCATCAATGGACAGAACGTCTAGACAGAGGATCAATAAAGAAATAGAGAATCTGAATAATACTATAAATGAGCTAGATTAACAGACATTTATAGGACATTACATCCCACAACAGCAGGAGGATACACCTTTTTCTCAAGTGCTCATGGATCATTCTCAAAGATAGACCATATGCTGGGTCACAAAGCAAGTCTCAACAAATTTAAAAAGATTGAAATCATACACAACACTTTCTCAGATCATAAAGGAATGAAGTTGGAAATCAATAATAGGCAGAGTGCCAGAAAATTCACAAATACGTGGAGGCTCAACAACACACTCTTAAACAACGAATGGGTCAAAGAAGAAACTGCAAGAGAAATTAGTAAATATCTCGAGGCAAATGAAAATGAAAACACAACATATCAAAACTTATGAGATGCAGCAAAGGCAGTGCTAAGAGGGAAATTTATTGGCCTAAATGCCTATATCAGGAAAGAAGAAAAGGCAAAAATTCAGGAATTAACTGTCCACTTGGAAGAACTGGAGAAAGAACAGCAAACTAATCCCAAAGCAAGCAAAAGGAAAGAAATAACAAAGATTAGAGCAGAAATAAATGAAATTGAAAATATGAAAACAATAGAGAAAATCAATAAGACCAGAAGTTGGTTCTATGAGAAAATCAATAAGATTGATGGTCCCTTAGCAAGATTGACAAAAAGAAGAGAGGATGCAAAAAAACAAGATCAGAAATGGAAGAGGAGACATAAATACTGACCTCACAGAAATAAAGGAGGTAATAACAGGATACCATGAACAACTTTACGCTAATAAATACAACAATTTAGATGAAATGGATGGTTTCCTGGAAAGACATGAACAACCAACTCTGTCTCTAGAAGAAATAGATGACCCCAACTAAACCAATCACAAGTAAAGAAATTGAATCAGTCATTCAAAAGCTTCCTAAAAAGAAAAGTCCAGGACCAGACGGCTTCATATGTGAATTCTATGAAACATTCCAGAAAGAATTAGTACCAACTCTCCTCAAACTCTTCAAAAAAATTGAAGTGGAGGGAAAACTACCTAATTCATTCTATGAAGCCAACATCACCCTCATACCAAAACCAGGCAAAGATATTACAAAAAAAGAAAACTACAGACCAATCTCTCTAATAAACATAGATGCAAAAATCCTCAATAAAATTCTAGCAAATCGTATCCAACAACACATTAAAAGAATTATACATCATGACCAAGTAGGATTCATCCCAGGTATGCAAGGATGGTTCAACATAAGAAAATCAATTAATGTAATACACCATATCAACAAATCAAAGCAGAAAAATCACACGATCATCTCAATTGATGCAGAGAAGGCATTTGACAAGATTCAACATCCTTTCCTGTTGAAAACACTTCAAAAGATAGGAATACAAGGGAACTTCCTTAAAATGATAGAGGGAATATGTGAAAAACCCACAGCTAATATCATCCTCAATGGGGAAAAATTGAAAACTTTCCCCCTAAGATCAGGAACAAGACAAGGATGTCCATTATCACCACTATTATTCAACATCATGTTGGAGGTTCTAGCCAGAGCAATTAGACAAGAAAAAGAAATACAAGGCATCAAAACAGGAAAGGAAGAAGTAAAACTATCACTGTTTGCAGACGATATGATACCATACGTCGAAAACCCGGAAAAATCCACAACAAAACTACTAGAGCTAATAAATGAGTACAGCAAAGTAGCAGGTTACAAGATCAACATTCAAAAATCTGTAGCGTTTCTCTACACTAGTAATGAACAAGCTGAGGGGGAAATCAAGAAACGAATCCCATTTACAATTGCAACTAAAAGAATAAAACACCTAGGAATAAATTTAACTAAAGAGACAAAAAACCTATATAAAGAAAACTACAAAAAACTGCTAAAAGAAATCACAGAAGACCTAAATAGATGGAAGGGCATACCGTGTTCATGGATTGGAAGACTAAATATAGTTAAGGATGTCAATCCTACCTAAATTGATCTACAGATTCAATGCAATACCAATCAAAATCCCAACAACTTATTTTTCAGAATTAGAAAAACCAATAAGCAAATTTATCTGGAAGGGCAGGGTGCCCCGAATTGCTAAAAACATTTTGAGGAAAAAAAAACGAAACTGGATGTCTCGCGCTGCCTGACTTTAAGGCATATTATGAAGCCACAGTGGTCAAAACAGCATGGTATTGGCATAAAGATAGATATATCGACCAATGGAATCGAATAGAGTGCTCAGATATAGACCCTCTCATCTATGGACATTTGATCTTTGATAAGGCAGTCAAGCCAACTCACCTGGGACAGAACAGTCTCTTCAATAAATGGTGCCTAGAGAACTGGATATCCATATGCAAAAGAATGAAAGAAGACCAGTATCTCACACCCTATACAAAAGTTAACTCAAAATGGATCAAAGATATAAACATTAGGCCTAAGACCATAAAACAGTTAGAGGAAAATGTTGGGAGATATCTTATGAAACTTACAATTGGAGGCGGTTTTATGGACCTTAAACCTAAAGCAAGAGCACTGAAGAAGGAAATAAATAAATGGGAGCTCCTCAAAATTAAACACTTTTGTGCATCAAAGAACTTCATCAAGAAAGTAGAAAGACAGCCTACACAATGGGAGACAATATTTGGAAATGACATATCAGATAAAGGTCTAGTCTCCAGAATTTATAAAGAGATTGTTCAACTCAACAACAGAAAGACAGCCAACCCAATTACAAAATGGGAAAAAGACTTGAACAGACACCTCTCAGAAGAGGAAATACAAATGGCCAAAAGGCACATGAAGAGATGCTCAATGTCCCTGGCCATTAGAGAAATGCAAATCAAAACCACAATGAGATATCATCTCACACCCACCAGAATGGCCATTATCAACAAAACAGAAAATGACAAGTGCTGGAGAGGATGCGGAGAAAGAGGCACACTTATCCACTGTTGGTGGGAATGTCAAAGGGTGCAACCACTGTGGAAGGCAGTTTGGCGGTTCCTCAAAAAGCTGAATATAGAATTGCCATACGACCCAGCAATACCATTGCTGGGTATCTACTCAAAGGACTTAAGGGCAAAGACACAAATGGACATTTGCACACCAATGTTTATAGCAGCGTTATTTACAATTGCAAAGAGATGGAAACAGCCAAAATGTCCATCAACAGACGAGTGGCTAAACAAACTGTGGTACATACATACGATGGAATATTATGCAGCTTTAAGACAGACTAAATTTATGAAGCATGTAATAACATGGATGGACCTAGAGAACATTATGCTGAGTGAGTCTAGCCAAAAACTAAAAGACAAATACTGTATGGTCCCACTGATGTGAACCGACATTCGAGAATAAACTTGGAATATGTCATTGGTAACAGAGTCCAGCAGAAGTTAGAAACAGGGTAAGATAATGGGTGATTGGAGATGAAGGGATACAGACTGTGCAACAGGACTAGATACAAAAACTCAAAAATGGACAGCACAATAATACCTAATTGTAAAGTAATCATGTTAAAACACTGAATGAAGCTGCATCTGAGCTATAGGGGTTTTTTTTTGTCTGTTTGTCTTTTTTTTTTTGTACTATTATTATTATTTTTATTTTTTTCTCTATATTAACATTCTATATCTTTTTCTGTTGTTTTGCTAGTTCTTCTTCTAAATCGATGCAAACGTACTAAGAAATGATGATCATGCATCTATGTAATGATATTAAGAATTACTGATTGCATATGTAGAATGGAATGATTTCTAAATGTTGGGCTAATTTCTTTTTTTTCTTTAATTAATAAAAAAAAGAGGAAAACTTAGAAATGATATATAAAATTCAAAGGACAAAATGGTAGAAGAAACTACTGTTCTAACAGTAATAATACTAAATGTTAATGGATTAAACATCCCAATCAAAAGACACAGACTGGGAGAATGGATTAAAAACAGGACCCATCTATATCCTGTAATCAGGAGATGCATTTTTGACTCAAAGGCAAACATAGGTTGAAAGTGAAAGGTTGGGAAAAGATATTTCATGCAAACAACGAACTAGTTTTTAATCTTGCTTTGTTTTCATATAACAGTATATAGTGTATACTTTTCAAATCATCAAACTGCATGTTTAAATGTGAAATTCTGTAAAAGCCCATACTTCCTTTAAATCCAAATCCAGAACTCTTTCCACTGTAACATACAGTCAGCTAATCACCTTTGCATCATCACCTTGGGATTGATCTTTCCTCATTTGCAGGCCCCTAACAAGAGTATTAACATATGACCTCCCCAAACACTGTTTCAAAGCCTGGCTAATAATTCAACACTCCCTTTATCAAATTTTCATAACTCTTAGTCATCTATCACTACCATATGTACCCAAAAGAACATAAGCATTTCTGCTGCTAAAAAAATTATGGAAAACTACCAGATTATTAAAGGCAGTTGGGTGGGAGGCACTATGGGTACATGAAAGAGAGACAGAAAGTGTGTGTATCGTCTTTTTTTAATCATCACATAGTTGCATTTTCATCATGATCACTTCTTAGAACATTTGCATGAATTCAGAAAAAGAAATAAAAAAGACAGTAGAAAAATAAAACGAAAACAGAAAAAAATTATACATACAATACCCCTTACCCCTTCCTTTCACTGATCACTAGCGTTTCAAACTAAATTTATTTTAACATTTGTTCCCCCTATTATTGATTTGTATTCCATATGTTCTATTCGTCTGTTCACAAGGTAGATAAAAGGAGCATCAGACACAAGGTTTTCACAATCACACAGTCACATTGTGAAAGCTATATCATTATACAATCATCATCAAGAAACGTGGCTACTGGAACACAGCTCTACATTTTCAGGCAGCTCCCTCCAGCCTCTCCATTACATCTTGAATAACAAGGTGATATCTACTTAATGCATAAGAATAAACTCCAGGATAACCTCTCCACTCTGTTTGGAATCTTTTAGCCATTGACACTTTGTCTCATTTCACTCTTCCCCCTTTTGGTTGAGAAGGTTTTCACAATCCCTTGATGCCGGGTCTCAGTTCATTCTAGAGTTTTTCTCAATCCTTTGAGGCTGAGTCTCAGCTCATTCCATGATTTCTGTCCCACGTTGCCAGGAAGGTCCACATCCTTGGGCGTCATGTCCCACGTACACAAGGGGAGAGTGGTGAGTTTGCTTGTTGTGTTGGCTGGAGACAGAGGCCACATCTGAGCAACAAGAGAGGTTCTTTTGGGGTGACTCTTAGGCCTAATTTTAAGTAGGCTTGAACTATCCTTTGTGGGGATAAGTTTCATGTGAACAAACCCCAAGACTGGGGTCTCAGCCTATAGCTTTGATTGTCCACACTGCTTGTGAGAATATCAAGAATTCAACTTGGGGAGGTAGAATCTTCCCCCATTCTCACCATTCCCTGAAGGGGACTTTGCAAATACTTTTCTATTCACTGTTTAAATCACTCTGGGATTCACTGGGGCATCACTCTGGACAAACCAACAAACTCTCATGTCCTACCCAAGGTTCCATGTACTTATGTTGTTCAAGCAAGCTATCTATATAAGTTATATTAGGAGATGCACTAGTCAAAATATAAATTTTCTACCAAATAAATATTTTTTGCTTTAGTCTCACACATAAATTGAAATTTTAAAATATTAATTACCATCTATTTTCAGCACCCTGCAGTAATGACATTCTTTTGTTTTTCCTCATGCAAAAACATTTTTTAAATTTGTACATTTAGTTACTATCATTATAGATTCTAGGCATTTCTATTATACATCTCAATCTTTATTGTCTATCTTTCTTTCTGATTTTATTTATGCCCCCAGACCTCCTCTCTCTAATATTCTCATGTTCAGCTTCATTCAGTGTTTTAACATAATTGTATTGCAGTTAGGTAGTATTGTGTTGTCCATTTCTGAGTTTTTATATTCAGTCCTCTTGCACAATCTATCCCTTCAGCTCCAAGTACCTAATATCTTACCCTATTTCTATCTCCTGATGGTCTCTGATACCAATGATATATTCCAAGTTTATTCACTAATGTCAGTTCGTATCAGTGAGACCATACCATATTTGTCCTTTTGTTTTTGGCTAATCTCACTCAGCATAATGTCCTTAAGGTACATCCATGTTGTTACATATTTCATAACTTTATTCTGTCTTACAGCTGCATAATATTCCATCATATGTACATGCCACAGTTTGTTTATCCACCCGCCTGTTGATGGACATTTTGGCTTTTTCCATCTCTTGGTAATTGCAAATAATGCTGCTATAAACATCAGTGTGCAAATGTCCGTTATGTCCTTGCCCTCATGTCCTTTGGGTAGAGACAGCATATAGATGGGTCCTGTTTTTTAATCCCTTCTGTCAGTCTATGTCTTTTGATTGGGGAGTTTAATCCATTAACATTTAGTGTTATTACTGTACGGGTAGTACTTTCGTCTACCATTTTGCCTTTTGGATTCTATATGTCATATCTAATTTTCCTTCTTTTTACCTTCACTCATAGTCTTCCTTTCTACACTCTTCTCCACATCTCTCTCTTCTCTGTCTTTTCATATCTGTCTCTAGTGCTCCCTTTAGTATTTCTTGCAGAGCTGGTCTCTTGGTCTCAAATTCTCTCAGTGATTTTTTGTCTGAAAATGTTTTAATTTCTCCCTCATTTTTGAAGGATAATTTTGTTGGATATAGAATTCTTGGTTCACAGTTTTTCTCTTTTAGTAATTTAAATATATCATCCCACTGTCTTGTTACCTCTATGGTTTCTGCTGAGAAATCTATGCATAGTCTTATCTGGCTTCCCTTGTATGTGATGGATTGCTTTTCTCTTGCTGCTTCCAAGATTCTCTCTTTCTCTTTGACCTCTGACATTCTGATTAGTAAATGTCTTGGAATATGTCTATTTGGATCTATTATCTTTGGTATATGCTGCACTTCTTGGATCTGTAATTTTAAGTCTTTCACAAGAGTTGGGAAATTTTCAGTGATAATTTCTTCCATCAGTTTTTCTCCTCCTTTTCCCTTTTCGTCTCCTTCTGGGACACCAACAAGACAATATGTGACAATATGTCACATTGTCATTCAATTCCCTGAGTCCCTGCTCATATTTTTCCATTTTTTCCCTATATTTACTTTTTCTTGTTAGATTTCAGGTGTTCTGACCTCCAGTTCACTAATCCTATGTTCTTCCTCTCGAAATCTACAATTGTAGGTCCACTGTTTTTTTCATCGCTTCTACTGTGCCTTTCATTCCCAGAAATTCTGTGGTTTGTTTTTTCAAACTTTCAATTTCTTCTTTTTGTTCATTCCTTGGCTTCTTTATATCCTCCCTCAATTCATTGATTTGGTTTCTGATGAGGTTTTCCATATCTGTTCATATATTCTGAATTAATTGTTTCAGCTCCTGTATCTCATTTGAATTGTTGGTTTGTTCCTTTGAGCCATATCTTCAATTTTCCTCATGTGATTTGTTATTTTTTGCTGGTGTCTAGGCATTTAATTACCTTAATTAGTTTATTCTGGAGATTGCTTTCACTTTTTCTACCTAGGGTTTTGTTGCTGGATGAATTTGTTTTTTAGCTGTTCTTTGACATTCAGTTTAGCTTTATCTGGACCTCTAGCTTAAGTTTTGTTTAACAGAGGATAATTGTTCAGTTCTTGTTTCTTGCCCTGCTTGTATGGTACCTTCCCCCTCCCCCCACCCTGAGGAGGGTTACTTAGGTAACTGGCCTCCTGTCAGGAGGAATGAGTCACCTGCATCAGTTTTCCCTGAGGGTGAGACCCAGCAGGTTGAAAGACTTTCCTTTGAAGTCTCTAGGCTCTGTTTTTCTTATCCTGCCCTGTATGTGGTGCTTGTCTGCCTGCAGGTCCCACTAGCATAAGATGATGTGGTACCTTTAACTTTGGCAGACTCTCCCTGCTGGGGGCATGGTGAAGAGTTTGTAGGCTGGTTTTAATGGCTTCAAATTACCAAGCCCTGGTGTCTGAATTCCTTGAAGGAGGGATTCCACCTGAGTTGGGCTTCACCCCTCCCCTGAGGAAGGCACAGGCTCCAGACAAGCCCTCAAAGGAGCTTGTTTCTGCGTATGCCTGGGGCAGTAGCAGCCTGAGAAGTCCTACTGCTGTATCCAAAGGCAGTTAAGCCTTTGTAGAAACACAGCCATGAACACCTCTGTTTCCTTTTTTTTTTTTTTTTTTTCCTTTTTCCGTCAGCCTTGCCCCCTTTGCACCAGGGCAAAAATGAGCAACCTCCACTTTGACTAGGTTCACCAGAGCTGGAGACCTATTTTTAGTAGTCAGAATTTATTAATTAATTTCACAATTGGCATTTGGTTGGGCTCAGCCTCTGCTGCTGGTAAAGTCTCTCTCCTTTCCCCTCTGGGAAGCAGCCTGTGGGGGAGGGCCACCAGCCACTGTAGCTTGGGGAATTCACGGTTCTGGGGGTGCTCACAGCCGGTCCAGCTGGTGCTGACTCGGGTACGCTCTGTGTTTGGTCACTGACGTGGCTCCGGGAGCTGTTCTGTACTGTTTCTGGTTATTTAGTAGTTGTTCTGGAGGACTAACTAAAACATGCGCATTGCTAAGCTGCCATCTTGGCCAGTCTCCTGTATTGTCTTTTGAGCTACTACGATTCAGTAACTCATTACCCCATGCCTAGAAAACTATAATATATATCTCCAAAGCTCCTAACAGGTAGTAGTTTATTCACATGCTAGAAATCATTTAAAGTGATAAAAGTGAAACTTATTATGAAAAACACATTTGGATATAAAAATTGACTAAGACTTAATTGCTTTGTCAAAGATGCTAAAATGCAATATACCAGAAATGGAACAGCTTTTTAAAAGGGAATTTATTAAGTTACAAGTTCACAGTTCCAAGGCCATAAAAATATCCAAACTAAGGCATCCGGGAAAAGATACTTGGACTCAAGAAAGGCCAATGTCCATCACATGTGAAGGTCCCTGGCTGGCATCTGTTGGTCCTTGTTATCAGTCCCATTGTTTCCAGCTTCAGGTGACAGTGGTTACTTTTCTAAGCATCTGTGGGTCTTCACTTAGCTCCTCCAGGACACAAGTCTGGGTTCCAGCTTGCTTAGCATCTCATGGGAAGGCACATGGCATCATCTGCTGAGCTCTGCATCTCCAAACATTTGTGGACACTCCAAATGTCTGCATGTTTGGTGGCTCTCAAGCAATTGATGTCTCCCGGGGCTTCTGCATTTCCAAACATCTGTGTTCAGGTTGGTTCTGAAGCAACTGTGCTTTCTCCAAAATGTCTCCCCTTTTAAAGAATTACAGTAAACTAATCAAGACCCACCTTCAACACGTGGAGACACATCTCCATCTAATGAAAAGGCCATGCCTAGTTAGGTGTGTCACGTCCCCATGTAGTAATTTGATCAAAAGGTCACACCCACAATTGAGTGGGTCAATTTCCATGAAACAATCTAATCCAGGTTTCCACCCTACAATATTGAATCAGGATTAAAGAACATGGCCTTCCTGGGGTACATAATACTTTCAAATCAGCACAGCTGCTTTGGTCATTACCTCCTTCAATAATAAACTAAATAAACTACCAAACCTTGGTTGTTGTTTGGGAATAAGAATATAAATCTTTAGCCAGGATGCTAAACATTTAAATGAAAATTTGGAAACAAATAATTAGGGAACAGAGTAGGTATCTATTAGTTATCTATGTAATTATTACATAAATATTACAAGGAATACTGTGGATTATACAGTGGTATTATGAAACACAAAATATTCCCTAAGTGCCTGTGTCTATATAATTAACTTTTAGGAATTTGTGAGAAAAAAGTTTATGGGTATTTGAACTTTAATAAATGAAAATATTAAATCACAGTCATTAGAAAATTTGCATAGTTAAAATTTTGATAATGCAATCTCTGAAACACCATAAATCATAGTTTACTGAAGCAAAGAATAAGGCTAGTAACTTGGCTACAGGGAAAACTTTGGATCATTGGAATGATCCATAGAAGCAATTAACTTACTTGGGTAGGAACAAATTCTTCATCACTGTTTTCAAGGACAAGATGATAAATACCTGCCAGGATGTAGTTGAAGGGATATCAAGCAGAGAGGTTTTATGAACCTCTACTCGAAAGAAAGTCAAAGAAAAGCCAGAACCGTTCCCTCCCTCTTTGGAGTCCCTAACTGGGAGGTAACTCATAACCATTATTCATCATATATACTTACTGCTGATGTCTCTTGAGCCTTGATTTAGAACAAACACCCAGGATAGTCTAGAGCTAACGCAAAGCTCTAAGGGGAATGGAAGTGTATTTTTCCCATCACTGGATGCTATAGATTTGGTTTGATTTACTTCTAAAGGCTGGTAAGGCAGTAGAAACATCCCACACCCCTCATGACATGCGATAAAATAGCAATAGAGGCCTAGGAACAGCCTGGGGGGTTACTAATAAGAAAATTCTCTCAAAAATTATTATCAGTCCTATACAGCAATTATACAAACACATATACTAAATTTAAATAAATTACTATGCTCTGACTGGTGTTAGATATATGATCAGGACCATTAACTGAAAAATAATGCATAAGTGAAAGTATTACATAGTGTCATATATTTTAATTAATTGGAATTATTGCTTTTTAGACCTCCTACTATCTTTTTTTTTAATGTGAAGAGGCAGAGGTTTATTATAAACATTTGAGAACATGTAAAATAGAAAATAACCAAAACACATACAGACACTTGCTTCAAGAAGAGGTATTTATCTACTACCTAGGCGATCATATTTTTTTCTGGTTGGAATACATGAGTTGGGAAGGGGCAGACAGAGCTGTCCAGGCCCACTGCCTCCCAGGTGCTCTTCAAGACCACCTCTTCAGAGAAAGACCTTCTTGGGCAGGTCTCCATTCCTGGGGCACCTGCTGGCAACTTCCCTCTCATGCTTTCTGGCCAAAACCCTGCAGCTGTCCTCGAGCGCAGGAAGGGTTCACAGAGGGTGAGGGTGGGTAAGTTGCCTGGGGAAAGGAGAAAAACCCAACGACCACAAAAACACAGTCTGCTGTCTGTGCATCCTCTGGATGAGAAGAGTCCCTCCTCCATGACCAAACCTCTGAGAAAGATGCCCGGGTCAAAGGTCTAAGACACCTTCAAAGTGGGCCAGAGTCAGCCAGCCAGGCTGGCACCAGATTCCAAATGCCCTTTCCCCACCCATGCCCTACACCTGCCTGGTAGCTAAGGCTTCTGAGGCTAGAAGAAGGTCAGCTCCTATGGATAGGGCAGTAAGTATGTGTGTATATGTGAGAAGGGGTTAGGGGAGGGGAGACAGACTAGGCAGTTCAGCAGAGGTGCAGCTTAAACAAACTGAGGTATCTGCTTTGTGCAAAAACTTTTGATTTTCCTTTACTTTCCTAGACAGGATTAAATGTTAGCTGTGCCCTGGGCTTGTGCTGATGAGGTCTTTCACCACCATAGCTCTATAGCATCACAACGAATGGTGTTCTACCAAATATGTCAAGGCTTGCACAATTGAGAGGGGAGTCTTGTGCAAGAATCACCTTTTCTTTACAACATAGGAGCAATCAGCTCTGTCCCAGGGTCCAGGAGGAGAGACTGAGTGCTCTCAACATCTCCTCATTCACCAGGGAAGCTAGACTTCTGGTAAGGCCAGATAGGGTCAGAGCCTTCACAGCCAGCTCATATCCTGAGGGGGAAATGTGGAGTGAAGGGGAGCTGTCCTGCCCCCGTACTGGTGCACTGGTGATAGGCGTTTTGGCAGATAATGAGTCAAGGAACATCTTCAGAAATGGTGGGTTCTCAGGACCTGCCCCCATGAAAGCGGGTCTCTCCATTCCACTTCCTTCCCTGCCAGCATGATCCCTGAGTCATCTCTTCTGTCTGCCTCCTCATTGGGATCTTAAGAAAGGGACAGAGGAGCTGGGTACCAAATCACTTGGTGGGATTTGGGGATGGTCTGCTTTTATTTCTTTGGTACTACAACAATAGCAAAAATCTTAAAAAAAAAAAAAAAAAGTCATCAAAAAAATATAAAAAAGATTTCAGAGATGCAAATACTTCCTGAAGAATCAATTATCATCAATTACAAATCTGAGGTATTTTAATGAACCTGCCATTGGCAAGTTTGTGGAGGAGGAGGGGGCTGAGATGGGCCCAAGGGACAAATGGGCTATTCTTTGAAGAGCTGGCTAACAAGGGTGAGTGGAGAGCATGAGGTTTGGAAGGTTCAGAAAAGGGTCAGTGTAAAGCTGGTGCCAAGGCCTGGGCACCTACTGAGATTCTGCCTTTCTCTCAGTAGTTGTCCAGGAGGCCCTGGGACCTGCAGATTCACTTTGTGTGCTCCTCTTAAGACCATAAAAGAGGTAGGTGGGACCCCAAGGACTAGTTCAACTCTTGAATTCGAGGGACCCACATCCTAGAAACCAAATACAGCAGTCAAGGCAGGATGGGAAGGCGATCCCATACTTAGCAGAAAAGAGCAATAAAGGCATGATCTTGGCTCCTGACAGCCCTACATGGAAGGTGAAAATCAGTGGTCTGATCAGGGAACAAGACCAGTAACCCTGGAATCATGGCAGAAGGCAGGGGAAGGGAAGTACATTAAAGGGAAAGGGTGCGGGGGGCCTTGTGTCAGCTCATAGATTTTCAAAACACTGTGCCCCATGATGGAAAGTGGTTTAGGAACCCTGGAGAATGCTAACCAGCCACAGATTCCTGCCTAGTTCTCCAGGACAATCCCTGACTGGACATCACTGCCCCTTCCTGCCCTTCTAGCCCCTCCCTGCCCTCAGAGTATAGCAGGACCTTAAGGAAGCCTGGACAGACAGATAGATCCAAACCCTTACTGTGTGGCTAAATGGTGTCTGACATGGGCTCCGTGAGATTTTGTGCATTAACTCCCTTTGTTCTGATTTTGTGCATTAACTCCCTTTGTTCTCAATAGGGCATGAGACTGTGTAGGTTTGTCCAGAGTGATGCCCCAATAAATCCCAGAGGGATTTGAACAGTGAATAAAAAAGTATTTGCAAAGTCCCCTTGGGGGAATGGTGAGAAAGGGGGAAAATTCAACTTCCCAATGTGGAGAATTCCTGATATTCTCACAAGCAGTGGGGACAACCAAAGCAATAGGCTGAGCCTCCAATCTTGGGGTTTGTTCATATAAAACTTAACCCCATAAGAGATAGGTCAAGACTACTTAAAATAAGGCCTAAGAGTCACCCCCCCAAGAGAACCTCTTTTGTTGCTCAGATGTGGCCTCTTTCTCTCAGCCAACATGACAAACAAACTCACTGCCCTCTCCCTCTCTATGTGGGACATGACTCTCAGGGCTGTGGACCTTCCTGGCAACGTGGGACAGAAATCCTAGAATGAGCTAGGACCCAGCACCAAGGGATTGAGAAAACCTTCTTGACCAAAAGAGGGAAGAGAGAAATGAGGCAAAATGAAGTGTCAATGGCTGAGAGATTCCAAACAGTCAAGAAGTTATCCTGGAGGTTATTCTTTGCATTAAATAGATACCACCTTTTTAGTTAAGGTGTAACAGAGAGGCTGGAGGGAACTGCCTGAAGATGTAGAGCTGTGTTCCAGTAGCCGTGTTTCTTGAAGATGATTATATAATGATAAAGCTTTCACAATGTGACTGTGTGATTGTGAAAACCGTATGTCTGATGCTTCTTTTATCTACCTTATAGACAGATGAGTAAAACGTATGGATTAAAAATAAATAAATAATAGGGGAACAAATGTTAAAATAAATTTAGTAGATTGAAATGCTAGTGATCAATGTAAGGGAGGGTAAGGGGTGTGATGTGCATAGAATTTTTTTCAGTTGTCTTTTTATTTTTTTCTGAATTGATGCAAATGTTCTCAGAAATGATCAGGATGATGAATGTGAAACTATGTGATGATATTGTGAATTACTGATTCTATATGTAGAACAGAATGATCATATGTTAAGAATGTTTTTGTTTGTTAGTTGTTATATTTTTAAAAAATTAATAAAAAGAAATGGTGATGTGAGAGCTGCCAGTGACATGAAGGGATAATTAGTTGAGCATGGCATCATGGAAACAAGAGGAAAAAAAATGTGTCAAGAAGGAGGGCATGGTCAATGCTATCAAACACTGGTGGAGTTTAATAAAATATAAAAGTGAAGTGAGCATAAATAGGCCTTGGCAACCTTGACAATAGCAACCTCAGATAATGATGATGGAAGATTTGACAGATGTGACACACATTGTCAGTTACTCTGAAGGTTATAGTTGATAAATACAAAAGTTTACTTTCTCGGTCCTCCTTTACAACAATAGTCATTCATGTATTACAACAGCCCTTTTTATAAATGCAAGACTTGTACTAAATACAGAATATCATCACTCATGCAGAATTGTTTCCAAATCTCAAAATGAGAATAAAGGAAGTTTTAATTGCCTCTCCTTTCTCAGTTCATGGTGACGGGGTGGGAGGCATCCTCCTTCTTCAAGATCCTAAAATCCAATTACTAAATCTTATTAATTTGTTATTTAAATTCTCTTGGATTTTAACTCTTTTTACTCTTAAAATAGTTACTAGTTAGCCTCTAAGTACCTTAAACTTGAATTAATATAACACAATTTTAGCTAGTACCTAAGACTCAAGGCCCTTTCTTATTGGTCTTGTACCATAATACAGATTAATCTCTTTGAAAAGCCATTTCATCACATTCTTCACGGCTTAAAGGATTTTTCTTTTTTCTTTTCATTTTTAAACTGACTCCACTGGATCTACTGGATCCATGTAAATTCGTAAGTCTCACATTAGGGCTAGCACCACCACCTAGCTCCACGCACACCTATGCCACACACCTAGCCAGCTGCACAGACTGTATACAGCACAATTCCAGGAGCATCAGTCACTGATGCCAATATGAATCTGTTTCCTGAAGGTGACCCTGCTTGAAATCTCCTATTAACCATCTCTACTTTTACATCTTCATTTCATCTTTTTTCCAGTTCCCAATATGGCCTCTGTGTTCCAGCTAAAATGATCTCTATGTGATGTCCTGTTCCTATCACACCTTGCTCCTTTGTTTGTTCTTTTTTTTCTATCAAGTATGCCTTCCTCCACTCCTTTCCATCAATCTAGAATGATCTTAAGAGCTTTCCTGACTCACTCTCATTTCCACAAAAGAGTCCTTTCCTAACTCCTTTTCACACTGATCTTTCATTTACTTTGTACCCTTCCCTATAATCTGCATAAGCCATCTAGTCTATGAATGGTAACTTCAGGGTGCTGGCACACAGCCAAAAGTTATAAACTTCACCTTTATGGGGGTTAATGTCACTCTTTTCCATGGACAGGTTGTACTGGTAGTTTCAACAAACCACCTCAAACTAGGGGCACTAGCCACAAAAGTAATGAAAAAGCAAAATACAGGTAAGTATAAATAAAACCACCCCAGGTAAAACTTAGCACTATATTAACACCTCTATAGTTAAATCTCCAATCATTTCTTCAAAATATTCTTAATATTTTATGGACTTATATTTCCTAATTGAAATACTTATTTTGTGTTCTCAATTATATGTTCCAATCTCAAAGGTGTGTGTTGCATGTGGGTGTGTTTTAAGTGAGAACTGTAAGGGATCATAGATCTATCTTATTTTCAGAGGAGAAAAATAAAGTACAAAGACATCAACTTTCTTGCTCAAACATATATTACAAACTAAAATTGAGATTTCTTGATTCTTAGGGCAACTCATATTCTGTGTCATGTGAAGTCTTTAAGCAGAGAATAAGAGGCAGAGTTGGTTGTAGTGACAACTGTTAAAAATAGTGACTGTGGTTATAAATGAAAGAGCAACTTTTATATTGTAACAATCATATTAATATTAGTTGTGCTTAAATATTCTATTACAGAATATCTTGAAATAGGTAAGTTTGTTATTGCTAACCAACTAGAAAAAAAACAGATTTTCATTCTCAGCACTCTATTGTGAAAAAGATAAGTGATTTATAAATAGACTTTTTAAAAAGCAACTTCCCAGACTTGCATATTATTTAAATTCAATCAAATCTGTTCTAGACATTACATGATAGCCAAAATTCAAAAAACATTGTAATATCCTGAGGTGCCATCTGAAGAACTAAATTGTATGTTTTTTAAATAGTCTAGCTCTTCGAAAATTGGTTATAAATTTTAACTGTCACATATTTCAAACCTTCAATAACCAAAAATGATCACCATCATTTTCAATTTTGAAGCATTTTATCAAGTACTTCTTTAATTTAATTCTCACAGTGTATTGTAGGATAGTAGTTGTGAACATTAACTCTGAGGTTAGGTAACCATTTCTGCTACCTGCAAGACTGTCTGGCCCTAAGTTATTTAACTTGTTTTAGTTTTATCATCTATTAAATGGGGGGAATAATAGTGTCTACCTTTAGATGGTAGTTACAGGATTATTTGCTAAAATGTTAATATACTTTCTGACACAGCATTTGTTAAATTTTTAAAAAAGCTCTACTTAGGTTCTTCCCTATTTTACAGATGAGAAAATTAAATTTGTAAAATAATTTGCCCAAGGTCATACACATTATCAGTTAGTGGGAGAAGCATCTGCATGTCCACTTTTCACTACCAATAGTCCTTAAGAATTATGAATTACAGATGTTCACACTTATTTTTTATTTAAGACAAAAATGGCTCAAGAACTCTTAGCCATGTACTGTAAAGAAGTGAAAACAGGGTCTCAGGTACCTGTACACCATTATTCACTGCATTATTCACAATAGTCAAACGATAAAAACCCATGTTTAGTAAGAGATGAAGGGATAAACAAAATCTGTTATATACATATAATGAAATACTATCCAGCATAAAAAGGAATGAATTTCTGATATACCCTACAATATGGATGAACCTTGAAAACTATGCCAAGTGAAATAAGCCAGACACAAAAGGACAAATATTGTATGATTCTACCAATATGATATATGTAGATAAACAAATTCATACAGGCAGAAAATAGACTAGAGGTTATCCCGCTTAATTGTTAGAATTTTTATTTTGGGTGATGAAAAAGTCTTAGTTGTGGAAGATGGTGATGATAGCACACTTGCAAAAGTAATTCACACATTGATGATGATTATATAATGATATAGCTTTCACAATGTGACTGTGTGATTGTGAAAACCTTGTGTCTGATGCCCTTTTTATCTACCTTGTCAACACATGAGTAGAACATATGGAATAAAAATAAATAATAAGGGGAACAAATGTTAAAATAAATTTAGTTTGAAATGCTAGGGAGGGGTAAGGGGTATAGTATGTAAAATTTTTTTTTTCTGTTTTTGTTTTATTTTTCTGTTGTCTTTTCATTTCTTTTTCTGAATTGATGCAAATGTTCTGGGAAATGATCATGATGATGAATATGCAACTATGCGATGATATTGTGAATTGCTGAGTGTATGTATTGTGAATGTTTGTGTTTCGTTCTTGTAATTTTTTTTAATTAATAAAAAATTTTTAAAAAAGTAATTCACATTGCTGAATTGTGAACTTTAAAATGGCAAAATTTTTTACATGGGTGTTACTACAATTTAAAAAAAAATGACTTGAGAGGCTACCTTCCCAATTTAAGGGGTAGAGTCTTGAAAGCTCCTCAAACAGACATATCCTCAAGGATTATTAAAATAATTGGACAGCCACTCCTTTCTTTCCTCATATCTCCACTTTTCAAACTTCCTCAACTTAATTATTATGGATAAGGCCTTGATGATATAGTTCCAGAAAGAACAAGAGGATATCTCATGTAGAAACAAATACTATCATTCTTTATAATGCTTGGCAAAAACTGTATAATTACATCTGCTTATAAATAAATTGTTTCAAAGTCTGTTTTATAAACTCAAAAACACCAAGACTTAATTAAAACCATGCTTTATCATAAAAGAAAAATGAGCACCTACTGTGGGCAAAAAAGACATAAGGGATAAGTTTTCTTTTTAATTTTATGTAAAATTCCATATTTGGGAATAAAAAACTCAAAAGAATGTTCAAGAGCATGTATTTTCATTAATTAATAAATAGATTAGGAAATTAGTATTCGGTGAGGTAAAGTGACTTGCTCAGAGACACACAGCAACATAATAGTAAAAATAAAGCTTTACAGAGAAGTCCTGAAATGCAGAGGGGGCCAGCCTCTCCAGAACATCAACTAGCTCCATTCCCCTATTTCATATTTTCGACAGCCCCTTTTAACATGAAAATGTTGGAATGGGCATAGCCCAAATAACCTTAAAGAGTGGGAGAAATATCAAAGGAGATGGTGGAGTTATACAGAGAAGGTAGGGTTTAACAAACGAGTATGATTGCTGAATCTTTTGATTTATATTTAGTTTAGTCTCTAGTGTCCTGGAGCAGCTAGGAGAAAAACCTAAAATTGTGGAACTATAACGTATCAAACTCGGAAAAACATTCTACAACTAACTGTAGTGGTGTGCTTTGAAATTTACTGCTTTTTCATATATTTTTCACAAAAAAAGGAAAAAAGTTTATTATGATGAAGAATGCACAGCTATATGATGATATGGTGAACCACTGATTGTATACTTCGGATGATTACATGGTATGTGAATATATATTAATAAAATTGCATTAAAAATATAAGCCTTGGGCAGGCCACGGTGGCTCAGTGGCAGAGTTCTCGCCTGCCATGCCGGAGACCCGAGTTTGATTCCCGGTGCCTGCCCATGTTAATAAATAAATAAATAAACCTTTAAACCTAGGTCTCCCATGTATGTAAAGTGTCAGAGATTTGAGGATTTGCTTCCGAGTATCATCAGGTGTGCCTCTCTGAACCCAACCCTCCACGAGTCCAATTCCATGCAAAATTCATAACAGAGTATTTCAAGTGGGACCGAGGGCGATACAATTGAGGAGAAGCACACCGGAGTCGGCACACAAGGTAATGATAATGTTCTGCTTTTAAATCTGGGGAGCTGCTAAGTGAAAGCTCATATTTTTATTACTCTTTAACCTTTAATGTATATATACTTTCTATATGTATGATGTGCTTTATAATTTCAAAAAGTTTCGGCTTATTACACTGTCTCACATAAGATAAAAATAGTCTTTTTTAAATTTTTCAGCATACATGTGGATGAGTGGTATCTGGAAACTGCTGTACTAGAATTAGTTCACTCTTTACCAAGTCTCATTATTTATAAGACAGTACTATCTTATGAAAAAATAAGCACTGAGCTGTGATTCATAGGCCCACATTCTCCATATTAACATCTTGTGTTCTGTTTCTTTGACTATTGCCAGACTATACCACCTCTGAAACATCCCTTCCAACTTTAAGATTCTACAAATTGATACAAGTAATTAAAATGTTCTAAAACACAGAGACTACCCAAGTAATCCCACGGCCCAAAATAGTTCCTTTTGAAATTGACTAGGCAGTTCTTTGCTTTTACATTAGCACAATATTTGGTTTGGGGACAATTGTCAATCAATATGCAACAGACCCCAGCCCATACCAAAACAGTACAATAAGCACCACTTCCCCAGGATGTTGTATTTTATTATCTAGTCCCCTAGAAGTCATGAACTCTCTGTGACAGAACTTAAATCATCAATTCAATTAGCAAGTCAACCCTTCTTCCAAACTACTGATTTGCTTATTTAATATATTTACAATCTGTCCGCTTCTTGTAAGCGCCAAAAGGGCACGGATTTTGTCTGTTCTGTTGACTAATGTAGCCCCAATACCTAGGAGCTGTGACCACAACATAAAAGGCACCCAAATATTTGTGGGGATGATTTTTTAATTTCTCGTTGTGAAGAAACTATATTAACCAATACTATACTCGTCAAGAATTGTTACAGTATCTCCTAAATAACTTTCCCTTTATTATATGAAGTTAGCTGTACTTCCAATTGTGTAGACCCAGGGCCTAGGCTGCCCCTTCATACTGAGTCAAGTACTGCACATACTTGTCTATGTGACTAGGACAGAAGTTAAAAGTCAACAACCTCCTCAGGGAGGGAAAAGAACGTGCAGATGATAATGTAAACAAAGTATCTTGTAAGGTATTAGAACTCCTCTCCCCTGATCTTTGTCATGAGACCCCTATGTCATGAGACCCTGCTGAAACTCTGTTCTCATACCCCATGGGATGTCTTCACCCTAAATCCTTGTAAGCTGCACCTTGTACTCTTGCCTTTGCAGAGCGCTATTTCCATTTTTCCAGATGGCTCCCACCATAAGGAAAGTGGTGGAGAACTAGACATAATAAAACTCATGTCTGACTCTGTGTCTAGTGTGTTCTTTGGTCTTCAGGCTGTGCTGATCACAAGCCCTTGGAGAGCCGGGTTAGAACACTACTAATTAAGAACATTTTAAAGTAGAAAAGATCAATTTCCATCTAACCTTCAGCTCTTAGTAGCATCAAAAAGTTACAGTGCCTCTTGCCTCAATTTGCTGAACATAAAACCGGAGAAGGCCAGGCAGGGTCTTTACAAACTGGGAACAATGTGGGTAGCCAAGGACTTGGGCCTCCTTCTCCACTCCTTAATAAACCCCGGTAAACCCTTTTTTTTTTAAAAAAAAAAAAAAAAGCAAAATACACAACCTTTCCAAGTGTACACAAAACACTTAACCAAGAAAGACCATATTTTGGGCCATAATAAAAAGTCTTAAAAATTTTTTAAAGATTTAAATCATTTAAAGGACATTCTCCAACCACAACAGAATTAAATTAGAAGTCAGTAAAAAAAAAGATACTTGGAATATCTCCAAATATTTGGAAGTAAATGACTGGTTTGTTTCTAATTGTCACTGGACACCCCTTTACTATGAGAGGAAGTTACTAAGGCTAAAAAAGCCAGCAATTTGGGTCCATAATTTTTTGTCCTTTGCTGAAACTCAAGGGAGGTAATTCTGCACTTAGTTACAGATTCCCAGGCATAGCAGGCCTGTACCTAGAGCCCAGGTGTTCTCAATTAATTAAGGGCAGAAAGCAAGTGCCACACCTAAACAGGGATCACCAGACACCTTGCACTTTGGGGAATTACAGAGTACACAACCGAATTAATAAAATGGCATTTTGTTTCTTATTCCATTATCAGTAACTATATATATATATATATATTTCCAGTCAACACTGAGAGGGAGAAATGGCAAGTAGTACTCTGAATCCCCAACAGTTGTAACTATTACAGTCATTGGGCTGTTTCTGGCCACAGATAACCACCTAACTTAATGTTATAATTAGAAGTGAGACACATCAAACTCAAAAGAAAAAAGAACCTTCCATTTTATGGCATGGCTATTTAATGTAGGCAAGGTGGGGGCAAGGGGAAATGGGAGAAAATTGAAACAAAAGAATGAGAATCAAAAAGAACAACAAAAATACTGATATATGCAGAATTCAATAAGCCCAATAGCATATCTCACCCTTAGTTTCCAAACTCCAAACATGCTCTTCCCCATACCATCTAGCATTATCCATGCTCAATTGTCCAAACCAACATTTTACAACTGAGTCCTGTAAATTGTCCCTTGTAAATAACTATAGCCATTTCTCTTCCTCATCCTTTGACCCCTGCCAATACTAAGGCCAGGTACTCATCATCTCTTACATATTACAACAGCTCTGTGATTGGACTCCCTACAGTTAGTGTCTTACTCCCATCCATCCACATCTCCCTCCCTCCTTAGAATTCTATCTAAAATATAAATCTGGTTTCTCTTTTTTTTTTTTTTCTCATGGGCAGGCACTGAGAATCAAACCCAGGTCTCTGGCATAGCAGGCGAGAACTCTGCCTGAGCCACCATGACCCACCTGGTTTTGTTTTAAATCAGAGATTTTGTTGGTTTAAATATCTGCAATGGTTTCTATGATCTAAATACTAATGCCCAACGCTTACTCCTTAAGAACTAGCTTAAAGGTCACTTAATGGGGGCATGAGTGAAGCCTCCCTTACTCCCTCAGGCAGACAATACTATTAAAGTTATTAACCAGTGAGTTCCTTAAAGACAAAAGCTACCTTATTAATTCATACATCCTTAGCACTTAAACAGTGACTAGGCAAAGGCAAATGCTGAAGGAATGAAAGAGGAAATGGAAAAAGTACAAAGTGCTTTAGGGAATAAATGAGAGCAATAATTTTGAAATTTCATTTTCTAGTCGCTATTATATATAAATAGATTTTGTATATTAAACTTGTTTGCTGAGACCTGCTGTTTTGGTTTGCTGGCTGCCAGAATGCAATACACCAGAATCAGAACGGTTTTTAAAATGGGGGGGGGGGGGATTTAATAAGCTGGGAGTTTACAGTTCCAAGGCTGAGAAAATGTCCCAATTAAAGCAAGTCTATAGAAATGTCCAATCTAAGGCATCCAGGGAAAGATACCTTGGTTCAAGAAGGCCAATGAAGTTTAAGGTTTCTTTCTCATCTCGCAGGGCACATGGTGAGCATGGTGTCATCTGCTAGCTTCTTCTCCTTGCTTCCTGCTTCATGAAGCTCCCCAGGAGGTTTGTTCCTTTTTCATTTCCAAAGGTCACTGGATGGTGGACTCTGCTTCTTATGGCTATGTCATTCTGCTCTGCTCTCTCTGAATCTCTCTCATTCTCCAAAATGTATCCTCTTTTATAGGACTCCAGAAACTAATCAAGATCCACCCAAATGGGTGGAGACATGCCTCCAGCTAATCCAGTTTAACAACCACTCTTGATTAAATCACACCTGGGGGGGTGGGGCGATCTAATTACAGTTTCAAGCATACAATGCTGAAGAATAGGGATTAGAAGCAGCAGCTGCCTTTACAAAATGGGATTAGGATTCAAACATGGCTTTTCTAGGGTCCATACATCATTTCAAACCAGCACACCTGCTATATCCACTAATTTTAGTAGTTGGTTTATAGATTCATTAGGATTTCCTACATAGACAATAATGTAACTGGAAACAGAGTGTTACTTATTTCTTTACAATCTTTTTAAAATTTATTTATTTATTTAAAAAATTTAACAATGAACAAAAACATTTTTGACATAGGATCATTCCGTTCTACATATATAATCAGTAATTCACAATATCATCACATAGTTGCATATTCATCACATGATCATTTCTTAGAACATTTGCATCAATTCAGAAAAAGAAATAAAAAGATAACAGAAAAAGAAATAAAACAAAAACAGAAAAAAATTTATACATACCATACCCTTACCCCTCCCTTTCATTAATCACTAGCATTTCAAACTAAATTCACTTTAACATTTGTCTTTCCAATCTTTTTGCTTTTATCTTTTTCTTACTTTATTGCAATGACTAGGCCTTGTAGTTCGATGTGGTAAGGAAGTGGCTACAATGCGTGCCTTCTTTTGGATCTTAGTGGAAAAGTACTCAATATTTCAATACTAAGTTTATCAGGTATAGTTTGTTTCATAGATGTCCTTTATCAGACTGAAAAGGTTTATATGGTTTTTTGTTTTTGTTTTTTACAATCCACACATATCTTATGCCATGAATTCTGAGGGAATAGGCTCTGGAAGCTGAGGCTCCTTTCCACTGGTTCTCAACGGAGAACCAGTGTGCTTCTCCAGGTGGAGAAGGCTGGCTCTTCAGTTGAACCCAGATACGTTTCTCTTTGGCTTCTTTTCCTGATCATTTTCCTTTAAATGCTTCAGGAAGCTACCTGGGCTCTTAGAATGCTTAATATGCTCAGTATGCACATAAATACCTAAAGGAAATGGCAACTTTTGCTTAACTTAGAATGCCTATTAGTGGTGAAGAAATTTAAAAAAATAAAAAAAATAAAAATCTCTGAATAAATGCTAAAGAACATTAATTTCCCATGTATTTTTAGTTAGGAAGTAAAGTCAGTAATATGTATAAATATATATTTGCTTCCTATAAAATGCCAGAAAAATATAACCTTATTTTTGTTGTAGTTTTTATTAGGTGTTCATTTTATTTTCATGCGTCAACCGTTACTTTCTAAAGCTTCCCAAAGGGCATGTACAAATACGAACACCCTGTACAGAGATGAGGATAATCATCAGTTAAGGCTCTCCTCCATCTTAGGCAGGGTGGGGAAGGGGGTGCATTACAGAGATATTTAGATAAATGACATGTTCTGCTACGGTTAAATGCTAGTCCCTGATTTGGTCCATCCAAACGGGGTGGACTCTGAGTATGTGACTATCTACTCTTTGACAGAGGCATCGTAAGAGGTTGTCACCAATATGTGCCCACTGAGCCAGGCTGCTGATGTGGTATAGTCTGTGTGCATCTCGCATCTTGACCCTGGTCTCTGGGTCACTCAGAGTCCACAGCAAAGTACTTATTATCTGGGGACCAGGTAAAGCAGACAATTTTTGCATAGTGTGCATAAAAAATGTTGTTTTGCAAGTAGCCATGAGCAACCCTGAAGAAAATGACTTCTTTGTTGGTATCATATACTGAGAGAAAGAAACCATCATGGGAGTATGCAAGGTCAGTCACTGGGCCCTTTATCTCCAGGAACTTGCCCTCATCCTTCAGAGTGGTATCCATGATAAAGTATCGCAAATATTCCCAACCATGCCAGGCTTGTAGTCAAGATTGTCAAGGATGGTCCTTCAGCAGGACAATGTGTCTGATACATACAAGCACAGTGCATTCTCTTGGGCCACATAGTTTGGTTGAATATCTTTTTTCATAACTTCTTGTCCTTTGCAGTTCAATAGCATGAGGTTGGTGCACCATAAATGCTCTAGGTGTCCAGCTGCTCAGATTTACCCATGGTCACTCAGGACCACTGATTCATGTGGCCTTTCTCAGGGGAGTCATTCTCCCCTCCGAGCCCCAGTGATTAAGGGGTCCATCATGACTCCCCAAGTAGATGTAGGACTTGCCACCATTCTTATGCACCATCAGACACTAGACTGAATGACCCTTGAATGCACACATGGGCTTGCTGGGGTTGTTTTTGTCCAGGTAATTTATATAGTCAAAAATGTAGATGCTGAGGAGGTAGTCCTTCTGCAACAAGCAGCTGAGCTGCAGAACACTGGAGTCCATGGTAAACAGATTGATAACAGAATGTATACTGATATCCTAAATTTTAGAAATTTTGTCTCCAGAAGCAGAAAGCACATGGGTGCTATCAGGACTCCAGCTAGTAGAATAAATTTCTTCATCATGGGCCTTGTTTGCTTCCATCTTTCCATTGTAGACATTTATTTGGCTGTCAGCAATGGCTGTGACAAACCTGCTCCCATCAGGGAGAATCTCCCATAGTTGACAGAGCAGGCTGCCAACTGCAAACTTGAATGAGGCCTATCGATGAATGCAGCACCGTTATCATTGCTTTCCATCGCCAGCTGATATAGCCTGGTTTGCTTGACATCCACTCAGTTGATGACCCTGTGTGTCCTGCGATCTTGGCCACAAAAGAGCCACTGTTCCAAAGGAAGATGGCTCCAGATATCTCCCTTCTTTCCTTACTATGGCGCTCTTACTATCTTTAGTCCAATCAATGTTCTTTTTATTTTTCTTTCAGTATTCAAAAAAGAATTTTATTAGTCCACAGGAAATAACTTCTCAGGGGTCTCACCAGTCTCTAAGAAATGCCATAGATTTTGAAAAATAATTTTTGAGGAAAAGAGAATGAGATATAATGCATTTCTCCAACATATTCAAAGGATATGATAAATATGAATGTGGTTAATATGGGAGAAAGTCTGTGCTCTATTTTGGTTACTGCAATAAAAAGTTTTCACACACAAAAAAGATAGAGTGGCTGGGGGCCAAGATGGCAGCTTAGTGAGCTGTGAGATTTAGATTGTCCTCCAGAGCAGCTACTAAATAGCCAGGAACAGAACAGAACAGAACAACTGCTAGGGCCATGTCAGTGACCGGACACACAGCATACCCCATACTGGACCAGCTGGACCCTCTGTGAACCCACTCAGAACCGTGAGTGCCCCAAGCCGTGGTGGCCAGCACCCGTCCCCACAGGCTGCTTCCCAGAGGGGAAAGGAAAGGGACTTTACCAGCAGCAGGGGCTGAGCGCAACCAAACTCCAATTATGGAATTAATTCACAAATTCTGACTACTAAAAACTGGCCCCCAGCTCACCTGAACCTCAAGTAAAAGTGAAGGTTGCTGATTTTTGCTCTGGTGCAGAGGGGACAAGGCTGACAGAAAAAGAAGAAAAAAAACAGAGGTTTTTTTTTGGATTTGAAAAGGTTTGGGCCCTGAAGGAAAGGAGGGAGCACATAGAACCCGGAGATACACAGAGCAGCATACCAACTTAAGCAATGTGACTGTGTGATTGTGAAAACCTTGTGTCTAATGCTTATTTTATTTACTTCATAGACAGATGAGTAAAACATATGGATTAAAAACAAATAAATAATAGGGGGAACAAATGTAAAAAATTTAGTAGATTGAAATGCTAGTGATCAATAAAAGGGAGGTATAAGGGGTATGGTATGTATGAATTTGTTTTCTATTTTCTTTTTATTTCTTTTTCTGAATTGATGCAAATGTTCTAAGAAATTATCATGATGATGAATATAAAACTATGTGATGAAAAAAGAATGTTGATATTGTATGTTGATTGGTTTTATTAATAAAAATTTTTAAAAAGAACAAAAAGATACATATTTGGTTCTAAGACTTCTTAAATCACAAATAAGCAATGCTTCCAAAGAAATAGTAAGCGCGAACAGAATATGATTTACTAATACTGTGGATATATAGTTTGAAAATATATAGTGAACGAAGGAAAAACACTATTTACCACAAATTTGAGAACTTGTGATTCTCAAATTTTTATATTTTTAAGTATTGCGGTAGAAAGAATAATAGCCCCTAGAGATGTCCCCTTCCTAATTCCCAGAATTTATACAAATATGCTACTTTTCATTCAAAAGAAATTTAGCAGATGTGATTATATCATGGATCTTGAAATAGGAAGATTATCCTAGACGATTGGGCAAGGCCCAATATAATCCCAAATACCCTTATAAGAACAAAGAAATAGGTCAGAGAGGAGGGAATATGTTACATTATTGGCTTTAAAAATGGAGGAAGGAACTACAAGTCAAGAAATGTAGGTGTAGAAGCTGCAAAAATCAAGGAAACAAATTTCCTCCTAGAACCTCTAGAAGGAACTTAGTTCTGTGGACTTCTGAGCTCCAGTACTATAAAACAATACATTTGTGCTATTTGAAGCCACTAAATTCATGTAATTTGTTACATCAGGAATAGGAAACTAATACAAGTATCATCTCAGAAAATTCTAGAAAATGCATACTGATTCAGGAGGTCTGCACAATTAACAAGAAAGCCTTATGGTTCTGATGCAGAGGAACTGTGAATTACATTTTTAAAACGTTTTTTATTGTGAAATATAACATATACACAAAGAAAAGAAAGAAAAAGCAATAATTTTCAAAGTATACTTCAACAAGTACATACAAAAGAGATTCGAGTTTGTTATAAGTTACTATTCCACTATTTCATATTTTTCCTTCTAACTGCAACAAAACACTAGAGGCTAAAAGAAATATCAACATAGTGATTCAGCAAGTCATAATCATTCTTTAAATCCTATGTCCTCTGTTATAACTCCTCTTTTTCCTTTGATCCGTCACCCAATCTACAAGGATCTTCGGGCAATGCCCATTCTAACTTCTTCATGTTGAAAAGTGGTGTCCACACTAAAGGATAGGGAGATGTAATTAGTTGACAATCTTGGAGAGGCTCATCCCTCTGGGTATCAGGATTCTTCTGGCCTAGGAACCCTCTGGAAATTATAGGTTCCTGGAAAGCAAACTTAGTTCATGAAACTTTTATAGAGTCTCAGTTCTAGCCCTAGGTGTTCTTAAGAGTTAATAGGGAGACAGCCAAGATGGTAGCTTACCAAGGTGTGGGATTTAGTTCGTCCTCCAGAACAACTACTAAAAAACCGGAAACAGTACAGAACAACTCCTGGGCCATGTCAGTGACTGGACACACAGGGTACCCCAATCTGGACCAGCTGGACCAGCTGCAAGCCCGCCCAGAACCGTGAGTTCCCTAAGCTGCGGAGGCCAGCACCGCCCCCTAACCCCCACCCCAGGCTGCTTCGCAAAGGGGAAAGAAAAGGGACTTGACCAGCAGCACAGGCGAAGTCCAGCAGCACAGGCGAAGTGCAAATACACTTCAGGTGTGCAATTAATTCACAAATTCTGACTACTAAAAATAGGCCCCCAGCTCAGGTGAACCCGGTCAAAGCAGAGGTTGCTCATTTTTGCCCCGACAACAAGGGGGCAGGGCTGATGGAAAAAGGAAAAAAAAAAAAAAAAGAAACAGGTTTTTGTGGCTATGTTTCTACAAACGCTTGACTGCCTTTGGATACAGCAGCAGGACTTCTCAGGCTGCAACTGCCCCTGGCATAGGCAGAAACAAGCTCATTAAAGAACTTACTGGAGTTTACACCTTCCCCAGTGGAGGGGTGAAGCCCAACTCAGGTGGAATCCCTCCCTTAAAGGATTCAGACACCAGGGCTTGGTAATTCAAAGCCATTAAAATCAGCCTACAACCACTCCTCTGTCTCCACCGCATCCCCAGCAGGGAAGTCTGCCAAAGTTAAAGCAATGCATCATCTTCTGCTGGTGGGATCTGCAGGCAGAAAAGTGCCACATACTGGGCAGGATAAGAAAAACAGAGCCCAGAGACTTCACAGGAAAGTCGTTCAACCTGCTGGGTTTCACCCTCAGGGAAAACCAACGCAGGTGACTCCTTCCCCCTGATAGGAGGCCAGTTTGGTCTGGGAAAATCTGGCTGGGGCCGATAATACCAAAGTAAACCCTCCTAAGGGGGGGGGGGGGGGAAGGCACCATACAAGCAGGGCGAGAAACAAGAAAACAAGAACTGAAAAATTCTCCTCTGTTAAACAAAACACAAGCTGGAGGTCCAGAAAAAGCTGAACTGAATGTTAAAGAGCAGACAGACAACAAATTCATTCAGCAAGAAAACCCTAGGTAAAAGAAGTGAAAGCAATCTCCAGAATAAACAAATTAAGGTAATTAAATGCCTAGACACCAGCAAAAAATAACAAATCATACTAGGAAAATTGAAGCTATGGCACAAAGGAACAAACCAACAATTCAAATGAGATAAAGGAGTTGAAACAATTAATTCAGAATGTACAAACAGACATGGAAAACCTCAACAAAAATGAAATCAATGAATTGAGGGAGGATATAAAGAAGGCAAGGAATGAGCAAAAACAAGAAATCGGAAGTCTGAAGAAACAAATCACAGAACTTATAGGAATGAAAGGCACAGCAGAAGAGATGAAAAAAACTTATAGGAATGAAAGGCACAGCAGAAGAGATGAAATCTACAATGGTAGATTTCCAGAGGCAGAAGGTAGGAATAGTGAACTGGTAGATACAACATCTGAAATCCGACAAGAAAAAGAAAATATAGGGAAAAAAAATGGAAAAATATGAGCAGGGACTCAGAGAATTGAATGGCAATATGAAGCACACGAATATACCTGTTGTGGGTGTCCCAGAGGGAGAAGAGAAGGAAAAAGGAGAAGAAAAGCTAATGGAGAAAATTATCACTGAAAATTTTCCAACTCCTATGAAAGACTTAAAATTACAGATCCAAGTGCAGCATACACCAAAGAGAATAGATCCAAACAGACGTACTCCAAGACACTTACTAGGCAGAATGTCAGAGGTCAAAGATAAAGAGAGGATCTTGAAAGCAGCAAGAGAAAAACAATCTGTCACATACAAGGGAAGCCCAATAAGACTATGCATAGATTTCTCAACAGAAACCATGGAGGTGAGAAGACAGTGGGATGATTTATTTAAATTACTAAAAGAGAAAAACTGCCAACCAAGAATTCTATATCCAATAAAACTGTCCTTCAAAAATGAGGGAGAAATTAAAACATTTTCAGGCAAAAAATCACTGAGAGAATTTGTGACCAAGAGACTGGCTCTGCAAGAAATACTAAAGGGAGCACGAGAGACAGATAAGAAAAGACAGAAGAGAGGTGTGGAGAAGAGTGTAGAAAGGAAGACTATGAGTAAAGGTAAAAAGAAGAAAAATTAGATATGACATGTAAAATCCAAAAGGCAAAATGGTAGAAGAAAGTACTACCTGTACAGTAATAACACTAAATGTTAATGGATTAAACTCCCCGAGAAAAAGACACAGGTTGGCAAAATGGATTATAAAACAGGACCCATTTATATGCTGTCTACAGGAAACACATCTTAGACTCAAAGGAAAATATAAGTTGAAAGTGAAAGGTTGGGAAAAGATATTTCACGCAAATAACAATCAGAAAAGAGCAGGAGTAGCTAAACTAATATCCAACAAAGTAGACTTCAAATGTAAAACAGTTAAAAGAGACAAAGAAGGATACTATGTATTAATAAAAAGAACAATTCAGCACGAAGACATAACAATCATAAATATTTATGCACCAAACCGGAATGCTCCAAAATACCCATGGCAAACACTGAAAAGAGAAATAGACACATCTACCATAATAATTGGAGACTTCAATTCCCCACTCTCATCAATGGACAGAACATCTAGACAGAGGATCAATAAAGAAACAGAGAATTTGAATAATACAATAAATGAGCTAGACTTAACAGACATTTATAGAACATTACACTCCACAAAAGCAGGATACACATTTTTCTCAAGTGCTCATGGATCATTTTCAAAGATAGAACATATGCTGGGTCACAAAGCAAGTCTCAATAAATTTTAAAAGATTGAAATCATACAAAACACTTTCTCATTTCATAAAGGAATGAAGTTGGAAATCAACAATAGGCAGAGAGCCAGAAAATTCACAAATATGTGGAGGCTCAACAACACACTCTTAAACAACCAGTGGATGAAGGAAGAAGTTGCAAGAGAAATCAGTAAATATCTCGAGGCAAATGAGAATGAATACGCAACATATCAAAACTTATGGGACACAGCAAAGGCAGTGCTAAGAGGGAAATTTACTGCCCTAAATGCCTATATCAAAAAAGAAGGGCAAAATCAAGGAATTAACTGTCCACATAGAAGAACTAGAGAAAGAATGGCAAACTAACCCCAAAGCAAGCAAAAGGAAAGAAATAACAAAGATTAGAGCAGGAATAAATGAAATTGAGAACATGAAAACAACTGAGAAAATCAACAAAACCAGAAGGTGGTTCTATGAGAAAAATCAATAAGATTGATGGACCCTTAGGCAAGACTGACAAAAAGAAGATGAGAGAGGATACAAATAAATAAGATGAGAAATGGAAGAGGAGACATAACCACTGACCCCACAGAAATAAAGGAAGTAATGACAGGATACTATGAACAGTTTTATGCTAATAAATACAACAATGTAGATGAAATGGACAACTTCCTAGAAAGGCATGAACAACTAACTTTGATGCGAGAAGAAACAGACGACCTCAACAAACCAATCACAAGTAAAGAAACTGAATCAGTCATTAAGAAGCTCCCCAAAAAGAAAAGTCCAGGACCAGATGGCTTCACATGTGAACTCTACCAAACATTCTGGAAAGAATTAGTACCAATCCTGCTCAAACTCTTCAAAAAAATTGAAGAGGAGGGAAAGCTACCTAACTCATTCTACGAAGCCAACATCACCCTCATACCAAAGCCAGACAAAGATATTACAAAAAAAGAAAACTACAGACCAAACTCTCTAATGAATATAGATGCAAAAATCCTCAACAAAATTCTAGCAATTCAAATCCAGCAACACATTAAAGGAATTATACACCATGACCAAGTAGGATTCATCCCAGGTATGCAAGGATGGTTCAACATTAGAAAATCAATTAATGTAATACACCATATCAACGAATCAAAGAGAAAAACCACATGATCATCTCGATTGATGCAGAAAAGGTATTTGATAAAATTCAACATCCTTTCCTGTTGAAAACACTTCAAAGGATAGGAATAGAAGGGAACTTCCTCAAAATGATAAAGGGAATATATGAAAAACCCACAGCTAACATCATCCTCAATGGGGAAAAACTAAAAACTTCCCCCCTAAGATCAGGAACAAGACATGGATATGCACTATCACCACTGCTATTCAACACTGTGTTGGAAGTTCTAGCCAGAGCAATTAGACAAGAAAAAGAAATACAAGGCATCAAAATTGGAAAGGAAGAAGTAAAACTCTCACTGTTTGCAGATGATATGATATTATATGTCGAAAAACCTGAAAAATCCACAGCAATACTACTAGAGCTAATAAAAGAGTACAGCAAAGTGGCAGGTTACAAGATCAACACTCAAAAATCTGTAGTGTTTCTATACACTAGTAATGAACCATCTGAGGGGGAAATCAAGAAACAAAATCCATTTACAATTGCAACCAAAAAAATAAAATATTTAGGAATAAATTTGACTAAAGAGACAAACGATGTATACAAAGAAAACTAGAAGAAATTGTTAAAAGAAATCACAGAAGACCTAAATAGACAGAAGGGCATACTGTGTTCATCAACTGGAAGACTAAATATAGTTAACATGTCAATTCTACCTAAATTTATCTACAGATTCAATGCAATGCCAATTAAAATCCCAACAACTTACTTTTCAGAAATAGAAAAACCAATAACCAAATTTATCTGGAAGGGCAGGGTGCCCTGAATATCTAAAAGTATCCTGAAAAAAAAAAGTGAAGTCAGAGGTCGCATGCTACCTGACTTTAAGGCATATTATGAAGTTACAGTGGTCACAACAGCATGGTACTGGCATATAGATAGATATACTGACCAATGGAATAGAATAGAGTGTTCAGATATAGACCCTCTCATCCCTGGACAATTGATCTTTGATAAAGCAGTCAAGCCAACTCACCTGGGATAGAACAGTCTCTTCAATAAATGGTGTCTAGAGAACTGGATATCCATATGTAAAAGAATGAAAGAGGATCCATATCTAACACCCTATACAAAAATTAACTCAAAATGGATCAAAGACCTAAACATTAGATCTAAGACAATAAAACTGTAGAAGAAAATGTAGGGAAATATCTTAAAAATCTTATACCAAGAGGCAACTTCCTAGACCTTACACCCAAAGCAAGAGTATTGAAGAAATAAATAAATAAATGGGAACTCCTCAAAATTAAACACTTTTGCGCATCAAAGAACTTTGTCAAGAAAGTAAAAAGACAGCCTACACAATGGGAGACAATATTTGGAAATGATATATCTAATAAAGGTCTCGTATCCAGAATATATAAACAGATCGTTCAACTCAACAACAAAAAGACAGACAACCCGATTACAAAATGGGCAAAAGACTTGGACAGACACTTCTCAGAAGAGGAAATACAAATGGCTAAAAGGCACATGAAGAGATGCTCAACTTCCCTGGCTCTTAGAGAAATGCAAATCAAAACCACAGTGAGATATCACCTCACACCCACCAGAATGGCTATTATCAATAAAATAGAGAATGACAAGTGCTGGAGAGCATGTGGAGAAAGAGCCACACTTATCCACTATTGGTGGGAATGTCAAATGGTATAACTGCTGTGGAAGGCCATTTGGTGGTTCCTTAAAAAGCTAAGTATAGAATTGCCATATGACCCGGCAATACCATTGCTAGGTATCTACTCAGAGGACATGAGGGCAAGGACACAAAAGGACATTTGCACACCAATGTTTATAGCAGCATTATTTACAATTGTGAAGAGATGGAACCAGCCAAAATGTCCATCAACAGATGAGTGGCTAAACAAACTGTGGTATATACATACGATGGAATACTATGCAGTCATGAAGTATGTAACAACATGGATGGACCTTAAGGACATTATGCTGAGTGAGATTAACCAGGAACAAAAGGACAAATACTGTACGGTGTCACTGATATGAACTGACATTAGTGAATAAACTTGGAGAATTTCACTGGTAACAGAGACCATCAGGAGATAAAAATAGGGTAAGATATTGAGTAATTAGAGCTGAAGGGATACAGATTGTGCAACAGGACTGAATATAAAAACTCAGAAATGGACAGCACAATACTACCTAACTGGAATACAATTATGTTAAAACACTGAATGAAGCTGAATGTGAGAATGATAGAGGGAGGAGGGATGGGGGCACAAATGAAATCAGAAAGAAAGATAGACGAAAAAGACTGAGATGGTATAATCTAGGAATGCCCAGAGTGTATAATGATAGTAACTAAATGTACAAATTTAAAAAACGTTTTTGCATGAGGAAAAACAAAGGAATGTCATTACTGCAGGGTGCAGAAAATAGATGGTAATTAATAGTTTAAAATTTTAGCTTATGTGTGAGACTACAGCAAAAAATGTTTATTTGGTACAAAATTTATATTTTGACTAGTGCATTTCCTAATATAACTTATGGAGACACCTTAATTGAACACCATAAGTACATGAAAACTTGAGTAGGACATGAGATTTTGCTGGTTTGTCCAGAGTGATGCCCCAATAAATCCCAGAGGGATTTGAACAGTGAATAAAAAAGTTTTTGCAAAGTCCCCTTTGGGGAATGGTGAGAAAAGGGGAAAATTCAACTTCCCCAAGTTGAATTATTGATATTCTCACAAGCAGTGTGGACAACCAAAGCTATAGGCTGAGCCCCCAGTCTTAGGGTTTGTTCATATGAAACTTAACCCCACAAAGGATAGGTCAAGCCTACTTAAAATTAGGCTTAAGAGTCACCCCAAGAGAATCTCTTTTGGTGCTCAGATGTGGCCTCTTTCTCTCCAGCCAACACAACAAGCAAACTAACTGCCCTCCCTCATCTACATGGGACATGACTCCCAAGGGTGTGAACTTTCCTGGCTATGTGGCGCAGAAATTCTGGAAGGAGCTGGGACTCGACATTAAGGGATTGAGAAAACCCCTAAAATGAGCTGAGACTGAGCATCAGGGGATCGAGAAAACCTTCTCAACCAAAAGGGGGAAGAGTGAAATGAGACAAAATAAGTATTAATGGCTGAGAAATTCCAAACAGAGTTGAGAAGTTATCCTGGAGGTTATTCTTTCGCATTAAATAGATATCACCTTGTTAGTCAAGATGCAGTGGTGAGGCTGGAGGGAACTACCTAAAAATGTGGAGGCACCTTCCAGTAGCCATGTTTCTTGAAGATGATTGAATAATGATATAGCTTTCACTATGTGACTGTGTCATTGTAAGAACCTTGTGTCTGATGCTCCTTTTACCTACCATATCAACAGACGAGTAAAACATATGGAATAAAGATGAATAATAGGGGGAACAAATGTTAAAATAAATTTAGAGTGAAATGCTGGTGATTGGTGAGGGGGAGGGGTGGGGGGTATGGTATGTATGAATTTTTTTCTGTTTTCTTTTATTTCTTTTTCTGAATAGATGTGAATGTCCTGAGAAATGATCATGATGATGAATATGCAACTGTGATGATATTGTGAATTACTGATTATATATGTAGAAAGGAATGATCAAAAATTACAAATGTTTGCATTTGTTTGGTATTTTAAAAAAATTCAAAAATAATAATAATAATAAAAGAGTTAATAGGAATGATGTTGGTTGGGAGTTAGTAAACCATGGCAATTAGCACTATCTAACTGAAGCTTGCATAAGCTCAGCCTCCAGAACAGCCTCTTAACTCTATTTGATCTCTCTTAGCCACTGATGCCTTATTTTATTACACTTCTTTTACACCTTTTGGTCAGGTAGGCATCGTCGATCTCACAGTCATAGGGCCAGACTTATTCCAGGAAGCCATGCCCCAGGTCGTCAGGGAGACCTTCTCCCTTGAATGTCATGTGTCATGTAGGGGGAAGGATAATGATTTCCTTGCAAAGTTGGGCTTAGAAAGAGAAAAGCCACATCAAAGCAACAAATGAGGGTTCCTGAAAGCAACTCTAATGCCTCATTATAGTTAGTCTTAGCTTCTCCAACATAGAAATAAGTTTCATTAGGGCAAGCCTCAAAATCAAGGGTTTGGCCTATTTTCTTTGGAGTCCACATGGTTGAGAAGGTACCCGGGGTTTCCCAGATAGGAAAGTTTAATAGACAATGGCACCCTTATAGCCATTTCTTATCCAAGTACACCCATTTATTAAAAAACTGTAATGTAGGGAGATCAATTATTTAGGATGGAAAATTATATTTAGTAGCAAATGGCTACTATAAAGATAACACTTTAGGTTGGTGAGAACAGAAAAAATACTTTTTCCAATTTTTTTCCTCAAAAGTAGTTTCATATTGGTGTATTTCCCCTTTAAATTGGTAATTCTGCCAAAGGCAGAGGTATCCTTTCAGAAAGATAATGATCAAGCGTGGGATTTAATGTTCATGTAATGCTTTTAATTAATGTTTTATTGGATGACTCTGTGGCCATTATCATCAACTGCTGGCATCCAAGTATATAATATTTCCTAGAACCAAATGAAACTGGTTTTATTTCAGCCAATTCATACACAATTAGAATTACAGTCAATTAAGCATAGCTATTAAGATCAAGCAACTATTTACTATTAAAGTTTCCAAAAATCATCTGTTTAGAAAATAAAATTGCCAGTCTGTTTAAATTTTTTATTTAATTTAGAAAATTCCACTAGATTTTGGTAGCTAAATAACGGCTCTTAAGATCAATATTTATACTTGTAATAGATCTTGAAATTCACAGATCTCTCAATAAAATAAAAGTCAAATGAAAAAGCGTTATAGCAGCTTGTAAAAAATATGAAAACTGCCTTCTTAGAATCAGAAGATCTGGATTCTAATTTCAACTTTGTAATAAACTAGCCCAGAAACTTTGGAAAAGGTCAATTAAACTCTGCGACCCTTAGCAAACTCACTTATAAAATACAGATGTGTGAAACTAGATGGCTTATTCTAATTTAAATATGATCTGATTTTACTTGACTCAATTTTTTATTTGTAAAATATTACGCTCACTGGCAACGTGTCTTGAGGGACCAGAGAAAAAATATGGAATTATTAAACTTTCCCACCTGGGAAATCCCTGATACTCTCTCAAACATTAGAGACTCCCAAGTTAATAGGACAAGCCCTTGAGGCTTGCTCTTAGGAAACTTGTTTCTGTAGCGGAGAAACTATGCCTACCTACAATTATGCCTGACTTACTCCCAGAAAACCTCTTTCGTTGCTCAGATAATCTTCCCCCCAGGCTCCCCAAGCCCAACTCTGCCAGGAAAATCATTACCCTTTCTGCTACATGGGACATGACTCCCAGGGATGGGCCTGGCCCTGGCATCATGGGATTGACCAAAAGGGGGTAAAGAAATGTAACAAAATAAGGTATCAGTGACTAAGAGAGATCAAATAGAGTTGAGAAGCTATTCTAGACCTACTTTTATGCAAGTCTTAGCTAAATACTGCTAACTGCCAGTCTGCCAACCCCCAACCCACATCATTCCTAGTAACCCTAAAGAACACATAGGGCTCTATCTGATATTCTACAAAAGTTTCATACACTAAGTTTACTTTCCAAAAACCTATAACCTCCAGATGATTCATAGGCTAGATAAATCCTGAAACCCAGAGAAAACTGCCTCTCCATGAATATCAACTATTCCAACTCCCTATCCCATACTGCAGACACCCCCTTTCTAACATGAAAAAGTTGTAATGGAAATAGCCCAAATATACTTAAAGATTGGGAGAAGGATCAAAGGTGAAGAAGGAGTTATAAAAGATAAAAGATATAAAAGATCAGACAAGTCCAAATGAGTATGACTGCTGAATCATTATACCAATATTTCTTTTAGTCTCTAGTGTCTTGGAGCAGCTAGAAGCAAAAACCTGAAATCGTGGAGTTGTAACCCATATCAAACCATGAAATCTGTTCTATAATTATTTGTTAAAATGCATTTTGAAATGTATAGCTTTTTTGTATAGATATTTCACATTAAAAATATTTTTAAAAAATATTACCCTCTCAAGGGCCTAAAATTGTAGAGCTGTGTTCCAATAGCCATGTTTCTTTAAGATGATTGTACAATGACATAGCTTTCACAAAGTGACTAGGAAAACCTTGTTCTGATGCTCCTTTTATCTATGATATGGACAGATGAGTAAAAAATATGGATTAGAAATAAATAAATAATAGGGGCAGGCCACGGTGGCTCAGCACGCAGAGTTCTCACCTGCCATGCCAGGCACCCGGGTTCGGTTTCAGGTGCCTGCCCATGCAAAAAATAAATAATGGGAGGAATAAATGTTAAAATAAATTGGGTATAGGGAAATAGTAGTGTTCAATGAGAGGCAGGGGTAAGGGCATGATATGTATGAGTTTATTCTTTTTATTTTTTTTTCTGGATTGATGATTATGTCCTGAAAAATGATCATGGTGATGAACATACAACTATGTGATGATATTGTGAGCCACTGATTGCATACCAAGTATGGAATGTTCATATGTTAAGAATGTTCGTGTTGTATGTTGATTGGTTTTATTAATAAAAATTTTAAAAATATATATTACCCTCTCAGGGCAGTGCAATGGTGGCTCAGTGGCAGAATTCTCGCCTGCCATGTTGGAGACTCGGGTTCGAGTCCCAGAGCCTGACTATACCAAAAAAATAAATTAGTTAAAAAAAAAATTACCCTCTCATTTATTGTTAGTACCACTTTGGCAATAAACACAAACTGACCCTTCTTACATCTAGCCTACCACTGACTAAAAATAGTTATGGGGGTATTAGTCAGAACATAAAACTTGTTCCAACTGCAGTTAGGGTGGCATTTTGAGACCTGAAACCCTTGCATCATCAATGCCTCCTTCCTTATTCTTATTCCCATTAGCCATCAGTGATGAGGTTCTGCTATTTCTATTTCAACAACCACCCACATCTGATCCTTCAACCATTCCCAGGTTGACCGGAGCACTGGATGCATAAACCAAAATAATAAGAAATGAAATGAAAAAAGGTAGATAGTGTCTTTTTTTCCTCTTTATCGCTCATTACTTCCCTGTATGCTCCAATGACCCTGCCAAACTGATCTACTCATTTTCTCCTAGGGCCACCCCAAGATGCCGCACCCTCTGTATTCCAGTGAATCACCAGACTTCCTCGAGTTTTCAGCACTCCAACCCTGGCAGGCCTCATATGCCCCACCTTAGCTGTTTAATCCCTCTGTCCAACTATGCCAATATTCTTAAAGCCACATAGTAGGAAAAACTGTGTTCCAAAAAGTGATTCATCCTTTACTTCAAACTGAATCAGGAAAGCACTGCAGCCTCTTAACATTCTTACTGCTTTACCAATCTTTGGGTACTTCTTTAGTTTATCAGTGAATCTCAAAAATTATAGCTGGTCACTCAAAAAATACTTCAGCTAACTAAAAAAAAACACTACATTTAAAGGCTTAAATTTCTTCATTTACACAAGATTTTTAAAAGTATTCTTTAAGCTTTTTTTAATATAGGTCCTGAATGCTTCTATTAAGATCACTCAAAATTATATTTATATTGGTTGCTCTTGTGAAATGGATTTTTTTCACTACATTTTCTAATAAATTATGTTGGTTCTATTACTTGTATAAAGGGAAAAAAATAACTTTACCACTTGATCAAAGTTCTACAGATTAAAAAAGACATAGAAATCATCATAAGATCTCGATTTGAATTATATACAATTCTTCATTAGGTCTTATCCCATCTCTTCTGATCCCATTCTCTCTTTCATGGCTGTTTGTTGTTTTTAGAATAGTTCATTGAATCTTTTACATTTCCTTCCTAAAACATAGCACAAATAAAATTAAATAACTATTTACATTTCTCCTCCAACCATTAAGATCCATGACAACAAGTGCTTGACATGAACAGCCACTCAAATACTTGTTGAATGAATGAATATTCAATGTCATTTTTTTCTTTTTTTAGCTTATTTCTGATTAATGTGATAAAAGCCTGCTGTTACTCTTCCCACTTTGAAATTTGATATTTCAATTACCATCTATTTTTGTTTTTGAGTTTGTCAAAGTTGGAAATCAAATCCTACAAAATTTTCACCAGAAACATCACACAAAACCTAAAGAGAATCTCCTCCAGCAGGTTGCATAGCCCCACTGGCCTTTCTCTGCTTCTTTAAACAGGTTTTAGTTTACTTGAGGAGTCTAGTTCCTGTCTTCTCTTCTGCACTGATAATTTTTTGAATTGTTTTTAATACCTTCAATATAATTCTCCTCAGTGAGACAAGGAAACACGTGTTTTAAAAATAATGAAATTACATTAAGGAGTCACTCATGAAATATGAAGCCCAAGGGCAAAACCTTTAAATTGTCAAAAATAAAAAAGGAAGAAGACATTTTCTGAGTTCTAGTTTCCTTATTAATTATTGGAATTTCCAGGCCTCAACAGTCTTTAAAACCATCTATAGATAGAATTTATCATTATCATCTACCAAATGTTTATGTGAAGAACTGGGGAAAATTCAAGCTCTAACAAGAAACTGAATTCTAAATAATTTTAGAGACTGGTTAGAAGATAGGAGGGGGAAAAGAAAAGTATTTGATATCTACATGCCAGAAACTAAATGTCAGTGAAATTCAACTCTTCTCCAGAAGGCAATGGGAGAATAAACTATTGTTGCTGCCTGCAAGTAGGGGACAGTATTACAGAGAGGACATATACAAGCTTAATACATGATGAAGTAACAAATGACGCAATGGGGTAGATTAGGGTACTATGGGACTACTTAGGAAGGAACTTAACTATGATATCAGGGAAAGCTCCCAGAGGACAGAGTATTCAAATGTTAGAATTAGAACTAATGGGAACTTATTTTTTTTTCAGTCACTGTTATTGAGGAAATTTACTGATGTCTTTTGGTTTTGCTTCCTTAAAGTTCAGACTGCCAGGATTGTGCTTTTAACCACACATTACTGCTGCATGAACACAAGCTGAGAGCTACACAGATTTTATCCACTTCTTAGCTGCACTAAATAGTGCACCCTATTTCAATTTATTTCTCTGTGTTCTGTGTAAACCCACAGACTTAATTCATCAATGTTTGAGGGCCTAGAAATCCCCAAGTAGAAAATACTGCCCTTTTCATTGTCCTTTGTGGGAATGTTCCTGATTATATGGTGTCATCACTCCAAACCTAACACACAAAGAACATGTGACAGAGTTGAGAAACCACTGTCACAGAAGGAAACAAAGTCCACCCTCTCAAACCACAAATTCTAGATTTAGCTATACACTCAGTAGAATATCCTGTGCTAAAAAAGCAATAATCCACTATTATGGTCCTGTTTTGTTCCAGCTTCACTCATCCTGAGATGGCACACAATTTTCCAAAATTAATCTTAATTTAATTTACATTTTATTTTGTGGGAATTAGGTTACAACACAGGCCGGTCCCCAAAAATACATTCTGTCCTTTCAACTTCCTTCCCTCTATTACATGATCCCTACCTACTTCTGAGTATTCTGAACATTTATATTTTCCAGAGCATGTATTTGTGCATGAAACCTAAAACTCCTGGAGAGCTAAAAAGTTAGTGGAATACAAAATTGTTTTTGTTTTCAATTAAGAGTTGAGAAAACTGAGCGCACACAGTGAAATCAGTCCTGCTCGGTTCTCTTGCACACAGACGGAACTAAGTGACGTTCGTAGCAGTTGACCTTCATCTCTAGGGCAGATTTATTTCTGGAATAAATTCCAGGTGACAACCTCAGACCAAATGGAGTGTCTTCTTGATTTCCTCTAATGTCAGTCTACTACTCAGAAATGACACGTAGGTTCTTGGGACCTAGGCATTATATTTGAGGTCTGGTCTTTATGCTAGGTTCTCCATCAGAAGCCCATCCAGAACATAGGAGTCTGCACAGGAATACTGGATGCTCCCCAAGGCAAATCCATTTGCAAGAGTCCAAATGCATAGAGTACATGTTGAAACATTTTGCCATCTCCCAAGAAACTACAAAAAAGCAGCACCCTTTCTCGCTGTTTAATTTGCTTGCCCACATATCCTAAAAATCCTTGTCCAGTTTGTTTCAAACGTCCATTTAAAATAATAATACCTCTGCACTGACTAAAACTAAATGATATTTAACAAGATTTCTTACCCTGAGAATTCATGAACTTATGGCTGTGTATATACACAGAAACATTTGGTTTTTCCTACGAAGGGATTAACAGATTTCAGCAGATTTTCAAAAGGGTCAGTATTCCTTGATGAGACACTGGCATAGAACAATCACATTCCTGTTTTTTTATTGTTTTTTTGTTGTTGTTGTTGTCTTTACTACTTGGATATTTTTGAGAAAAGTGATTAAAGGTAGATATGCATCACCCAAAACAAATACACCAATGCAATGCAATCAGGTTAAATCAGGATAATTAGTTCTAAAAAGGTTCTCCAACACTTTTCTCAGTTGTAAAACAGTCTCCAGGATCAAAGCAGAAACCACTTGGGCAGTACTATTCAAAGTACTGACAGTGATAAATAATGGAGTACACTTAGCATCATACTTATATTTTCTTTTTCTTTCTAATTCTCAATAAGCTAATCCATATATCTTCAGCAAATTGGAGTGTTTACTTAAATAATAAAAGTTATCTAGGAATCACAAAATCTAAGCACTTACGAAATTTGAAAACTAGGATGGAGCACTGGTTAAATGGCTTGTCCCAAAATAACATACAATTATGAGATCTTAAAGCAACAAAAATACTGTGATCAGTTATGATGAACCCTGGAATTTGTGTATACATTAAAAATGAAAAACAAAAGAGGATGTTCTGAACATGTTGGCTTGGAAGTATAAGCTTTCAGAATTTAACTTTACACCACCAGACTTTTTATTCCAGAGATTCTTATATTTTAAGACATTCACACTCTTCATATTTGTGATATTTAATTGTTGGCCCTAGGTAGCTGGCTTGTTTCTTATCACTCATATGGGTGGCAATTACAAAGTCACCCTTAACCATTGGATAACAAGAAATTCAAAAGAAAACTCAAACAAGTTACTTTCCAGTAACTACAACTCTGCTTGGCATGCACACGTGCGCGTATACATGCATACAAGTCAAAACTAACGCTACATCAAATAGAATATTTTCTGTCCTTTTTTCTCTATTTTTTTCCCACTTTACTTGTCTTCTATTCCTTATATTACCATTATCTTTTGTCACAGATTTAGTTGTATACTTCCCCACCAGCTCTGCCCTCTCCTGCCCAAATCCCCATACTTCCAAGGAAGTTTTCCAGATCAAGAAATATGTTAGAACATTCAGAAACCTAGAAATATGTCTGCATATGTACACTGCAGGGGGAAAGCCTAAAAAAATTATACTTAAGATCTCAAAATACTGGGAAAACTGAAGTACATGTTTTATGTAGAATAATTTTAAAGAAAAAGGAAGTTCATCATAATAAAAAATTCACATGTTGAGTCATTATTCTGTGTCATTAATCTAAGAAATTTTCATTCATTCCCTCATTTAAACCCCACAACCACTCTAAAATCTTATTATACTAATAGAATAACTAAGGCTCAGGGAGTTGAAATAACATGTCCAATAACACAAAGCTAAATAATAAAAAACCACACAGGACAGAGGAAGCCACCTAAAATCTGAACTTAAAATAAAACAACCTCAAAATATTAAGCAAACAAAAACCAAATTAAATTTTAATTGCAAATATTTAACAATACAATGTTAAAAAACAGGGATTGTTTTTAACTGACACGCTATCCCTTTTGTATTCTGGATAAGTTTACAGCAAAATCTGAAGCTTAACTATATATATAAATATATATAATTTTTCTATCCTATTTGGACTACTTTCTGTAATTTATAATTATACTGTCACTGAGCTTACCATAAACTATCTCATTAAAATCCTTTGATGATCAGAAGTCTTTCAATTAATAAACTGAGGAGACTAGTAAATAAAGAACAAGAAGATATTTCCAGTTATCAAACTGATAGACCTCACACTGCTACTTTAGTCCTCAGTCTTATCACAAAGGCTTATATAATCAGATTCAAGTAATTCTTCAAACAACTATATTTTTAAAATTCAAGGTCTCTGATATTTGATAGTGACACCTGAAAATGAAAAAAATATTTTCTATACTCTTGCCAAAGCAGTACAGTTTATGCGATAGCACTACTGATAAGTGAAAATGCCTATCAAAAAGTTGTCAAGATCAAACTTCCCTGTCCAGCTAAGCAAATCTTTTTTGAATTCAAAATATGAATAGGTAATAGAATTTTTACAAGAGTCAAAGAAATAGCACTTATGGTACACATTTAAGAATCAAGGATTTATGATAATACCTGAAGTGAGAATTACTTTTTTAAAGAAAGATTCAACAGAAGACCTAGAGAAAAAGAAAAACTCAGATTGTTACCCTTTCCCAGCAGGAAATTTTAAATTACAGAATTTTCTTAAGAACTGATAAGATAATATTTACATATTACTGCCTGGTGGTTTCAAAATAAATAAAAACAATTTATTTTATCTAAAATAAAATCAGTTACAGCAATCCTGACATCAGATAAACACAAGTAGTTCTGTTTGCTATTCTTCATCAGGTGGCCAAGACCATCTCCCACCCCACCCTAACCCACCCCACCCCCGGCGGCAGGGGTGGGTGGGTGGGGAATCAGTTGAGGACTAAATTATTAAAACACAGCCAATTTTTAAGGATTCTATTGTCAAATAATAGATAAATTCAAGAGTTGAAATAGGTAGTAATGTTTATAATCTGGTCAAATACATATACATCAATTACCACCTTGAGGTTTTGATATTGAACAGAAACTTTCAGATGTTCCAATAATATAAAACATCTTCAGATGGTGAGTACAGGAATAAAGCCTGGATTTCTACCAAGAATATTTCCCCTGTAACACAATGGCAAAATCTTTGTGTATCACAACAGTAGACCTAACTTTCTTGCAATTTCATGTTCTTCCATCTTTTTGTAGCATATGAATGAAAGCAGCCTGTTCTTCCAAATTCTACTGATTCTTCCAACAAACTAAGGAAACGGGGTAGTGAAACTTAAGCAAAATTTCAGGGTTTTGTGTTTCTTTTAATGAGAAAATTAAATTATTAACTGATGACAGTGATAGCTCAAGAAAACAAAAATGACAAAATGTCAAGCAGTTAGAGTTGCATTTAATGAACTTGGGTCCTCTCTTCATACCTCTACCTCAAAACCCCGTCACCCTCCTCCACACCAACTATGTTACACACATGGCTCCTCTCCTGGAAATGAAGTGCTTTATACTGTGGAGGCCAACAAGTCCAAATGATATAACTTTATTTTGTTATAATTTTTATGATAATTTCAATCAAGTTCCAGATTTGGGTTCCATCTAAAGCTAGAAAAACTAAGAGATGATAGACCCTTTTAAAGTTCAGCAAATTGTAGGTTCACTAAACACTTTCTTTTTTAATGTTTACAACAAGTGATTTTGTAAATCTGTACTTAATTTGGAAGTCTTTTTCAGTTAATATAAATATATATGTATCACTAAAAATGATTAGTAAAAGGGACAAAACCCAGCACATACTTTTCTTTTCAAAGAAATCTCTTTTCACAAATCAATAATTTTAACATTGATTGCTAAAACTTTTTAAAGACAGATACTTCTTGAAAAGAACAACAAAACTAATCTTATTCCAAACTACGTAATTTGTAGAGAAAACAAAGTTCAAATATTAACTTGGAATTTATAATATACTAACATGACTCAGACATAAATAGATCACTAAGTGAATTAAAAAGGAACCATCTAGACAACTGTGTGAATCTGAATAAGTAAAAGAAAAATTGGTTATTAGAATCACATGGACTGTTCATAAAATGGGCAATATGCTCTCTAATCTCCTCTGTTTTAATTTAAAAGTCAATTAGCTAAATCAACTACATAAACTCCATAATTTCACAATATTTGAGAATATATAAAAATAGTTTCAAACTTTCCTATAATCTGTTGAATAAACCAATTCTTCCAGATACCATAAAAGCAAACTGTAGCCTATATGTTGGTCAATTTTTATAAATATTGAATTAGTGGGACTTAATAAGATTAGTAGTATAAACTAAAGCAGATATGGAATTATCACATTTGGAGGTCTAATTGAGTTTTAAAATGCTTTCTTAACCATCAGTAGAATGTTGTCTTCAAATTCCTTTATTCAGTTTTCTATAAGGACATTTAATAGAACACTACACTGAATTTGCTGTTGTATAACTTTTTTTTTTCATCTGAACAGCATGGAATTCGCCAATGGATCAAATAATGAACAGATTGTACAATTTGAGATAGCATCTTCAGAAATGCTATATAAAAAGATAGCTCACGACACCAATTCCTTAAACTACATAAATAATCTCAATAAGCTTAACTCTGACAATCATCAAATTCAGAGACAACAATTTCAATTAAAAATATGTAACATTATTTTAAATACATTCTCCTTAACAGCTTTGAATTTAAAATCCCCTCCCCCCACACCCTAAATATAGTTAATGCTTCTGTCTAAGCCCCATTCCCTTCACAGTATTCTCACTTCTATTACATTTTTTTCCCCCATGAAAATGAGCACATTGCATTTTGGTTTCTTTTCTTCCTACTCATTGTTCAGATAAGCATTTTAATAATCTTTTAAGCAATGCTGTTCAAAGAAAACAGGACATATGAAACTAAAGAAAATTCCCCTAAGTTCAATGTTTTTCAAAGTGAGATCATTTTCCTAAACCTATTATTAAAAATCCATGTGAAACAGATATCATAACTGGTAAACAGCTACAGAAAATTGGAAGCTTAAACATAAAGCCGTTAAAATACTTCATTACACACCTTCTCTGTGAAGCCCTTTGTTTCCACTGAAAACCATACTGGAATCCTTGTATAAAAGAAGTTGCCTTCTGGCTGTCAATAGCTATACTATCAGTAACTGAGGGATCCAGATGTCTGCAGTGGTTAAAACAAATGTTCAGCGTTGGATGCTTATTCCGCTTCCCTCTGTGTAAGGTTTTTCACAAAGGCAGCAGAGAAAGAGCGCACATAGCAACAGCACTCACAGCTGATTGGATAGAGGGTGTGTTCAATCTCCCCTGCTCGCTAGGTCCACTACAGCTTCCTGTCTTCTTGGCAGTACTATCATGTTTTCTTTGCTCCTCTTACGAACTCAACCGTGTTTAGGCAACTTGAAAGGAAAGAACAGTAGAACGGAAAATGACAAAGTATTCAAGTCTGAGCCACTAAATGCTTCTCTAGTTGCTTTTAAAAAGGGAGAATTTCATTAGCTAAAAATTTATTTCAATCAGTGTTTCACTTAAAACTCAGGACAAAGGAGAGCAGTAAAGGAATCAATTTATTCCTTCACATTTCAAGTAAATCAGGTCCTACAAGTTAAACTCTCTGAAACATGAAAACACAATCAGAAACCATCAACCTTCATGTACTTAAAACTACCACTTGTTTACAACAAACTTTACAAATTCCTAGAAAAGTACAACCAGTTAGATATTTAAAATGTGATTGAGTCAGATATATAGTTCACCTCAAATTTATGCAGTGTTTTTTAAGAGGGCAAAAAAAGTGAGGTTAACTGATTGATTGTAAAAATATTTTAAAAAGAAACATAATAGGTTACTTAGTAAAATCTGGCAAAAAAAAAAGATTTAACTAGGAGTTTACATTAAAACATCTCTTCTTACATAAGAAAGATGAGAATTACCCTAAATTCATACAGCTTTCTTTACCATAAAATTACCTAGGAATATGCGGGTATGGGAGACTTTTTCAAGTTTCAAGTACTGGGATTCAAAGTACCAGTTCACACTATCTTCCTGAGCTTTAACAACAACAAAAATCGCTCCCCGATTTAGGAAGTTTTTTGGGGACTAGCGAAAATAGTAGGAGATGAACAGATATGAAGGATCACATATGACCATGAAATTAGGATTTCTAATTTCAGAAATATTTTCCCTGAACATCACATTAACCAGGACAGTCGTTTTGGACCTTTTAAAAATGGGGCCCTTTTTATATTTCCACTTTCAATCAAATGTATTATCAGTGGTGGCTTTAGCTTTCTGTAGAGGTTTGTAGGAAGATGCTGGGGAGTATGCTGTTTATTACTCAGATCTTTGTTTATCTGGCATGTCTTAGGGTAGGAAGTAGAGGCTGATGGAAATGTTGGCATTACTAACGCACCCCATCTCCAGCCACCTCATGATGCTTGACTTATTAGAATGAGTTAAAGAGCATCCTGAGGTACTATTTCTAAATGAGGAGCCATTAACAGCACTGTAGTTTCATACCTCCTCAGAATCCACAAGATTCCTACCCTTGAAGAAGCTTCCAGAATCCCTGGGATTCTGCAGTATGCAAATAAATGCAACCTGTAAGAGTGAAACTTATTATTACTTTTAGTATAAATATTAAAGAATCTGATCCTTGGCCCCACAACTGACCAGAGGAAGAGTTGTTAAAGGAGATCTGTTTTGGAATACAATAAGCCCTGAGGTAGATGACTCTGAGAAAGAACGGCATAGTAGGTAGAGCAAAAGAGCTTGAGGCAAAAACCTGAGTTCAAAATATGAATCTGCCAATTACTAACAGTGAGATCTTATACAAATAACCATTTTGAGCTTCAGTTTCCTTATCTGTAAAATGAAGTTAACTCACCAGCATAAAGGTATAATCAGAGGCTTATAATGCAGAATATAGACTTGTAATGTAAAAAAAAAAAAAGTTAACTCACATGTCTATAGTGAAAGGTAAAGGATGCTCTCTGCAAAACAGGCTGGTCTTTTTTTGGTTACTGAGATCTTCAAGCTTCTTCAAAACTCAAGGGTTTTTGCAAATGCTGCTCTTCCTCTATTTGGACTGTCCTCCCACATCCTCTTCAATTAATATGTCTCAGCCTAAATTTTTCTTCCTAGGGCATCTTTCCCTGATCCAAGAAGACTAGTCTCAGGTCTCCTGTACTTTATTCTTGGTACTTAATCCATAGAACATTAAATAAAATAAAGATTTGCAAAATGAATGGTTTAGTGTCAATCTCCTCTACCAAACTGTAAATACTTTAAAGGAAGGTAACCATGTTTATCTAGTTCATTTCTTTAACCCTAGCACCCAGGAGTGTGCCTGGAACATTTCAGGCCCTCAAAAAATATGTTGAATAACTTATCAATAGATGTAAAGTACCTAATATTGTGCCTGATAAATGCTACAAAATATTTGATTATGCAACAACTGCGAGACCAAGAATCATTATCTTTGTTGTTCAAACAAGGAAATTAGTTCTAAAAGTTTATTCACCCAAGTCACACAATTAGAAGTCAAAAGAAATCAAATTCTTAAAAATTCAGATTAATTAATTTATAGTACAAAATTAAGCTTTTCATATACCCTTAAAAAATAACATATAATCCCTACATTGTATTTGGAATATTTCCTTTCAGTTATAATCCTTAAACTTTTAAGTTAAAGGCTAATTATATCCTAGATCCATAACTAAAACTACTGGTTAACTTCATGTTTAAAGAGAACTTATAGAAAAAATATTAAATTTATTTAGTCTGAAGCATGTAACCACAAATGAATAAAATGCATTGCAAAAGACATGCCGCCTTAAAAAATAAAAATCAATTGAGAAATAGTTTTATTTAGTGAAGTGTTCACTTTGCACCGAAAATTTTCTAATAACTTTCAGAATGGCACTTTACATATTTCTGAAGAAGGCTTGCATGTCCCTGCTTTGCTCATCTTGGCACACAAAGCTGTAAAATAACAGTATATTATCTACTTCATAAATCTCAAAGGTCTACACATTAAGAATCTGAATAATACGAAATTCCCCAATAAGTGCTAGTCCCAGGTTATCAACTCTCAACCCTCAATTCATGACAAACCCTTTTCCCCCTGTACCTCACCTAGCACAGCATGGTCATAAGTATGCTTTCTGAATGGACCAGACAAAAAATATATTACTTTTGTTATTCCAAAGTAAAGAGGTAAGTAGAACAAAGATCTTCTACAAGAATTTTTGAAACTATGTTCCAATATAAAATGGGAAAGTTTAAAATATCAACTATTTTAGATTATTTATGCCCTCTGTGCCAGTTTGAATCTATTATGTACTCCAGAAAAGCCATGTTTTTTTTTATTAATTAAAAAAAGAATTAACAAAACAATTAGAAATCATTCCAATCTACATGTACAATCAGTAATTCTTAATAGCATCACATAGTTGCATATTCATCATTTCTTAGTACATTTGCATCGATTTAGAAAAAGAAATAAAAAGACAACAGAATAAGAATTAAAACAATAATAGAAAGAAAAAAAAACAAAAAAAACAAAAACAAAAAACCTATACCTCACATGCAGCTTCATTCAGTGTTTTAACATAATTGCATTACAATTGGGTAGTATTGTGCTGTCCATTTCTGAGTTTTTATATCCAGTCCCGTTGTACAGTCTGTATCCCTTCATCTCCAATTATCCCTTCTCTTTTTTTTTTTTTTTTAATTAACGGAAAAAAAGAAATTAACCCAACATTTAGAGATCATACCATTCTACACATGCAATCATTAATTCTTAACATCATCACATAGATGCATGATCATCATTTCTTAGTACATTTGCATTGGTTTAGAAGAACTAGCAACATAACCGAAAAAGATATAGAATGTTAATATAGAGAAAAAAATAAAAGTAATAATAGTAAAATCAAAACAAAACAAAACAAAACAAAACAATAACCTATAGCTCAGATGGAGCTTCATTCAGTGTTTTAACATGATTACTTTACAATTAGGTATTATTGTGCTGTCAATTTTTGAGTTTTTGTATCTAGTCCTGTTGCACAGTCTGTATCCCTTCAGCTTCAATTACCCATTGTCTTACCCTGTTTCTAACTCCTGCTGAACTCTGTTACCAATGACATATTTCAAGTTTATTCTCGAATGTCCGTTCACATCAGTGGGACCATACAGTATTTGTCCTTTAGTTTTTGGCTGGATTCACTCAGCATAATATTCTCTAGGTCCATCCATGTTATTACATGGTTCCTAAGTTTATCTTGTCTTAAAGCTGCATAATATTCCATCGTATGTATATACCACAGTTTGTTTAGCCACTCTTCTGTTGATGGAGATTTTGGCTGTTTCCATCTCTTTGCAATTGTAAATAATGCTGCTATAAACATTGGTGTGCAAATGTCCGTTTGTGTCTTTGCCCTTAAGTCCTTTGAGTAGATACCTAGCAATGGTATTGCTGGGTCGTATGGCAATTCTATATTCAGCTTTTTGAGGAACCGCCAAACTGCCTTCCACAGTGGTTGCACCCTTTGACATTCCCACCAACAGTGGATAAGTGTGCCTCTTTCTCCGCATCCTCTCCAGCACTTGTCATTTTCTGTTTTGTTGATAATGGCCATTCTGGTGGGTGTGAGATGATATCTCATTGTGGTTTTGATTTGCATTTCTCTAATGGCCAGGGACATTGAGCATCTCTTCATGTGCCTCTTGGCCATCCGTATTTCCTCTTCTGAGAGGTGTCTGTTCAAGTCTTTTTCCCATTTTGTAATTGGGTTGGCTGTCTTTTTGTTGTTGAGATGAACAATCTCTTTATAAATTCTGGATACTAGACCTTTATCTGATATATCATTTCCAAATATTGTCTCCCATTGTGAAGGCTGTCTTTCTACTTTCTTGATGAAGTTCTTTGATGCACAAAAGTGTTTAATTTTGAGGAGTTCCCATTTATTTATTTCCTTCTTCAGTGCTCTTGCTTTAGGTTTAAGGTCCATAAAACCGCCTCCAGTTGTAAGATCCATAAGATATCTCCCAACATTTTCCTCTAACTGTTTTATGGTCTTAGACCTAATGTTTAGATCTTTGATCCATTTTGAGTTAACTTTTGTATAGGGTGTGAGAGATGGGTCTTCTTTCATTCTTTTGCATATGGATATCCAGTTCTCTAGGCACCATTTATTGAAGAGACTGTTCTGTCCCAGGTGAGTTGGCTTGACTGCCTTATCAAAGATCAAATGTCCATAGATGAGAGGGTCTATATCTGAGCACTCTATTCGATTCCATTGGTCGATATATCTATCTTTATGCCAATACCATGCTGTTTTGACCACTGTGGCTTCATAATATGCCTTAAAGTCAGGCAGTGCGAGACCTCCAGCTTCGTTTTTTTTCCTCAAGATGTTTTTAGCAATTCGGGGCACCCTGCCCTTCCAGATAAATTTGCTTATTGGTTTTTCTAATTCTGAAAAATAAGTTGTTGGGATTTTGATTGGTATTGCATTGAATCTGTAAATCAATTTAGGTAGGATTGACATCTTAACTATATTTAGTCTTCCAATCCATGAACACGGTATGCCCTTCCATCTATTTAGGTCTTCTGTGATTTCTTTTAGCAGTTTTTTGTAGTTTTCTTTATATAGGTTTTTTGTCTCTTTAGTTAAATTTATTCCTAGGTATTTTATTCTTTTAGTTGCAATTGTAAATGGGATTCGTTTCTTGATTTCCCCCTCAGCTTGTTCATTACTAGTGTATAGAAATGCTACAGATTTTTGAATGTTGATCTTGTAACCTGCTACTTTGCTGTACTCATTTATTAGCTCTAGTAGTTTTGTTGTGGATTTTTCCGGGTTTTCGACGTATAGTATCATATCGTCTGCAAACAGTGATAGTTTTACTTCTTCCTTTCCAATTTTGATGCCTTGTATTTCTTTTTCTTGTCTAATTGCTCTGGCTAGAACCTCCAACACAATGTTGAATAATAGTGGTGATAGTGGACATCCTTGTCTTGTTCCTGATCTTAGGGGGAAAGTTTTCAATTTTTCCCCATTGAGGATGATATTAGCTGTGGGTTTTTCATATATTCCCTCTATCATTTTAAGGAAGTTCCCTTGTATTCCTATCTTTTGAAGTGTTTTCAACAGGAAAGGATGTTGAATCTTGTCGAATGCCTTCTCTACATCAATTGAGATGATCATGTGATTTTTCTGCTTTGATTTGTTGATATGGTGTATTACATTAATTGATTTTCTTATGTTGAACCATCCTTGCATACCTGGGATGAATCCTACTTGGTCATGATGTATAATTCTTTTAATGTGTTGTTGGATACGATTTGCTAGAATTTTATTGAGGATTTTTGCATCTGTATTCATTAGAGAGATTGGTCTGTAGTTTTCTTTTTTTGTAATATCTTTGCCTGGTTTTGGTATGAGGGTGATGTTGGCTTCATAGAATGAATTAGGTAGTTTTCCCTCCACTTCGATTTTTTTGAAGAGTTTGAGGAGAATTCGTACTAATTCTTTCTGGAACGTTTGGTAGAATTCACATGTGAAGCCATCTGGTCCTGGACTTTTCTTTTTAGGAAGCTTTTGAATGACTAATTCAATTTCTTTACTTGTGATTGGTTTGTTGAGGTCATCTATGTCTTCTTGAGTCAAAGTTGGTTGTTCATGTCTTTCCAGGAACCCGTCCATTTCCTCTAAATTGTTGTATTTATTAGCGTAAAGTTGTTCATAGTATCCTGTTATTACCTCCTTTATTTCTGTGAGGTCAGTAGAAAAGCCATGTTTTAATCTTGACCCAATCATGTGGGAACAGCCCTTTCTTTTAATTATGATTCTATACTGTAGGCTGGAAACTTTTGATTAGATTACCTCCCCCAATTGTGGGTGTGGCTGTTTGATTAGATAGAGATATGACTCCACCCTTCCAGGAGGGTCTTGATTAGTTTACCGGAATTTTTTAAAAGAGAGAACATTTTGAAGAGAGAAAGGACAGAGCTGACAGAGGAAAACAACAGAAACTTCAGAGCCCAGAGATACTGACACTTGGAGAACAGAGACACAGATGTTTGGAGCCCATCAGACATCACATGAGGTGTTAAGCAAGCCACAATCTGGAGAGAGTCAAGGGAAGCCAAGAGATGAAAGCAGCCCTGGAAAAGCAAAGTAAAGAACCCCTACAGGAAGCTGGAAGCAACAGAGCCCAGAAGCAAGGGACCAGCAGATACCATCTGTATACTTTTCTAGCTGACAAAGGTGTCCCTGACACATTGGCCTTTCTTGAATTAAGTATCTTTACCTGGATGCCTTAGTTTGGACATTTTCATAAGCTTAGAACTGTAAAATTGTAACTTATTAAATTCCCCTTTTTAAAAGCTGTTCCAGTTCTGGTCTATCACATTATGGCAACTTGCAAACTAACACACCCTCTATTAGCAGAAATAATTGAGACTTACTGATAGTAAATTACTTTAGAGATAATCATGCTATCTTTGACACTTCCTAAACATAAAGAATTATTATTAGTTGGAAAAAAAGTACACTTCAAAGATAATTATTAAATAGCTACTACATATGTATCCACATGGACAGGCATGATTCTAATATCTTTACATACTCAACTCCTATGTTATTCCCACAGATGCAAAAACTGGCTTGTTATGTACCCCAAACCCCACAAAACCAAGTAGGTTGGCCCAGGATTCAAATGTAGGTCTTCCTGAATCTAAAATGTGTATTCTTAATCATACTATCCCTCCCTTAACAATTCCTGTCTCATATACATTTCCATAAGGCAAATATGGTCACACAAGGATAAAGTTTAAAGGCAAAAAGCTCAAATTAACATTTTCCATTCATAACTCATTTTACCACCACACACCCATTACACTTCAAAAGTGACTGATGTTAATACACTACTTCCAACACAGGAAAACAAAACTTCACTGCTAAATAGGCAATCAGACTAGAGCATGACCATGAAAACAACGATAAAAGGTTGAATCTGTAAAACTTCACACACTTCATGATCACAGAGCATATACCTAATCTAAAGAAAGTAAAAGGAAGTAGAAAAGGACACAAAACCAGGAACCACAAATCTGGGTTCTGGTCCAAACTCTACCTCTGCTGCTAGTAGCTTTGTGACCTTGCGCATGAAATGAAATCCCTCATCTCTAAGTTAGGAATCATTCTTTTTTTCTTTTTCTGACACTGTTGGTCCGTTGTAAAAATCAAATAGGATAGGATAAAATGGTTTTGAAAACAGTAACTGCTAGGCACAAATAGGATTATCATTATCTCTGGTAGTCTTCTGGGGAATAGGGGAAAAGTCCAGCTGTGACAGTGTAAACATGTTTGCACAAAATTCAACCTCACCACTGGAAAGGTCCCTTAAAGCAGCAGCAAGACATAGTGGAGAAGAATCAGGTAGTGCAGGGGTTCAAATTCTTACCACTTATAAGCTATGATAACACAATATCTAATCTATCTGTAAAATGGAAATAATTTCGGGCTATGAACCATCTAGTTTTTAGTACTTGGCTTTCAAACAATTTATGTTTCCCATTTTCCTTTGCAAACATTAGCTCTATAGGATGTCAATAAAAGGCAAATATGCCAATACACACACACACACACACACACACACACACACCAACAAAGAGAGGGCAATACATTAGTAGCAACTTATGTTAAGAATAATGGGGATAATTCAAATCTTGAATAGTAAAGGAAGCTACTATAGCACTCATATTTTGAAAATTTTTAAAAATAATGTCAATTAAGACATTTAATAGTTCAATAGCTAAAATTTAACATCAGCTAAAATTTAACACTGTTAACAGTTACGGAAAACAGGGAAATTTATGCTTTTTCTTTATTTTTAAATAAGAACTTTTATGAAAAAACAAATATGTTGTTAAGTTGGTACTGGGATAAATTAAAGTGTAACACATTATATTAATTTCTACTGGGAGATTCTTAGCAATCACTATTGCTGAAACCTTTCCCCACTGATTTAGATTCATTATGACATGGTACAAAATAAGCCAAGGGCCAAACTGCAATTCAAAAATATTGTACTTTTAAGAACTAAAGCAGATTCTTAAAATTAAAATATTAAAAAGTATCTAAGAGACTTAATTGGGGTTATTCCATCTTTCAAAAGAGTTTGGGTTATAATGACCTAGATTAGTTCTAGAAGCTGAGTTTTGTTTATGAAATCTACAATCTTGGAGAAAAGAAAATGTTCTAGTCTGTCTCCTGGCATCATTCATACTACACTGTTTAAAATGAGCTAGAACAAGAGTTATTCATAATCTAAGCTACTAGACAAACACTTTGCCTAATAATATCTTGTACACATACTGCTCAGATTTGATAAGTAAAAAGATCAAATATATGAACTCATTTATTATATCATTTACACTTTAATACAAAGTCTTTATAAATTAATATCACCATAATGAAATAAAATGTGTGCCAAGACGCACATGGATTCTCCTTTGCCCACACCCTTATTTCTTTAAAGACATGTTCTCAGATGTTGTCAATCTCCCTGCAATTTAAAGAATGCTATGCCCTACAACTCAACAATGAAAAAACATAAATCCCATTAAAAAATGGGCAAGACTAAGATAGATACTTTTTATAAAGAGTAAATACAAATGGCTAAAAAGCACATGAAAAGATGCTTAACTTCATTAGCTCTTAGGGAAATGCAAATCAAAACCACAATGAGGTATCATTTCACATCTACTAGAAAGGCCACTATGAAAAAAAAAACAGAAAACTGCAAGTGTTGGAGAGGATGCAAAGAAATAGGAATACATACACTGCTGGTGGGAATGTAAAATAATGGAGCTACTATGAAGACAGTTTGGCGATTCCTCAGGAAGCTAAGTATAGAACTGCCATACGATGCAATATTCCCAATACTAGGTATATACTGAGAACTGAAAGCAGGGACATGAACAAACATTTGTCACTTAATGCTCATAGCAGCATTATTCACAATTGACAAAAGATGGAAACAATCTTAGGATCCATCAACCAATGAATAAACAAAATGTAGTAGATATATACAATGAAATATTACTCAGCTGTAAGAAGGAATGAAGTCCTGATACATGCTACAAACTCAGATGAACACTTAGGACATTATGTTGAGTGAATAAGTCAGACACAAAAAGACAAATATTGTATGGTCTCACTAATATGAACTAATTCTAATAAGCAAACTCTTAGAGTATACGTTACGAGGAGACAGAATGAGGGTAAGAGGGTAGAGAATGGGGAGCTGATGCTTAATTAGTACAGAATTTTTAATAAGGGTGATTGTAAATATGTGGAAATGAATAGAGGTGATGCTAGGACATTACTGTGAGTGTAATTAACAGCATTAAATTATGGGTGTTATGATTTAAAAGGGGAAATCTAGGATCATGTGTGTCACTAGAAGGAAAGCTACAGGATAAAATATGGGACTGTATAACAGAGTGAACCCTGTTGTGGATGACGACTGTGGTTAATTATACAAATATAAGAATGTTATACAAATACAAGAATGTCCTCACATGAACTAGAGCAAATGGCACTATTATAAGGTGTTAATAAAGGGTGGCATATGGGAAAATATAACTAATGCAAACAATGGACTATAGTTAACAGTAAAATTGTAATATTTCACAAACTGTAACAAAGGTAATATACCAATGCTAAGTGTCAATAATTATGGGGTACAAGGGTATGGGATTTTTTTTTCTGGGGCAATAAGAATATTTTCAACTTGATTGTAGTGATGAATGCACAACTCTGTGATTCTTTCAAGAGCAACTGATTGTACACTTTGGATGGACTGTACGTGTAGGAATAAAACTGCTTAAAAAAATGCTATGTTCATTTTAGTCTTAATCTAGATTAAGAATTTAGTCAATCAAAATCATGAATTTTTTCTTCTGATACAAACTGGTGTTTTACTGAAAGTATTTTCAAGGAGATGATGTATCCTACATTTAATGTCTCCTTTGACAATAACAATTTCACTAAATAAGAGTATTTTACAGATGAAGAAACTAAAGGATGGAGATCAGGGAGCTGGTGGGTGACCTAATTAGAAAGAACCTAACCTAGGTTTAACTCCAAGACTTATGTTTTTTTGACACAACTACCGTATCACTAGCAGATGTTATTATCTCTACTAATTATGGCAATAGCTGTACAAATGACAGATTCCTCATTTAAAATTTGAGAATGTTAGCTTAATTCTGATAGTTATGAAGAACTGAGTAAATTTCATGTAGCTTTATGAAAAGCTCAGTGATTAAGTTCTTAAACCTTTAATACTATTTGTTTGCATTAAAAAAATTTGGCTGAATTCAGACTATTTCATATAGACTTGTTTCAAATGATATGAGTAAACTCTTCTGGTTACCCATTACACCTCAAACTCTAACATATCTAAAATGGAATTAAAATTTCCCTGAATAAGATTCCCCATTATTATCAACGGCACCCTCTTGATTCCCTAAACTACAAACTTCGGAAATAATCAAAATAGCCCATTTATTATGTGCTTATTAAGTGCCTGGCATGACCACTTTATTCATTATATCATTTAATATTCATAATAAATCTATGAAATGGATACCGTTATTACCCCCGTTTTAACCTATGACAAAACTGAAGTTCAGAATTTTAGTAACTTGATCAAGCTTACACAGAACAGGTGACAGAACCCAATCTTTCCAGTGCTAATTCTAGTGCTAAAATCAATTATCTTAACATCTATGACAGTGTTTTTCAATCTACAGGATTAATGAGCTGTGAAATTAATCTAGGAGGCTAAAACTCCCTCTTTTCTTTTTAACAGAATAGGCAAAAGAAAGTATCAGCCACCATGGTATGTACTAAGGTTTAGTAATGACTGTTGTTGTTGTGGGGATCAGGGAAGGAGTCTTGCTACATATCAATTGTATCTCTAATTGCGTACTGCAGTCCCAAAACTTTAAAGCTACTGCACCATGTAATGCTTTCTCTCCATTATCACCATCCTCAGCTTTGCTTCTATCAACATCCACATTCAAGCAACATGGATCCTGGAGCACATTTAAAGATTGAGATGAGGTTTTATTTAACTAAGAGTTTGAGAAAGAGTCATTGCTAGAGATTTTCAGCCAAAATTTACATACCTCACAGGCCGCCCCAGATTTTCCTTTATTAGGTGACACTGTTCTGTTAGAGACACAGATGTTAACAGATCCTTAAGGATGCAGAAATGTACAAATTCTGTACCGACGAATGACCTTTTTTGTGTAAAGAGACAGGAATCTCTCACTCACGCAAATGCTACAATCAACTTTTCTATTAAAGCTCCCCATTTTCAATGTAATTTAAGTTTATACAATTATTTCACCCAGAAAGCCAGCGGAAAATACTTATTTGAATACTTCAATCATTTCTAACCACTTACAACCAGGAAGGTTTTAGCTGCATAGCCTAAAGGGGAAATCATAAACTGAGTACCTCAATTGTAGTCTATACTTACTGAAACTAAATTTATTTTCTTCATTCTTTTTTTAAATTAATTTTATTTTTTTTATTTTCTTCATTCTTAAAATCAAAACAAAACAGAACAACATCTTACGCACACACACACACACACACAAACACAATCCCATAGTCAAACCAAAAAATGTGGGGCCACCACAAATGGAAAGAGGTAGTAGAGTTGTAGGGGTTCTGGAAGTCTGTGCATGCCATATGACACGCCCTTACTCTGGCCAGTCCCTGCTCTACCAAAAGAGCACAGGTAACCACCACTCCTGATCTGTCTGTTGCCTCAGGAAGAAAGTCAGAAAAAACTACATTCAATTACAAGATCCATGAAGGCAGATGCCATGTTAGTTCTTGCTTTTCTAGTACATAAGTACTGGGAACAGTGCAAATGCTAAATGAATATTTGTTTCAGAAATGAAAAGAGGGAAAGGGGTTCAAATTTCTAAAGCTTTACAATATCAAACTGTAAATTCTAAAAATGATAAATCATATTTAACCAATATAACTTATTATAGAAAGGCACTATTCATAAAAATTCATATCACTTTCTACAAAAAGAACATTTTATTAAAATAAGTGCATTTTGGAAAAAAAACAGTATAGAAATAAAATATTTCTGAAAAAGTACAAGTATTTTGTACTAAATCAAAGTAAGCGTGGCACATTGTCAATCCCTTAATTTACTAAACGCATCCATAGTTATAAAATATTAGATGCAGCATCCTACAGGACACAACATCCTACATTACACATCCTACACAGCAAACTGTCTATCTCAATGTACATTTAAAGTACAGAATGAAATATCAATTAATGGAAGACAAGATTTAAGTACACTAGCAGAACTTCAAATGGCTAATAATTAGGGTGACCATAAAATTCAATGTCCAAACAGTGATGTATTTAGAGTGAAGAGATGAGGCAATTGTGAAATAGGATAGGACACAGGGACAACAGGCATAAACCAGAACCTTCTTAGGTAGCATTTAACCCATCCCATCTCCCTCAAAAGTGTGAACTTAATGGCAGAGTAAAAGAGATATAAAATTGTTAACTCAAATACTTTAAATTTATGATATTTTAGAATGTATACACCTTTGAAATAGTTTAAAACTGTGTTTGTATCTCAATTATCTTTTAAAAAAAAAGTTGTATGTAACTTACTCCACATTTCAGCTTGCATTTCTGAAGGGAGGGAAAAGAAAAATTAAGTCCTTACCCAAGGCACTGGCAGGGGAATTAAGTAAGCAATGGACACTTAAATATTTTTTTCACCCCAAAACATGTAATGAATGCCAGTTCTGTGCCAGACACTTTGACAAGTGTAAGGAAAAGAAGTCAGATATAGTCCCTGCCCCTGAGGAACAAATATTCTGTTGAAGGAGACGGTTAAAAACAAGTACATGAAGGAAGCACAAATTGAGTTCTGGACTTCTTTCGGTTTCTAGAGCATGCCAGGTTTTTTCTAAATTAAGGACCTTTGCACATGATACACCCTGGCTGGAATGTTCTTCCCCTCACTCCTTACACAGGTGGCTCCTTCTCATCTTCGGCTTGCTTTCACAGAGAAGCCTTTCCTAACAATGCTAACCAAAGTGGGCATCTCCCACCCTCAGCATGCAGTCTGCCTCTTAATCATTTGTGCATGTCCTTCAGTGCACTTAGAACGTATAATTATCTTCTTTGTTGAAGAGATGTGAATATAGTAACAATAGCTAACATTTATTGAAAATATATCCAGAATCAAATACTATTCTAAGGCTAAGATTACTGTAGGAAGATAGTGGAGTAGGAAGTTATAGGACTGAGTCCTCCCTACAGAACAACTATTGAACAGGCAGGAACTGCCTGAAACAACTACGTTGAAATCCTAGAGGCCAGAAGAACACTGTAAAACATCCAGGAAGAGAGGGAGGAAGAGGCTGATAAATTATAGCAAAGAACAGTAAATTGTTCTCTCCACATGGCTACCGATGTCCATCCCCCGCTCTTACTGCAGGACATGGGGTCCAGCCCCTGGCTAGATTGCTGATGACAGAAAAGGACTTAAAAATCCCCTTCCCTCAAAAATGGACAGCACAATAATACCTAATTGTAAAGTAATCATGTTAAAACACTGAATGAAGCTGCATCTGAGCTATAGGGTTTTTTTTGTTTGTCTGTTTGTTTGTCTTTTTTTTTACTATTATTATTTTTATTTTTTTCTCTATATTAACATTCTATATCTTTTTCAACAACAACAACAACAACAACAACAACAACAAAATCCCCTTCCCCAAGACTAAGGATAGGGATGGCTGATCACTGATCATGGCTTCTGAATAGCGACTTCAGGTGCTAGGGGCCTGGTTGAGGATGGCCATTGTTTCAACCCTCCCTGGGCCTTAAAGGCAGCAGCAGCCTTGCTTCAGTCTGCCCCTGGCAAAGGCTGAGGGGGAAGAGACTTGAAGATGCTACCCTTCCTTAACCCTTCCTTAACTGCAGGGGGCCAGTTAATTGAAGGGCTGCATTTGCTGGGCAGGCCAAGAAAGCTCAGCTTCAGGGAATGGTAGAAGAAGCTCCTGGCACCCCTCCTGACTCACTTCGCGGGCCCCTAGCCCTATTTCAGATAGGAGAGAGTGATTTGCAAGAATCCTCTCTGTAGTAACCTTTCTCCCAGAATTTGTCCTCTAGGTAAAAGCTGCTGGAGACAAGGAAAGGAGTGTGAGAAACTTACAGACGTGGAAAATCTGGGATAAATGTTCGTGAGCTTCAAACACCCAGGAGAGAGTGGTCAGTCTCCTGGGAAACAGAAGGAATAACCAAACTCCTGTAAACAAGAGAACTCTAAAACAATTAAGAAGCAAAAGCCCAGGACAAGACAGGCTCAGAAAGACTCTGCATACTGTACTAGCCTTGGGCCGACCTTCCTGATAGGAATGCTAAAGCTTAAGAAAATCTCTGTCTTATCACCAGCTGTTTGCAAAATCAAGATACAGACAGCTCAGAGACTAAATATCAGAATTAAAATATTTTTAAAATGTTAAACTGTACAGTGTGCAATGAAAGAGTACAAAGAAACCGGAAACAATAGCCAACCCAAAGGAAGAGCACAGAAATACAGAGAACAACCATGAAGACCAGAATGTGGACATACTGAGCTAAGCCTTAAAAAAAATGCTCTAGGAGATGAAGAAAAATACAAACTAAAAGAAATCAGGAAAATAATGAATGAACAATATAAAAATTTTAGTAAAGAGATAGAAAATTTAAAAAGGAACCAAATAGTATACTGGAGATGAAGACTGAAATGAACTGAAATGAAAAATTCCCAAGAAGGTTTCAGGAGCAGATTGGAGTTGGCAGAGAAAACAATCAGTAGACTCGAGAACCAGCCAATTGAAATGAGTCAGGCTGAGGAACAGAAAGAAAAGGAATTATAAAAAGCAAAAATAGCCTCACACACCTCTGGTACACCACCAAGCATACCCATGTATGCATTATGGGAAGCACAGACAAGGAAGAAAGAAAGGGGTAGGAGGAATATTCAAACAAATTATGACAAATATTATTCTAAGCACCTTACATAGATTTCCTCATTTAATCACACAACAGCCTCTGTTACAGCTGACTACTTCCATACCAAGGTATCATAAAACAGTAGAAATGGTATTGGCAGTCTTGTGTGCCATGTTAATATTCACAGGAATATTCATAAATGGAAACACTAAACCCTCAAATATTATAAATAAAAAATGGTGGCAGAGTGAAATGGAAGGAGGAAAAAAAAATACTCAGCAGCAGAATCGGGCTTTAGGCAATTTTTTTTTTTTTTTTTATGGGCAGGCTCTGGCATGGTAGGCAAGAATTCTGCCTGCTGAGGCACCACTGCACCATCCTAGATAATTTTTATATTACCAGGTCATAATGCAATTCAAAAAACTATAAACTAATTTTAAGACAAATATTCAATAATATCTCTGTACTGTTTTATAATGAAACAGCAACAAAAAGAATCAAACTACCTAATTATTTTCTCAAAAAGTTCTCCTTAATCATACCAGAATGCTTTATAGTGTTCCAGTATCAAATGAAGGAAGCTCAAATTCCCTACTTTCACATTCAAAACCCGAAACTCCCCCTTTCCTAAACAACCTCTCCAATTTATATTAGTTTACTCATCATCATCTGTAGTCTATCTTCACCTCTTAACTTCCTATTGCCCATACTCAGAATGTCATCTCTTCTATTTACCTTCCATCCACCCCCTTACTTTCAATCTCTGTAATTTTCCATTTATCCAGATAATATCTGTCCTTTAAAGCTCAATACAGCTGCCATTTCTACCAAAAGAGTTTCTGTCCTGAAATTAATCAACCCAAATGAAAGTAAGCATTCTCTCTGAACTCTGATAGTAGACATTATTTTTACCACTCATTTAGTTATCCAATGTTTTGTGTATTTTGTTTGTGTAACCTACCTTCTTTCTTGGATTATAATTTCTGTAAAGCAGAGAATACAATATATACCTATATAATTTATACACTATATACATAAGTCCTAACAATAAGTATTACTGAATGAAAAGAAAAAAAATGTGACCCAGTGGTCATGCTCACAAAACCTCCCACAGTTTTGTAGGTACAAGACAAATTAAAAAGAGTTGTATATACCAATTGTTAATATGGCATATACCATATCATTTCAACTCTTTAACCATAATTTTTCTTAGTGAGAGATCAAAACATTTTTAGGATGTCTATTCATTGATAAAGTTGAAGTATATATATGTATTTAAGCAAAATTAATGTCACAAAAATCCAAATTCAGTTCTTAGCAAATCTACCCACACAAAGAAGGCATAAGATTCTCTTCATATCCTGAGGCATTTTAAACTGAGGTTGTTGAATCAACAAAGGAAGTCAATATCAGAGTTTAATTTCACAGAAAGACATTCTGCCCTATGCTCCTAATGTAGGAGAAACCCAGCACTGACTGAATCTTACAGCTGAAAACAACTGTTATGTTAGTAACTTCACTCATGAGGAAATTGGCACAAAAAACTTTAGAAATTATCCTCAATAGCCTGAATTGAATCCAGATGAAATATTACTGCTACTAAACTTGATTATAGTCACAGGATTTCATTCTGACTGAGTTCCAGAATCCTAGTTGGGAAAAAGTAGGTTTTAGAAGATACTGGCTCTGTACTCTGAACCTGGCAACTTGGGGTTTTCATAGAAAGCTGGTGCCCACCATGCCCAGACATTAAAGCAAGATACTTGTAGCAGGTCAGGGCCCAGGCCCCCTCCTAAGCAGCCCATAACAAACATGCTTTAATCAAGGGCAAATATCAAAAAGTATATAACCTCCCTGGAGGGGGAAGAATCTAACCATGGATGTAAAAATGGCATTGATTGTATCTTAGTCTTAAACATCAGGTTTAGTTCCCTTTAATGGGAAACCAAATGTCCTCAAAATATACGGAATGTCTTTGTTCTAAAATCACATATTACACCTGTACCTCTTTTCCTTGCAAAATGCTAAACCTCTGGACTGGCTGCCACGGGAGAACCTCTCTTGTTCGTAAGACCCAATAAATCTACATCTACTTCTGTGCCTGGTGTATTTTACAGTCTCACAGCAGTACATACCTGTGCTCTGCATGAACTCAGTCCAGGCCCAAACAGCTACTTGTGCTATTTCCTTCAACCCTCATAACAACCTTTGAGAAAAGAATTGTTACTCCCATTTTTAGAGATTTTAAGGAAGATAAGACAGAGAGGTTAAATATTTGCCAAAATTCACTTAACTAGTAAAAGATAGTATTGATATTTGAATCATGAGTTATCCAACTGTAAAGCTCGTGTTCTTTCCACTTCACTAGCTGCCACAAAATCCATTTCTGGAAGTCAACATAAGAATACCAGATAGATGGGGTCAACCAAATCAAAAGGCCAAGCCCTCCATCTTAGGGTTTGCCCCTATGAAACTAATCCCTGCAAAGGATAGGCTAAGCCTACTTAAAATTAGGCCTAACAGTCACCCCCAGAGAACCTCTTTTGTTGCTCAGATGTGGCCTTTCTTTCTCAGTTGGCACATCAAGTGAACTCACTGCCCTCCTCCCTGTACGTGGGACATGACTCCCATGGGTGTAAACCTCCCTGGCAACATGGGACAGAAATCTTAGGAGGAGCTGTGACTCAACATCAAGGGATTGAGAAAACCTTCTCAACTAAAAGGAGGAAAAGAGAAATGAGACAAAAAAAACTGTCAGTGGCCGAGAGATTTCAAACAGAGTTGAAAGATTATCCTGGAGGTTATTCTTATGCATTATATAGATAGCACCTTTTTAGTTTATGGTATATTAGAGTGGCTAGAGGTAAGTACCTGAAACTGTAGAGTTGTGTTCCAGTAGTCATGTTTCTTTAAGATGACTGTATAATGATACAGCTTTTGCAATGTGATTGTGAAAATCTTGTGTCTGGTGCTTCTTTTATCTACCTTATGGACAGATGAGTAAAACATACGGATTAAAAATAAATAAATAATAGGGGGAACAAATGTTAAAATAAATTTAGTAGATTGAAATGCTAGTGATCAATGAAAGGGAGGGGTAAGGGATATGGTATGCAGGAATTTTTTGTTTTCTTTTTCTTTCTTTTTCTGAATTGATGCAAATGTTCTAAGAATGATCATGATGATGAATATACAACTATATTATGAAAAAATGTATGTTCATATTGTATGTTGATTGGCTTTATTAAAAAAATTTTTAAAAACTTTAATTTTCATAAACTGATGGAGTGATTCCATTTGTAGAACTTTATTTGAAAAAATATTTATACCAAGTTTCAGGGATTGTTCATTACAGTGCTTGAATTACAGCATTACAGTGCTATAGGATTAATTATAGTGTTATTTATAATGGCCAAGAATTGTAAACAACTTAAGTATTCTTCAAAATGCAGAGTGGTAACTTTGTCAAGAAAGTAAAAAAGACAGCCTATGCAATGGGAGACAATATTTGGAAATGATATATCAGATAAGGGTCTAATATCCAGAATATATAAAAATATTGTTCAATTCAACAATAAAAAGTCAAACAACCCAACTACAAAATGGGCAAAAGACATGAACAGAAACTTCTCAGAAAATGAAATACAAATGGCCAAATGGCACATGAAAAGATGCTCAACTTCCCTAGCTACTAGTGAAATGCAAATCAAAACCACAATGAGATGTTATCTCACACTCACCAGAATGGCCATTATCAATAAGACAGTAAACGACAAGTGCTGGAGAGGATGTGGAGAAAGAGGCACACTTATCCACTGTTGGTGGGAATGTCAAATGGTACAACTGCTGTGGAAGGCAGTTTGGCAGTTGCTCAGGAAGCTAAGTATAGAATTGCCATATGATTTGGCAATACCATTGCTAGGTATCTATTCAGAGGACATGAGGGCAAGAACATAAACGGACGTTTGCACACCAATGTTTATAGCAGCATTATTTACAGTTGCCAAGATGGAAACTGCCCAAATGTCCATCAACAGACAAGGGGCTAAACAAGCTGTGGTATATACATATGATGGAATATTATGCAGCTGTAAGACAGAATAAAGTTGTGAAGCATGTAACGACGTGGATGGACCTTGAGGACATTATGCTGAGTGAGATTAGCCAGAAACAAAAGGACAAATACTGTATGGTGTCACTGATATGAACTGACATTAGTGAATAAACTTGGAGAATTTCACTGGTAACAGAGACCATCAGGAGATAGAAACAGGGTAAGATATTGGGTAATTAGAGCTGAAGGGATACAGATTGTGCAACAGGACTGGATGTAAAAACTCAGAAATGGACAGCACAATACTACCTAACTGGAATACAATTATGTTAAAACACTGAATGAAGCAGAATGTGAGAATGATAGAGGGAGGAGGGATGGAGGCACAAATGAAATCAGAAAGAAAGATAGACGATAAAGACTGAGATGGTATAATCTAGGAATGCCTAGAGTGTATAATGATAGTAACTAAATGTAAATTTAAAAAATGTTTTTGCATGAGGAAGAACAAAGAAATGTCAATATTGCAGGGTATTGAAATACATGGTCATTCACATTTTAAAACTTTAACTTATGTGTGAGACTAAAGCAAAATATGTTTATTTGGTACAAAATTTATATTTTGACTAGTGCATCTCTTAATATAACTTATCTGGACAGTTTAATTGAACACCATAGGTACATGGACCTTCAGTAGGACATGAGTTTTTGCAGGTTTGTTCAGAGTGATGCCCCAATAAATCCCAGAGAGATCTGAACAGTGAATAAAAAAGTACTTGCAAAGTCCCCTTGGGGGAATAGTGAAAAAGGTAAAATTCAACTTCCCCATTTGGAGAGGGCCTGATACTCTCACAAGCAGTGGGGACAACCAAAGCAATAGGCTGAGCCCTCAATCTTGGGGTTTGTTCATATGAAACTTATCCCTGCAAAGGATAGGCTATGCCTACTTAAGATTAGGCCTAAAAGTCACCCCCAGAGAACCTCTTTTATTGCTCAGATGTGGCCTGTCTCTCTCCACCAACACGACAAGCAAACTCATTGCACTCCCCCTCTCTGTGTGCGACATGACTCCCAGGGGTGTAAACCTTCCTGGCAACGTGGGACAGAAATCTGAGAATGAGCTGGGACTCAGCATTGAGAAAGCCTTCTTGACCAAAAGGGGGAAGAGAGAAATGAGACAAAATAAAGTGTCAGTGGCTGAGAGATTTCAAATAGAGTCAAGAGGTTATCCTGGAGGTTACTCTTATGTATTATATAGATATCCCCTTTTTAGTTTAAGGCATATTAGAGAGGCTAGAGGGAAGTGCCTGAAACTGTAGAGCTGTGTTCCAGTAGCCATGTTTCTTTAAGATGACTGTATAATGATACAGCTTTTACAAAGTGACTGTGTGATTGTGAAAACCTTGCTCTGATGCTCCTTTCATCTACAGTATGGACAGATAAGTAAAAAATAAGGATTAAAAATAAATAAATAATAGGGGGAACAAATGCTAAAATAAATTGGGTAGAGGGAAATACTAGTGGTCAATGAGAGGGAGGGGTAAGGAGTATGGTATGTATGAGTTTTTTCTTTCATTTTATTTCTTTTTCTGGAATGATGTAAATGTTCTGAAAAATGATCATGGTGATGAATATACAACTATGTGATGATATTGTGAGCCATTGATTACACATCAAGTATGGAATGTTCATACATTAAGAATGTATTTAATAAAAAAAATTTTTTTTAATTTTAAAAAAAGAACATGTTGCATGTTGACTGGTTTTTATTAATAAAAATAAAAACAGAAAAAATGCAGATTGGTTAAATGATATATGTGTGCAATAGGTAACTTTACATTAAAATACTGTTTGGAGGAATATTTAATAACATGAAAATATATTTATTAAGCAATAAATTAGTTTTCTAAATAGCATGTACCATTTGATTTACTTAAAAATATAATATATATGTGTGTAAACATATAAAGAAGGATATACCCAAAATATTAACTGTTATCACAGGATTATAGGATTGTTAGTGAGGGTCCCACCCTATCTTCTTTTGATTTATCTCAATTTTGTACTTGAGATAAATTACTGGTGTAATTTTTAAGAGGATATTTCCCTACTACTTCCTGGAAGTTTGAGAGATGTTGATGTCTTATTTGGGAGACCAAATATATCTGAGGCCATGCCTTTTCCAAACCACAAACACTAGACTGGCAAAAAAGAGATATCCAGAGTCAAGAATTTTTCTCATCATAAAAAACTGAATTTAGGCGAAATGGCAAAGTAGGAATCAGTGCCTCTACCAGAACAACTATTTAAACAGACACGAATTGTCTGAATCAAGTATTTCAAAACTCCAGAGTCCAGCAGAACATTGTACAAAATCCAGGGAAAAGACTGGCAAATTATAATAAATGCTAGTAAACTAATTTATCCGTGTAGTCGTTACTGGTGCCACAGTGGGGTCCAGCCCCAGGAATAGCTTGCTTGCCAAAAAGGGAAGTAAAACCCACTTCCCTGAGATCCACAGTAGGCACAGGCAGAACACTGATCTTGGCTTTTGATTAGCTACTTCAAATAGCTGGGGGTGGGGCTATGAGTATGGTCATTTCTGACCCATCCAGGCAAAGGCAGTAGAGGAAACTTAAAGAAGCTATGCTTCCTCAGAACTGTGGAGGGCAGTTAAAAGAATGCACTCAAAGGGCACGGTGAAAGCATACCTTCAGCAAGCCCTGGAAGAAGCACCTGGTATCATTCCTGTCCTTTGCCTCAATCCCTCTCCAGCACAGCTTGGAACAAGCTTGTGGACCCTTAATGGGTCGCTGGACTTGTTCCAACTGGGAAAGACTAACTTGGGAAACTCCTCTCTGCCATGCTCCTACCTGCAGAATTTGTCCTACAGGCAAAACTAGCTTGAGACAAGGAAAGCAATGTAAGAAAAAAACTGAAGTACATGGCCTGGGGGAAAGGCTTACCTACCTTTAAATCCTGCAGGAGAACACCCAACAGAGGGAGAGCAATCTCCTGAGAAGTAGAAGAGTACATTCAAACTCCTGTAAACGGGGGAACTCCTAAGCAACTAGGAAGCACAACCCAGGATAAGACAGGGAAGACCCTAAACTTTACATTCACCTTGGGTAGACTTTCCTGATAGGAGACAGACACTCAAGAAATATCTCTGTCAAACTCAAGAAACAGACATCTTAGGAAATACATCCCAAAGATAACACTTTAAAGTGTTAATGTCTACAGTGTGCAACAAAAGATTACAACACAAACAGCAAATGTTGGCCCATCCAAAGGAAGAAGATAAAAATCCAGAGAACATCAATGAAGACCACACTGTGGATGTACTGGAAAAAGATTCATTCAATACGTTCAAAGAAATGAAGGAAAATACAATGAAAGAACCAAAGGATATCAACAAAGCAATCAATGAATAATATGATAATCTCAATAAAGAGATAGAAATTTTAAAAAGAAAGCAGAACAGAACTACTGGAGATGAAGACCACAATAATACAAATGAAAAATTCCCAGGAAGGTTTCAACAGCAGATTGGAGCTAGTAGTGGAAATAATCAGTGAATTTGAAGATAAGATAACTGAAGTGAGTCACTCAGTCTGAATAGAAAGTAAAAAGAATAATAAAAAGTGAAAATAGCTCAGGAGACTCTGGGACACCGTCAAAATACACATGTGGGAGTCCCAGAAGGATAAAAAAGAAAGGGGCAGAAGGAATGGTCTAAGAAATAATGACAGAAAATTCCCTAAACTTAGCAAAAGACATGAATATCTACACCTAAGAAGCCCAGAGAACACCAAACAGGATAAATCTGAAGAAAAATATACCCCATCATACATGGACCAAACTGTCAAATGCAAAGGACAAGAACAGAGTTCTGGCAGCTGTAAAGGAAAGGAATTCATCAGCAGTCTACCTGCCTGACCTATAAGCAAGGCTAAAGGGAGTTCTTCCGACTGAAAGGAAAGGACATGTGCCAGTTTTCCACCTTAAATGGAGTTTACCACCCACTTTGGACTGCACTCCCAAGCAATCTGACTCTGGGAAGACCCAGGCCCAGTGCGCCAGGGTCTCTATTGGCCTCACATCAGCCACAGTACCTTGAACTTTCTCTTCAAAGTTCTATTCAACTTTCCCTTTACCTGTTGACTATCAAGTCTCAATTGTCAAAGCTGCCAGAATATAATATACCAGAAACAGAACAGCTTTTAAAAAGAGAAATTTAATAAGTTACAAGTATACAGCTCTAAGGAAGTGAAAGTGACCAAATTAAGGCACCAACAAGAGATTACCTTCATTCAAGAAAAACTCATAGATCAGCTGGGAAGTCATGTGCTAGCATCTACTGGTCCCTTGGTCCTGGGCTCTGTTGCTTTCAGCCTCTGCTTCTCTGGGGCTGGCTTTCATCTCTTGGCTTCCCTCAGCTATCTCCAGTTTCTGACTTGCTTAACATCTTATGGTGACTTCTTCTGGGCTCCAAGCATCTCCAAAGATCCATGTCTCTATTCTCCAAGTGTCAGCATCTGTGTTAGCTCTGCTCTGAAGTTTCTGTCAGCTCGGTCATTTCTGACTCTCTCCAAAATGGTTCCTCTTTTAAAGGATTCCAATAAATGAATCAAGACCCACCTGAAATGGGTAAAGTTACATCTCCAGCTAATCAAAAGGTCACACCTACAATTGGGCATGCCACATCTCTGTGGAGATAATCTAATCAAAAGTTTCCAAACTACAGTATTGAATCAGGATTAAAAGAAACAGTTGCCCTCACAAGATTGGGTCAGTATTAAAACATGGCTTTTCTGGGGTACATAATACTTTCAAACTGGCACAGGACACTTGACAGTGGTTCAAAGCAGCATAAAGAAATAAAGACCACTGGTAAAGGTAACCATTTATGCAGTTATAGTTGTCAATACCATTGCATTGTATTTTTTGGTATATAATTCCACTTCTTCCTACAGGGAATAAAATGCAAATACCTAAAAGTGATGGAAAATCTATGGCTTTAGATAAACAATGTACAAAAATATAAGTGGCAACAAACACACACAAAAAAGTGGGGGGACGGAAGGGCATAAGAAAATGTATATGTATGTTTTTGAAGTCAAATTGGTACCATATATGTTGTTACATATTTAGGATGTTATATTTTAACCCAATGATAATCACAACAAAAATATATTAAAAATGTATCCACATAGAAATAAAATAGGCAGTAACAGAAGAATTAAGGGAAAAAAAAGTTATAAAACTTACAAAGACTAAATAGCAATATAACAAAAGAAAGTCCCACATTATGAGCAGTGACTTTAAATGTAAATGACTTAAACACTTCAGTCAAAAGGCAGATATTGGCAGAATGGATAAAAAAGTATGACCCCACTATATTCTTTCTGCAAGAAACTCATCTTAAATTCAAAGATGGAGGAAGGTTAAAAGTGAAAGGATGGGAAAAAATATATATATATATCATGCAAGTATATCCAGATAGAAAAGGGAAGTCACACAATATGGTACAATAGAAAAAAATTAAATAAACATAAAAGTAAGCATTAAAGGAAGAACTGAAGACAAAAAAGTCTTGAGGTTTATAAGGCTAAATAGCAAAGTGGCAGAAGAAAGTCCTGCATTATCAGCAGTGACTTTAAATGTAAATGAATCAAACTCTCCATTCAAAAGGCAGAGACTGGCTGAATGAATTAAAAAGTATAACCCAACTATATGATGTCTACAGGAGACTCACCTTAAATTCCAAGGTACAAGTAGGTTGAAAGTGAAAGGAGGGAAAAAAATATACCATGCAAGAGGTAACCAAAAGAGAGCAGGGGTGCCTATGATACTATCACGTAAAACAGATTTAACTAAAAAACAGTTACAAGGGACAATGATAGTCATTATATACAGATAAAGGGGTCCATTCAATAAGACATGATTATAAATATATATGCACCTAACAGCAGAGCCCCAAAATATATGAAGCAAAAATGGACACATCTGAAGGTGGGAATTGACATTTTCTATATTAATTGTAGGAGACTTTAATATACCACTTTCAATAATGGATAGAACATCTAGTTAAAAGATCAATAAAGTACAAGATTTCAATGATATTCTAAAATAACTAGAGCTAGCACACATATATAGAACATGTAAGAATCAAATTTTAAGTTTAGCTTTCACGCAGGCAGGGAAAGGGGAGGGCCTCTGATGTACCAAATCCTTAATGACTAGGCACCAAATCCTTAATGACTAGGGTCATTAAAAATGTAAAACATAATCAAAGGGGAACCTTCAGCAGGAAGTTCAAATTAGTTAGATTTTCCAAATAGGCTGTAACCTCTGGAGTATTCAATCAGCAGAGAAACAGGGGAGGGACTGCAGGTCAGGCACAGGTATAACTGTCTTGGTGTTCTATTGTTTGGTGCACCAGCTACCATTTTGCAAGATTGTGAATACATTCTTTTCTCCTCCACAATCGGATGAGCGTTTGTTCTCTTTCAGGCAGGATGTTCTTTCTAATACATACTTGATCCAATAACAACAGAATACACATTTTTCTCAAGAGCACATGGCTCTTACTTCAGGATACACCATATCTTAGGTCACAAAACAAGTTCAATCAATTTAAAAATATTGAAATTATGCAATCCACCTTTCTGACCACAATGGAATGATGTTAGAGATCAATAATAGGGAGAAATGGAAAATTCACAAATGTGTGAAAATTAAAACTGTATTTTTAAATCACCAATGGATTTAATAAGAAATCACAAGGGAAATTGCAAAATATCTTAAGGTGAATGAAAATGAAAACACAACATACTAAAACTTATAGGATGCAGCAGAGGCAGTGCTGAGAGGGAGCTTACAGTAAAAAAGAGGAAAGATTTCAAATCAGACTTAACTTCAAAACTTGAAGAATTGGAAAAAGAAGAGAAAATAAAATAGAGATAAATGAAATAGAGACTAACAGTAAAGTCAATCGACAAAACCAAAAGTTGGTCTTTTGAAAGAGCTAAACCTTTAGCTAGATTAACAAAGAAAACAAGGTCACAACCTGGTATTTAGAAATAAGAACAAAGCCAATCAGGTTGGGATTAAGGTAATTCAGAACACAGGGGTAAGAAAGAAATTGTATTTGAGAACCTCATCTACTCTTTGAGATCAAAGGAAGAAAGGTTTATTTTATCCAGAATCTAAATGTTCTATAGCACATAATCTAACTCAATCTGGCTGGATAGCTCATTTAAAGAATCTAAACACAAGTAGCCCAGAATAAGAATGAGGGCCTTCCTTGTATAACTTTAATCTTGTATAGCTTTAATGTAATGCCTGGATACATCCTAGAGTGTATTAAGCAGATAATCAAAAAGTACTGGCAAAGTCCCTTGAGGGATAGGAGAAAAAAAATGGAAACATTAAACTTTATGACTGGGGAAACCGCTGATACTATGTTAAACATGAGGGACACCCAAATCAAAAGGCCAAAGCCTTGATCTTGAGGCTTGTTCTTGTGAAGCTTATGGATGTAGTGCAGAAGTTTAGCTTACCTATAGGCATGCCTAAGAGTTACTTCTGGAGGACCTCTTTTGTTGCTCAGATGTGGCCTCTTAACTCCAATTCTGAAAGTGAAATCTTTGCCCCCTTCCTACGTGGGACATGACATCCAGGGATGAAAGTCTCCCTGGCAGAAGATGAAAGTCTGGCCCTGGTACCATGGGATCAACAATGCCATCCTGACCAAAAGGGGGGAAAGAAGTATAACAAATAAGGTGTCAGGGGCTGAGAGAGTTCAAATAGAGTTGAGAGGCTACTCTGGAAGTCACTCTTAGGCAAACTTCAGTTAGATACTGCTATCTATCATAACTTGCCAAACCCCAACCAAAACAATTCTAGCCAATCATAAAGAATACCTAGAGCAATATATAAGATTCTACAAATGTTCCACGCATTACATTAACTTTCCAGAAACCTACAATCTCCAGATGGGTCCCTAAACCAGGTAAGTCCTGAAACCTAGAGGGCCCAGACTCTCCAGAACAACAGCTAGTTCCAGCCCCTTCCAACAAGAGAGAAAGATCAAAGATGATGGTGAAGTTAAACAAAGAAGGTAGGGTTTAACAAACAAGGATGATCACTGAATCATTACATTGATATTTCTTCTAATCCCCAGTATCTTAGAACAGCTAGAAATAAAAATCTAATATTGTGGAATTATAACCCATACCAAATTCTGAAATCTGTTCTACAACTAATTGTTGTGCTGTGCTCTGAAATTTATTGTTATATATATATGTTATTTTTCACAAAAAAGAAAAAAAAGTTGATTGTGATGGTAGAAAGAAATATTTATTTCTTCTAGCCTCCAATGTTCTAGAGCAGCTAGAAGGAAAACTCTGAGACAGTGGTATGGTAGCCCAAGACAAATTCTGGGATCTGTCCTATAACTACTTGTTGAAGAGAGCTTTGAAAACTATTGCTTTTTTTCTTTCTTTGCTTTGTATATATGTTATATTATACAATTTAAAAAGTTAAAAACAAAAAAAGAGGATGCAAATAATCAAAATCATAACGAAAAGGGAGACATTACTACCAACCCCACAGGACAAAAAAAAAGGAGTAAGAGAATACTATGAACAATTGCATGCTAACAAATCACATAAACAGGCAAATTCTTAGAAACACACAAAATACCTACACTGACTCAAAAAGAAATTTAAGATCCAATACTAGTAAAAAGATTGAATCAGTCACCAAAAACCTCCCAATGAAAAATCCAAGGACAAAATGGCTTCAAAGAGGAATTTTACCAAACATTCTAAGAATTACTACCAATCTTATGCATATTCTTTCACAAAATTGAAGAGGAGGAAACACTCTCTAATTCATTCTATAAGGACAACATTACCCTCATACCAAAGCCAGATAAGATAACACAAGAAAAGAAAGTTACAGAAAAATCTCTTATGAATATAGATGCAAATTCTTCAGTAAAATATCAGCAAACTGAATCCAACAGTACATTAAAAGAATTACACATCATGATCAAGAAGGATTTATCCTGAGAAAACCTTCTCGACCAAAAGGGGGAAGAGGGAAATGAGACAAAGTGTCAATGGCTGAGAGATTCCAAACAGAGTCAAGAGAGAGTATCCTGGAGGTTATTCTTATGCATCAAGTAGATACCATCTTGTTATTCAAGATGTAATGGAGAGGCTGGAGGGAACTGCCTGAAAATGTAGAGCTGTGTTCCAGTAGCCATGTTTCTTGAGGATGATTGAATAATGATATAGATTTCACAATGTGCCTGTGTGATTGTGAAAACCTTGTGTCTGATGCTCCTTTTATCTACCTTGTCAATAAACGAGTAGAACATATGGAATAAAAATAAATAATAGGGGGCGGGCCACGGTGGCTCAGCAGGTAAGAGTGCTTGTCTGCCATGCCCAAGGACCCGGGTTCGATTCCCGGTGCCTGCCCATGTAAATAAATAAAGAAAGAAAGAAAGAAATAATAGGGGGAACAAATGCTAAAATAAATTTAGTTTGAAATGCTAGTGATCCATGAAAGCGAGGGGTAAGGGGTATGGTAGGTATAATCTTTTTTTTTTTTTCTTTCCTGTGTTCGTTTCATTTCTTTTTCTATTGCCTTTTTTTCTTTTTCTGAATTAATGCAAATGTTCTAAGAAATTATGAATATGCAACTAAATGATGATATTGTGAATTATTGATTATGTATGTTAATGTTTTATTTTGTTTCTTAATTTTTTAATTAATAAATATTTAAAAAAAGAAAAAAGGATTTATCGCAGGTATTCAAGGATGATACAACATAAAAAAATCAATTATGCAATACACCATATTAACAAATGAAGAGAAAAAAACAAACCACATGATCACCTCAATGACGCAGAAAAGGCATTTGACAAAATAAGCACAAATTCTTGACAAAAATACTTAGAGCATTGGGAAGAAAAGGAGATTCCTCAACATGATACAATACACATATGAAGAAGCCACAGTTTAACATCCTACTTAATGGTAAAAGACTGAAAGGTTTCCCTCTAAGATCAGGAACAAGACAAGAATGATCACTGTCACCACTATTTCTCAACACTGTACAGACATTCTGACTACAGTAGTTAGGTAAGAAAAATAAATAAAAGAAATCCATAATGGAAAGGAAGAAATAAAATTTTTTCTATTTGCAGATGACATGATCCTATATGCAGAAAATTCTGAAAAAAAATCAACAAAGTTCCTAGAGCTAATAAATGAATTCAGAAAAGTGGTGGGATACAAGATCAACACCCAGAAATCAGTAGTGTTTCACGGACAACTACACTTCCTTATCTTAAAACTTATTACAAAACCATATTAAACAAAACAGCATGGTATTGGCACAAGGTCAGGCATACAGACCAATGGAATCAAATTAAGAGCTAAGAAATCAACAACCTTTTTTTTCTTTTTGCATGCTATATGACCGTGTCACATTTCATTATTTTTCCATATAAGTTTCCCATTATTGCAGCATCACTTGTTGAATTTTTGTTTGTTTGTTTTGCTTGTTTGTATTTTGGGAAGTGCCTGGACTGGGAATTGAACTTGGGTCTCCCACACGGCAGGTAAGAAATCTACCACTGAACTACCCTTGCAACCCCTCAACCAGCATTTTTTAATGTAATTCCATTGAGAAATATTCAAACACCATGTGACCCATCTGAAATATACAATCACTGCTCACAGTAACTGATTTTTGACAATACGGAAAATACCATTCAACTGGGAAAGTTGGATCTTCATTAGCAAAAGAATGAAGTTGGACCCCTACCTCACACCTTATGTAAACATCAACTTAGAATGGATCAAAGACCTAACTATAAGAGCCAGACCCATTAAAGTCCTAGGAGAAAACATAGGGAAACATCTTCAGGACCTTGTTTTAAGCAATGGTTTCTTAGATATTACACCCAAAGCGCATGTAACAAAAGAAAAACAGATAAATAGGACCTCATCAAAATTAAAAACTTTTGTGCCTCAAAGACTTTATCTTGAAAATAAACTGACAACCTAGACAATGGGATAAAACATTTGGAATCCACATTTCCAATAAGAGTTAAATATCCAGAACATATAAAGAAATCCTCCAATTTGACAAAAAGAAAACACCCCAATTAAAAAATGGGTAAAAGACTTGAATTCCCATTTCTCCAAAAAAGATATAAAAGTAGCCAAAAAGCATATCAAAAGACACTCAAAAATGATTAGCTGTTAGAGAAATGCAAACAAAAACCACAATGAAATACCATTTCATACCCACTAGAATGGCTACTATTCAAAAACAGAAAACAATATGTTGGAGATGATGTAGAGAAACTGCAACACTCATTCATTGTTGGTGGGAATGTAAAATGATGCATCCATTGTGGAAGATAGTTTGGCAGTTCCTCAGAAAGGTAAGTATAGAACTATCTTATCACCCATCAATCCCACTTCTAAGTATATACCCCAAAGAACTGAAAGTAGGGACTCAAACAAATCTTTGTACACCAATATTCATAGTGGCATTATTCACAACTAACAAGAGATCACTATAACCCAAGTGTCCATTAACTGATGAATGAATAAACAAACTGTGGCTTTACATACAATGGAATATTCCTCAACTGTAAAAATGAACTCCTAATACATCTGACAACATGGATAAACCCTGAAAACATGATGTTGCATGAAATAAGCCAGACACAAAAGGACAAATATCATAGGATCTCACTGATAGGAAATATCAGAATAAGAAAATTCATAGGGTCAGAATCTAGCATATAGGCTACCAGGGGATGTGGTGGTGATAGGGAATTGGGAGTTAAGGTTTAAATAGAGTTTCTATTTCAAATTATGGAAATGTTTTGATAATGACATTTCATATCATTACTATGCTACAGTAATGGTAGCACAACATTTTGAACATAATTAACAGCCCTGAAATACATATCTGAACATATTTAAAAGGAAAAATATTAGTTTGGATGTATGGATATATATATATAAAATTTGAAAAAATAATCCATGGAATTGCACAACAGTCAACCCTAAGTTAAACCATAAACTATAGTTAATAGCACAATTATAAAAATGTGTTCACATCAACTGTAACAAATGTACCACAGCAATATAAGTTATTACTAATAGGGTAGTAAATGGAATCCTATATTTTATGCATGATCTGTAAACAAAATTTTTTTTTATTTAATTTACTATTATGGCCTTATTAGAGTCTTCCCCAAGACGTACAAGCAGTTGGACACTCCCTGGCTTGTTCTCCCCCAACACTTTGGTCATAGTGCTACATCATAACATTTACTGCACTGCACTTACCTGTTTATTGTTCTACCGCCTCCACTATACTAATAGTTCTTTGACTTACTCATCTGTATATTTTCAAAGCCTTGCATAATGTTTAAAGAATGAAGAGCAACTTACATTTGTTTAGTATTCTACTATACAGGAAATTCATGTACCTCTTCTCATTTGATCGCCCAATAATCTTGTGAGGTGGGTATAAATATCTTCATTTAGAAACAAAATTTGTCACTGGAGAATTTACTCTTTGGGTTACAAAGCTAAAAAATTACAGAAAGGAATGTGTAAGTTTTCCCAATTTTAAAAAGCTCTGTGCTACACCACAAAGATGTATGCAAACATTCATTCAACAATAAATATTTACTGAGCAGCCACTAAATGCCAGGAATCAGTCCACACATAGGGAATCACAGCAGTGAATAAACACCACTAAGTTCCTGCCCTCATGAAGCTTAAATTCCTATTGAGAAAAAAAGAGAACAAAAAATATACATAGATTATCAGGTCAAGCAGTGAAAAGGACTATGAAAAAGAATAATGCATAGTAAAGAGAAACTAAAAGGGATATACTTTTTTTGATAGGACAACCAGGGAAGGCTTCTTTGAGGACATGACAACTGAGCAGAAAGCCAAATGAAGTGAAAGAACCATGAGATTTCTATTTCAAAAGGGGACAGCAAATGCAAAGGTCTAAGATGTCAAAGTGCTTGCTCTGAACGATAGAGCAAAACCAATATGGCTCGACTAAAGTGAACCTTAGGAAAGTATTGGGAGAATAAGAGAAAACATGGTCAAAGAGGTAGCCTATGGCTTTGGGATAAAAAATAGATATAATTCTTCCCAACATTCTTTTATCAATTCAAACAAACACATCAGCATCTCATCAATACTCATTTCTCTCCAAACCCATTTTGTCCAAGTAATGCTTTTTAAAAAGCTAAATAAGGTAAAATTTGCTAAAATCTTTAGTTAAAAATAACTGTCCTATTTATGTGCTCTATTTTTTTTTCAAAAGCCAGTAACTGGTTAAACTGTGTTCCAGTAGCCTTGATTCTTGAAGAAGACTGTATTACTATATAGCTTTTACAGTGTGACTGTGTGATTGCGAAAACCTTATGTCTGATGCTCCTTTTATCCAAGATATGGACAAATGAGTAAATAAATAAATAAGGATAAAAAATTTTAAATAATAGGGGGAGATAAAGGGTAAAAATCGGGTACATTGAACTATTGTGGATCAAAGGGAGGGAGAGGTATGGGGTATGAGATGTATGAGTTCTTTTTTTCTTTAAAAAAAAAAAAAAAGCCAGTAACTGAGCTTACTTCTACCTTTATCACATTCGTACAGTACACTATAAAAACTTTAAAATGTTGTCTAACATCAAGGTCTAACTTTCTTTCTGTATCAGGAAGTGATTTATTTTCTTAAAAGGTAACATGAGGCATCCCTGAAAGCAAAAAGGACCATCAGCAGCTTTACTGAAGCCACCCAGGAAAATTCAGTCAGTGTACTTTCTCTTGCCACATCTGCTCAAACTGGCACAGTCTGACATAGAAATACAGCCACAATTTGTGATTTACACAATATGTGTAAAGCCTTCCATTAGTACATAAAGAATATAGGTTTCATCAAGTTGGACTAAGTGATCTGCCTTGGATGGATTGTCTAAGACATCTCTCTGCTGTAGAAACAATGCTAGCTCTTTGTATATAAAATAAAGCTAAAAAAAAATCAGTTAAGAAAGAAAAAAGACCTTTTTGGGGAAAAGAGAAGTGAATATAAACTGTATATTAAATATTAGTATTCTGTCAGTTCAGATTTCTTTTTTTTATTAAACATAACAACATACAAACATTCTTACTATATGACCATTCCATTCTTGATACATAATCAATAACTCACAATATCATCACATAGCTCCATATTCATCATCACGATCATTTCTTAGAACATTTGCATCAATTCAGAAAAAAAAATAAAAACAGAAAAAAATTCATACATACCACACCCCTTACCCCTTCCCCCTTTATTGATCATTAGAATTTCAAGCTACTAAATTTATTTTAACATTTGTTTCCCCTATTATTTATTTATTTTTAATCCATGTTTTACTCGCCATGCTGATAAGGTAGACAAAAGGAGCATCAGACACAAGGTTTTCACAATCACACAGTCACATTGCGAAAGCTATATCACTATACAATCATCTTCAAGAAACATGGCTGCTGGAATTCAGCTCTACATTTTCAGGCAGTTCCCTCCAGCCTCTCTGTTACACCTTAACTAAGAAGGTGATATCTATTTAATGCGTAAGAATAATCTCCAAGACAACCTCTCAACTCTCTTTGGAATCTCTCAGCCATTGACACTGTATTTAGTCTCATCTTGCTCTTCCCCCTTTCGGTCGAGAAGGCTTTCTCAATCCCTTGGTGCGGAGTCACAGCTCATTCTAGGATCTCTGTCTCACATTGCCAGGAAGGTCCACACCTCTGGGAATCATGTCCCACGTACCGAGTGGGAGGACAGCGAGTTTGCTTGCAGTATTGGCTGAGAGAGAGAGGCCACATAGGAGCACCATAAGAGGTTCTCTTGGGGTGATTCTTAGGCCTAATTTTAAGTAGGCTTAGCCTATCCATTGCAGGGATAAGTTTCATATGTACAAACCCAAAGACTGGGGGCTCAGTCTATTGCTTTGGTTGTCACTGCTTGTGAGAATATCAAGAATTCAGTTCAAATTTCTTGATCATGATCATTGTATTTCCATGATCATTGTATTTGAAAGAACAGGAGAATGTTCTTATTTTTAGGAAATACACACAATAGTAAATTGATAAATATTTAAGAATTTGCTCTCAAGGGAAGAGAAAGTCCTGATTTGTAACAACTGTCAATTTCCATGGTGAAAATGCTACTGCCATGGCTGATTTCAAGCAATCAGCTTGAACCAGGGTTGGAAAGAAATGTATACAATCAGCTTCACTAGCTGGTATCCACCAGCTCTAGCATACATGTTGAAGTGTTTCAGATGATGTTTGCAACTAACTCTCAAGTTATAAATACAAAATGTAAATTTTAAAAAATCTATGCATCTATAGATATCTACCTATCTATTGAGGAAACAAAGGGGGAAGACAATGTTTCTATTAGTCTATGAAAGGTGTTTGGATGTTAACTGTACTATTCCAACTTTTCTGTGGGTTTGATATTTTTTAAATAAGCTGGGATGGGGGAATCAATGATATTGAACAGTTAGACATAAATTAAAATACATAGCAAGCAAAGTGGGGAAGTTAAAAGAAATCCTACAGTCAATTCTTTTTAAAATGAATCAATGAGAATTTTTCATATACCAATATTCTTTTGTCAAGTATATAAAATTTAATATAAACCTTTAGCCTAAAGTTATTTTTTTTGCCACTTAAAAAAATATATTTTTATTGAGAAACGTTCATGCACATACATTTCATACATGGTGTATAATCAATGGCTTACAATATTATCACATAGTTGTGTATTCTAAAGTTATTTTTAAGACCAGTGTCTCAAAAAAAAAAAGTAGTTTGCCAATACAAAGTGCTGAAGTTACACATTCTCCTACTGTTATAAATTTAAGTAGAAAAGAATACCTAGGGCATTATGTTGGATTCTACAAAGGTTCAATGCACTAGGGTAACTCTCCAAAACCTACAACCTCCAAATCGGTCCCTGGATCAGATAAGTCCTGAAATGCAGAGGCACCAGCTTTTCCAGAATATCAACTAGTTTCATCCCCCTATCAAAATCAAAGGGGCATCGATGCTGGAGTTATATAGAGAAGGATGGATTTAACAAATAAGTATGAATGCTGAATTATTATACTGGTACTTCTTTTAGCCTCCAGTACCTCAGAGCAGCTCAAAATAAAAGCCTAAGATTGTAACCCATACCAAACTCTGAAATCTGTTCTACAACTAACTGTGGCAATGCACTTTGAAATTTATTGCTTTTATAAATATATGTTATTTGAAGAGAAGAGGGAATATAACAGAGAAGATAGGATTTTAACAAATGAGTATGACTGCTGAATCATTACATCGATATTTCTGTTGGTCTCCAGTGTCTTGGAACAGCTAGAAGAAAAAATGAAAATCATGGAACTGTAATGCATACCAAACTTTAAAGTCTGTTTTATAACTATTTGCTAAAATGTACTTGGAAAAAAGAAATGCATTTGGAAATTTATTGCTTTTTTTGTATATTTAAGTAGAAATAACCTGCTAGATAATGTGACAAATCAGGGTACCTTTTCACAAAAACAAATTGCTGATATGGTGAAAAAAATCTAAAAGAAATTCTAGATGTCAGGATAAAGTTTTATAAATGGGCTATATTAGATGTTGATACCAAATTTCAATCCCATTCAAGAATATGAGTTTAAATGGCAGAATAAAATATGGAAACTTCATATTAATTAAAAGTTAATCCCCAACTACGAATAATTGTGCTCCCAAACGAAGTTTTTAAGTTCAAACATAATTATACATGAAATATTATTATAAGTAATGTGACTTATGACTAGATTCTCAGGCTACCCTACCAAAGCTTCCTTAACCTAATATGCCCATTATTTACAGCATCATAGAACAAGTTTACAGTCTGGGTCACAGAAGCGAAAGGTTCATGCTCCAAACACTGACTCTACCCTAAGTAATACTCTGTGTATTAGTTAGGGTTCTCTAGAGAAACTGAATCAACAGGGAACACTCGCAAATATAAAATTTATAACAGTGTCTCACGTAACCATGGGAACGCAGAGTCCAAAATCCGCAGGGCAGGATGTGAAGCCGACAATTCTGATGGAGGGCCTGGACGAACTCCACAGGTGAGGCTCACCAGCTGAAGCAGGAAGAGAGCCTGTCTCTTCTGAATCCTCCTTAAAAGGCTTCCAGTGACTTGATTAAGCATAACTCATTGCAGGAGACACTCTCCTTGGCTGATTACAAATGGAATCAGCTGTGGATACAGCTGATGTGCTCATAATTTAATTCTATGAAATGTTCTCATTGCAGCAGACAGGACAGCACTTGCCCAACCAGAAAAACAGGTACCACCACTTGGCCAAGTTGATACATGAACCTGACCACGACAGTCCACCCCTTGTCAACTTGGCAGCTACACATATCACCTTAAACCATTCCTAATTCCTAAATAAAAAAACAATAAAACACAATTTTTTTCTTTCACCTAACAATACTCAACTGCCCTGCATATAATTGGAATCAGATTAAATCTCTCCAGAATCGGGTGCAAGTCCTTGGGTAATACTCATTCTTAAACTTGATATCTTACAACTTAAATAGTATAACAGAAACAAAACAGCATTACAGTCCTCCTTTCTGTAACTGATCACATGGTTGAAGTTCATATTTATCACTACCTTCTTCCATTACCCATTCCATGTTCCCTTTACCCTCAGCAAGCACTTCAGCTGGCTGTGGTTCTTTGCCTGGTAGGGTGACCTAAACCTTCATTCCTGAAGCTTCAGAGCCATTGGTAGTCCTGCCTGGATTGGGTTGTTGCAGTGTTCCATTGATTTTATTCACAGGGCATGGTAGTACTAAAAGACACCCTAGGGGATCTCCTATAGTCCAAAAAAGTATTCTTTACCTCCATTGTGTAGTTGAGTCCTATTTCCCCCTGATAGTCAGGGTCAATCACCCCAGACAATAATGCAACCCCCTTCTTGGCTTGTTGATCAGGGGCATGCGTAGCCCTAGGTGACCAGGTGGCAGTCTTAGATTCCAGTTCAATGGAATCATTGTTGTTTCTCCAGGTGGAAGCACTCCCTCTTTTGGAACTAAAACCTGCAGACCAGCAGAGCTTAGGGTCACAGGGACAGGAAGCAAAAATTTTCCTAGTGGATCACTAGGAGTAATAGTGAGTGGTACTACTCCCATTTCGACCCTTTGGTTCTTGGACCCATGGATCCTGGCTATGGGAGAAACAGCACCATACAGCAGATGCTGATTCAGAGCATATATAGCTTCCTGGAGAACATTACCCCACCCTTTCAAGGTATTGCCACCTAGTTGGTACCGTAATTGACTTTTCAGAAGGCCATTCCACCATTCTACCAATCCATCTGCTTCTGGATGATGGGGAGCATGGTAAGACCAGAGAATTCCATGAGCATGTGCTGATTACTGTACTTCGTGAGCTGTGAAATGTGTTCCTAGATCATAAGCAACGCTGCATGGAATACTATGACGATGGATAAGGCATTCTGTAAGCTCACGGATGGTAGTTGTGGCAGAGGCATTGAGGGCACAGAAAGCAAACCCATATCCAGAGCATGTGTCTATTCCAGTTAGAACAAATTGCTGCCCCTTCCATGAAGGGAGTGGTCCAATGTAATCAACCTGCTACCATGGAGCTGACTGGTCATCTTGGGGAATGGTGCCATATCAGGGGCTGAGTGTGGGTCTCTGCAGCTGGCAGACTGGGCACTCAGCAGTGGCTGTAGCCAAGTCAGCCTTTGTTGCTGAGCCCATGCATAACCTCCATTCCTACTACCATGACCACTTTGTTCATGAGCCCATTGGGCAATGACAGGAGTTGCTGTGTAAGAGGCTGAATGGTATCCGCAGAACAGGTCATATTATTCACTTGATCATTAAAACCTTTCTCTGCTGAAGTCACCATGTGGTGTGCATTCACATGGGACACAAATATGTTCATGTTTTTAGCCCACTCAGAAAGGTCTATCCACATACTTCTTCCCCAGACCTCTTTGTCACCAATTTTCCAATTATGGTCTTTCCAAGTCCCTGACCATCCAGCCAAACCATCAGCAACAGCCCACGAGTCAGTATACAAACATACCTCTGGCCAGTTTTCCTTCCAAGCAAAATGAACAACCAGGTGCACTGCTCGAAGTTCTGCCCACTGGGAGGATTTCCCCTCACCACTGAATGTCAAGAACATCCCAGAAAGGTGTTGGAGTGCTGCAGCTGTCCACTTTCAGGTGATACCTGCATATCGTGCTGAACCCTCTGTAAACCAAGCCCGAGTTTTCTCTTCCTCAGTCAATTTACTGGAAAGAACTCCCCAAGAGGCCATAGCTCTATAAGGAACTCCCCAAGAGGCCATAGCTATGGCCTGGGAAACAGAAGGTAATGTGGCAGGAGTGGAGACCATGGGCATTTGGGCCACTTCTTCACGTAACTTGTGCCTTCAGGACCTGCTCTGGCCCTACCTCGTATATGCCATTTCCATTTTATAACAGAGTGCTGCTTCACATGCCCAACTTTATGGCTTGGTGGGTCAGACTACACCCAGCTCATGATAGGCAACTCAGGTCTCATGGTAACTTGGTGGGCCAATGGTTAAGCGCTTAGTCTCTACTAAGGCCCAGTAGCAGGCCAAAAGCTGTTTTTCAAAAGGAGAGTAGTTATCTGCAGCAGATGGTAAGGCTTTGCTCCGAAATCCTAAGGGTCTGCACTGTGATTCTCCTAGAGGGGCCTGCCAAAGGCTCCAGACAGCAACTCTATTTGACACTGACACTTTCAGCACCATTGGATCTGCTGGATCATACGGCCCAAGTGACAGAGCAGCTTGTACAGCAGCTTAGATCTGTTGCAGAGCCTCCTCTTGTTCAGGTCTCCACTTAAAATTAGCACCTTTTATGGTCACTCAAAAAACGGGCCGGAGTAGCACACCCAAATGAGGACTATGTTGTCATCAAAATCCAAAGAGACCAACTAGGCATTGTGCCTCTTTTTTTGGTTGTAGGAGGGGCTAGATGCAGCATTTATCCTTCACCTTAGAAGGGATATCTCTACCTGCCCCACACCACTGGATACCTAGAAATTTCACTGAGGTGGAAGGCCCCTGTATTTTTGTTGGATTTATCTCCCATCCTCTGACACACAAATGCCTTACCAGTTAAGTCTAGAGTAGTTGCTACTTCTTGCTCACTAGGTCCAATCAACCTGATATCATCAGTATAATGGACCAGTGATGTTTTGTGGGAGGGAGAAACGATCAAGGTCCCTGTGGAGAAGATTACAACATAGGGTGGAGAGTTGATATACCCCTGAGGTAGGACAGTGAAAGTATATTACTGACCTTGCCAGCTGAAAGCAAACTGTTTCTGGTGGTCCTTACTAATAGCTATTGAGACAAAAGCATTTGCCAGATCAATAGCTGCATACCAGGTACCAGGGGATGTACTGATTTGCTCAAGCAATGATACCACTTACGGAACAACAGCTGCAATTGGAGTTACCTCCTGGTTGCGCTTACGATAATTCACTGTCATCCACCAAGACCTATCTGTTTTTTGTGCCGGCCAAATAGGAGAGTTGAATGGGGATGTGGTGGGAATCATCACCCACCCCTTCATCTTTCAAGTCCTTAAGAGTGGCAGTAATCTCTGCAATCCCTCCAGGAATCCAGTATTGCTTCTGATTTACTATTTTGCTCAGTAGGGACAGTTCTAGTGGCTTCCACCCGGCCTTTCCCCACCATAATAGCCCTCACCGCATGAGTTAGAGAGCCAGTGTGGGGATTCTGCCTGTTGCCCAGTATGTCTATTCCAATTATACATTCTGGAACTGGGGAAATAACTACAGAATGGGTTCAGGGGCCCACTGAACCCACTGTGAGATGGACCCGAGCTAAAATTCCATTGATCACCTGGCCTCCATAGGCCCCCACTCTGACTGATGGACAGAGTGATGTTTTGGATCCCCTGGAATTAATGTCACTTCTGAACCAGTGTCTGATAATCCCCAAAATATCTGATTATTTCCTTTTCTCCAATGCACAGTTACCTTGGTAAAAGGCCATCAGTCTCCTTAGGGAAGGCTTGGAGGAAGATTAATAGTATAAATTTGTGGCAGTGTAACAGGGTTCTTCCCCAAAGGGACCTGGCCTCCCCTTCATTCAAGGGGCTCTGGAAGGGGGCTCTGGGTCTGTAAACTGTCTCAAGTCTGGAAATTGAGTAATGGGCTGTGACTCTGTGTTTCTGTAATTCAGATTAGACATCTGTTCACTTGACCTAGAACTATTTTGTTTATACAGCTCGAACAAGAATTTAGTAGACCGCCCATCTATTGTATTTCTAGGTACCCCATGATTTACTAGCCAATGCCACAAATCTCTGCGAGTCATATAATTTTGAATCCTGCTTTGAGCTTGCTGTCTATTATAATAGCCACATCTACCCTGTCTTTGGTGATTAAGTGCTGCAACCTGACTTCTGCCAACTCGGGAGCCCGTCATCCCCATTGTGTTTAAGGATTCCAGCTCAGTGACAGTAGTTCCTACAGTAATATCTGACCTACAGAGAAGTGCAACCACAGAGCCCTTCAGGGATGATGGCATTAGTCTCACAAATATATTTCTCACTGTTCTGGTAAAGGGTGCATCCTCCAGACATTCTTGGGGTGTAAGAGCAGGCTTTGCATGATAAATCCACTCTAACATTCCAATCTCTCTAAGCCTCTGGATCCCCTCATCTACATTATACCAGGGCAGTTCTGGCATTTCAACCTCAGGTAATGTCTGAGGGTCTGGACAAAATCCACAGGAGAGGCTTGCCAGCCAAAGCAGGAAGAGACCCGGTCTCCTCTGAATCCTCCTTAAAAGGCTTCCAGTGATCCCATTAAGCATTACTCATTGCAGAAGATACTACCCTTTGGGTGATTACAAATGTAATCAGCTGTGGATGTAGCTGACATGATCATGATTTAATTCTATGAAATGTCCTCATTGCAACAGACAGGCCAGCATTTGCCCAACCAAACAGGTACCACCACTTGGCCAAGTTGACACATGAACCTGACCATGACATTCTGAATGAAGTATAAGAAATTGGGGGCACCATCTCACCACCTTCATATTTTCCCATCAACCAATCTCCTTCTGTGACACCCCCACCTCCCGCCACTGTATAACCTTTTTGCCCTAACTTTGCTCTAATTTGCTCATTATGGTATGTATTATCACCCAGAAATATTTAGCTGCGTCCTAAATTACCTACTCTCCCTCCTCCATTGGATAGCCATGAGGCAATTCAGTGTTGCTTTTGAGAGCCTCTGGTTGTATACTGCAGATTCCTGTGCATGTTTGGAGCATAGAAACACTCATTTCCTCAGTGCAGCTGATTCATTTTGCGTTCCTTGGAAGTAAAGAAAAACACCTAGCAGTCCTACATTGTGCAGACATATGCTAGGTGCTGAACCATAGTTCATCTTTCCCACAGTCCTTAACATTGATGGTACTATAGCAGAAAGAAGTGAAGGTCAGACAGGCTACATAATTTAACTAAGGTCATTTGGCTGATAAGTTCTGTAGTTAGAACTTGAATCAAAGTTTGACCATCTCTTAACCCTTCCTGTATTACAGCACGCTACTATAAAGAAGCAGTTTGAGTATATTTTAAACTAAAATATGGCCAGCAGTTGAATTATCCCTTCAAATGACTCTAACTTCAGCCAGGATAAAAAGCAGTAACTTTAAAAATAATAGACTGGCCACCGTGTGAATGGATATTTTTAGACAGAGTGGCCCCAAGTAAGATGCAGCTGGCTGTACTTCGAATCACCTGCCCCTTTGCTCATCTACACAAATTATCCTGCCCACAGACTAAATTAGTCAACATTTATGTTGCACCTCACTGCTTACTAGGGTCACTGACACATTATCTCACCTGAAGCTAATAAGCAACACACTGAGTCAGGTACATTTAACAAATGAGGAAACAGGTTTGGGACTTGACCCAAGTTACAAAATCTATAAATGACAGAATGGGTCCCAAATACAAACTCCAAATCTTTTCAGCCTCTTTCTTATTATTCCATCTACTTTCTTGTATTTATGAACCTGATGTTTTCCAAACAACTCACACACACACACACACACACCTCAGAGAAACAGCTACATGAATAATTCAGCATGACAGACCAGGGCAGAATGCCTCTGGCAAATGTTTGTTTGTAGTTCATTTGATAATGAGATGTATATAAACAGGGGCAACCTATATCAAAGCGTTTTTACCTATTCTTTAGTTATTTTACAGTGTTTTATTTCAATTCAATGAGATCTAGTCAATTTAAAAACATAATCTGATTTCCTTTAAGTTATAGGCAAATTTATTTTGAGAAAAATAATAGGATACAAAGTTGTGAATATTGCCTAAATTATTAATTCAAATAAAGCCCTAAATTGTTTTATTGACTACAACTGAAATTCTGCCAATCAATAATTGCTAATCATCTGTTCCTATATGCTCCACTAACACTGATTCAACAAATATATATTAAGAACCTCCTATGCATCTGCCATGTACAGGGCTATCTGAAAGGTGATGAGATGACAGCCATGAACAAGAAACAAAGTTCCTGGCCTCAAAGAATTTAATACAGGTAGTTTAAAAACGTAATAAATGCCATGAGGAAGTAAATGCTGTTGGGACACAGAACAACAAACAGATATCTAATTTAATAGTTACAATAATTAGGTTAGTCTGAAAAAACTGTTCTGAAAAGTAGAATTCAAGCAGAGACCAGAAGTAGCCTCATCACTTGAGGAGCCAGACATGTGATGACTGGGGAGAAAACCCTCCTAGGCAGAGGGAATAGGCCCTGAGAGGTCATCAAAAATCTATAAGGCAGGGTAGGCCACGGTGGCTCAGCAGACAAGAATGCTCGTCTGCCATGCCAGAGGACCCGGGTTTGATTCCCGGTGCCTGCCCACGTAAAAAATCTATAAGGCAGCCAATGGAGCACATTTGGTGATCAAGCAGAAGACTTGGAAGAGATACAAAAGGCCTGGTTATAATTTTGGTGGATGAGTGTCTTCCATATGAAAAAGTATGTGAGAAAGCTCAACTTAGATTATTGCTAGGTATCTTTGGTATTACACACAGGCTCAGTCTAATATTATGATTAGCTATTGGCATTTTAATTCAGTCCATCTTGTTCCAGTTCAAGAAGAAAGTCTGACATAATTGAGGAATTTTAACTACCATTCTTAGTTTTACCCATCTGAACAGACAGAATTAACTATTGTTAAACTGACTTTGGTTTATCTACAGGGAAAGAAGTACTACTTCTAGGCACTAAATTAGATTTTACTTTTTCATTTAAAAAAAAGTTAATATTAATTAGTCTAAATTTAATAGTCCCAGTTTAAAAAATTCTCAGTCTCAAAAGGGGGCGGGGAAATGATTATCATAATTAGACACAAAGTTAAGAAAGGCAGAAGAATAAACATTTTTTGTTCAATGTGCCAGAATGCTCAGATCCCTTGGGTTTCTTCACTTTTTGAAGAGCAAATCAATCTTAAGTCACTTTCCCTACATACACATTACCCTCTCAATTCTGCCTTTCAATTATCTTTTCTCTCATTCTTCAAAGAAATGACAGTGTTCAGTCTCCTGAATCATTTCCTTCTTACTGGATGACAGGCAAAAACACAGACAGGGAACCTCTTTGTCAATCTCTTTTGTATTTGAGTCACAGAAGTTTTACCAACCCAGCAACTATTTGATAGCTACTGATGTCAAGACCCATGGAATGGAAGACAGACCAACGGTGGCTAACATCTGAATTGAGATCACAGTGAGTATTCAAGATATGTGCAGCTGAATTAGTCCCTTTCTTGTGTCCTCCCCAGCTTTCCCTAAAGACTGTTTTTTTTTCTTAGTTTTAATGCTTACTATATGACAGCCACTGTTCTAAGCTCACAACCTACATTAACTTATTTACTCTTCAGAGTACCCTGAGCAGCTAAGGTACTATTACCTCTCTCTTATGAAGATGAGGAAACTGAGGCACTAAGAAAGAACAGGGAGCCTTACAAGATCACAATACTTGGAAAGATGCAAATGTTCAAAAAAATGATCATGGTGATGAATACACAACTATGTGGTGATATTGTGAACCACTGATTGTCACCATGTCAAGAATGTCTGCATGTCAAGAAAGTATGTTTGCTTATTTACAATCAAAATATTGAAAAAAAAAAAAAGAAGACCACAGTATTTAAATAATTTGTTTTGGGTTTCCTCCCCTCACAAGTCTGTTTTTAACTATATTTGGTCCTACTATTTTATAATATTTTAATATAACTGAATGCCATCAGTCAGGAGATTAAGAGCATGTACTTGAGTTTGCTTCAAATCCGGACTTGCTCTCTCATTAGCTGTGTGAACTTTGGTAAATTACCAAACTTCTCACAGTGACTCAGTTTCATTTATCTGTAAAATGGAGACAACAACAGCAACTAGTTCCTAGAGCAGCTGTGAGAATTAAATGTTACATACGTATATACTTTAGAACAGTGTTGGCACATAGTTTATACAAGCATTAACTAATGTCATTAATACTATCACCAGCTCCTCCTCCAGAGAATTTTGCAAAAGGGTATCTAATCTAGCAAAAACTTCTTCTCTTTTCCTCCAACATGTCTTTTCTGTTGTTTGATGTACAATGGTTAACAGCGAACCATTCATAGCCAGTAAACAGTGCAACTAATTCCCTCACTATTTTTATTCCTAGTCCTTAATTCTTTACTCCTATTTCAGCTGCCCATCAAGGAATGTTTCAGGTTAACAGAGTTGCAATACACTCACTATAGATAAGTTCATAAGCCACCCCAGTACTAAGGCTACACCTAGATTTGTAATATAATCAGGAGTGGGGGACTAAAACAAGCACTCCCCTTAGTTTTGTGGATTTTTGTTGGTTTTTTTTGGGCATGGGCAGGTTCTGGGAATCGAACCCGGGTCTCCAGCAAGGCAGGTGAGAATTCTGCCACTGAGCCACTGTTGCACCACCTTCCCCTCAGTTTTAACTTAAAAAAAAATTAAATTGTTTGGTATTTTGTTTGTGGAACAAGTTTTGCACGAATTATTTTACTTACATATCATAAATGGTCTACAATCTGTTTAAATGCAAATTGAAACACAGCATGCTTATTAATTTATCAATGATTTATGAACTTATGTCTTAATCTTTTGTTATAGTTGGTAAACTCAGATAGCATTCTTAGTAATGTATGATGAAAAACTTTCTAACCACAGCATAAGACATAGAAAATTGACATTTATCTTTTAAATTAAGAATATTTTGATTCTAGTTGATACTATAAACACAGAATTTCTAAAATCTCTAACAATTTAAAAATCTAAATAAAAGCTTATAGTTTATTATTTTGAAATGTTTTAATAGCAGGAAAAACATTTATCACTCACTCAAAACTAACAAAATTAGAAACAGCATACTTTCATAACATAAGATAAAATATTTTAATTACTTCTATGCAAAAATCACACTTTAGACTTCTGTTGAAACACTGGGCAATATATATTTATGACCAGGTCCAAATTTGTACATCCTTGAATCCAAGATGAGATACATCATTTAACCTCCCCAGATGCCCAGCTCTATTTATCAGTTAATACCATTTTTAAAAAATCTAATTATTCTCAGATAATTTAGTCCATCATGTCACCATCCCACATACACAAATTAAACTATAATTAATAGCAAGTGACTATATAAAGGAATAAGTTGTACATAAATGTCAAGTACTTTTTTGCAGCTTTTATATTTTCTCAGCTTATTAAGTCTGCTCGAGTATTGGCAGATTGAATGTTATGAGTACAAACAGTATTACATTATTGCAAGTTTAATTATTTCTTTACTTCTGTTGAACATGTTTTACAACTGACCAACATATAAGCATCTGTAATGTCTTCTTTAATATGTTAAAAGCTACCATTTAAATGATCATGCATCTATGTGATGATGTTAAGAATTACTGATTGCATATGTAGAATGGAATGATTTCTAAATGTTGTGTTAATTTCTTTTTTTTCTTTAATTAATAAAAAAAAATTGGAAAGGGAAAAAAAAAAGCTACCATTTAAAACCTATGTGGCAACCACCTTCATATTTCATTCTAACAACTGTGAAAAGATGGCATTATCCATTATTCCTATTTTATAAATGACAAACTTGAGACCCTCAGAGATGAAATAATTTGATGAAGATTACCTAGCCAGCAAGTAATGGAACAATTATACAGACACAGGTCTGATTCCAAAAGTTTCACTAATGATAACTTTAAAGACATCTTTAGCAGCATTACCCAAGTAATGTTGTATAACCATTATATAAAAACAACCAGTTATTTTTTCTTAACTATCTTAAAACAGAGTAAAATACAACTGATCAGGTGCACAGGTGGTTCAGGGGTAGAATGCTCACCTTTCATGCAGGAGACCCAGGTTCGATTCCTGGACTATGCACACACACCCCCCCCAAAAGTGTGTGTGTGTGTGTGTATATATATATATATAATTGATCAAGTGAAATCTAACTACCGTACTACACATGAACACCTTAATTAGCTGAAAGTACAACAGAAGCTCTCCTAACTACTTTCTACTTAATCAAATAAATTGAGGTTTTACCCTCATACCCTCCATAAAAACCTTAAGCAGACAGATACTTCTTGTTCATCAATGTTCACAGCAGCATTATTCACAACAGTCAAAAGATGGAAGCATATCCTGGAGGTTATTCTTATGCAGTAAGTAGATATCACCTTGTTATCCAAGATGTAATGGAGAGGCTGGAGGGAACAGCCTGAAAATGCGGAGCTGTGTTCCAGCAGCCATGTTTCTTGATGATGATTGTATGATATGCCTTTCACAGTGTGACTGTGTGATTGTGAAAACCTTGTGTCTGATGCTCCTTTTATCTATCTTGTCAACAGATGAGAGGAAAATATGGAATAAAAATAAATAATAGGGGGAACAAATGTTAAAATAGATTTAGTTTAAAATGCTAGTGATCAATGAAAGGGATCAGTAAGGGGCATGGCCTGTAAAAATTTTTTTTTTCTGTTTGTTATATTTTTCTGTTGTCTTTTTATTTCTTTTTCTGAATTGATGCTAATGTTCTGGGAAATGATCATGATGATGAATATGCAACTATGTGATGATATTGTGAATTGCTGAGTGTATGTGTCAGGAATGTTTGTGTTTCTTGTAATTTTTTTTAATTAATAAAAAATGTAAAAAAAAAAAAAAAAAAAAGATGTAAGCAGCCCATCATGCCCATCAGTAGATGAATGGATAAACAAAATGTGGTCTATACATACAATGGAAAATTATTTGACTGTAAAAAGGAATGAAGTTCTGATACATGGATAAACTTTGAGGACATCATATTGAGCAAAATAAGTCAGACACAAATGAACAGCTATTGTATGATTCCACGTATATGAAATAACTAGAATTAGAATATGCAAACTCATAGAGACAAAAAGTCGAGTTCCAGTTTCCAGCGGTGGGGAAGAAGAGAAGAATGGGAAGTTAATGCATAATAAGAAAGCAGGGTTTGTTTGGGGTAATAGGCAAGTTCTGGTAACGGATGGTGGTAAGGGTAGCAAAACATTGTGAATGTGATTAATCCCACCAAACTGCATGCTTGGAAATCTTTGAGATGGGAAATTTTATGAGAGTAAGGAGACAATGACAATTAGATGCAATACATCCTTCTGGGCTGGATCCAATTATGGAGGAGAAAAGGCCCAAAAGAACACTAAAACAGTAGAAAATTTGTAATATAGACTGTTAGCTTTATATCAGTGTTAAATTTGATAACTGTACTTAAGGCAGTTACATAAGTGAATATCCTTGTTCTTAGGAAATACACATGGAAGTATTAAATGTTCAAAGAGCATGATGTATACAACCTACTCAAATGCTTAGAAAATAGAGGAATAGAAAGAATGATCAAGCAAATGTGGCAAAATATTAAAAGTTGATGGATTTGTATATCTGGGGAACAGGGTGATGAAGGAGTTCTCTCTGTGAATTCTGTATTATTTTTTCAACTATCCTATACATTTCAAATTATATAAATAAAAAGTTAAAATAAAAATCTTAATTGTTGAGCAAAACCAGCAACAACCACAACCAAAAAAAACAACTGATAGACACCAATGATACAGAACACCAGAGGATAACAGGCTACTTTCTAGTTGAGCTGTTTACTTAAGAAAAATCTGGTGCTTGTACCCAATCATTTCTATTCCAACTCTATTTCATTGATGCAATAATTTAATATTATATACATCAATGGAATAGGATTACAAAAAAGTTATTTCTATAAAAACTAAACTGAAAGCTTTGGACAGAGTTGCTGAATGTAAATTCCCTCCCCTCCGCCCAAACAAATTCCTGTTGAATTTTGTGTATTCAAGACACCTGTAAAAGAATGTGAAAATTATTAACAACCTATAAGAGTCACTCTCAGAATGCCCTAAAACCAAAACTAGAAATCTTAGGTATACATAATTGGTAAAGTTTATACCAAAAACGATCATGTGCAACTCTAAAAAACAGTCCCCAGACCCTGCATGTCAACCCCCAAAAAGGCCTAATCCCCCATTGAAGGATAAGGCGAAATAATTAAGGCTGTTGTTTTATGATTCCCCACTTAAACCAATGTTTCTGCTTATTCAACAAACTACCACATCTAGTCATGTAGATAAAGAGGCTCCCGTTTTTCTTTTAGAAACAATAACTCTGAACATAGCTCTGTCCTACTCTATCTCAGAGTCTCTACACTAAAATCCACACACTTTACTCAGAATCTCAACAAATATCTGAAGGGCTCTCCTACTGGGAGGTATTTTTGGCATTCAAAGTTTCAGTTATTCACAAAATTCATTCACATAGAATACTTTCTTAGACACCAATGTAGAAAAAAATAAATTTACTTATTTATTTATTACGGCCCCATAATCAATGTTGCCCAAACTATGTCTTTCAAATTGCAGGTCACATGATTCATTCATTTGTCGAGAAAATAATTCAATGGATTATGAAGGCAATTTTTAAAAAACTAAAAAGAATAGAAAATGCAAGACTGTACCACATCTAGTAAGGGTAAATATGTTTTGTGAAATTTTCTTTCAGTATTAGTATATTAGTTACAAATAAAAGATATTACTTACTCTGGGTCCCAGTCAAGAGAAAACCATGATTTTTTTTTTTTTTGCATATATGTTATACAAGAAAAATTTAAAAAAGAAAAAAGGCAAGCAAGCTATGGGTTTAAAGACTCATTATTATTATGGAATATAATCCCGGTACTAAACCTGCAATCCTATATGTTTTACCCCAAAATGTGAAAGAAAGGTACAATTATAAAGGGAAATAAGTCATTCTTTAGCAAACTTGAAGAAACTGATTATTCCTAGTAATCTATATTTTATTATATTTAGCACTCGTTCTGACTAAAATAGAGATTGTATACAAATTCTGTATTTTAAACTGCTTGCAATATTAAAGCAAGTTTTAAAAACAGACAAAACAAAAAAATTAAAAACTCACAACAAATAGTGACTTTGGTTTTATTTGCTTGTTGAGTCTGAGACGCAATTACTGACCTTGGTGACATTTTCCCAAAGTCACTGATGTAACCTGAAATCTAAACTTGGCATTCTACACAATCTGCTCAGTAACAATACACTTCCTAATATTTCAAACATATATAGCTGTTACCTGACTTTAAGTAACTAACACACAAAAATTTAAATTATTAAATTAAGTAGGGTCTTCTCCACCTCTTTCTAGCACATTTTAATAGTTACTATTACCAATGCATTTTAACTAGAAAAGAAAATTTATCTTTCTAATCCACTTTAAAATAGAGCGAGAGAGTGAAAAATATCCAGCTCAATACACAGCTTTTAAAAAATGGATATCTAATTCATACCAGGATAAATTAACATCTCCAATTATAAAGTCGCAGATTTGGGAGGAACTCCCTACGCAATACAAGAATTCCTTCCGTACAATGTCTATTGGAATCAAACCTACATCTGTTTGACTGCAAAGCTTCCATTTCTCACCACTATTATATAAAAATCTTCAAAACTTTGCCCTTGCCATTGTGAAAGTAATTAACATCACTGAATTATATATTTGAACGTGGTTAGAAGGGGAAATTTTAGGTTGTATTTGTTACTAGAATAGAATTTTAAAAAACAGGACTGTACAACAAACAGTGAACCCTAATGTAAATGATGGACTACAGAAATAGAACAATTATAAAAATATTCTTTCATGAATTATAATGCCACACTAATGCAAGGGTTAATAATAAGGTGGCATATTGGAACTCTGTATTTTATGCATGATTTTTCTGCAAACCTAAAACTTCTCTAGTAAAAAAAAAAGGGATTTTAGAATGACCAAAAAAAACCTTGCCATTAATCAGAAGATTGACACACGAATTTAAGACTGCTAAAGTCCTTAAAAACCAAAGTGTGTACATTATTCTCACATGTTCTAAAAATACAGATTTAGAAAGATTTATTTTATTGAATATGGCACAGAATACATGTACAAATTTGGAGTTTGGCAAAAGCACAAAAAGCAGTCAATGGAAACAATAAGAAAAACAATCTATCATTCAAATAGTCTTTAGTTTTTTCTTGAATTTATCGCATTCAAATTATCAAGTTTATGAAGTTTATAAACATCTTTAAAGTTTGACTTAACTTTGCCTAAAAGTGAGTAACTGCAACTTTAAAATGATACCAAGTATTGTAGAACAGACACAAAAGTTGTCCATGATAATTTATTTTGAGAGACTGCAGTTTCTCTTCAAACTCCTAGTTTACAAGCACTTTTGAAAAACAGGTCTTCCAATCTAAATCCTAACTCTTCTCCAAATGCCTCTCACCTCACCAGCTGGAATGTTTTAACAGAAGAGATAATCACATATAATACAGAAATAGTCGATTCTGCCCCAGAATTAGGTTAACACTTCTAAAATGAGAAACTGCAAAAAAACCAAACCCTGCTTTAAATAAATCATTTACCTCGATCTGGCTTCATTTTCACATCCAATTTCCACCCAGAATATATCCGTGCGGGTTCTTTCAACAGGCTTGCTGCTGATTCTGCGGCTTTTGCTTTATTTTCAGAATGCTAAAAGAGAGCAAAATAAAATCAGTCTGGTTCTGTTCTAACCACCGGACCTTGCAAAAAACAAAACAAAACAAAACTACTGTTAGCAATTAGGCCTCTTCCTGGCATCAGCTGTGGTGACAGCACCATCGACAGGTCTGAAAAAAAGCAAAACTCTGCACTGCCTCCTCCTCCTTTTCAGGACCCAGCACCCCCACCCCACCCCCACCTCGTACTCTCCAGGCCAATGTGTCCGTCTTTGACACAGTGTCTCTGAACCAAAAGCAATCTATTTATAACCTCGAGGTGCAGGCAAGAAAGGAAGAAAAAAAAACAATTCAAGGCACACAAGCTAACTAACCCCTTCGTAAAAACTCCACGAAGAAAAGTGGCACCTCCGCAATAGCTGTTATTCAAATTCTTCGACCAGGTGCCTGGACACTGGAGATTGTTCAAGACCCCCTGGGCCTTGCCAAGAGCTCCTCCCACCGGACCCGGCCTCACCTAAGTAATTACCCTCTGGCTAGCCTTCCTGAAGCAACTACAGCCAAGTTTGCACCATAAGAGGGTCAGAAACCAACTCGAGCCATCTCCTTTCGTCCAGCCCCAAACAAACTCTCCTCGGCTGTCCCAGGTCACCCCCTGCCAATCCCCAGCCCTACGTGGCCGGGTCTGAGGGCCGCCAGGAGGAAGGTGTTTCCAGCTGGGCGCTCGCCCACTGCGGGCCCCTTCCTGTCTCGCCGCGGCCCCGGATTTCCTTCAGCCCCGCTGCACCGAGGGCCGCGCCTGCCCCTCTCCCCCCCGGAGAGTTGTTTTCATGGCGCTCTCGGGCTGGCTCGTTCCTCGGCTCCCTCAGCCGACCTCTGCTGACTAACTCGCTCTCCTCTCTGGCTCCCAGTCCCTCCTCTTGGCACTTCTCTCTGCCACTCGCCCAGCGGCTCACATCACACTCCCACCACAGACTGGAGTCTCCGGGAGGCGCAAGGCCGGCGAGCGGAGCGTGGCACGCAGCGGCCCCCGGGTCTGCGTTAGGGGACCATGGGGGCCCGAGACGGCAAGCCCGACGCGACTCCCCGGCGCCCCTGTGGCCATCCACCCCCACCTCAGTAGCCGCCGCGCTCCGCTCCCTCGGCTCAGCCCCTCGCCCTGCCTGGCTCCCACTCGAGCCCTGCGACCCCCGAGCTTCGCCTGCCGGTCGCCCTGGCCCGCCTGCCTGCCCCGCGCCTCTGCCAGCTCCTCGCCCTCCCGCTGCTGTCTGTAGCTCTAGCTCCGGGTCCCCCTCGCTCGCCCAGTTCTTTCTCTGCTGTTTGCCCTGTCAAAACACTGCCCGAGTCACGTGTCCCAACAACAGCCAACCCACCGCTCGTCACTTCCTCCCCTGCGGCCTCCTCTGCCCCGGCGCCTGGTCGTTATGGCAACGCCAGCACGCGCCCTGGGGGCGCACCTTGGGGTCCCGAGGTTTCTGCAGCAGGTGCCCAGCTGGTGTGAAGGTGGGGAAAGAGGCGCGGAGAGGAGCTGGCGAAGCCAGGGAGGCGGGAGAAGCACCCGGCGCTTCGGCCGCGCTTGCCTCCTGCCTGAGCTCCAAGCCGGCTGCCGCACGCGCGTCTGAGACCAGGAATCCGAGCCGCACTATTAGAACACTGGATAACTGGAAAGATGTCACGGGAGGGCCTGCCCCGGACAGAGAGAATAATTATAGTCTCCTCCTCCTCCTCCACTCGAGATGCTGGCGCAGAGTTATAATCGAGTCCATTGTAGATTGCTGCGCACTATGGAACCAGGGTTTAACAAGGCTAGGACAGGAGATGGGGCAGCTCAGTATGTCAGGGAGTGGAGAGTTAGAAAACAGAGGCCCTACCCACCCTTTCCCTGGACTTTTCCCAAATCACTAGTGATTTTGGTAGGATTCGGAACTCGAGCTTCTGAGGCACTCGCCATGCTAAAAATAACTTTCATAGCTTCTAAAACACTGACTCACGGCAGGGCATTTTTGACCCAGTGCTATTGTTGGGAGCTGTAATTTTGTTGTGCGTAACAGTGTGACATGATGACACTTCATGTTGTGATGTTGTGTCATCACTTAAACACAAACAGATGCCAAGGATCTGCTGTAGATAAAACAGCAATCCTAAAATGAGCTGAAACTACTACTTTCTAGACAATGTGCATTTATGTGGGGGTTGTGAGCCCAAACTGAGACAAGGAGAAATAAAAATTTGCAATGCTCTCTGGTTTCATTTTAAAAACTATTTTTTATAAATCATTTTGCATACAAGAATTACAACAGAAAAGTAAGAGGATAGGTCTAAAGGTGAATTTTACCTTTACTTTTCTTTACTTTTTGTACTTTTCTGTATTTTCCAGAGTTTTACAATGGGTATGTATTACTCTACATCAGATATGTTTATGTAAAATACAAGAATGGCAATTGCATTTTTTGGTCTCAGATCACAAATACATAACATTTCTACTATGTAAAAAATGGCAACATTATATATATATAATTTTAATATTTTATATTAAAATAAAAATAATATAATAGTATATTAAAATAATAGGCACAACTGTAATTATTAACCACAGTTCCAAGATTGTATCTTAGAACAGGGCAGAATATTCAGTAGAGTAACATTTCATTTTCACTGAAATGTTCTGGCATCATGAAGATAGCATGAAACTTCTAAGAAATGGCAACAGTTCCATAATCTTTATAATGGCTACAAATGTTAACTCCCAGTGGATTTGACTTTGATATTATTGAATACCATATTACGTAGTTTCTTTTATAAACTGAAGTTTTACTTGTTATACAATCACTTCTCAATTAACCTTGGTAATGGGAAACAGAGAGAACAGCTACAGATAATCCAAAATCCTAAATTTAGCACAACAGCTGGGACCAGATAACAGCTATTGTAAAAGGCTTACTGGTGAACATGCACAAGATCTGTGATTCAGCTCCTCTTTGTCCTCTGCCTAATTTGCAAGAGATATAAAGACCAGAGAAAGGCTGAGAACAGAAGCTGAGAATATGGATAAGACATAAACTAAAGAATTCTCTTAAATAATTACATTTTAATAGTACATGGATAAATGATGATGTCTGAACATTTGTTAGACCTACCAGAGCGGTTTTGAGAATCTGAAATCTTTAAAAATTGGAGATCATACAGCAGTGGAAAAAGTATTCTAAAAGAGGTGTAATTTTGACTCATTCATTCATTCTTCAAATTATTCACTGTTTCATTTATTCAACGCACATCACATGAGTTAGGTAGAATACTCACTAGGCACACACTAGTCTAAGGATACAAAGGTCACCAAAGCCAGATGAGGCCACTGCTGTCATGGAGCTTACCGTACTATCTTCAAGTCACATTCCACAGCCTTAGTTCCACCTGCAAAAATGAGGTGGTTAGACTGAAAGGAAATGATCTAGCTTTCCCTTTCAATTTCAAAACAATCCTATCATTGTATAAGACATGCCCAAAATGGCCAGAAAATAACCACCAAAAATGGCAACTCACTCTTAAGTGTTGGTGACAAGTGTTTGTTCAAATATTGGGGCACCCAAGCAGAACAGATTTCTTTAGTTCCTACTTGGTGAGGGATGAGGGTAGATGAAGCGAGGAAGTCAAGACTGACCAGGAACCTTACCCATTTTCCAGCTGGTTCGCTCTGGCCTGGGTGTTCCAGAATCATGAGTAATTAACTTCAAAAAAAAAAATTTCCTTGTCTTCAGCAAGGAGGCAATCCCCTCAATTGTACAAGTTTTGTTGAAATGGGCCACATATAGTAAAACTGTATTGTATGAAAGTCTCTGAATTCTTTTACTGACTAAGATAATTAGGACAATTAATCCCTTGATTAATACAAAATTGTTACCAAGGTCATGGAACCAATCCAGGTTACCAGAATGAGTTCCGCCAAAGTAGTGCCTAGTGTCTTCTTGTATCCCTAGCACCTAGCACAGGATCTGGCATAGAGTAGGGGTTCAATAAACTTTTGTACTGACCAATAAACTTTTCTTGAACATGCCCCAAAACTGTACCCCTAAAACTAGCTAGGATTTCCTCTCTAGTGAGATAAAGCTAGAAAGTAAGGAAATTGGTAGGGATGGCACAGACATCATACATTAAGCATATGGTTTATTACCCTTTTGATACTGTCTCATTATAATATACAACAAAGAATACTGCAGTACTTTTTTCATGGACTGAATCATTTGCTGATACTGCAAGTTTTCTAAAAGTTTCAGACTCTGATGGTCACTAAACAGGGAGATCTTTAATTCTGTAAAAATCATAGTAATTAGTTGAAAATGTGAGAAAAATCTCTTAAGTATCATCAAAGAACAACTTAATGACACAGAGCTAAAGGATGATCACGAATAAATTGCTGAAAATGGTCAAATAGAAAGACATTATTTTAAATATGGCTATTGTATTTATGTTTAATCAAATTATTTTGGAAGTTAAATTGTGTGATTACTTAAAATGCATAGATAAATCTAGTTCGTGCACAGTAAATTAAAAAAAAAATTTCAAACTCTGTACTTTTAGTTGTCACTGAAACAAAATGAAATCCAAGGTCTCTTTTCCAGATCTAAATTGTTTCAGATTGTTCACCACAGTTCATTTTTTTCTTTCTAAGGGAGAAACATCACAGAGTCATCCTTAACAGATTGACTCATGCAAACAACCATCTACTTCCCTTAAATTGGTTGGCTGGTTTGTCCTTTTTTAAGGATTCTGTTTGTCTACCATCAATAACCACAGGTATAAGGAAGTGAAAAATGACTCTTTCTTGTTCCTGCCTGTAGCAGTGACTTTAATACTTAGAAATACAAAAGCCACTAAACTTCAAAAGATTTTCATGAAAACTTTTAATCCACAGGTTTGCGGAACTATTGGAGGCCTCTGAGTCATCAGGATTTAGGACCTGTTCAAAACATTGAGGAACGATTGCATATGTACTATCTAAATTAGTTTATATAAGTTTAGCTTCAATGTTTTGAGACATAAATTCTAAAAAGAATGGCTCTGGTTTATTTGTTATAAGTAAATGTCAAAGAGCAAATGGTCACACTTGGAAAATTCCAAACAGGAGCAAAAATTCCTTGAGCATTTATGGTGGGCACTATTTTGAGAGCTTTAATAGGTATTAGTTCATTTAATCTTCACAACATCCCTATGAAGTATTATTATCCCTATTTTATAACTGAATAAACAGGAAGAAGGAAGTAAAATAACTTGCCTGAGGTCAAACAATTAGCATGACAAAGCCAGGATTCACACCCAAGGAGTATGACTCTAAAGCATAATAGCCCATTTAGTTTGGTTTTCTACCCAAACTGTCTTTTTTCCTGCCACTGGGCCCTGCCATCTTCTTGAATAGCATCACTCTCCAACTCTTATATAAAGTATAAAGCTTTCTGGGCTTTCAAGGTATAATAGTCTTAGCCCAACAATGCTTTCTATAATCCTTATCACCACCAGCCACATCCCCCCCCATCATCTATCTTTTCTCTGACTATTTACATTTTATGATCCTAAAACCACTTGTTCTAGTTTGTTAGCTGCTGGAATGCAATATACCAGAAATGGAATGGCCTTTAAAAGGGGAATTTAATCAGTTGCTGGTTTACAGTTCTAAGGCTGAGAAAATGTCCCAATTAAAACAAGTCTATAGAAGTGTCCAATCAAAGGCATCCAGGGAAAAATACCTTGATTCAAGAAGGCTGATGAAGTTCAGGGTTTCTCTCTCAAGTGAGAAGGCACATGGCAAACACAGTCAGGGCTTCTCTCTCAGCTGGAAGGGCACATGGCGAACACAGCGTCATCTGCTAGCTTACTCTCCTGGCTTCTGGTTTCATGAAGCTCCCCGGGAGGTGTTTTCCTTCTTCATCTCCAAAGGTCGCTGGCTGGTGGACTCTGTTCCGTGGTGCTGCAGCATTCTCTGCTCTCTCTGAATCTCTTTCTCCAAAATGTTTCCTCTTTTATAGGACTCCAGTAAACCAATCAAGACCCACTCAAATGGGTGGAGACATGTCGTCCCCTAATCCAGTTTAACAACCATTCTTGACTAAATCATATCAACCAGGGAGATGATCTCATTACAGTTTCAAATATACAGTATTGAATAGGGATTATTCTACCTTTATGAAATGGGGTTTATATTAAAACATGGCTTTTCATAGGGGGCATACTTCCTTTCAAACCAGCACACCATTCATTGTCTCTTTTCAGGCAGGGATGGACTTGACTTCAAATTCCTTTACATTTTCTGTATTGAGGACAACCAGGCTGGGCACAAACACTCCAGGAAGACTGCTCTCACCGACATGACAACTACTACTCACATGTGGCTATTCACCACTTGAAATGTAACTAGTGAAACTGAGGGACGAAATTTTTAATTTTAATTACTCTAGATAGAAATTTTGAAACTGACTTTCAATTTGGTTGGAAAACTTTCAAGTAGGTTTGGGACAACTTGAGTACACAGATCTATTTTTTAAACTGTAGATATCAGGAAATCAAAATGCAGATCAAATATTTCTAATGCACATTTAGCATCCAAATTGAGGTGCTCTATAAGTATAAAATATACACTGGATTTCAAAGACTCAATATGAAAAAAAGAATGTAAAATATCTATATAAATACTTTTAAAATAGTAATTACATGTGGACATTTATTGGGTTTTAATTACACTTTAAATATATTGGGTTTCTTTTTAAAATTTTTTTTTCACGTGGCTACTAGAAATTTAAAGTTACATAGGTAGCTCACTTTTTTTTTTTTTTTTTTTTTTTGGCCTGGGCAGGCACCAGGAATCGAACCCGGGTCTCTGGCATGGCAGGCGAGAACTCTGCCTGCTGAGCCACCATGGCCTGCCTGTATGTTTTTATTAGACTTGGATGAAAATCAATGATAGTCCTCAACCAAGTGATACCTTCTAGTAGAGCAAAATGTAAAGGAACTTGCTGCTTGCCCTAATCCTATCAAGAGTACATGGAATTTGGTACTATAGCTGTCAACAATCCTTGAAAACACGCATGCTAAATTGAATAATTTTCTTAGAACTTTCTCTTCACGCCTGAATGCTAGAGGATCAGGTATAGAACCATTTAATCCCAAATACCAGAACTGTTTCAGAAGCAGTGATGGTGGACTTCAAAAAACAGCCAAACTCTCTATGAACTGTTAGAGACATTGAATTTATTATAAATCATATTATAGATTCTTTAAATTTCATTACTGAATCCTAATGAAAATTCTAGGATAGTGGTTTTCATGGCTTAAGAACATTGAAAAGTATATAAAAACAAAAGCAGTGCTCTCTGTTACAAAATGTAAAGGATAAACTAACTTAGCAGCTATCTCAGAACATAATATTTTGAGCAGAGCTTTACCCTTCAAAAATATAACCCCCTGGTTTGTAAGACTGAATACAAACAGCAGAAAATCCCTAACTCCTCCTCACGAATGGGAAAACTCATAATAATTGAAATTAAATTCTTCAATGTAATAGAGCAGGACAGAGCAATCTGTAATGCACTTTTTTTTTTAACATTTTTGATAAATCAAATTTCCGCTGCCTTTCTTTCAAAGAAGAAGCTAAACCTACTTATAATTATGCCTAAGAGTCAGCCCCAGAGAACTTCTTTTGCTGTTCAGTTGTGGCCTCTTTCAATAAGGCCAATTCTGCAGGTGAACTCACTGCCCTCCCACCCCCCCACCTCCATGCCACATGGGACTTGACTCCCAGGAACAAGCTGGGATCTGGCATTCTCAGACTGAGAAAGCCTTCTTGATCAAAAGGGGGAAGAGAGAAATGAGACAATGTTTCAGTGAAGGAGAGAGTTGAGAAGTTATGCTAGAGGCTATTTTTTTTTGCATTATTTAGATATTCCTTTTTAATTTTTAGTGTATTAGAATGGCTAGAAGGTAAAAACTGAAACTGTTGAACTGTATTCCAGCTGCCATGATTCTTGAAGATGATTGTTTAGCTATATAGCTTTTAGAGTGTGACCATGTGATTGTGAAAACCTTGTGGCTTACACTCCCTTTATGTAGAGTATAAACAGGTGAATAAAAAAAATAAGGACAAGAAAATAAACAAATAATAGGGGAGATAATGGGTAAAAAAAAAAAATTGGGTAGATTGCAATACAAGTAGTCAATGAGAGAAAGGGGTAAGTGGTATGGATGTACAAGGGTTTTTTTCTTTTTATTTTTTTTTCCTGGAGTGATGTAAATGTTCTAAAGATGATCATGGTGATAAATACACAAATATGTGATGATATTGTGAGCCACTGATTGTGTACTTTGGATGTATGAACGTATCACAATAAAAACAAATTTTTAAAAAACTTCTGCCATCTTTCTCAGAACCCACAAATTCAATGCAACATAAAAATAATTCCAGAAATGATTCCTTAATTTTCCTGTTGTGCATCTCTCAATAATTTCATACTGCCATGCTTCAAGGAGAAAGGAACATTAGCTATTTCCTTATTCCAAATTGCACAAGCAAAATTCTATAACTGCAATTCAACATAATTGGTCTTTATTTCCAAAGTGCCATTTCTGACTTACATAAATTTAATTCAGTTCAATATTTACTGAACTTCATATGCCAAATACTTTGCTGGACCCTAGGGAGACTAAGACAAGGAAAGCAATTACCTACCCTAAAAGAACTTTCTTAATCTAAAAGGGGAGACTGCCATGTAAATAGCTGCAATTTAGTTTAATAACAGCAAAATATTTCAAGTGCAAAGAAAAGATATGGCTCAAAGGACAGAAAAGTCAATTATCTCTAGGACAGGAAACTGCTAAAGAAGAAAATGAACATAGTAGTCAAGTTTTGGAGGATGAAGAGGAGGTCAGACAGGCAGAGGGGTGGGATGAAGATGGGGGAAGTTTTCTTGTCACCATGATAAAATAAGAGTAGTTTAAAAAACATTATTGGAGAGTTGGATTCAAGGAGGTTAAATGTAAGTGATAGCTACAGCTTATTAGATAGTCTTTTTTCTTTGCCACCGACTCCAGTTTTTCATCTCTTACCTCTTCACATTGCCATTTAAGTTTGCAGTCTCTCCTACTGTTCTAGTTTGCGAGCTGCCAGAATGCAATATACCAGAAACAGAATGGCTTTTAAAAGGGAAATTCAATAAGTTGCTAGTTTACAGTTCTAAGGCTGAGGAAATGTCCCAATTAAAATAAGTCTATAGAACTGTCCAATCTAAGGCATCCAGGGAAAGATATCTTGGTTCAAGAAGGCAGATGAAGTTTAGGGTTTCTCTCTCAAGTGGAAGGGCACATGGTGAACACAGTCAGGGTTCCTCTCTCATCTGGAAGGGCACATGGCAAACACGGCGTCATCTGCTAGCTTTCTCTCCTGGCTTCTTGTTTCATGAAGCTCCCTGGGAGGCATTTTCCTTCTTCATCTCCAAAGGTCGCCGGCTTGTGGACTCTCTACTTCGTGGTGCTGCAGCAGTCTCTGCTCTATCTGAATCACTTCATTCTCCAAAATATTTCCTCTTTTATAGGACTTCAGAAACTTATCAAGACCCACCCAAATGTGTAGAGACATATCATCACCTAATCCAGCTTAACAACCACTCATGATTGAATTACATCTCCACGGAGATGATCTGATTACAGTTTCAAACATACAGTATTGAACAGAGATTATTCTGCCTTTATGAAATGGGATTCAGATTAAAACATGGCTTTTCTAGGGAACATACATCCTTTCGAACCAGCACACTTACTAATGGGTCAAAATATATTTCCTAGCCCCTTGGCCTCGGGTTCAGCCTCATAACTGCTCAAGCCAGTAGAATGTGACAAATGTATCAGTTCTGAGCTATACTTTAAGAGATTTCGCATGTTCATGTTTGTTTCTCTTTTGTGTCTTTGATTAACTTGAGAACCAGACTGGGTAATTTGCTTGTCCCATGAGAATGAGAAACAGTAATCTTGGATTTCATTTTGTAGATGACAGAAAACTATAAAGGATTGTAATCAATACATAATTAGATTGTTTCAGAAAGATGGCTTTGTCAACATTGTGGAATATGAAGATATGAGGAGAGCAATGAGGAAAGTTATTCCAATGGTCCAACCCAAAATTATGCAAGCCTGAACTAAGGCAATGACAGTGAAGATGGAGTAGTGAAATGTAGGAGATAGGCATAACAGAAGGTGGTAACTGGCTGTAGGGAAAGGGAGAGGACACTCTTTCCACCAACCCTCTACTCTGGAAGATAGTTGGTGAAACACCATCTATTTTAACATAGGAAATGGAGACAGATCAGACAGGCCACTGAGGTTTGGAGTGGGGAACTGGGAGCAGAAATAGATAAAATATTAAGTTTTAGATCTATTATATTTGAAAAATCTGTAAGCATCAGGAAAGAGACATTCTGAATGCAGAGAAAGATTCTGCTGTGGCTCTTAGGGATGAGGTCTTGTCTGGATATATATTACTCAAAACTAATAGCATACATGAGATGGTTACTGCATGGAAGTAGAGGAAGATCTCTTGGGACATCTAAAAGGAATTCACATTCAACACATTGGCTGTTGGGCAGAAGTCAAATAAGGTAAGAACTGAGAAATGTCCTTCCGATTGGGCAATCATGCTACCACTAGAGAAGGAATAACTTTGAAATGCATTCACATATGAACAGAGATAGCCTGGACCCGATTTAACTCACTCTATATTCAGAAAATAACCCACAGTTGGGAAATCCACAGTGCCATTGCTTTGAAAAGTCTCTACTTCACAGCAGGTCAGTGTGGTATTGGGAGAATAGTTGGTAGATTTACCCCAAAATCATATTTAGGAACTCAATTACATTTGCACTATATCCCAGAAGAACTGTTTTCTATGATCTCATAAAATATATCACTAAAATCCAACATGCAGAGATTTCACAGAAATTGTTTTACTGAAAGTGATGTGCTTCAGAAACATTTTCTGATTTATAAGAACATCACAACGGAAAAACTAAGAAAATTCCCCAGCTCTTATACATATCTATTCATGTCCTGAATTTCTTTGCACTATGCCATATACCTGATATTTTCCTCTCAGTAAATCACAACTTGCTCTGTCTTTTCATCCTGATAGACCAGATATCATTACCATGGTGATTCTAAGAAATATGACTGTGTATTGACGGCTTGCCTAGCAAATGAAATCTACACAGCCAAGATGTATTCTGAAGATGTGGCAACTTGAATGGGAAATAAAATCAGGATGACCATTTGAATTGGTCGACACTGGCACAAGATAGAACCTGGTTATCAACTTTAATAGTAAGGTAGTGCTAGGCCATGCAAGGTGGCTCCGAGTGCCTGCCTCATTTGTGGTCCTCTTGGCCATGTGACCCAACTCCCCTAGCCGCAACTCATTGCAGAAGGAACCAACCCATGACCTGAGACAACCCTCCATAGACTGGCTAGTAGCCTACAAAGTAGCCCAGTATTAGGAAACTGAGCCCAGGAGGAGGAGACTGCAATGATAAGAGACTGGCAAATCATAATCTTTATAATGGTGGTGGGAGGGGAGTGATGTGCTTCAGACACAGATTTAGTAGTAGCTGTAGAAGACAGAGAAGCCTCCCTAACGGTAGGCAAATAGAGAAAGGGGCAGATACCCAATTCTTGAAAGAAAACCCTTATGGCAAGAACACCGGTGAGACTGCTGGATGTGCTGCTAATCCTCAGTGTTGGGAATGATGGCCCATTATCCAGTGAAACCTGACTATACACCTGTTGAGAGATTTTTCTTTCTTTTATGGCAACATGAGTGCTTCAGTAAAACCCCTATAACAAAGTCAACCTGTACATGTCTCTTTGCTAAGTGAAACATGAAAGAGTCTGGCACAATTTTACATTGCTTTCAAATCATGAATAGAAAAAGCTAAGATATAGAACTGAATAAGATTCCCTAAATATACCAATTTTTTATTCAATCAACAATAGGTACTGATTCCCTATTATTGTGCCAGACATGTATTCGCATTAGGAATTCAATAGTGAATGTGACTGACAGTCTGGCAGTCTGTCTGACACTATGGTCTAGTTAGCAAACACTTAGATTATTTGGGTCTTAATATGTACTATTTAGACACACCTAAATTTTTTGTCCTGAAAGCATGATCCACATTTGTTCACTTTTGTTTTGAATATTCATGGTTTTCCAAAAGATATTACATTATGAAGGCTATAGAATGAAAACCATCTGATAGCATTTTAGTCTAAAGATACCTACATTTATTTTTTAATAAGCTTATTTCAGAGGTTCTAAGATTTAATTCATCTGAAGCAAAAACAAACAACAAAAGGCAGGTTGGCAAAACTGTTGACTAGATCATGGTCCCTGAGCAGGGTGAGAAGCTTAATGGCAATGATAAGATGATACTTCCAGATGCCAATGGTAAGCCAAGGAAGACAATAAAGTGTTGATATTTATATGTCAGTATTCTGCAACAGTGGTAATGTGCCACCTATAAGTGAAAGTAAGTCCTGGAAGTAAAAAGGCTGAACGTTTTTCTTCACCCTAAGCAAAAGATAAACTGAAAACTGATGACATGGATTGGCCAGCATGATAAGTCTGAAAATAAAGATATAGGAGAGTCATTAAACCAGATTGAAGAAAAATGGAAAAGATGGAATCTGATGCATAGGTGAAATTGAAATGTCAAGGAATTGACACTGATGCATTCTGTGATGACCCTGCTGGTAAACTTAATAGTCAAGCAAAGAAATGTTTATTGCTGTATTTCTTAGACTGACTAAAATTAAGAGTGAATGTCTTTCGCAGTGAAGATAAGATGGCCTAGTGGGAGAGGAGAGTTGGGAGAACAGTGTTACACTTTTTGGAGTTTTTCAAACTATCTAGCTATTATTTTACTTGGAGCATTATGGGACTAAAAATGCTCCTAGTTATATTCTACTATTCAAATCTTTACAGGCTTTCCTTCCAAGATAACTAAATCCTTAAACAGCTGAACTTCTAATTGCTGCATGAAACCCAGTCTCAGGTTGCTATAAAAGTGCTGTAGCAATTACCTCCTGTTGTCTTCAACTCAATAGGCTGCAATTTAAGCATTTGCAGCTCTCTCAGTAGAGAACACAAAAGTGTTAGAAATTAGAGAGAAGGCACAACTACACCTGCAGAAGTTCATTTTAATTGCCAGAAAATAATATGTATATCATGTTACCAATAAATTTGAAATTTGAAATACAATGGATAGTTTTAAGGAAAACATAAATCATAATATGGAGTCAAGAGTAGGTAGAAAATGTTCTGGAGCAGCCAGAAGGAAAAATCTGAGATAATGGTATGGTAGCACATGACAAACTCTGGGATCTGTCCTGTAACTGCTTGTTGAAGAGTGCTTTGACAACTATTGCTTTTTTTTTTTTTTGCTTTGTATATACGCTATATTATACAATTTTAAAAAGTTAATTGAATAATGATATAGCTTTCACAATGTGGCTGTGTGATTGTGAAAACCTTGTGTCTGATGTTCCTTTTATCTACCTTGTCAACAGACGAGTAGAACATATGGAATAAAAATAAATAATAGGGGGAAAAAATGTTAAAATAAATTTAGTTTGAAATGTTACTGATCAATGAAAGCGAGGGGTAAGGGGTATGGTATGTATAATCTTTTTTTTCTGTTTTCATTTTATTTCTTTTTCTGTTTTCTTTTTATTTTTCTGAATTGATGTAAATGTTCTAAGAAATAATGAATATGCAACTAAATGATGATATTGTGACTTATTGATTATATATGTAGAACTGAATGATCACATGTTAATGTTTTAGTTTGTTTGTTGTTAATTTTTTTAATTAATAAATAAATTAATTTAAAAAAAATAGGCAGAGAAACTGAATAGACCAATCATTGCTTTAGCAAATATCAATTACTCCTTAAAGACACCAGGCCTAGAAGAGTTTAAAAGAAAGTTCTACCAAACCACCAAAGAACAGATAATTCCTTTGCCATATAAACTGTCCCAGAACAAAGGAAAAGGATGAAAAGTTTCCATCTCATTTTGAGACCATCCAAAATGGAAAGTTCTCACCCTTCTAGAAACAAATCTCACTTATGAACATAGAAGCAAAAATCCCAAGTACAGTATTAGCACAAAATCCCACAATGTTATTACAGAACTATTATATCAGGAGTGAGAGTTCATTCTAGGAATATAGGCCTGCTTCAATATTAGGACATTTATTAATACAAATTATGACACTATCTGATTAAAAGAAATAGAAACCAAACAGTCATCTTACACAGAGAAATCCATAAAATTTAATATCTGTTCCCATTAAAATTCTTTAGAGCTCTGAGAGGAGAAGAAAACATCTTCTAGAGTATTTAACATAATCTTATAGCAAGTAGCATTTCTAATAGTGAAACATTCAAAACAAGAACTCCTTGGTGAGTCAAGAACAAAAATACCTACTACCACTACTAATCACTATTGTATTTGAGGTTTTAGTCAATGTACAAATACAAGGATGGAGAAACATAAAATATAAACAAATGGAAAGACTGAGATAAACTAGTAGGACTAATAAGAGAATTCAATAAGGGTGGCTGAAGATATGATCAACAATTAAAAAAATTAATAGTTCCTCATACACCAACAATTACTAGTTAGAAAATATTAAGGGGAAAAGGATACTTCACAATAGCAACCAAACCATACCATCACTAAATAAACCTAATGAAAAATGTTAAAAATGTATGTGAAAGGCTGCTTAGGCTGTTAGAATGCTCACGTGTCAAGTGGGAAACCTGGGTTTGATTTCTGGCCCACACACCCAAAAAAGAAAAAAGAAAAAAAAAAGAAGAAGAAGAAGAAGATTTAAGTAAATGCTCCTGGATAGAATACTCAAAGTTTGAAAGGCAAAGTTTCTCAACTATAAATTCAATGCAATCTCAATCAAAATCTTCAAAAGATTTTTTTAAACTTTTAAAATTGTGTAACATATATACAAAACAAAGAAATAAAAGAGCAATAGTTTTCAAAGCACTCTTCAACAAGTAGCTGAAGGACAGATCCCAGAATGTGTCATGGGGTACCTACCATACCATCATCTCAGATTTTAACTCTAAGCCGCTCCAGAATATGAGGATAGAAGGAATGAATATTTTCTATCATCACAATTGACTTTTTTTTTCTGCCAAATGATTTTTTAATGGAATTTAACAAGCTGATTCCAAATATTTACATGGAACTCTAGAATTACACTTAGCACAATGAAATACACCCTAAGAGAGGCACATGAAAACTAATACCAACTAATGGAACAGCCTGCCTCTTCAAGCTTTGCTTCGCATACTCAGTGGAAAGCGCACTAGCTAAGTGGGGATGCCAGATGTGAATGCCTGTGCTATTTAAGCAGTTTTCTTTTCTCTCTCACTCCTAGCTCTCTTCTTTTATGTTCAGTGAATATAGATTAGTCCTTTAAATTAAATGCAACATATGATGTGACTACTTTGTACTGATATATTTCCTTCAAACAATACAACCAAGAATTTTACAACTTTTCCTTTCAGTCTCTTTGCATCTTCCACTTAAATCCTCAATGGAGTAAATTTGAATATATTATTGCTTAGAATTAAAGCAGATAATTACTATTTCTTCCTTGAGACAAAAATTCACACAAATTTGACCTGGCATCTTTGTGATAAAACAGCTAGAAAAAAATACAAACAATGCCAAAATAAGGCATTTGTCACACACACAAAACCCTACTGTTTTATAACAGCACTGTTACCAAATTATTATGTAAAACCCATTATTCAAGTTTAAAATTTAATTGAAAATAAATACTTTTGTCCCAGATTTCTCAGGATCACTATACTTATGCACTTTTAAATTTAAATTTAATAATAATTTAATAATTAATGTAGAGATTAATGCTCTGCTACAGTCTTGATTGCTTTTGCTACCTTTTCTTTTTTTACCTTTTAAATGTGGTTTTCCCCCAAATTTTCCCAGCCCTCTTCTTTCATCAGTCTACAGGAACTCTCTGAACAAGCTCATAGCTTCATCTATCTCCCACAGGCTAAACAGATTCCAAATCTACATTTCTAACATCATCCTTTCCCCTATTTAGCACCCAGGCACCTACATCCACCAGGATGACCCACGGATCCTTCCAATTCAAGATATTCAACTGCATTTTCTCTTCTTCTACTTGTCTCTTGTCTTTTTTCTCTTTGCCATGAATCTCCATCCTCCCTATTCATCTACACAGTATTTATTTGGCACTTGATATGTGCCACTAACTGCTTTAGATGTTTGAAACACAGTTAACAAAATAGACAAAGATCCATATCTTTATGGAGCTTACATCTAGCAAGAAGAGATAATAAATGCATAAATAAGTACATAGAAGGCAGGACAAAGTAGGTGGGTTTGGCGCAGAGGCTGCAGTAAATAGATTGTCAGGGTAGGCTTCAACAGAGTGACATCAGGGCAAAGACTTGGAGGTAAGAAAGTTAGCATGTAGATATCTAGGGAAGATTCTACCAGTCAGAGAGAAGAGTCAGTGTGAAGGCCTGAGGTCAGAACATTCCCTGACGTGTGTGAGAAGAACAAGGAGTTGATTGTGCTGGAACTCAGATCACAGAGGGCCTTAAGGATGTTCTAAGGATTTTGCCCATTGCAGGGCTTTGAGCAAAGACATTGTGATCTTACACTTTTAAAAGTTCACACTGCTCAGTTGAAATTATAGGTAGGGGACAAAGACGCAAGAAAACCAAATTAGTAGAGTAGCATATATGCTGGTTTGAAACTCTTATGCACCCCAGAAAAAGTCATTTTCTTTTATTCCATTCCTGTGGGTGCCAACCTGTTGTAGGTGGGATTTTTTGGTTAGGTTATTTCAATTGAGATGTGACCCATCCATTCAAGGTAGATCTTAATCCTTTTACTGGTGTCCTTTAGGACAGGATCAAGGACAAAAAGGCAGAAAGAATGTAGAGAAAGAAAAGCCCCAGAGGATTTAACACAGGACCCACAGAGAAAGCCACTAGAACCATAGAGAGATGAAAGCAACAAAACCCAGGAGAGAAGGACCAGCAGACACTGGCCACGTGCCTTCCCATGTGACAGGTGTCCCAGATGCTGGCAATCTTTCTTCACAGTTCAGGTATTATCCTGTTGATGGTTCAATTTGGACATTTTCATGGCCTTAGAACTGTAAATTGGAAGTTAATAAATCCCCATTGTAAAAGCCAACCCATTTCTGTTATATTGCATTCTGGCAGCTTCAGCGAACCAAAACGGTGTGATTTGACAACACTGAATATAATGAATACCACTGAATTATATATTTCAAAGTGGTTAAAATGGGACATTTTATTTCTTCTGTGTTACCAGAATAACAAACAAAAAACAGAACTGTACAACATAAAGAGTGGAGCCTAGGCGGGGGTGGGGCATGAGGAATAGCCCCCCAGCAGAGCTTCACTTTCCTAAGCTCCAGCCTCGGCTACCCCAGGCCAGCTGTGAGCTCAGGGCCTGGCTCAGAGGCACCGTCAGCCCCAGGAGCTCAGAGAGCCTTGAGGATGAGGGGGCGATGCATGGAGGACGATAGGGGCTCCTTAGGGCACTCCACATGTACGCCATGTACTGGATGAACGAACAGACCTCCTCCGTTGGAACTGGAGTCCTCCATTCAGGAATTGAAGTATGTGGCAGAGAATTTGCTTATGGTGGCCATCCTTACCCCTTTTCTGGAATATTTGAAATTTCCCCAGGAAATGCTTTTGAACTAGGAAAAACAGACATCCTAGAAAAAGATATAGAAAAGAATGTACACAAACTAGGAAAAGAATACAAAGACACTGCCTATCATTTGATGCAAAAAAACTGCCAGCGCTTTTCTTCAGCTTCATCAGAGAATCTTTGTGGGGAAAAGATTCCTGGCTGGACCAACTGACTTGCCTTCTTCAGCTCCTTATTCTACAAAGTTGCCTTCCCGAGGAGGAGGGGCTGACTCCCATAGCCCTCCAGTCTTGGAGTAAAGGCCAAGAGCTCCAGGAGGAACTGGAGGAAGCAGGAGTCTCTGGCATCAGCCTTCACAGCAAGCACTGCAGAGGGCTCCAGACCCAGCCATCACACTAGACTATAAACGTCCCCCAAGTCGCACATTCAGAACTGTCTCTGGCAGTTGACTGTCACTAGAGGGAAAGCACAGAGTAAACGTCTTTTGGATGTTTCCTATGCAAAAATGGCATTCTCCCAAATCCCATTTTTCAGCTCAGGATTATATTTGTAAAAAAAAATCACTTGGAGAGAGAATTTTGTATGAAGTCACCCTCTTTTTTTTTTTTTTTTACCCACTTGTAAATGTGGATTAAATTCTTCTGCTTTATATAATCTCTTAGATTTAGAGTATTTTGTATCACTGTTTACAAATCTTGTATCAAAGAAGAAAATCTTCAAGTCTTCAAAAATTTGGCAGGTAATCTTTACATACTCCTGACAATTGCCAGGGCTATGGCATAAATAACAGTCACATAAAAAAGGTACTTTTGCAATTATAGTCACCATTATCTGCCTAAGAACTGACCTTAGGGTTTTTGTTTTTGTTCTTAAAGATATTGGCATCAGGATACAGGGAGCCAAACTGACTGTGCTGGTTTGAAAGGATGGATGCCCCCCAAAAAAGCCATGTTTTAATCAAAATCCCATTTCATGAAAGTAGAATAATCCCTGTTCAAATACTGTTATGCTTGAAACTGTGATTGGATCGTCTCCCTGGATGATGTGATTTAGTCAAGAGTGGTTGCTAAACTGGATTAGGAGATGACATGTCTCCACCATTTGGGTGGGTCTTAATTGGTTTACTGGAGTCCTGTAAAAGACTCCAGTAACATTTTGGAGAAGGAAATTCGGAGAGAGCAGAGAATGCTGCAGCACCACAAAGCAGAGAATCCACCAGCCAGCAACCTTTGGAGATGAAGAAGGAAAACGCCTCCCAGGGAGCTTCATGAAACAGGAAGCCAGGAGAGAAAGTAGCAGACAATGCCTTACTCGCCATGTGCCCTTCCACTTGAGAGAGAAACTGTGATTGTGTTTGCCATGTGCCTTTCCAGATGAGAGAGAAACCCTGAATATCATCGATCTTCTTGAACCAAGGTATCTTTCGCTGGATGCCTTAGATTGGACATTTCTATAGACTTGTTGTAATTGGGACATTTTCTCAGCCTTAGAACTGTAAACTAGCAACTTACTAAATTCCCATTTTTAAAAGTCATTCTGTTTCTGGTATATTGCATTCCAGCAGCTAGCAAACTAGAACACTGACCAAGGTGAAGGAACACCCATGAAGCCCTGAGGGCAGGGGATCTTGGGCTGCCTGCCCCCTGGCCCACATCCTCTGAGCACTCCTTCCCACTTTGAGTAGCACATACACAGAGGTTCCCATTAAACAATTGGTTTAACTACTAATATCCATCCACCTAGGCAAGGTGGCACATTCTTATTTTTATCTGGCATTGATTCCTTGGATTCTGAAATTAAGATGTTTTTCTTTTGTCTTACTAGTGACCAATGAGTGTTTTTGAACATGTCTTGGGTAGGGATCCTTTTATTATTTTTTTCTTTCTTCTTTTTTTTTTGGCATAGACAGACTCCAGGAAACAAATCCTTTTATTTTAATACATATTGATTTCCTCCCTGCACAGAATTTTGTGGATGGGATAAGAATGGCTTAAGTGTTAGACTTCTGAATTGCAGGACGAGTTAACTCTCGACTGCTTTTAACTATTTGGGCCACCTTTTATACAATAATTAAAAAACCAGAATCTAAAGCAGCACACTCCAAAAAGGTAATTCTTTGATATTTCAAACTTTTTATTCATATCAGTAGGAGCATGTTGGAGTTTGTTAGTTTATTATGGGAGTAGTTTCACCTCTTAAATAGAATGCCTAGTCTCATTGACCTCTTGTTGAAAGTCATATTTGTATGTCTTAAAATCTACCTATTTTTGTTCTCTCAAATATGTCTCTTGCATAACATACACTAAGAATGAAACTGTCACCCCAGATAAGTCCTCTTTAACAAGGAATCTGTGTGCTTGTTTCTACTCCCAGTTTGATCCTTAGATGTAAGGACCACATCATTATGTGTAAAATTAGATTTTTCTGCCATAAGAATGAATGTCTGCAGTGAATGTTGGGGGGAGGTTGTAATTTACCTCAGCACTACACATTTTTTTTTGCATGGGCAGGTGCACCAGGAATCAAACCCCTCCCCAGGTCTCCAGCATGGCAGGTGGGAACTCTGCCACTGAGCCACCATGGCCTGCCCTACACAGTTTATTTCTGTACATGACTTCTTAAGTATAGAAGGTAGAGGTGATTTAAATGGCGTGATATATATACCACTTTAGGACCTTTTAAAACATATTTGAGGCCTCCTGAAGTAATGGATATATTATATATTTTATAATATATATCATATTTTGGAATATATAATTATATATTACATATTTCAGCTACCTGGATTTTCCTGAGTAATTTGATGGAATATTTTAAGTTTCAGTAAATCAGAACAATAAATGAACTTTCTCTCAGATTAAAAAAATAATCAGAATGAATGTCCTACAAAAATATTGGATGTCATATGTAAGTTACCCAAGGCAGTCACCTCAGCTTTATATGTATGTGTGGTTAGTTTTAAAGTCATTTACATTTATTGAAATTTCTAGATTGGATTATTTGCAATTGCTCTATGTAAAGATATGTATCTTACAGTAAACTATACTTTTCACTTAAAAAAAGAGAACCATAATGTAAACTATGGACTATAGTTAATAATATAATTATACTAATATTGGTTCATCAATTGTACAAAAGATACCACACTACCAACATACACACCTGGATTCTATTTCTAAAATATCCTTTATACCAGTCATTGCTCTCCCCACCTCCACTGCCACAGCCTCTGTTCAGGCCTCCATCCTTCTTTGGACCCTCGAAATGGGGTCCAACTGGGCATCCCTCTCTTTAGTCCATCCCTTCTTCCAAAAACAAGCCCATCAGCAGACTTATCCTTCCAATCACAGGGGATCTAAACCTGGATGAGGGCAAAAAATCCAGAAAGTCGCAAAGTAAGCTTGATGGGAAAAATTCATGTCTATTTTCACTAATCCCTAACTGAAATTTAGCATTTACCTCTCTTACGAGCCTAAGCTACAAGCCACAGGAGAATTAGTAGCATTTATAACTCTAATCAATACAAATTATTTATATATCTTCATATTACATTATAGTTGTTGTTGATATCTCAAAATATCATTTACACACATTGTTACTTTGAAATTATGATAATTATGTGCCAGTAGATCTTTTTTGAAAACAAAAGCAAATATCACAATCAAAAAATATTTTGTATTATTGGATTCCTTTGAATTATTATGCATTTTAATTTATACACTCAAGAATATTCTGAGTCCATGGGGATACAAGTGTAGTTCAGTGGTAGAATTCTCACCTACCATGTAGGAGACACGGGTTCAATTCCCAGTCCTTACACTTTCCCCCAAAAAACAAACAAGTGAAACAAACAAACAAAATTCAACAAATGGTGCCGCAATAATGGATATTCATATGGAAAAATATTGAAATGTGACCCTGCCTGTGCTGGTTTGAAAGGAAGTATGCCCCCTAGAAAATCCATGTTTTAACCAAAATCCCATTTCACAAAGGTAGAATAATCCCTATTCAATACTGTATATTTGAAACTGTGATTGGATCGTGTCCCTAATGATGTGATTTAGTCAAGGGTGGTTGTTAAACTATATTAGGTGACGACGTGTCTCCACCCATTTGGGTGGGTCTTGAGTGGTTGTTAAACTGTTTTAGGTGATGATATGTCTCCACCTATTTGGGTGGGTCTTGATTGGTTTACTGGAGTTCTATAAAAGAGGAAACGTTTTGGAGAAGGAGATTCAGAGAGAGCAAAGCAGAACGAGAAGCCACAAGAAGCAGAGTCCACCAGCCAGCGGCCTTTGGAGTTGAAGAAGGAAAATGCCTCCCGGGGAGCTTCATGAAACAGGAATCCAGGAGAAGAAGCTAGCAGATGACGCCATGCTCGCCATGGCCCTTCCAGCTGAGAGAGAAGCCCTGACTGTGTTCGCCATGTGCCGTCTGACGTGAGAGAGACCCTGAACTTCATCGGCCTTCTTGAACCAAGGTATCATTCCCTGGATGCCTTAGATTGGACATTTCTATAGACTTGTTTTAATTGGGACATTTTCTCGGCCTTAGAACTGTAAACTAGCAACTTACTAAATTCCCCTTTTGAAAAGCCATGAGTTAAAAGTTCATCTACTTTATGACCAAGCAATTCTATTCTTTATACTCAAGAGAAATAAGTGCATACCCTTACATTTGTACAATATTATGTTCCTAACACCTTTATAATTTCAAAAAGTGAAATGTTCATGAACAAGGCAACCAAATTGTGATATATTTCTGTAATGGAATACTAACACATCACTTAAAACATGAAAGAATTGGCACCAGTAAATTGGACAAATCTCTCAAATACTATGTTGAGTGAAAGAGGCCAGCCACAAGAGTTGTAGTATACTCACATAAAAATTCAAACTATAAACTTAAGTTTAGTACACTTTTGGCACTGTACAGTGTGTATTTTATTACTCACTAAATGAGAAAATAAGTAAACTTGGTCAAATCTGCAGACACAGTAGCATTTGGGAACTTCAAACCATGGCAGAACTTTAGGAAATATCTTAAATATAGTCCAAAACAAACTGCCAGTTGACCCACTGGAAAGAATAAAAAAGCTATTCTTGGATAAGTAAAGGAGAATAAAAAGCAAGTATTTTGAAAGGAAAACATTACAGAAACACACCATTTTAGCGCCAAGCATACCCCAACCTTGGAACAATAAGAATCTGGGTTAAGCTACTAATGCTTGGAAGTCACTGAGCACCTTGAAAATGCTGGCCTCTTAACCATGAGCACGTGTTTGGTTTGATTTGTTTAACTGTGTACTTTCTATTCCCTCCCTTCTTTCTTGCCTATGCTTTATATTGGTAGCGCTTAGGAATGAAGAAACTTTTATTCTTGTTGCAGTCAGGGACAAGATGGAAAAAAAAATGTCTTTGAGGGACATCACTTGGCTAGAGAGAAAGACCATAGGGTCTGATCTCCAAGGTCCAAAACTCCCTCACGGTTGTCAATTCATTCATTCATCCTTGCTTGTTCCTCCCCCTCATCTAAGCCCCAAGTCCCTTCAGACACATCTTGTGCCTGCCACTTACATTGTCACTCTGATTCAGGCTCCTAAATTGTCTTTCTGCCTTAAACGTCCTCTTCACCCCAAATTCCCCACTCTATACAACAGTCAAAGTAACTTTTCCAAAAAGCAGACCTGATCATGTCAGTCCACTTGAGTGGATTTTCTCTTCTTTTCCATTGGTCTACTTCATATGCCAGCACCCTCTGTTAAACTCCTTATAGCAGTAAATAAAGCCTCTCATGATCTATCCATGCAGATAATTCCCTCATCAGCCCCATCTCCCCACCATGCTGTGCAATATGTTACCAAGTTGGAATTTCCTGGGAGTATCTTAATATTGCCTTCTCCTGTAGCATTGGATTTAGTATTTCTGAGATCAACAGCAATTCTGTCATTTGTCCCCTTGCCTTTGTCTCCTAGAATTGTCATCTCTAGGGTGAGATTTCCAAATCAGAAGAAAATTAAACACTAGATACTAGGCATCCCCAAACAGTTTCCTCCTCAGTTTTAATGCTCAGAATACCTACACACATGACATTAAAGTACTTTATTCTCAATGTATAAGTCCTTTAGAGTCTAAAGTTTAGATCCTTAGCATGTAATTAACAGCAGAACAGGTTGACCACTGGTGAAGGAGGAAGGAAGTACTTTTCTAGAGCTTTCACAGGGACAAGTATATGGTTTTCATGGTGGGGTTCTGCATGCCAAGTTACAATTTTCTCAGTACCAAATTACATGAAGTTATATATTCTTCAGAAGGTATAGGAAAACATGAATAATATATATCAATGTCAGTAAAGTGCCCAAACCTGGAATACTTCCCACCCATTTCTAAGTATATAATCGTGTAATTCATAACCATAGAGCAGGGGTTCAAGCTAGGATTCAAGGATTTGTTTCAGGGATTCTTTGCCTCCTCCTCCACATAAAAAATGCTGTGAATTTATGTATGAGGTGGGAGGGGGGAGTTCATAGCTTCAGTTTCTCATAGGGATCCAGGACCCTTTCAAAATACAAAAGAATTGGATTGCCTAGGCTTATTATTTATACCCAGAAGCAACTATCCTTCAGTTTACCCAGAGCACACGTAAGAAAGTGATATCCAACAAACTTGAATACTGCAGGCCAACATAATTATAATTCCTGAACCTGAAGATAGTCAAGCAACATATTAATGGCATTTAAAAATTGCTGTTTGTGACTTCAGGGGATGAGCTGGGGCCCAGCACCATGGGATTAAGATATTTCTTGACCAAAGTGGGGAAGAGAGAAATGAGACAAAATAAAGTTTCAATGGCTGAGAGATTTTAAATAGAGTTGAGAGATTATTCTGCAGGTTATTCTTATGCATTATATAGATATCCCTTTTTAATTTATGATGAACTGGAGTAGCTGGAGGGAAGTACCTAAAACTGTTGAAATGTATTCTTGATACTCGAAGATGATTATATAACTATATAGTTTTTACAATGTGACTGTATGATTGTGAAAACCTTGTGGCTGGTACTCCTTTTATCCAGTGTATGAACAAATGAGTAAAAAAATAAGGGCAAAAATAAATAATGAGGGGAAAAGGGGGAAAACTTGGGTCGCTTGCAATACTAGTGGTCAATAAGAGGGAGGGATTAGGGGTACGGATGCATGTTTTTTTCTTTTGCCTTTTTATTTCTTTTTCTGGAGTGATGCAAATGTTCTAAAATTGATCATGATGATGAATACACAACTACATAATGATATTGTGAGCCATTGATTGTATTCTTTGGATGCACTGTAAGGTATATGAAGACATCTCAAATTGTTTTTTTCAAATTGCTGTTTGCATCCTGGCTCTGACATCAAGGGATTGACACCACCTTCCTGACCAAAAGGGGGAAAAGAAATGTAACAAAATGAGGAATCAGTGGCTAAGAGATTTCAAATAGAGTCAAGAGGCTATTCTGGAGGCTACTCTTATGCACGCTTCAGCTAGCTATCGCAAATTCCCACGGTTTGCCAAGCCCTAACCAAATGTATTCCTGAAAATTCTAAAAAGTACCCAGGCCTCTATCTGAGGCTCTATAAAAGTCTCACTCAGCAAATTTATTTTTCAGAAACATAATGCCTCCAGATTGTTTCTATACTAGATACGCCCTGAAACTCAGAGGCACCAGTCTCTCCAAGAATATCAACTAATTGCATCTCTCTACTCCATAATGTCAACATCTCTTTCTTCAACATGAAGAGATTAGAACACTAATTGCCCAAATATCTTTGAAAATCAGGAGAATGATCAAATGAAAGGGAGGAGCTGTAACAGAGAAGATAGGATTTTAAATGATTGTGACTACTGAGCCACCATATTGATATTTCTTCTTAGTCACTGGTATATTAGAAGGAAATACCTGAAACTGTGGAACTATAACCCATACTGTACTTTGCAATTTGCTCTATAACTACGTACTAAACAGTACCTTGAAATTTATCACTTTTCTGCATGTATGTTATATTTCACAATAAAAATGTTTTAAAAATTGCTATTTGCTTTTCTTTATTAGAAAGAAAATAGAATAGAATTTCTGGATTTTTCACCTGTCTCATGGAAATAATCTCTACTTTACCTTTTGAATGACTTACCTCAAACCTGTATTTGTGCAACAAAAGATATGGACAAGGGAAAACATCCCTTACTCTCGGTTAGGGGCATCTAATCATCAAAACGTATTTTTCCCTAAACTAACTTATAAATTTAACAATATGATCCCAATAAAAAATAGAACTTTTTTTACTGCCTTGAACCAGACAGGCTGATACTAAAGTTAGTATGGAAAAATAAGCACAAAAGAATAACTAGAGGGCGGTGCGACAGTGGCTCAGTGGCAGAATTCTCACTTGCCATGCCGGAGACCTGGGTTTGATTTCCAGTGCCTGCCCATGCAAAAATAAAAAATAAAAAAGAATAACTAGAAAACCTGAAACAGAAGGTCAGGGATGGATGGAAGAGTGAGGTGTGCATGTGCCTATTCCTACAAGATAATTAAAATATACAACAAATCCATATGCTTAAAACCATATGGTGTTGACACACAAATTCGTCAGACCAACAGAAGAGAGCAGAAAATCCAGAATAGCCCCAGATGCTTATGGAAATATAGTATATGATAAAGGTGATAATTCAAATCATGGGCAAGAATGAACTTCTAATATTTCAATACAACTGGATAGTCTTTTAGAAAAAGATAAATTAGATCCTTTCTTCAAACTGAGCATGAGAATGAACTTCAAATGAATCAGGAATCTAAGCAAAAAAACAACCAAAAAAAGCAACAAAATCATACAAATACTAGAAGAAAAAAATGGTAAAGTTCTTTATAATGAAGGATTTCTAAGTATGATTCAAAATCCAGATGTAATTAAGGAAACAAATATGAGTACATAAAAATTTTAAATCTTGCATAATAACACCTTAAGCAAAATTAATTAAAAATGACAAATTGAGACAGAATATTTGCAACACATAAGAAAAAGGGCTAATATTTCTAATACACAAAGAATTTTTAAATTAGAGAAAGAAGAAACCATCATAAAGATATGGATGGACAATCACAAAAGAAAGAAAAATGACACTTAAGGTACTTTAATTCATAAGCCATTCTTCTTCAAGGAACTTACCCAAGGAAAACAAAAGCAGATATCCAAATAAAGACTTGTAAAAAAATGTTCATAGTATTTTTATATGCAATAGTCCCAGACTGGAAATAACCCCAAAACAAGTTATTCTCAGGTGAATAGATAAATAAAATGTGGTATACCCACACAATGGAATATTGAACAACATAGATGAATATCAAAATCATTATGCTGAGAAAGTCAAAGAAAGGAGTATATATTGTATGATTCCATTCATATAGAAGTTGAGAAACAATACCTTCTTGACCAAAAGAGGGAAAAGAAATTTAATAAAATAAGGTTTCAGTCACTAAGAGACTTAAAATAGAGTTAAAAAGTGATTCTGGAGGCTATTCTTATACAAGCTTCAGCGAGATATCGCAAATTCCCAAGGTTTGCTAAGAATTCCCACAGTTCCAGTATTCCTGAAAACACTAAAGAATACCCAGGGCTCTGAGACTCTGATAGTTCCACTCAGTTTATTTTTCAGACACCTAGAACCTCCAGATTTTTCCTATGCCATGTAAGCCCTGAAACCCAGAAGCACCAGTCTCTCCAAGAACATCAGACAGTTGCATCTCGCTATGCCATAATGCTGACATCCCTTCTCAACATGAAAATGTTAGATTGGTCATTACTTAAATCTTCCTAAAGATTGAGAGAAGGTCACATGGGACATGACACCAGGGGTGAAAGTCTCCCTGGCAATGCGGGAGATGACTCCCAGGGATGAATCTGGCCCTGGCAACGTGAGATCAACAATTCCATCCTGACCAAAAGAGGGAAAAGAAGTGTAATTAATAAAGTATCAGTGGCAGAGAGGGTTCAAATAGAGTCAAGACGCTACTCTGGAGGTTGCTCTTACACGAGTTATGATAGGTAGACCTTGCTACCTATCATAACCTGCCAACCCCCAGCCAGGACCATTGCAGCCAATCCTAAAGAATACCTAGGGCAATACATAAGATTCCACCAGGGTTCCAGGCACTAGAGCAACTCCCCAGAAACCTATAACCTCCAGATGGGTCCCTGGTCCAGATCAGTCCTGAAACCAAGAGGGTCCAGCCTCTCCAGAACATCAGATAGTTCATCTCCCCACCCCATATTAGTGACAGACCCTTCCAACATGAAAAAGTTAGAATGGCCATAACCCAAACACCCCTAAAGAGAGGGATGGAAAGAACAAAGATGATGGTGGGATTATACAAAGAAGATAGGATTTAACAAATGAATATGATTGCTGAATCATTAAATTGATATTTCTTCTAATCTCCAGTATCTTAGAGCAGCTAGAAGTAAAAACCTAGAATTGTGGAATTGTGACCCATGTTAAACTTTGAAATATGTTCTACAACTAATTGTGGGTGCTAGTACTTTGAAATTTATTGCTTTTTTGTATAAATGTTATTTTTCACAAAAAAAAAGAAAGAAAAAGTCAATTGTGGTGATTAAAAAAACTTAAGCCTTCTAGCTTCCTATATTCTGGGGCAGCTAGAAGGAAAAGTCTGAGAGGATGGCATGGTAGCCCATGACAAATTCTGGGATCCGTTCTGTAACTACTTGTTGAGGAGTGCTTTGAAAATGATTGCTTTTTTATTTCTCTGCTTTGTATATATGCTATACTATATAATAAAAAAGTTAAAAAAAATTGAGAGAAGAATCAAATGAGAGGGAGGGGTTGTAACAGAGAAGATAGGATTTAACGCATGAGTATGACTACTGAATCATTTTATTGTTATTTCTTTTTAGTTTCCAGTATATTAGAGCAGTTAGAAGGAAATACCATATCAACCTTTGAAGTTTGTTCTATAACTACTTGTTAGAATGTACTTGGAAATGTATTGCTTTTTTGTATATACGTTATATTTCACAATAAAAAAGTTTAAAAATATATACTTTGAAATCTATCACTTTTCTGCATATATATAAAAAATGTTTTAAAAATAGTCAAGAAAATGCAAACTATAGTGACAAAAAGCAAATTGGTGGTTCAATGGGTGATGGTGCTTGGAGGGAGGGACACATTGGTTCAAAGTCTAGCCCTTAAAAGATGTTTAACCTAATTGATAACAAGAGAAATGCAAATTAAAACTACACCAAGATACCATTTCTCACCTATCAAATAGGCAAATTAAAGGTATATTCTGTTGGTGCAGCTATGGAGAAACATATACTCACATAAATTGTTAGGGGAATTCAAAATGGTAAGCCCTATATGAATGGAATTAGCAATATTTAACAAAACTACTTGTGTGCTTAACCTTCAACCAGCAAATTCACTGCTAGGAATCTGCTTGAAGATATAACTCCAAGAATATGAAAACATGTATGTACAAGGTTTTTGTTGTAGTAGTGATTGGTTGACTAAACCATGGCACATAGACACAATGGAGTACTATGAAGTTATTGTAAAAAAAGAATGAAGAATGTCTTATGAATTGACTTGGTATGACTTCTAAGATATACAAGGAGAAAAAATGTAAAATGCAAGAGAATATCTATAGCATGCTGCTTTTTTAATAGGAAAGAAAAGGAAATAAGAAGATATACATATATACTTTATTTTTATAAAAATGAAAGATAAGAAGGATATACCAAAAATAAAGGAATTTGGTTACCTCCCAAGGGTGAGAGGGGGCATGAGTTAGAAGGGAAGGTCAAGGAATGACACTCCTCTGAGCCTAACTTTTTAACTATCTTCACTTTTAGAAAATGTTAGTATTCTACATATTCAAAAGTATATAATTAATTAATTAGAAAATATATAATTAAATGCAAACAAACAAATGAACCAATGAATTCAACTCAACTCAATATATTTCAAATAATAACAAAGGGAGAGAGACAACTAATTAAAGTAGCTTATTTAAATACATTACTTTGACTATACCCTCACTCTATGGAGGAAAGAACTATAAACAAATCTTGTACTTGTTAGGTCAGGGGAACAGGGAAGGGCAGTGCAACTGGAGCTGTGGATGCTGTGTCACCCCTCCCAACTTGACTTCCAGAACTAATGAACTGCCCCTTCTGGACGTCACCTGACCTCCATCCTTAAAAGCTACCCGCACTGAAGCCCGTGTGCGCATTCACCTCCCTCCATCTTGGGTTTGGTGAGCTCTGCCGGGGAGCGCAGAAATACTTTAAATTTCCTGGTCGACCTTTCTTCTTTCTCACCCTTTCATCTCCTAAACCTTTCAGTACTCTAGCCAATAGGTTTGCTTTTCATAGTGGCATGGGTTTAGCAATTCTAAAATTACTTTCCGTGTATTACAGGACTGAGCAAATGAGTAAATGCACAGATAGTGCTGGGGGCCAGGGTTTTCACTGTGGAATAAAAGAGACACAATATGAACCGGGAGAGGCAAGGAAGAACCCTGTGGGGTTGGATTAGAATTGGAACTACAAGTATGCATTCATGATTTCCAAAAAGGCAGAAAAATATTGACACAACAGTAGCACTGAGCATGCCCAGCATCTAATCTTGGTTTCTTGATAAAATTACCATGACAAAAAGGGACCAGATATTCTATCCTCAAAGAATAGTTATTCCAGATCTGGAGTGGGAAAGGTATGAGTTTAGAAGTAAAACCACTCTTTAAAAAAAAAAATAGTGATTAGTGGTGGGCCAAAATATATAAAGAACCCCTACAACCCACAACAAAAAGATTAACAACCCAATTTTTAAAAAGGGCAAAGACACGAGTACACATTCTCCAAAGAAGATACAAAAAGCCCATGAAGGGCGGGCAATGGCAGCGCAGTGGTAGAGTTCTTGCCTGCCATGCTGGAAACCCAGCTTCGATTCCCGGTGCCTGCCCATGCCAAATAAATAAATAAATAAATAAATAATAAAGCACATGAAAATATCTTTCTCATTATCCATTAGGGAAATGCAAATCAAAACCATCGTGAGATACCATTTCACACTCATTAGAATAGCTACTATTAAAAAATAGAAAATTACAAGTGGTGGAGAGGATACAGAGAAATAGGAAAACTCATTCACTGCTAGTGTGAATGTAAAAATGGTGCAGCTGCTGTGGAAAGCAGTTTGGGGGTGACTCAGAAAGTTACGTGTAAAATTACGCTATGACCTCACAATCCCACTTCTAAGTATATACCCGAAAGAATAGAAAGCAGGGACTCGAACAGATATTTGTACACCGTCGTTCCTAGCAGCATCATGCACAATTCCCACAATTCCCAACCCAAATGTCCATCAACAGATGAATAGATAAACACAATGTGGTATACATTTTTCAGCTGTAAAAAGGACAGAAATTCTGAAACCTGTGACAGCATAGATGAACCTTAAAGACATGATATTGAATGAAATAAGCCAGACACAAAAGGAAAACTATTATATGAATTATTATGAAATCATTCAAATAAGCAAATTCATAAAGTCAAACCTTAGAATATAAGTTATCAGGGGTGGGGGTCAGGGTAGGGATTGGGAGTTAAGGCTTCATGGGTACAGAGTTCCTGTTTGGGGTGATGGCGAAGTTATGGTGATGGATGGTGGCGATGGTAGCACAACATTGTGAATGCAAATAACATCACTGAGTTATATATGTGAATGTGGTTAAAAAGAGGAAATTCTGGGTTGCCTAAATATTACTAAAATAAACATTAAAAAAAAAAGACAAAAAAACGCCAAGGTCTGCATAACACAGTGAGCCCTAACATAAACTATGGACTACTGTTAATAGTACGATCATAATAACATTTGCTCATCAACTGTAACAAAGTTACCACCCTAATACAAAATGTTAATAGGGAAAACTGTGCTGGGGATTGAAGGGAAATGGGAACTCTATTCTCTGCATGACTTTTCTGTAAACGTGCAACTTCTCAAAAAGAAAAAGAAGCGATGGGGCATGTCAAAAGGAAACAGGAACCAGGCGGGCCACAGTGGCTCAGCAGGTAAGAGTGCTTGCCTGCCATGCCCGAGGACCCGGGTTCGATTCCCAGTGCCTGCCCATGTAAAAAAAAAAAAAAAAGGAAACAGGAACCAAATGGGGGAAAGTTGAGCATCAAAATAAACAAGGATAGTAATGATTACAACCCATTAAATTAAAATATTAATTCTTAAGATCATAAAAATAATGAAGTACTGACCCGTGCTATGACATGGATGAAATTTGAAAACATTTATGTTAGGTGAAAAAGACTAGTGATAAAGGTCACATATCGTATAATTCTATTTAAATGAAATTTCCAAAATAGGTAAATCTATAGACAGAATGTAGAGTAATCATTCTCCATGGCTGGGGGGGGGGGGGGGGGGGGCGGGCGGGTGGGTGGCTGGGAAAGGGTAGATGGGAGATGACTGCTAAAGGGTATGAGTTTTCTTTTTGGGTGATGAAAATGTCCTGAAATTGATTGTGATAATGTTTGCACAGCTCTGTGACTATACCAAAAGCCAGTTTAAGATATTGAATGGCATAATATGTGAATTACCTTAATAAAGCTGTAAGGAGTGAATAGATAAATGGCAGAAGGGAAGATTCTTCCTAACAGCTGAATGCCATTTGGTAAATATAGAGATGGTAGAATTGGAAAAATCATCATTTGAAATCATCATAGTAAAGATTGGTTTGAACAAAAATGGATCCTAAATCCAGGAGGGAAAGTTTAGTGAGGAGCTGGGTATTGACATGGTCTCTTTATTTCTCCACAGATTGCTTATCAGTTGCAAGGGGGCAATCAGTAACAATGAAGTGAAGAAATATATAGTAGCTGGGTGATGAGTATTGCTATCATCACATATGCGCAGACAGACAACATGTGTCTCCAGATGTGATATGCTGAGGACACAAAATCATCTCTGTAGTAATCCAGCCACAGATGCATAATCTGAATCTAATTAGGAGGGATACCAGACAAACTAACTGAAGAACATGAAATAATTGGCTTACATTCTTCTAAAGTATTAACGGCATGAGAGACAAACATTGAGGAGCTAACTATTCCCGATTAAAGGAGACTAAACAGATATGACCCCTAATAGTGGGGGGGAAATGTTACAAAGGATGTCATTCAGATAATTGACAACATAGAGTGTGGACTGCAGATCATAAAAATATTGTATCAATGTGGTTATATAAAAGAACATCCTTTTCCTTAAAAAAAAAAACCCAGCACTGGAGGAGTATAAAGTTCGCAATGTACTTGTAAATGATTCAGATGAAAAAAAGGAGAATAGTGAGGAAAGGTTGGGGGTGGAGAACGATAAAGCAAAAGGTGGAAACATTGGTGAATCTAGGTATGGGATATGCAGAAGTTGTCTGCTCTTCTTTTAACTTTTCTGTAAATAAAACTTTAATAAACGTGTCTTTGTGATTACCACAATCAATTTTTAATGTATTTGTGAGAACGAGAGATGTCCATTAAAAACACGATTGATATTCTTTATATTTATTTGCGTCTCATATTTGAGCTCCTGAAAGCATCCCAGACCCAAGTTCACACTACACCTTGTTACCAGATGCTGAAATCACAGGAGCCTTAGGGATATTTTTCAGGACTCCAGAAAAAGAGAGTGAAGTTACCCTGGGGAAATCACACTGACTATCTGACAGTAGTATAGAGGACAAAGTGAAAAGTGAAAAGGAAGAGAAGGAGGTGGCTGAACGAGCAGTATGGCAATTCTGTATTCACCAGCTTGGGGGACTGTGACTCTTGTACCCAGAGTAGCCTACCCCTTCCAGAACTTTCCTCTACCCCAGCAGGAAAGGGCAGTAAGAGAGAAGAAAAAGGAAATACAGTTTCCTTTAAGTTCTAAAAAGGGAACTATACTAGCCTGGAGTGCAGAGTGCTTCCCAATCCCCACTCCCCACCCAAGTAAGCTCCTCACCCGAGTCTTGATCCTCTGACAGAGAGTCAAGCCTTTTCTTTTTGAGATAGTCTTCAAATGCAAATACTTGGCTGGAGCAACACAAACATGGAAATGCATTCGCACTAGCTAACTGCTCAGTACAATCAACAATTGTAAAAGCCTAAGAAAAGACTAAGAATAGATTTTTTTGTTTTGCAAACGAGAGGAACTTAGAAAAAAAAAGAAATTCCAGGGATGCAAAGAGAGAGAAGGAAGAGGAACCAAGAGATCTTTGCCACGTTCACAATTTGCTGTAAAGCTTATTCTAAGATTCCTAGTGAACCAAAACACATGTCAAGCTCATGGCCCTTGACCTGCAGTCCCCTCTTTCCCGCTGGCATGATTTATGAAGATGAGTTTGCCCATCAGGCTGACTTCATGAAGGACTTCAAGGTTTCGATCACTGAATCAAGATATGGGGGTTAAATTAACGTATTTCCTTTGCTTGTTTCTCAGTCTGTTGCATGACATTTAGTTATATTTGGTAAATCTATCCTGCAAAATCCTGGAATCGGAGGAATAATTTGTTAATCTGCTTTAGGAAAGAAAATAATATACCACCAATTTTAAGCTGTGCACATTTTTTTTTCTGTTCCAGTAAGTCTGAACAAATTCTCTGCTAGCCTCTTAGCCCTTAGGTCACTTACCCTAATAGACAACTGCTTCCAGGGGCCAAGCAGGTGACACACAATTCAGCGATGCAGGCTGAATGGGGAGCACTGGGGAAACTGGGGAAAGCAGTCCCCTACTGACTGCCTTCAGATTAAAATATATATATGTATACACACACATCCATATACATGGTGAGCCCTGCAGACCAAATGAAACATCCAGGCAAGTGGGTCAGTTTTGCAGTCTAGAGGATGTCCAAATTCCCTTTCAGCTTTCAAATCCCATGAATGATTTCAGGCTGTATATTCAGCATTTTGAAATTTCACATTTGTCATGGAAACTGGCCCGGGGCCCCTTTCCTAGTATTTATTAACCTGCACCGCTCTTGTTGGCCACCTATCGTTGCAAAATCTTTGGCTCTCAAAGCATAGAGCGGAATGAGAAGTTCACGTTTGCAGAACTTTGCCCCAGTGCTCTCATTCTGCTGTCTCTCTTGAACAACCAAGCTACAAATTACGAACTGTTTTTCACATTGACCATTTAACACAAAATGTATGGAAGCCCGCTTCATGCTTCCCAAGATTACTTCAACTTCCACTTCACCCCCCTTGAATACTCCTGATAACCCTCTTACCTCATCCTATTGCAAAGCTGGCTGACCTCTTCTCTTGCTTAGACTCTTCTCCCCCTTCACCTCCCCATACTCCTTCCATGTCTGCAGGCCCCCTTCCTATCTTACCTCTTCACTCCCATTTCCCCTTCCCAACCCCTAGCCCCTTTCTCCAGACACATACCTACTAGCTCTTGTCCATACGGATTTGTGGCCAAGAGCTTGATGCCAAAGAAGGAAGAAATGAGGATCTGAGAGTCTACCAGCAGCAGCAGCAGCAGCAGCAGCAGACTAGATCTCCTACTTACACAGTAAATAGAGCAAGACAGAGGGCAGAGTCTGCCCGAGGGAGGAGCCCCAAAGGAGGTTATTCGAGAGACTAGGCCAGGAACAGGGTTTGCTGAAGGAGGGGGTCCTTGAACAGCAACAGACTGGTTAACCCAAAATAGTTTTGTTGTTAAGGCCTGGATCCCCCTACTGCAGTCTGATTCGTCTGCCCAACAGTAAAGCAGCTCAGAATGCTCTTTTATTGTTATAATGATAGTGATGTTAAACCTATCACTGACATCTGCGTTGGTGGGTAGATAGCTGCTCTGCGGGAACTGAGAATTGCAATTTTCTCAAGCGAGTGAGTTGCTGACCTGTCACTGCTGTGCTGTATTGCCGGCAGCTGATCCCAAAGGAAGGCAATATTAAGGTCAGCTGTCCTGACTGCTCAGCGGCCCAGCGAGTGTGCATGAGTTAGCACCTGAATGGTTGCAGCTGTATCTAGAGAAGTTTCTGTTCCTGTTGTATGCATATTTATGTGTTATTTTAGGCTGCATGAAGGACAGGCCTGGGTCTCTCAGCTCTTCCAACTCTTGTTACAGTTTGCCACTCTGGACCTTCTGGAATCCATTGTTCCACAGCCTACAAGTACCCCCACCCCTGCTAAGCTCTCAACTTTATCCCCTTTCACTGTGTTCCAGCAGCACTTCTTAATGTATCATGTCCTTGAAATAAGCCGAAAGAGTTCTGCTCCAGGGCCTTTGCACTGGCTACTCCTGCTACTAGAACATTCATCCCATCCCTTTTACTTAAATAGCTGACCCATTGTCATTCAATACTCAGCTCAGAGGGTCACAGTCTTTCTAAGGTTTTCCCCTGACTGTCCCCTCTATCACAATACATTGTTTTGTTTTCCTCATAACTCTTCTCGCAACCTAAATTATTTATTTACTTGGGCATTTTGCCTCCCTTTCCCTCCCCCTACTAGATTGTAAGGGCCATGAGAGCTGAGTCTGTCTGTACTGTTCAATATAGTATCCCCACTTGTAAGATCCACAGCTGACACATAGTAGGTGTATAGCATATATGTATTGACTAAATGAGTGGGAGACCATCACTCATTGAGTAAGCAATTATTATTGTGAACTTGTTTTGTGTTAGGCGCTGTGCTGAGTGCTGCAGATACAAAAGAAAACAAGGTAGGCAAGAGTCCCTCCAAAAGAGGCTTTGGGTCTAGAGGGGAAGGCACCCCTTAAACTAATCAATTAATTGAAATTGTGTTTTAAAAAACAGAATAAAACAAAAGATTGTTTGCTCACAGATTGCTGAGAAGGCATATATCAAAAGCGTTGGCGGGAGAGGTGAGCTCTCGGTCCCAGACCCAGAATTCTTAGAAATGGATTGATAAAGAGATTTATTCCTGGAACCTTGATGGAATCCCATGGAGCAAATGACCCATTACTAATTCTCAGACTAATTTTTCACTCTGAAGTCTAATCAAACTGCCTCGTAGTATCAGCATATTTATCAGGCTTAGTGTCTTTCACTTGAAAATTACCTGTGAATCCATGTTTTAACATCCAAAGAATAAGGATTCTGGAAACATCTTGGACCTCTGAGTGTCCTCTGGAGTTTGGGAAAGAACTCTGGAAAGAGGCAGGGATTGCAATGGACCAATGGGGCTTCCTTTCAAAAGAGCTCACATCTGTGGCCAGGTGATTTTTGACAAGTGTGCGAAGTCCACTCAATGTGGAAAGAGCAGTGTCTTCAACAGATGGTGCTGGGAAAACTAGATACCCACATGGAAAAGAATTAAAGTGGACCACTAATCCACCCCACATTAAAAATTAACTCATGTGTATGAATTTTTTTCTGTTTTCTTTTTATTCCTTTTTCTGAATTGATGCAAATGTTCTAAGAAATGATCATGATGGTGATATACAACTATGTGATGATATTGTGAGTTATTGATTATAGGCTAAGAATGGAATGATCATATAAGAAGAATGTTTGTGTTTGTCTGTTGTTATATTTAATAAATTAAAAAAAAATTAACTCAAAAAAGGGCGGGCCATGGTGGTTCAGCAGGCAGAGTTCTTGCCTGTCATGCCAGAGACCCTGATTCGATTCCCGGTGCCTGCCCATGCAAAAAAAAATAAAAATAAAAAAGTAACTCAAAGTGGATCAAAGTCCTAAGTACAAGAACTAAAAGTATAAACGCCCTAGGGAATACATAGGGAACATCTTCAGGACCTTGTATTAGACAATGGTTTCCATAAGCAACAAAAGGAAAAATAGATAAATGGGACATCATCTAAATTTAAAACTTTTGTGCATCAGAGAATGTTGTCAAGAAAGTGAAATGTGACCCCTACCATACAGCATACAAAAAAAAAAAAGCAAAAAGGCAACCTACAGAATGGGAGAAAATATTTGGGAGCCATATATCTGATAAGGGTTTAATATTGAGACTAGATAAAGAACTCAATAGCAAAAAGGCAGAGAACCCAATTTTAAAATGGGCAAAGGACTTGAGTAGATTTTTTCCAAAGAAGATATACAAATGGCCGATGATCATAAGAAATGATGCTCAACATCATTAGCCATTAGTGAAATCTAAATCAAATCACATTGAAATACCATTTCACACCCACTAGAATGGCTTCTATTTTGAAAAAGGAAAATAACAAGCATTGGTAAGGATGCAGGGAAATAGGAATCCTCGCCAGTTGTTGGTGGGGATGAAAATGGTGCTGCTGCTGTGACAAACGGTTTAGCAGTTCCACAGAGAGTTACGTTTTATCGTATGAAAGTTAATGACCACAATAACCCAGCAATTCCACTGCAAAGTATTTATCTAAGCGAATTGGAAGCAGGGACTTGAATAAATATTTCCACACTGTTGCTCACAGTGGTATTATTCACAATTGCCAAACGATGGCAGCAACCCAAGTGCCCATCGACATACAATGTGGTATATACACATAATGGAATCTTATTCAGCTGAAATGAAATTCTGACACATACAGCAACATGGATGAATCTTGAAGGCATCATATGGAGTAAAATAAATCAGATACAAAAGGACAAATATTGTATGATATGATATTCACTGATATGAAAAATTAGAATATGCAAATTACTAGAGTCAGAAATTCGAATGCAGGTTACCAGGGTTAGCAGACGGGGTCGGGGCAATGGGAGTTATTGCTTAACTGGTATGGGGAGTTTGTGTTTGGGGTAATGGGAGAGTTTTGGTAATAGATAGTGAAGATGGTAGCACAGCATTTTGAATCAAATTAACACCAATGAATTGTAAATTTGAAAGTGGTTAAAATGGGAAATTTTAGGTTGCATATATGAGACAACACAAATTTTTAAAAACCCATAAAACTGTATAACACAGAGTGAATGTTAATGTAAACCATGGAATACAAAAATATAATTTAATAATATTGTTTCACCAAATGTAACAAAGATACCATACTAATATAAAATCTTAATGATAGGAAAAACTCAGGGTTGGGACTCATACATGGGAACTCTATGCTTTCTACACGATTTTCCTGTAAATGTACAACTGCTCTAATAAAAAAAAATTAAGTCATTAAAAAAATTCAGAAGAGGAGTTGAGATTAAGCTACTTTCCTCAAGTCATTTACTAATGGTCTTTTGGGACTTTCTAGTTTCCCCCAGGTTCCTAAGTCTTTACTTGACTAATTTTTTCACCTGTCTGACCCCTGAAGGCATTTCATTTTGTGAACCCTGCTTCTAGACATTGGATTGGGTAGCATGAGAGTTTTAGCATCCTGAAATCCCTGAAAATTTCTGTCAAACAAGCTGTGATTTGGAGCCTGTATTTCTTAATGAAATTCAGATGCTAAAATGAGGATGCTTCTGGTCCTAAATCCAAAAATTTTCAATGTGAGGAGGTCCAAGATTCTAACATTAGAAATATCTAATCCCAAAGATTCATAAAATTAAGTCTCTTTGGCACAATTTTGGAATGTTCTTCAGCAGGAGCAAATGTTATCCTTTGGTGGTTTTGTACTTTTTATTGCTGTCTAAGAAATCACCTCAAAACTAAAGGGTGTAAGATAAGCCATTTTATCACCCTCAAAGCTGTGAGATTCAGGCAAGGCAGAGAGGGAACAGCTGGTCTCTCCTCTGTGATACCTGAATCCTCATCCAGGAAGAAGACTGGGGGGTGAGGCAATGGCTGAAGATTGGAATCAGCTGAAGGCATCTTCACACATGAGTCTGGCAACTGATGCAGTCTGTCAGAGCATTCTACACTTGGCTTCTCAATGTGGTTTCTTTGCACAGGCTAGTTTGGACTTCCATAGCAAGTATCCCAAGAGAGAAGGCAGAAAGAAGTACATGACATCTTCATGAGCTGACTCAAGGTCTCATTGTAAGAAGAGAGTGGAGGATGGAATTTTTTGCAGGCATAGCTCAAAAATAGTCTGCCTCAATGTACATTTGACTTAAAAAACAGCTTAACATCATCATGAGTATGTTTGATGAAAAATGAAGTGAGTGAAGCTGTTTGGATTTAAAAAATGAGGAGTATGACCATTATTTAATAAGAACATTTCCTTGTGTGGGTTACATTCATTCCAGAAAGTAATTTCAAATTTTGAACTTTTAAACAAGCAGCATCATTCCACCAATTGTCATGGTCTAATTTGATTTATCATTGCATTAATTATATCAATCTCCTAGGGGGTGTTTCTGAAGAACTTTCATATGGATAGGTACATTCTTGAGTTTTGATTTATTAAAAAACAATCTTATATCATACTTAGTACATATGAGCCATCATCAAAAGCTACTCTTTGCTTTTGGGATAAACTTTGAGATGTTGGCAATAATCAGAGATCCCAAATGTTTTCTAACAATGTTTTCAAAACTGTGTTCTGAGGAGCACTAGTTCCTGGAGATGGGCTGTCCTCCTCCTGAGATTAATAATTAACGATCCCTATTCATATTAAAGGAGCTGCATGAAAGAAACCTGTTTGATATTGCTTAATCAACCCAGTGACCCAAAATCTCCCTTTTCAAGGAGATCCTATTAATGTGTCTTGGAACTGGTGTACTGTGGAACAGAATTTGGAAAATGTTGCCCTGTGGCCTTGTCCCTAAAGATGTTTAGAAATAGCAACAACAACAACAAAAAATACAGTTGTTTGGCCATCTTGTCCCTAGTGTCTCATTTTAACTTCTGATTAAACTGGGGCCAGTTGAACTGATTAACTTGGGGGAGATGGAGAAAACCTGGGTCCATTCCATAATGACTAATATAACACAGTCACATTGCCTGGGGCTCAGGGATGCTTTCACAAATGTGGAAAGCAATCTCGAGTATGGACTGTAAAAAAAAACCACCGAGCTGGAAGAAACCTTAGAGATGACCCACTTTAACTCCTTTATCTTAAAGATGAGGAGACTGAGGCTCCAGTTCTGTTGGATATCTTCCCTAACATTATCACGCAATGTCAAAACTGGAAGCCAAATGCACTTTCTCAGGGTAGCTTTTCAAAATATAAAAAATGCACCTGTGGGTTTTAGAATAAGTCTAGATCCTATGCCCCTTGGGAGCGGAAATGTGGAATCAGGCCTTAGGAGACTCTGTCACTTATTAACCGTATAATTTTAGGTAGCTCACTCATCTTCTCCGAGCCTCTATTTTCTCATCTATGAAATGTGGGTAATATTGTATCCTGGCCTCCTAAAGGCAGGAGCATCAAATGTGGTAATGTTTGTGAAAGCACTTTGAACGGTTGGAGTTTTATTCAAACACAGGTGGTTGATTGGTTTGGTTGTTCTCTGCTAGTGTGTTGATTTCTGAGTTAATAGAATTGTGACTCTGGGCTCCTTAGTAATGTGGTTGGTTAAAGATGTTGATGGACGGACTCACCAGTGCAATTTGTCATTTACACTAGCTGCTCTCTTTTTTACCTCTTCCTAAATGACACAAAATGAAAACTTGAAAGCACATTTCCAAAGATTCTGAGACAAAATGTAAGATGCCACAGATTATTTCCCCTTCATGCTTAGGAGTTGGAGGATCCAATGTTTGTTTTCCTTGAAAACTTCTCGGGTAGGGAGACTAGTTAAGCAACCTTGTTGTTAATATTTATAGGGTTCAGGGCAGGAGTACAAACAGGCCCACATCCCATATGTCTAAATAGTTTAAAGTTGTAAATAAAGATGACCAAGTGTTAAATTAAATATGTTTTATCCTTCTACCTTGATAAACTTACCTTCATGAGAACCTGGAGAGCCAGATTTGAAGGTAAAATCCTCAGACCCCTCGCTAAAATGTGGTATTACAGAGAGCTAAACCTGGTTTCCAGTTCCTGGCCCTTAGCCTTGAGCCCACCCCCTTCTCTTCCTTGGACACCCCCCAGCACTGTGAAGGCCTCTCCTACATATGTGAAAACACCTCACCTCCCACACCCAACCTGCCTCGATACCTCCAAACAGCCATCCCTAGGCTACCTGTAGGCCATCTCTAGGCTATTCCTTTAGACTAGGTTTGAATAGACTATTGCAAGTTCATGCTGGGGAGGATGGACTCAGAAAAAAGAGCCTGCATGGGCTCTGGAGGCAGGCTCAAGGGTAATTGGACAACAAATTCCAGGATCCAAACAGTAGTATTCCAATAGAATTGGGGGCTTGGGTTTAAGTGGCATGTCCCATAGCTCAGCATTATCCTTGCTTTGTGGAAAGGAGTTCAGCCAGAGAAGAACCAGAGGGGGACCTGGACAGAAAAGCTGTTAAAAGCTCTTGTGAAAGACTCTGAGAGGAGTGTCCATAGCAATGAAAAGGAGACAGTAGTGGGGAAGGTCACACAGGGGAGATTCTGGTGGCACTTTGAGACTACTAAAATACGGAAGAACAAAAAAGGAAGGAAGAAACAGAAGGTGCCAAAATTTCAATACTGGGTTATGGAGGGAGCCGGGGGAAGGGAGGCTTTAACCTGGGAAATACCAAAGGCTTCTTCTGTTAGCATATATGATTTTTCTTCACTAAACAAAACTCTTTTCCAAATAAAGTAATTCCAAATGAAATTGTTACCTGATTCCTATGTGCTCAGAATAATGCAGATATTTAAGCATTAGCTCCATGGATGAAATATGAGAACACTTTTGCTTAGAAATGTGTATTAACAGCAATAGGTTATAGTAACATATTTTAAGAAAATGTGTGATTTCTATCTAAATATTATGTCATCTCAAACATGCAAATGAACTTCATTCTGTAGACTTGTGACTAATGAGCTGCAAAACAAGGCTATTGAAAATTGTTTGTTACTTATTTTTAAAATCTACCTCTAGAGTGGAATGGATTGAAATTTTAATAAACCTGAGCCTCAAAATTTTGAGACATGGTTTTTCCTATTACAGATCCATCCAGCCGAATTGTAGTTGGAAAGTATATAGATGGAATAAAATTATTCTAATTGGAATATGGCCATGACAGCCAACCAACAATTCAGTCCTAAAACAATGGTTAGTTCTTCCTTTCATTGCTTGTATGAGATGTTGCATAATGGTTTGTGCCAGAAAACTCTGACAATGTATTAAAGAATTATTGTTCCAAGCCCACTTGTAATATGAGAAACAAAAATGTATCTTTCTTTAAAAGTAATCCACCAAATGTTTGCCTGAAAGATAATAATCCTTAGTTTTATGAAAGGTTCCATTGACAAATAAAAATTACAGTATTCCCAGGATGTTTTTTCCTTAAAAAAAAAATGAAGGATTTAAAAAATGCTCTACCCTGGGGGTGCGAGGATAGTTCAGTGGTAGAATTCTCACCTGCCATGCAGGAGACCTGGGTACAGTTCCAACCCATGCACTTCCCAAAACAAACAAACAAAAATTCAACAAATGATGCTGCAATAATGGGGTACTCACATGGAAAAAGAATGAAATGTGACCTTGCCATACAGCATACCAAAAAAAAAAAAAAAAAGTAAAAAATGCTCTACTCTTAATACCTAAGTGTTCTGGGGTTGAAGGCCTTTAGGTCTGCTTTGGAGGATTCCAAATACTCTGGTAATCTGGAGTGTATCCTAAATCCGAGCCCGGGAGGACACAGAAAAGGAAGAGGATATTACTGGTGGCTGACTAGATCCTCAGCTCCAATTCTGTGTGCTCTCCTGCTCACAGAATACATTTGAAAAACCCCAGGCCTGGAGTGGGGGTGATGAAGGTGAGGCCTAGGGTGAGGGTAGGGGAACGAGATCACAAAGTAAATAAATTTATCAGGATGGAATTCTGGTTCTGCAGAGGGCACTGAGAAGTAGGGGAGTCGAATGCGTTGCTAAGCAGTTTTCCCCAAGTCACTGTTGACATGTTAAAGGTACTCGTCAATAACATGCTTCCTTCCTTCTGGTTCTGAATCAGTTGAGAAATCAGGCACATGAATCTAATGGAAATCAAAATGCAGCTTTATTAAGGTAAGGCTGGGCTAGAGAACATGGTTCCTCCTGTCGCAGAGTTTGATCCTTCAGTTTTACCTGTGGGTGGGGGTTGCTGATCTGCAGAGCCCAGTTGACGGGCGTCTGCCCTCACGCCCTATCAAACAGGGAGAGGAGACCTAAGGAGTCCTGCCCCCTGAGAAAAGCAGCCCCTGAGTGCTCACCCAGCCCTGTTGGCTGCCTGAACAGAGTCAGAGAGGATAATGTGCAGGCAGGCCCCAGCCTCGGTCAGTGAGCACGAGGCATGGCCTCTCCCCCACCTCTCTGGTCACATTGGCCACTCCTCCCCAAAAGGCAGAGCTGGGAGCAGCTTTCTTGCTTCCCTGAGAGGCAGGGTGTGGGCAGAAGCCGATGAAGGGGAGGAAGTGTTCCCTTGGCTGTCCTGTGACTCAGTGTTAGCCTCTCGGAAGGACATTCCAGAATAAGTGGGTCCTGGAAGTTAGATTTTAAATGAGACCGAGTTTTAATCAGGGCAAAGCCAGCCAACATCCACTCCCTGTTGCTTAAGGGTGGGTAGACGGGTGTGGGGAGGCGGATGTAATTTGCAATTTGAGTATTTGCGTATGAAACTCTGAGATCAATCCTGGAAAGGAACCAAGGATTCCCACCGGAGAACCCCACAGGGCTTGTTTGGAGGGGAGGAAGTAATTCATACTTGCTTTTATTTGAAGCTGCCCTTGTGAATGAAAGGCATCTCCTTTCTGAGGTTGTCAGTCAGGGGGAGAAAAGCCTGGGGGCTGGGTAGACGTACTGACTAGATAAAATGCCTGTCGGAGGGCAAAGTTGAGTTTTGGCAAAAGTGAACTTCAGGTTCATCTTATCTGTCCTTATTCTGCCCTTGATCTGACCAAAGCCCTCCCGCCTGATTTCCTCGTATTCCAGGTGACCTTCCCTTCCACGGAAACTCGTTAAAACAAGCATTCCTTCATTCCTTCAAGTGCAGCTCAGAGGTAGATGGAGAAGAAAAATAAGTTAATTAAAATAATTAACAAGGGAGTATGAGTCTTTGGCTTCTTTAGCCACTTTGCATGCATTTCTACTTTAAAAGAAAATACTGGTTTACAGGAATAAATATCTCATTTGTCTCGTTTTCAGGCAGAATTCTGAAGCCATTTGTCTGGGAATCAGGAACAGAATTTGTTAGGTCGGGGGAACAGGGAGGGGCACTGCAACTGGAGCTGCAGAGGTTGTGTCACCCCTCCCAACCTGGCTTCCAGAATTAATGAACGGCCCCTTCCGGATGTCACCTGAACGCCATCCTTAAAAGCTGTCCGCGCTGAAGCCCGCATGCGCACTCACCTCCCTCCATCTTGGGTTTGGTGAGTTCTGCCCGGGAGCGCAGAAATACCCCCCCCACCCTTTTAATTTCCTGGTCTACCTTTCTTCTTTCTCACCCTTTCACCTCCTAAACCTCTCATCTGGTGCCGGAAACCTGGGAGAAGACCACGGGTGCCGCCTGCCTGGCCAGAGGCGCCCCGGCTTCCTCTCTCCTCCTTCCTCCACATGGCCAGTGACAAGGGATCCTTCGGCCGCCACTGCATCCACCACAGATTGGGTAAATCCCTCCCCTCCTAGCCCTGCTTCTCACGGGAAGTGGTGAGACCTGAGGGGTTAGTTCGAGTACACACCCCTTTCTGACCTCTCTAATATTGAGGAATGGCTAGGTTCATTCTCCAGCGACCCAACCGCCTATACTAAGGAATTTCAATATCTAGCTAATGCCTATGATTTAACCTGGCATAACATTCATGTAATCTGCTCTTCTTCCCTAACTATAGATGAAATGGACCACATTTTCAATGCAGCCAGGGCTCATGCTAAGCAGGTGCATATAACCGACCACACCATGCCAGCAGGGGCCGAGGCAGTGCCAGGCCAAGAGCCAGGGTGGGAATATCAGGTTGACACTCCAGCGGGGAGGAACAGGCAGACTAGACAGGACAAAATGCTTACATGCCTCATAGCCAGCATGCAGAAAACTTCACATAAAATAGTAAACTTCCATAAGCTAAGGGAAATTACCCAGGGTCCTGATGAAAACCCGGCCGCTTTTCTACACCAGCTCACAGAAGCCCTCTCCCAATATACCCGCCCGACCCCAACTCGGAGGCTGGTAAAACTGTTTTAGCCACACACTTTATATCCCAATCGGCTCCAAATATAAGGCGTAAACTTAGAAAAATTGAGGACGGTCCTCAGGCCCCTATCCGTGACCTGGTAAACACAGCCTTTAAAATTTTAATACTTGTGATGAACTGGAGAGGGCAGAAAAGGAATCCCAGCACCGCCAAAAGCCGAATTTACAAACCCAATCCCTGATTGTGGCTCTGTAGCTCACTTCAATGGAGAAGAAGCCGTCTACGACTAATCCACCACCAGGAAAGTGCTTCAAATGTGGCCTCGAAGGACACTGGTCCTGCCAGTGCCCCAATCCTCAACCGCCCAAGGGACCATGCCCTCTCTGTGGTACAAAGGGACACTGGAAAAGTGACTGCCCCTCGGCGCCTGGCCGTGGGGGGGCCGTCCTTCCAACCCCTAACCCACCGCTAGCAGTCCTGGGCCTGGCCAGCGACGACTGACGATGCCCGGCCTCAGCGACCCCAATCACCCTCGTCGAGCCCAGGGTAACAATCAAGGTAGTGGGTAAGTCCACCTCCTTTTTAGTGGACACAGGGGTTACCTTTTCTGTCCTCCCCTCTTACTCAGGTCAACTCCTTCCTTCCCAGGTCAGGGTTATGGGCATAGATGGCCGTCCTTCGCGCCCCTTAACTGCTGGACTGCTTACATGTTTAATAGAAGGGTACCCCATTACACATTCTTTCTTAGTAATGCCTTCTTGCAAATTAGGAGCCTCACTACACTGGATAAAAAACCCTCAAACAAAACTTCATAGCAAGTGCCAGACTAACGTCACTATCCACAACACCACCCATGCCCCCAAAGGACAATATTTCTGGTGTAATGGGACTCTTACCAAGTGCCTTAACTCCACTGCCCCAGGACCATGCTTCCTGGTAACTATTGTTCCTCAATTGACCCTCTATGGGGAGTCTGAACTAACCTGGCTACTGCCCTCTCCTCACTCAAAAAGGGCTGCCTTTCTTCCTATCCTAGTAGGCATCAGCGTAACCGCTGCAGTCACAGCCTCAGCCACAGTGGGAGGGGCGCTGGAACACAATATTTTAACTTCTCAAAACTTTGAAACTCAACTACAGGTAGCCCTGGAATCAACATCAGAATCCCTCTCCTCTTTACAACGCCAACTCACCTCACCAGCCCAGGTAACTCTTCAAAATCGACAGGCCTTAGACCTGCTGACAGCTGAAAAGGGAGGAACATGTGTATTCCTCCAAGAGGAATGCTGCTATTATGTCAACGAGTTGGGTCTAGTTAAACAAAATATCTGAACCTTAAACAAACTAAGAGACGATCTCTACAACAGAAAACAAGGAACCAACTCTGCCTTAAGCTGGTTTTCTTCTCCTTTGGCAACATGGCTCCTCCCGCTACTAGGACCAGTTGTCCTAATCTGTCTCTTTTTCCTCCTAGCTCCCTGCCTCCTCAACTTCCTTCAGGGATGTATGAAGGAACCATCCCTGGGAGCAGTCAACCAGATGCTCCTGCATCATTGTCATCATCTGCCTTCCTCACCAGATTCCTGCAGCCAGCCCCCCCACTTCCCTGGCCATGACGGTTCCAGCCTATATCCCCATGCTGCCCCATTACAGCAGAAGTAGCCAGAAAGATCTTGGCGCCCTAGTATCACAAAAAGGCTGGAATGTTAGGTCGGGGGAATGGGGAAGGGCAGTGCAACTGGAGCTGTGGAGGCTGTGTTGCCCCTCCCAGCATGACTTCCGGAACTAATGAACTGCCCCCTTCTGGATGTCACCTGACCTCCATCCTTAAAAGCTGCCTGTGCCAAGGCCCACACGCACTCACCTCCCTCCATTTTGGGTTTGGTGAGTTCTGCCCGGGAGCGCAGAAATACCCCCCCCCCCCCCACTTTAAATTTCCTGGTGTACCTTTCTTCTTTCTCACTCTTTCGCCTCTTAAACCTTTCAGAATTGTTCTCAGCACCCTGTGGGCGACGTGGTCTTCTGTGAAGACTTCGGAAAAGTAATGGCCCAGGTGCAGATTCAGGAGAGAGGTTAGAAGGATGAAGGCAAAGAAATGACCATTGGCCGCTATGGAATGAGCTCTTGGGTAACGTAAAGGGACTGGGCAGTAGGATTGGAGATTGGTATGGATTCAATTCAACTGCCAGCTTTGGGGCACGTACCTGCCGAGCCCTGGGCTGGATACTATCAAAGCCACAAGGAAAAGAACACACTCACTTGCAAGAAAAGGAACAGAGCCTGGGAAGGGTAGTAGAATTAAACTTTTTATTTATTTTTATTATTTTTCTTTTTTTAGAATTAAATTTGTTAACACTCAGGATGTCTGATCTGGTGGATATACTTCTCTTTTCCTAAACAGAGTCCTAGATTTGAATAGAGGAAATGCCCACTCTTCCCTCTCTAATTGTAGAAGTAAGACACACCTTCTGCTTTTACAGTGAAGTCTACCCTGGGTCAGCCTCCTTATCCAACCAAGCATGTTTTCTGTTCCTAGGGAAGCTGTTCCTAGGGAAGCTAAGCTGGTAACCCATTGATGCCTCATATCCTTCCCGTGTTTCCTTGCCTCTACTCACACGGTTCCCCTCTCTATCCCCTCAACCAGGGCTGTTCATGCCCCTTCTCAACCCTGCAAGACCTTCAAAACTGGCTCAAGTTTTCAGATTCTTCCTTCTCTGGGCAGGCTTCCTTGAGTACAATGAGCCCACCCTTCTCAAAACTCCAAGAATTATTTTTCTTTCCTTATTTTTTTTTTTTGTGGTGGGCTGGTGCATGGTCCGGGAATCGAACCTGGGTCTCTGGCATGGAAGGCGAACATTCTACCATGGAACCACCCGTGCCCTGTTCCAGGAATTATTTTAACGATCATAATGGCAGTGGTCAGAGCAACAACAATAAGATGCTTTACATTTGAATAGCAAGAATTTTTCAAAGTGCTGCCTTTGTTACATTGGTGCATTACAGGATTATCAAGATAGTAAAAGATTAATATCATTCCTACCCAAAAAGAAAATGAAACAAGAAGTCGCTGAGGACTTGAAGGTCCAGAAAGTGTAAACGGCTTTGCCAGAACCGCTCCTGAGGAGGAATTGCTTTCTGAGACGGTGGCTACAATTACTAATGTAAAACAACTTCAGTGCTGGTAGAAAAATGGGAAGGAACGAAGTATCTCTGCTGTTCAAGTTCTCACCTCCATAGCCCCTATAACGTTAAGTTTAATTTGGAAACATGACTCCTGCCCCTTGGAATCACCTGATGTGAAATTTCCAATCTCCCTCTCTCCCATCAACAGTGGCATTTTGATCTCTACCTGGTTCACTGGGAAGAGAGAAAGCACCTGACTCTGTGACTGGAACAATGATAGTTCTAGTGAAGAGAAAGTGCTGGCAACTTAGCAACTGTCCTGGCAACTTTGGTCATCTGAGAGGGAAACTGAAGAAGCACCAGGTGGACTCTCTCTCCTGGGGCTTTGGATCACTCCTTGGGCTTTGTAGTTGACCCCTGAGGGAAAGGAAAGACAGGAGTTCTACACAGGCTCTGTTATGGATTAAATCGTGTCTTCCACAAAGACAAGTTCAAGTGCTAACTCCCAGTTATGTAGGTTTGGGCTGATTTATAAATAGAATCTTTGAAGATCCTATTAGGATGAGATCAAATTGAATCACGATGGGCCTTAACCTGGTATGGCTGAAGTCCTTACAAGCGAAGGAAATTTGGGTATGGCGGTACAGACCACAAGAGAAGATAGAAAGAGACCTGTCACCGTATGATAGAGGCAGAGGTTGATTGCCAGCAAGTTGCCACCAGAATGCTACAGACGTCAGAGAAAGCATGGCCCTCCAATACTTGATTTTGGACTTCTAGATTCCAAGCTATGAACCAATACATTCCCACTGTTTAAGCCGAACCATTTGTGGTATTATGTGATAGCAGCCCTACCACATTAAGACAAGCTCTAAAGCAGATGCCATGAAGATGACCAGTGAAGATCATTGTGGGAATAGGGTAAGGGTGATTTGGAGTTCAGTTCAGGGATGAGACAATCCCATTTCTCAAGAGTGACAGAGCCACTGTTTGATGTATCTGTTGGCCTGTTGCCAAATAGATGTATGTCCTACAGTTATGTTATGTGAGCTCGAAATACCACGACATCATGAAAATGTACTCAATATTTACATCTGTAAATATAGTAGAACACTGCAGCTTCAATTCTTGGGCCAAATCCTACCAACTATTGATAATCTTTTATTCAAAAGATTAATTTGAACCAACATTTAATTTCAAGTATACAAGCATGCCAGCAAGATTATTGAGGCCAAAGCCATCAATGTATGCCTCCTCATTCACTTTTAGTAAGCGTAATGCCTACTTCATTTCAAAATAATATCAAATATTCCAGACAATTTGGCCTTCTCCAGATAGAAACCAAACTATGAAAATATACTAAATATTTTGAAACACACATAAAAGCAAGGCAAATACAAAGAATATTGACTTTGATAGAATTCTTCCCTTTTCCAGAATTTTGACCTTCAGACTCATCAGAGTAGGAAGGCCTAGAACTGGCTGTGAAATGAAAACAAAGAAAATAGTTTAAAAATTCTGAGTAATATTTACTTTACATATTAAAATATAAAATAAATGCTGAATATTTCTGAATATTTAAGGACTATATATTTACATTATTTAAATCAGAGTAATATGCTATATGGTAAACAGCTTTCATATTTTAATTCTTCTTTAAATGTTGGCGTGCAATAATGGCAAAAATAGTAGCAAATTGTTAAGGTTAGTTGTTAACAATAATACATTGTACAGTATGTTATAGCTTACAAAATACTTTCCCAGAACTTATTCCATTTTAGCTACCAAAAAATTCTGAGGCAGTATTATTAATATTTTATACATGAGGAAACTTGAGACTTTCAGCCTACTATATGATTTTTTGGCAAATTAATTAATGTTTCTGTCATGGTCAGGGACATGTGTCAACTTGGCCAGGTGGTGGTACCTGTTTGTGTGGTTTGGCAAATGCTGGCCTGTCTGTTGCTATGAAGACATTTCATAGAATTAGATCATGATCACTTGATTCCATTTGTAATCAGCCAAGGGGAGTGTCTTTTGCAATGAGTGATGCTCAATCTTATCACAGAAGGCTTTTTAAGGAGGATTCAGAAAAGACAGGCTCTCTTCCTGCTTTGACTGGTGAGCTTCTCCTGTGGAGTTCATCCAGACCCTCCATCGGAGTCGTCGGCTTCACATCCTGCCCTGCGGATTTTGGACTCTGTGTTCCTGCAGTCACGTAAGATACTTTTATAAATTTTATATTTGCGAGTGTTCCCTGTTGATTCTGTTTCTCTAGAGAACCCTAACTAATACAGTTTCTGAACCTTATCTTTAGCATAATCTGTTGAAATGGGATCAAAATACTTACCTGAGTTGCTTGTTGTGAGAATTAAGTTAACCTTCGTGAGGGGCTTAGCATGGAGGATAGCACATACTCAGGGTTTAATACATGATTGAAAGTAAAATAACAATTACTCATATGGTGCTAATTATATGCCAGGCACTGTTCTAAGCAATTTAAATATATTAATTAATTTAATTCTCACAACAACCTGATAAGATAGGTAGTGTTACATTCACTGTACAGGCTAGAAACTGAGGTAGATATCAGTTTAGTAATTTGCCCAAGGTCACACAGAAAGTGATGGTGCTGGAAATATGACTTCTGGTAGTGTTAACCGCATGGCAACTCATACTTCTTCTATTATGGAAATAATAATAATAACTTTAAAAAAAAAAACATTTTTATTTTAAAATAATTCCAAACTTATAAGACAGTTGCAAATATAATGCAAGCCCCTAGAGAGAGTTCCAACATATCCCCAACCTCTCCATATACTCAAATCTGCCAATTTTAACATCTTGCCACCTTTGTCATATCATTCTATCAATCCATCTATATATCTGTCAATCATCTATGTTCTGAACATTTGAGAGCTAGTCACACACATCCTACTCCTTGAATACATAACAATTCCATGTACGTTTCCTATGAACAAGGATGTTCACTTCTATAATCACCTTAAGTGCACTTTAAGAAATTTAACATTGATATAAAGCTCTACATTTTATATTCCAACTTTTTTCTTATGTCCCAATAATAACCTTTTGAGTCTTTTCTCCTCCATTCTGATATCCTACCCAGTATCATGTATTGCATTTAATTCTCATTATCTAATAAAAATAGCTTTTTAATTACTACTTTCTATGTTAGTACTTGAAGTAGGACTTCACGCATGCATATCACAGACCTTTGTTATTTAACAGACCACATCTGGAATATCCCATCTTTCCACCTCCCAGACTGCTTTACACAGGCTGTGTAAGTGGCCTGCTCTCTACCTAGCTGAAGAGCCTCAAGTTGTTTGTAGGCCCACAGCCCATTCTGACTAGTTCTGTGTGCACAGATTGCTATAGAGACATGACTCTCAATCCCAGGGGTGAACACCTGCCAGTGACCTATGGATTGGCCCTACCTGAGACCTTTGTTCAATATCGTGATGCCTGAACTAGTCAGACGTTCCCTTTGAGACTTTTAATGTGGGATATAGAAAAGATGTTGAATAAGTGAATTGGTACTGAATTAGAGAGAGACACAGAGAAAGCAATAAAGAGAAATCATGAGGCAGTACAAAACATGAGTAAGCAGCAGCTGTGAAGTAGTCAGGGAAAGTAGGGGAGTAAGTTATCTGTGGGGTGGGTGGGAAAAAACAAGAGAGTAGCAGGCTCTGAGGAACTAAATCACAAAATCCGCCATTGATGAAATTCGCAGTTGAACCCTGCATTGATGTGGGGTTACCAGTATTACTTGGTATCGGAAATGTCATGAGTGACATTTTCTTATTATGCCAGCAATGTAGTTACCAAGCTGATTTCTTGTCTTTGGGTTTCAGTGTGTCCTTATAAAAAACTCCTGTTAACTGAGGTATTTTGAATATTTTTTTGCAAAATAACCTAACTCAACCAGGGATTTTACAATTTTTGCCATCTCCTTCTCTCTGTCGTGTCTCTTTCCATAAGCCATCACTAAATCCTGCCAAATTTGCCCTCAGACCCCTCCTTTCTACACCTATCTCTCCACTCTAGCTCCGTACCCCTCCCAGCGGAGCTTCCTTGCAGAGCCAGCTTAAAACACTCAGAGACAGAATTTTCAAATCTGTTTAGAAGTTATTTGATGAAGAGTTTCAATGGTTTTTAAACTCATTTGCTAAAAAATTGCAAATCAACCCCTTCTGATTAGTATATTATTACCACTGATTGAAATCAGAGAAGATGGAAATTTCTTAGCTGAATTTCAATAAAAATGCTTGCATAATGGGCATGTGGTATTGAAAAATAATTATCATGATTTAGTAAGCACACTTCTTCTTCGGTGTCTACTTTACTTTTGTGAGAAACCATTTTTTTCAGCCATTAAAACCCAGTGTCACGGTTTACTGATCTGTCATTAAAGTTTTCAAAATAATGAATCACTGCCAATCTTATTGTTCACAGCTAAATTATTAATACTGTTTTTAGAGAGAACAAATATTTTTAAATATTTATATTATCATATTATTTAAGCTATCATCTTTAAAATTCTCTTTGAAAAAAATTATCTTATAAACACGTTAGGAGTACAAGTATATATGGTGCAATACAAGTATTATATATTGGGGTACAGGCTCAAAACATTTTTACAGATGGGGTGTTTCCTAAAATTAAAAACAAAAATTGGGATTCCTGGCATATAGGATAAAATGTTAAGTCTTCAAGTTTTTTCTTCATCTTCCCCTTGCCTTATCTCTCCAGCCACTCCCTGCCATGGTTCTTCCGCTCTAATCAGGCATTTCCATTTCTGAAATCTCACACTGCTTCTGGCTTCCCTTTCTGATTCTCTTCCATTATTCCTTACCCATAATAACAATGCAGACACTGGTTTAAAATATGCTGATGTTCAATATTTTAGTTCTTTTCTGTTTTGTTTTATGTTGGACTATAAATTAGATACTGGGCAGATCGTGGTGGCTCAGCAGGCAGAGTTCTCGCCTGCCATGCGGGAGACCGGGGTTCGATTTCCAATGTCTGCCATGTAAAGCAAAAACAAACAAAAAATTAGACACTAACATTATAATTTTATATTAACAGTGCTAGTTTAGATTTATCAACATTGTTACCAATTTATTGATTCATTATACTCTATAGCACGCCAGGCCATCCCCTTCTGCAATCATTTTCTGTTTTCCTGGAGTACATTCATAGTAAATGTGGCAAGTTTAACTAACTTCCAACTCTCAGGGCTTGGGTCTCTGCCTGAGGGTTCTGGTTGCTGGAGTCCCTTCTCCCCTGCAGGAGCAGTCAAGAAATACAGGGAAGGTAGTATTTCCTGGGAGCAGCCCTCAAGTGAGGGCTGAAGAAAATCGGTAGATAACCCAGCCTTTGCCCTTTATTAGGAAAACTCTGAGACATTTTCTACACTGGCTTCCAGGGTTCCCCAGTCTGGTTTCCCATGGTAGTAACCTGTTGATAATGCACGTTTTTTTTACTTCTTTTCCTTTCCTGTGTCACTTCTCCACTTGCCTACAATGGTTTCCAGGGATCACCTCTCAAATAAACTAGTTGCATTCATATCAAAGTTTCTGATGGAACTCAAACTAAGGCAAGATCCTTTAGAAGTTCCCTTAGTGCATGTCTATTGGTGATAAATTCAGTTTTTATCTGGAATATCTTCATTTCGTTTTTGTTTTTGGAAAATAGTTTTACTGAATACAGAGTTCTTGGTTGCCAGGTATTTTCTCTCAAAATTTGAAAGTATTATTCAATTGTCTACTGTCATTCTAACTACTTCTCTTTTGCAGGTGATCGGTCTTTTCTCTGACTGTTTTAAGATCATTTCTTTTTCTCTGGTGTTCTGCAGATTTCATTATGTTTTAACTAAGATTCAATTTTTAAAAAATTATCTTGCTTGGTATATATTGTTCTTACCATATCTGTCTTGTCTTTCATTATTCTGGAAAATTTTAAGCAATGATCTTGTTGTTGACTTTCTGCACTCCCTCTGATCTTTCCTTCTGAGATTAATTAGACAAATGTTAAACATTTTCCTTTTTTTCTATGTGTTATCTCTTATCTCTGTACTATGTTCAAGTTAATTTCTTAAGATCTCTCTTCCAGTTAGCTAATTTTTGCTTCAACTATATCTAATCTGCTATTTAATCTAGCCATTGAGATTTTTCCCTCTATTTATATTTTTATTTCTAAAAGTTCTATGTGGGTGTTTTTCAAATCAGGCTGGTCACTATTTTTTAATTGAGGTAGAATTCACATAATATAAAATTAGCCATTTTAAACTGAGCAATCCAGTGGCATTTAATACATTCATAGTGTTGTATAACCATCACCTCTAACTTGTTCCAAAACATTTTTCTTATCCCTCCAAATAAAACCCACACTCAGTTAGGAGTCACTCCCCATTATTCCTCTCACCCCAGCCCCTAGCAACCACCAATCTGCTTTTCGTCTCTATGGATTTACCTATTCTGGATATGTCATATAAATGGAATTATACCATATGTAATTTGTGTGTCTGGCTTTATTATAGTTTGCTAAAGCTGACAAAATGCAATACACCAGAAATGGGTTGACTTTTACAATGAGGATTTATTAACTTGCAATTTATAGTTCTTAGGCCATGAAAATGTCTGTTTCAACCGAGCTCTTGAAGTGCTTGGGTCATTGCAGCCCCCAAATCAAAGAACATGCTAGCCACAGAGTCAGACATGAGTTTTATTAGGGCTTACCAACAGTAAAGGGTCTCTAGTGGCAGCCATCTGGAAAATGAAGGTAGCATTTAGTAAAGGTGAGAGTGCAAAGGGCAGCTTTAAAAGGTTTAGGATAAAGACATTCCATAGGATATGAAAACAGTTTCAGCAGGGTCTCATGACACAGGGGTTTGGAGATTTGTTATCAACAGTGATCAGGGGAGAGGAGTTTTAATGTTTTACAAGATGAGTAGTTTACCATACATTTTTTTCTCCATGAGGGGTTCTGTTGACCTTTAACTTCTATCCCAGCCACATAAGCAGCTATGTGCAGCAATTTATTCTCAATATGGAGGTGGAGCCTGGACCCTGGGTCTCTACAATGTCCAACTCCAGGCATCAGCAGGCGATGCCTTCTCCCCAAAGAGCAGCTACCAGTCATCCTTAGTTCTCTGTCACTTGGCCAGGCACATGACAACCTCTGCTGGTCTCTCCCTTCCCTTCCAGGTTTTGTTGCTTCGGTTTCTGGCTGCTTCTCTCTCTCAGCTTTGCTGGGGCTATTTTTCTGTGTTTTCTCTCCCTTTTATCCTCTTAGAAAGGACTCTAGTAGGAGGATTAAGACCCACCTCAAATCCGATGAATCTCATCTCAATTGAAATAAACTAATCAAAAGGTCCTATCTACAATAGGTGTGCAACCATGGGAATGGATTAAATCTAAGTTCATTTTCTTTTCTGTGTACATATAGCTTCAAGCCATCATAGGCTTCTTTCACATAGCGTAATATTTTTGAGGTTCATCATGTTGTAGCATGTATCGGTATTTCAATCCTTTTTATGGTTGAATAATATTCCATTGCATGATTATACCACATTTTTGTTTATCCTTTTATCCACTGATTGGCATTTAGGTTGCTTCTACCTTTTGGCTATTGCAAATAATGCTGTTATGAACATGCATGTGCAAGTATTTGAGTACCTGTTTTCAATTCTTTCCATTATATATCTAAGAATAGAACTGTTGGGTCATATTGTAATTCTATATTAAAGTTTTTGAGGAATGACAAAACTGTTGTCCACAGAGGTTAAACCATTTTACATGCCCACCAGTCATTTTTCATCGTTTCTTTCTTTCTTTCTTCCTTCCTTCCTTTTCTTTTCTTTTCTTTTCCTTCCTTCCTCCCTTCCTTCCTTCCTTCCTTCCTTCCTTCCTTCCTTCCTTTTCCTTCCTTTTCCTTCCTTCCTTCCTCCCTTCCTCCCTTCCTCCCTCCCTCCCTCCCTTCCTTCCTCTCTTTTGGATTCCAACTTTTATTTCTTTAATCTTTTCATTTATCATTATCTTATACTCTGGGCTGGTTTGAAAATATTATGCACCCCAGAAAAGCCATGTTTTAATCCTGATTCAATCTTGTGAGGGGAGCCTTCTCTTTTTAATCTTGATTCAATACTGTGGGTTGGAATCTTTTAATTGGATTATCTTCATGGAGATGTGACACACCCAATTGTGAATGTGACTTTTGATTAGAAGGAGATGTGACTTCACCCATTCAAGGTGGCCTTTGATCAGATTACTGGAATCCTATAAAAGAGGAAACATTTTGGAGAGAGCCAGAAATGACAGAAAACTCAGAAGTGACAGAGAGCCAGCACAGATTTCAGAGCAGAGCTGACACAGAAGCCGGCACTTGGGGAACATAGACAGAGAGATTTTGAGACTCTTGGAGCCCAGCAGATGTCACCATGAGATGTTAAGCAAGCCAGACCTGGAGAGAGCCAAGGGAAAGCAATGAAAGCCAGCCTGGGGAAGCAAAGTGAGGAACCCCCACAGGAACAGAGGCTGAAAGCAATGGAGCCCTAGGAATGAGGAACCAGCAGATGCCAGCCATGTGCCTTTCCAGCTGACAGAGGTTTTCCAGACACATTGGCCTTTCTTGAATTAAAGTATCTTTCCTTGGATGCTGTTCTAGTTTGTTAGCTGCCAGAATGCAATATAGCAGAAATGGAATGGCTTTTCAAAAGGGGAATTTAATAAGTTGCTCGTTTACAGTTCTAAGGCTGAGAAAATGTCCCAATTAAAACAAGTCTATAGAAATGTCTAATCAAAGGCATCCAGGGAAGGATACCTTGGTTCAAGAAGGCCGATGAAGTTCAGGGTTTCTCTCTCAAGTGAGAAGGCACATGGCGAACACAGTCAGGGCTCCTCTCTCGGCTGGACAGGCACATGGTGAATACTGTGTCATCTGCTAGCTTGGTCTCCTGGCTTCCTGTTTCATGAAGCTCCCCGGGAAGCGTTTTCCTTCTTTATCTCCAAAGGTCGCTGGCTGGTGGACTCTCTGCTTCATGGTGCTGCAGCATTCTCTGCTCTCTCTCTGAGTGTCTCTGAATCTCCAAAATGTTTCCTCTTTTATAGGACTTCAGAAACTAATCAAGACCCACTCAAATGGGTGGAGACATGTCATCCCCTAATCCAGTTTAACAACCATTCTTAACTAAATCACATCAACCAGGGAGATGATCTCATTACAGTTTCAAATATACAGTACTGAATAGGGATTATTCTACCTTTAAGAAATGAGATTTATATTAAAACATGGCTTTTCTTAGGGGGCATACTTCCTTTCAAACCAGCACAGATGCCTTAGTTTGGACATTTTCATAGGGTTCCCATTTTTTATCTATCTATCTATCTATCTATCTATCTATCTATCTATCTATCATCTATCTATCTATCCTCTATCTGTTTCTCCATCATCCATCCATCCACCCATCATCCATCCATCCATCCATCCACTCATTACCACCTCTCTATCTATCCATCTATCTACCTATCATTTATTTTCATTTTACATTTTAATCTCTACCCTATAGAAATTTCTTTTACTTCCTTCCAGCTTACTGATGCAATTAAAATTATGTTTCATTACACTTGAACAGACACTTCTCAGAAGAGGGAATACAAATGGCGAAAAGGCACATGAAGAGATGCTCAACGTCCCTGGCCATTAGAGAAATGCAAATCAAAACCACAATGAGATATCATCTCACACCAACCAGAATGGCCATTATCAACAAAACAGAAAATGACAAGTGCTGGAGAGGATGTGGAGAAAGAGGCATACTTATTCACTGTTGGTGGGAATGTCAAATGGTGCAACCACTGTGGAAGGCAGTTTGGTGGTTCCTCAAAAGCTGAATATAGAGTTGCCATATGACCCAGCAATACCATTGCTAGGTATATACTCAGAGGACATAAGGGCAAAGACCCAGAGACACTCTGCCAAGCCAGAATCCGGGACCCCAATCTTGCACAAGTTGGTTACTTAGCCACCCAACTCTTTGATGGATTTCACCTGCTCATTCAGGTAATGTGTCTCAATGAAGTCATACAAATGGGGATCGTTTTTGTCAGTGGACACTTTGTGCAGTTCCAGCAGTGACCCTTTTTTCCAAGTGTAATGCACACTCCATTGCATTCAGCCCACTCTCCCAGTCGTCTTGTTCTGGTCTCTTGATATCTTGAAGTAAGATTTGGCCACCTCGTTGGTTCTGCAGCTTCATAGTTTCTCAGCATGTTCCCTCGTCTCATGAGATTGGTGAAGAAAATATTTGGCCAAGTTCTTCAAAGCTTCATCATCGTGGTCAAAGTAGTAAGGCATTGACAGGTAGACATAAGAGGTGTAGAGCTCCAGGTTGATCTGGCAGCTCATGGTGGCCTCTGAGTCCTGGTTGTAGTTCTGGCATACCTGCGATGGGACATGATTGTCATGGTGGGCAGTTGAGGAGAGTTGGTGGTGGCTGTGCGGTGCTGGAGAGGTGTCTGAAGGCTGCTCCGGGTTGTGGTTGGCGGGGGCGAGCGCTGGTTCCGTTCAAGCACTGTTGAAGCAGGAAACCATGGCGACTCTCCCTGAAGACATCTGCTCTGGAATAGCTTTTAAAAAGGGAATTTATTAAGTTACAAATTTACAGTTCTAAGAGCATAAAAATGTCCAAACTAAGGAATCCAGATAATGATACCTTGACTCGAGAAAAGCTTGATGTCTGTCACATGGGAAGGCATATGACTGGGTCTGCTGGTCCTTGTTCCCAGTTCTGTGCTTCCAAGTTTCTGATGCCAGTTGTTTCCTCTCTTAGCATCTGTTGGTCCTTTGCCTTCTAGTTTGCTTTCTGCATCTGTATATGTCTCTGTGTTGGCTCTGAAGTTTTTTCCAAAATGGTTCCCTCTTAAAGGACTCTAGTAAGGGACCCACCTTGAATGGGTAGAGACACATCTCCATGGAAACCACCTAATCAAAAGGTCCTACCCACAATTGAGTGGATCATATCTCCATGCAAACAGCTTAATCAAAAAAGATCCCACCCAGCAATACTGAATCAGAATTAAAGAACATGGCTTTTCTGGTGTACACAACAGTTTCAAATTAGCACATGCTCCTGTGAACATTGGTGTGCAAATATCTATTTGAGATCCTGCTTTCAATTTTTTTGGGTATTTACCCAGAAGTAGAATTGCTGGGTCACATGTAATTCTATACTTAGCTTTCTGAGGAACCACCAAGCTATTTTCCATAGCAGCTCTACGATTTTACTTTCCCACCAACAACGAGTGTTTCTATTTCTCCACATTCTCTCCAAGACCTATTTTCTGTGTTTAGAATAATAGCCATTCCAATGAATGTGAAATGGTGTCATTGTAGTTTTGATTTACATTTTTCTAATGGTTAATGATGTGGAACATCTTTTCATGTGCTTTTTGGCCATTTGTATGTTTTCTTTGGATAAATGTCTCTTCAACTCTTATGCCTATTTAAAAATAGGCTTGTTTGTCTTTTTGTTTTTGATTGGTATGTGGCTTTCTTAAGTTCCGATTTAACTCAACCCTCTTCTATGGTATCTCACTGAGCAATCTTCTCCCTAGGCAGTCCTTCCCCTCATTAAACTCTTAGCACATACACACGCACGTGCACACACATTGTGGATTGCCGTTTAGGGAAGCCTAGAATTAGTCACCAGCTATTTTCATAAAGCTGAAGTCCTTGGAAGACAGAGGCCAAATCTTACATCTTTCTCACAGCTCACAGTGCACCACCAGACACAGCAGAACACTGATGTAGTGTTTATGGAATGACTAACATAAAATGAAAAACAAAGGGCCAAAAATCTGCCTTCTGTTACTATGACATCAAACAGACTGCACAAACCATGTGATCGCTTGTGGTTAGCAAGTAGTCCAAATATGTTTTAACCAAAAAAAGTTCATGTGTCAGGCCTGATTTGCAGAGATCTTTTGAGTAGTTAATGAAAAGATCTTTCATTATTGGTCAGAAACATCCCCGAAGGAAATAGAAATAGAAGTGGATCAAATCGGTAATCCTAATTTATCTTGCAAGTCCCACTTTTCCTGAGAAACAACAAAAATAATAGGAACTAAATTTATCTTGCACCGCCTCACATGGGAAAGGAAAATACAGTCACCTGCTGTGTGACTCAAGCAGTTTATTTGCAATGGTTTCCAAATTCCTCTTCAAGTTAAGAAGCAAGACGGAAGAACCTAAGACTGTTTAGTTCAGTCTATGTGGCAATAGGTGTTCGTCCACAGCTATGCGAAGTCTCTTACCAGGGGGATTTAGTGTGTAGATGAATTCCAATTTCAAAAATTACCAATCTGAGATTTCAGGTTTTCTGCAATTTGTGCCATTTCCTATAGCTGCAGAAATAAAGAAGAAAATAAGTGAAAAATTATGGTTTCATAATTATGTAGCTATGTGGTCATAATTTATTATTTCAGTGCTCTATTTTTTTTGTTTGTTTTGTTTTTTGTTCCCCCCCACAGGTGAATTTTTTTTTTATTAATTAAAAAACAATTAACTAACACAACATTTAGAAATCATTCCATTCCACATATGCAATCAGTAATTCTTAATATCATCACATAGATGTGTGGTCATCATTTCTTAGTACATTTGCATCGATTTAGGAAAAGAACTAGCAAAACAACAGACAAAGATATAGAATGATAATATAGAGAAAAAATAAAAATAATAAAAATAAAAAATATATATATAAAAAAGGAAAAAAACAAAAAACACAAACAAACAAAAAAAAACTATAGCTCAGATGCAGCTTCATTCAGTGTTTTAACATAATTACATTACAATTAGATACTATTGTGCTGTCCATTTTTGAGTTTTTGTATCTAGTTCTGTTGCACAGTCTGTAACCCTTCAGAGTGCTCTATTTTTTAAAAAGCTAACTGAGATGAGATGATCAGTGAGAAAAGAAGTTGAGTAGTCAGAAAGCTGAAGAGGGTGGGAAGGCAGGAATGGAGACCTGAGATGGAGAGATACCACAGCTGAGAGAAGTCACCTGAGGTAACTCTGAAGTCTGGAAGAAGTCCTGCTCCCTTTCAGCCCTGAGGGGCTCCCTGTGGGGGTGGGGCACGTCCAAACAAGCATTTGGAATTTAGAGCAAAACCTACAGCTATAAACTGTGGAATTACCCTGTCCCTGCCTTGCTACTGGAAGCATTCTTTGCCAGTTGATAGGAGAGAAGCCAGTTCTCAATTTACCCTGACCTGTGAGAACTACTGACTAGGAATTCACATTTATTCTGAGACCAGTGTGGACCCAAAAAACCTAGATTGAATTTGATTTAAAATACTTGAATGGGCCTCATTATGTGAAAGACCATGGAATCAAAGGGTCATGCAGTCCTGTAATCAGAATTTGGCGTTCTGTTTAGACTCATATTCCTATCATGTTTCTCTTTTGAACCAGACTCACTACCTGTTTAAGCGTAGATTTAAATCCCCAAATGAACCTGGACTGCAGGTACTTTCTAGCTCAGCAGTTGCTTAGCTGGTGGCCTGTGGGGACATATATTTATGTGAGTGGTTATGTTTGCATCCTTTTTTTTGTAAATAAATCTGTAAATCAGTATCCCTTCACACTTTCTTTTGTTAAAGGAGTAAAATTTCCACCCTCCCCCAATTTCCAAAGAATCTTTCTGTGTCACATATGTATGTACTTCAGCTTTTGTCTTCATCTCATAGACAACATGGTCAATTTCCTGTTGACTTGATTTGTCTCATGCATGTGCCATTAGAGCTTATGACTAATGCAGGCTGCCTTATGAAGAGGACCTAAATAGCCTACCTGTATTTCTAGTTCTTTTGTAATAGGCACACATCTGGTTTCTCTTCCTGTTCTAGTTAAGGCAGATGATATGGTGGTAATTTTTCTATCCCCTTCCCAAGGCGGCTAGGAGGTGGGGTTAAAAGCCCATCTCTGCACTGCACCTCTGTGTCAGAAACAAGCAAATAAATGAAACAAAGTCCAAAGAGTTTCTGGGGGAAGTGCAGTAGTTATTCATTACAGTTTTTATGGTCCAATGCTTCATGATGCATAAAACCAGCACACTGAGATGGGGTGAAGGAGTCTGTGTTGTATCTCAGTTTCCTTGTCTCATAGTACACCCCAGAGAATACTTGAAACCCTCTGTAAGCCAATACCAAGGTTAAAAATACTTGTCTCCCTTGACTTGGGGAGAGCAAGGTTTCACCTTGCGGAGGGGCAGTAAAGGTCACGGTCACCTGCTTGACCAGGACATTCTGTTGCTGGAGAGCTGCCCAAACACAAGTATAACTCACCACTCTCTTCCCCTGAGAAATCTATGGGGATACCCTTGAACTGTCATTATAATTTCAGAATTGTTATGAAAGACCTTCTAAGCAAAATACATTCTGTACCCTGATAAGCAGTCACCTGAAGTTCTTTCAGTAACAGATAGATGCCTTGAGCTGAAGATACCATGTTAAAATTCAAATCCTCCCAAGAACAGTAACATTATAGATCAAGGCCTTAAAATAAAACTTTTGTGCTGTTCTTGTTGAAAAGTCATACACGCATATGGTAAAAAAAAAAATCAAATAGTACAGAAGGTTATACACTGACATTTTTCTTTCTCTCACTTCATATCCCTAGTCTCCCAATTGGTAACCACCCCCTGCCAAGCAATCACACGCATCAGATTCTTACAGAGTCTTTCAGAAATATTCCATACATATTCAGACACACACACACACACAAACAGACATTTATTTGTATATTGTCTGCTTATAAACTCCCCATTTTTTTGAACCTACATAGAAGTACATAGGTGTGTTTCATTGTCTTCCCACCCCCCTTTTTGCTTTTTTAAAAATGCAATTTTATTGAGATATATTCATATACCATACAATCCATCCAAAGTATACATCAATGGCCCACAGTATCATCACATAGTTGTGCATTCATCCTTGTGACCAATTGTAGAACATTTTCATTACTCAAAAAAAAAGAGAAAAAGAAAAAAGAAAACCCCAAATATCACATACCCCTTATTCTCCCCATTACTGACTCCTTGCTTTGGTGTGGTACCTTTTTAAAGAATATTAGGATAGTACTGTTAACTATAGTCCATAGTTTGCAATACGTGCAATTTTCTCCCACATACCATTCTATAATAACTCTTTCTAATAGTGTTGTACATTTGTTCTATGGAAGAACACACTTCTTTCTTTCTTTTTTTTTTTTTTGTTTGTTTGTTTGCTTGCTTTTTGTTTCTTATGGTTTTATTCATCTTCAAATTCTATTACTCAAGTTAGTTCACTCTAACTCAAGAATTAATCATGAAATTTTGTCTTGAGCTGAGAAAGTAAGAGAAGAACAAAGAATTTGTCTCATTCTGACCAGAAGTATCATTTCTTTCTAAGAATTTTACAACCTTTGTCATATTTAAGAATTCTTTTTGGTTTTCTTTTTTTTTTGTTGTTAATTAAAAAAATTTTTTTAAAACATAACAACATACAAAAAACGAACACTTACTATATGATCATTCCATTCTTGGTATACAATCAGTAACTCACAATATCAACACATAGTTGTATATTCATCATCATGATCATTTCTTAGAACATTTGCATCAATTCAGAAAAGGAAATTTAAAAAAAGAAAGAATAAAACCTCATACATACCATACCCCTGACCCCTCCCTCTCACTGATTGCTAGTATTTCCATCTACCCAAAATATTTTAGCCTTTGACAAACACAAACATTCTTAACATATGAACATTCCATTCTTGGTGTATAATCAGTGGCTCACAATATCATCACATAGTTGTATATTCATCACCATGATCATTTCTTAGAACAGTTGCATCCTGCCAGGAAAAAAAAGAAAAAGAAAAAAGAAAAATCTCATACATACCATACCCCTTACCCCTCCCTCTCATTGACACAATAGTATTTCCATCTACCCAATATATTTTAACTTTTATTCCCCCTATTTTTTTCTATACCCCTTACCACTTCCTTTCATTGATCACTAGCATTTCAATCTGCTCGATTTGTTTTAGCATTTGTTCCCCCACTATTAATTAATTAATTAATTTTCCCCCTATTATTTATTTTTTTCATTTTTTTAAATGTTTCTGAATAGAGTTATATGGATATTTTATTTCTTTTGAAGGCTTTTTTGAAAATTTACTTTTTAAAAAAATTTTTTATTAATTAAAAAAAATTACAAGAAACACAAACATTCCCAACACATACACTCAGCAATTCACAATATCATCACATAGTTGCATATTCATCATCATGATCATTTCCCAGAACATTAGCATCAATTCAGAAAAAGAAATAAAAAAACAGAAAAATATAACAAACAGAAAAAAAAATTTTTACAGGCCATACCCCTTACTAATCCCCTTCATTGATCACTAGCATTTCAAACTAAATCTATTTTAACATTTGTTCCCCCTATTATTTATTTTTATTCCATATGTTCCTCTCATCTGTTGACAAGGTAGATAAAAGGAGCAGCAGACACAAGGTTTTCACAATCACACAGTCACACTGTGAAAGCTACACCATCATACAACCATCATCAAGAAACATGGCTACTGGAACACAGCTCTACATTTTCAGGCAGTTCCCTTCAGCCTCTCCATTTCCTCTTAGATAACAAGGTGATATCTACTTAACGCATAAGAGTAACCTCCAGGATAACCTCTCAACTCTGTTTGGAATCTCTCAGCCATTGACACTTTGTCTCATTTCACTCTTCCCCCTTTTGTTCGAGAAGGTTTTCTCAATCCCTTGATGCTGGGTCTCAGCTCATTCTAGAGTTTTTCTCAATCCCTTGATGCTGAATCTCAGCTCATTCTGGGATTTATGTCCCACGCTGCCAGGGAGATCCACACCCCTGGTAGTCATGTCCCACGTAGACAGGGGGAGGGGGGTGAGTCTGCTTGCTGTGTTGGCTGGAGAGAGAGGCCACATCTGAGCAACAAAAGAGGTTGTCTTGGGGGTGACTCTTAGTCTTAATTTTAAGTAGGCTTGACCTATCCCCTGTGGGGTTAAGTTTCATATGAACAAACCCCAAGACTGGGGGCTCAGCCTGCAGCTTTGGTGATATTCCACACTGCTTGTGAGAATATCAAGAATTCAACTTGGGGAAGTTGAATTTTCCCCCATTCTCACCACTCCCTGAAGGGGGCTTTGCAGATACTTTTCCACTCACTGATCAGATCACTCTGGGATTCATCAGGGCATCACCTGTACAAACCAACAAAATCTCATGTCCTATACAAAGTTCCATGTACTTAAGGTGTTCAATCAACTATCTACATAAGTTATATTGGGAGATGCACTAGTCAAAGTATAGATTTGTACCAAATAAACATTTTTTGCTTTAGTCTCACACATTAGTTGAAATTTTTAAATATTAAGTACCATCTATTTTCAGCACACTGCGGTAATGACATTCTTTTGTTCTTCCTCATGCAAAAACATTTTTAAAATTTGCACATTTAGGGCGGGCCGCGGTGGCTCAGCGGGCAAGAGTGCTTGCCTGCCATGCCGGAGGACCCCGGTTCGATTCCCGGCCCCAGCCCATGTAAAAAACGAACAAACAAACAAAATATAATAAAAATAAAGATGTTTCCCTTTCTTCCTCCCTTCCTTCCTTCCATCCTTCCTTCCTTCTCTGTCTTTCTTTAAAAAAAAAAAAAAAAAAAAAAAAAAAAAAATTTGCACATTTAGTCACTATCATTATATACTCTAGGCATTCCTAGATTACACCATCTCAATTTTTATCGTCTATCTTTCTTTGTGATTTCATTTATGCCCCAGCCCTCCTCCCTCTATCATTCTCATATGCAGCTTCATTCAGTGTTTTAACATAATTGTATTACAGTTAGGTAATATTGTGCTGCCCATTTCTGAGTTTTTATATTCAGTCCTGTTGCACAATCTGTATCCCTTCAGCTCCAATTACCCAATATCTTACCCTATTTCTATCTCCTGATGGTCTCTGTTACCAAGGAAATATTCCAAGTTTATTCACTAATGTCAGTTCATATCAGTGAGACCATACAGTATTTGTCTTTTTGTTTCTGGCTAATCACACTCAGCATAATGTCCTTAAGGTCCATTCATGGTGTTACATACTTCATAACTTTATTCTGTCTTACAGCTGCCTAATATTCCATTTTATGTAAATGTCACAGTTTGTTTAGCCAGCTGTCTGTTGATGGACATTTTGGCTGTTTCCTGCTGCTGTATCCAGAGGCAGTCAAGCCTTTGTAGATACACAGCCATGAAAACCTGTTTCCTTCTTTTTTTTTTCCCCCTTTTTCTGTCAGTCCTGCCCCCTTGGCTCTGGGGCAAAAATGAGCAACCTCCACTTTGATCAGGTTCACCTAAGCTGGGGGCCTATTTTTAGTAATCAAAATTTGTTAATTAGTTCCACAATTGGTGTTTGATTGTGCCCAACCCCTGCTGCTGATAAAGTTTCTTTCCATTCCCCTCAGGGAAGCGGCCTGTGGGGGAGGGGCGCTGGCCGCTGCAGCTTTGGGAACTCACAGTTCTGGGGGGTGCTCGCAGCCAGTCCAGCTGGTCCAGACCGGGGTACGCTGTATGTCTGGTCACTGACGTGGCCCCAGGAGCTGTTCTGTACTGTTTCTGGTTATTTAGTAGTTGTTCTGGAGGACGAACTAAAATGTGCATGTTGTTAAGCCGCCATCTTGACCCGGAAGTCCACTTCTTGCTTTCTTTACTGACAAATTTACCCTTGAAACTCAGGATTTGCAGAAGAATCTCATCCTTCTCAACAGCTGCCCCATTGCATCGTGGCCATAATAAAGGGAGGCAGGTAATCTGTCTTAAGGATGGTGTTCTGGTTTGAAACTGTTACCTATCCCAGAAAAACCTTGTTCTTCTAATCCTGGTTCGGTGCTGTAGGGTGGAAACCTTTGGTTAGACTGTTTCCGTGGAGATTGTTTCCGTGGAGACTGACCTACTGAATTGTGGGTGTGGCCTTTTGATCAGATGGAGGTGTGACTCTGCCCATTCCAGGTGGGTCTTGATTAGTTTACTAGAGCCCTTGAAAAGGGGAAATATTTTGGAGAAACCTCAGACACAGATGTTTGGACGTGCAAGAGCCCCAGGAGCGGAAAGAGCTGGCAGAAGCTCCACAGTTGCTTCAGAAATGACGTAGATGTGAATGTTTGGCGATTGAGACAGAAACAGTCCAGGTGCCAACCAAGGACTCAACCTGGGCCTGGACTAGGCACTTGGGAGCCGCTGATTCTTTAAAAAGTCAGTTCTAATAGCTCATTCTTGTCCATACCAATATCTCCCAAGCCCAAGTCCCAGGGATCCCTGCTGGATTCTGGTTGATTCTGAAGGCCATGCCTTACCAAATGGCCTGGGTGGGAGTTTCAAGATGTTGAAAAGTGAGCGTTAACTGAGCATCTTAATACCGTCAGGGGCACTCTGAGCAGGCCCTGCTATGCCCATTTCCCCACTACCTGGAGGCTATGGGTTAGGAATGGTAGAAAGGATATCTTTAAATAAATTTTTTTTTTTCTGTTTGTTTCTTTTGAGGCCTAGTGGTTGAAGTCACTCTGGGAGAAGCTTCAGAAGGAGCAGGAAGCTCTGGTCAGAAGCTTTGGGTTTTATATTTCACAACAATCCACCTCCCACTTAAACAGGGAAAGAGGTTAGTTGGGTGGGGTAGTGGAATGAGGAACAGAGGTTCTCAGTCTAGAAAAATCAGAATAAAACATCATTAAAGGGTGGGCTATGGGGGGGGGCTCAGCAGGCAGAGTTCTCGCCTGCAATGCTGGAGATCCGGGTTCAGCTCCCAGTGCCTGTCTGTGTTAAAAAACGAACAAATAAACAAAAAAAGTCATTAAAACACACGTTTTAAATGTCTTAGTCACTGCCGGTGGGTTCAGTGTAGTTGTCACAGCTCCACTTCATCAAGGTAAATCTTTGTATGCATTGCTGGAAAACAATCTGGATCCCTGTTTTGTTTGAACCCATCAGATAAAAGGCATGGATCGAATGCCTTCCTGCTTGGTGGGAGGTGGACTGGACTAAGGCACCTGCTAGCTGTGGTATTTTAAACAAGCCTCTGGATCTGCTGGGACTCAGTGACTAACAAAGATAGCTGAGATAATGGCAGTCAGGTCTATTAGATTTGGGTGGTTGTTCAGTGAGGTGAGTAGTTCTGGTTTGAGCAAGCAGACACAAGAAAGGAGAAAGAGGCTTCAGTGAAGTTCCTTGCAGGCCCACAATTCTAAGAAAACTTAAAGTTTTATAAATTTAACTATAGTCATTTAAAAATGACTCAACTTCCCATACTAGTATATGACTTACAGTTTCTTTGTGATCCATTCTTTGAAAATCTTTAAAATTTTGCAATTTACCTTTGTTATTCTTTACAGAGCGTGGTATTAAGCAGCCCATGGAAAAGGAACTAGGGCTTCTTTGCAAAGCTTCATGCTGGGGGTGGGGACAGGATGGGGTAAGGGGAGGGGTTGATAATTTTGCCTTCAAGCTTCACATCCCTGTTTACATGTTCATTCCTCCATGCCTCACCACTAAAAGGCTCATCATGAATACGGGATCTCATTATAGTGACTATAAATCAAATAATGACTTTTTTTTCACCTAGCTCCTATATTCAGGGTGCCTCATTGTTTCACCTCCCTCTTCTTTTGTTCCTGGTTTTGCTGATGGGAAACTGGTCAAATGCTGTCACCTACTGGCTGAAGTCTATATAACAAAGGAGCTGAGGTTCAAAAAATTTTATGGCCTAAGGTTTTCAAGACAAGTTGCTGGGAGTTGTGTTCTTGGAGGACACTTTTCACGTGATTTTGTTAATAATCTTTAAAGCAAAGAAAGGGTCCCCAACTCACTCTACTTTCAGAGAAAAATGACTCTGTACCTAGCTGTTTAAATAAAGCCCATTATATAATTTTAAAACTTTTGTTGTTGAAATAATTTTAGCTTTCGAAAAGCATCACAAATAGTAGAGAGTTCCACTACCCTTCACCCAGCTACCCCACTATGAGCATCTTATATAACCATAGTGCGGTTAAGGAAACAAGGAAATTCACATCGATGCAATGCTATCAACCACTCTGCAGACTTTATTTGAATTGTGTCAGTTTCCCACTGATGTCCTTTCTCCGTTCCACTGTCCAATCCAGGATCCCACAGGGCATTCAGTTGTCACGTCTCCTTAGTCTCCTCCAGTCTATGACAGTTCCTTGGTGGTTCTTGACCTTAACGCTTTTGAAGTCTGCTGTCAATTATTCTGGAGACTGCCCCTTAGTCTTACTGACGTTTTCTCCTTATTAAACTGAGGTAATGAATTTCTGGCAAAAATACTAACTACAGTTTTTTTTTTTTTTTAAATAATTAAAATTTTTTTTAAACATAACATACAAACATGAACATTCTTACCATATGATCATTCCATTCTTGTATATAGTCAATAAATCACAATAACGTCACATAGTTGTATATTTATTGCCATGACCATTTCTTAGAACATTTGCATCAATTCAGAAAAAGAAATAAAAAGAAAAAAGAAAAAAACTCATACATACCATTCCCCTTACCCCTCCCTCTCATTCATCACTAGCATTTCAATCTACTAAATTTATTTTAACGTTTGTTCCGCTTATTATTTATTTATTTTTAATCCATATGTTTTACTCATCTGCGCACACCATAGATAAAAGGAGCATCAAACACAAGGTTTTCACAATTACACAGTCACATTGAGAAAGCTATATCATTATACAATCATCCTCAAGAAACATGGCTACTGGAACACAGCTCTACATTTTCAGGCACTTCCCTCCAGTCTCTCCATTACACCTTAACTAAAAATGTGATATCTATATAATGTGTAAGAATAACCTCCAGGATAACCTCTCGACTCTGTTTGAAATCTCTCAGCCACTGACACTTTATTTTGTCTCATTTCTCTCTTCCCCTTTTTGGTCTAGAAGGTTTTCTCAACCCCTTGATGCTGAGTCCCAGCTTATTCTGAGATTTCTGTCCGACGTTGCCAGAAAGGCTTACCCCCCTGGGAGTCATGTCCCACATAGAGAGGGGGATTGTAGTGAGTTTGCTTGTTGTGTTGGCTGAGAGAGAGAGGCCACATCTGGGCAACAAAAGAAGTTCTCTGGGGGTGGCTCCCAGGCATAATTTTAAGTAGGCTTAGCCTATCCTTTGCAGGGAAAAGTTTCATATGAACAACCCCCAAGATTGAGGGCTCAGCCTATTGCTTTGGTTGTCCCCACTGCCTGTGAGAATATCAGGAATTCTCTACATGGGGAAGTTGAATTTTCCCCCTTTCTCGTCATTCCCCCATGGGGACTTTGCAAATACTTTTTTATTCACTGTTCAAAACACTCTGGATTCATCGGGACATCACTCTGGACAAATCTACAAAATCTCATGCCCTATTCAAGGCTCCATTGTATCAAGGTGTTCAATTAAACTGTCCACATAAGTTATATTAGGAAATGCACTAGTCGAATTATAGATTTTGTACCAAGTAAACATTTTTTGCTTTAGTCTTACACATAGGTTAAAAATTTAAAATATGAATTACCATCTATTTTCAACATCCTGCAATATTGACATTATCTTCCTCATGCAAAAACATTTTTAAATTCAGTCTTCTTAGCATATCATATCAGATATGCTTCATTAATGATCACATAAACTTTGATCTCTTGATTAAGGTGATATCTACCAGATTTCTCCACTATAAAGTTACTATTTTGCTTTTGGAATTAAAAAGTATCATTTGGGGAAACACTTTGAGATTATGCAAATACCCTGTTTCTCATCATCCTTTCACTTATTGACTTTGTCATTGAAGAGTCTTGCCTACAATAATTATTCTGTGGTGTTTGCCTGATGGTGATTATCTGTTTCCATCTTTCTTCTACATTTCTGAAAAAAGGATTCTACTGTAAGGAAGAGCTGTCCCTTCTTTCCCTTCTATAACAGGTTTATTGAGACATAATTCACATACAATGGACTTCACTCTTTCAAAGTGTACAATTCAGGGTTTTTTAGTATTCACAAGGTTATGCAACTATCACCATTCTCTAATTCCAGAATGTTTTCATCATTCCCCACAAAAACCCTATACACAGCAGTTACTCTCCATTTCTTCTTTCCCAATCCCCTAGCAACTAATCTCGATGGATTTTCCATTTCTGGGCATTTTAAATAAATGGAACCATATAATATGTGACCTTTTGTCTCTGGCTTCTTTCACTTAGTATAGTATTTTCAAAGTTTATTCATGTTTTACCGTGGGGCATTGCTTCATTCCTTCTTATGGTTGTATAGTATTCTGTTGTATGGGTTATATTACGTTTTGTTTATCCAGTCATAAGTGAGTAGACATCTGGGTTGTTTCCACTTTTTGGCTATTAAGAATAAGGCTGCTGTGAACACTGGTGTACAAGTTTTTTGTGAACATATGTTTTCAGTTCTCTTCAGTGTATATCTAGGAATGGAATTGCTAGGTCATATGACTCTTTGTTTCACTTTTTTGTTGCTGTTGTTTAGCATAGGCATCAATTATCTATTATGGTGTGACAAATTATCCCCAAACTAATATTCGTTTTCTCCCACAGTTTCTGAGTGTTAGGAATCCAAGAGCCGCGTACCTTGGTGGTTCTGGCTCAGACTTAAGGTTGCTGCCAAGCTTTTGGCCAGGGCTGAAGCTATTTTAAGGCAGTCCTGAGGATGGAGACTCCGCTTCCAGGTTCACTCACATCATTGACAGGCCTTAGTTCCTTGCCACGTAGGCCCTGTCATAGGGCTGCTCACAACATGGCAGCTGACTTCCCCCAGTAGAGACGGTGTCTTTTGCAGGCTAATTATGGATGTGACTCTTTTAGTTTGCCTAAATTGCCAAAATACAGTGTAATAGAAATGGGTTGGCTTTTACAATGCAGATTTATTAACTTAGAGGCTTACAGATTTCAGGCCATGAGAATGTCCTAATCAAGGCATCAGCCGGCGATGCTTTCTTCCCAAATACTGGCTACCAGCGTCCTCAGCTCCTCTGTCCCATGACCAGGTAGATGGCAGTGTCTGCTGGTCTCTCCCCTTTCTCCTGTGCTTGTTGCTTCCAGTTTCTGGCTTCAGTAGCTTCTCCTCTGTTTCTGTGGTTTCTCTCTGTTTTCTCTGTGTCCTCTCTCAGCTTATTCTTTTTTCTCTCTGAGCGTCTCTGTTTTCTCTCTCTTTCAGGTCGTTTCTGAGTTTCATCTCTTATATAGGACTCCAGTAAGAGGATTAAAACCCACCTCAACTGAAATACCCTAATCAAAAGGTCCCACCCACAATAGATCTACAGGAATGGATTAGCTTTAAACACAATCTTTTCTGGGGTGCATACACCTTCAAACCATGACAGAGACATACCGTCACTTTGCTGGATGATCCTACAGTCCCACCTTGGCACAGTGTGAGAGAGAACTAGACAAGGGTGTGAAGGCAGGAAGAGGAGCCCAATGCGGGCCATCTTGAAGGCTAGCTACCACAATATGGTACCTTTTCCCAAACTCTTGTTGATAATTACTGCATATCTATATGGTCTCTAAAGTTGTAGTAGAAATAAAGGAATTAGAAGGACTATATACACAGAAGAAGACTGGTCCCAATATACACTGGTACCATTTCCATGACATCAGATGAAAATCATCAGGAAAGATGACAAAAGTTGTACAACCTCAGTTATACGCCTAAACATATTATTTGTACCTTAAATATATTTAACTTTTTGAGAAACTGCCAAATTGTTTTCTAAAGCAGCTGTACCCATTTTCATTCTCATTTGCAATGCATGAGAGTTCCAGTTTCTCTACATCCTCACCAGCACTTGTTATGGTCTGTCTTTTTTATTATCATCATCCTAGTGGATATGAGGAGCATCTCATATGTTTTTTTTTTAATTTTTTAATTAAATTTTAAATTAAAAACATATGACAAGAAACACAAACATTCTTAACATATGATCATTCCGTTCTACATATATAATCAGTAATTCACAATATCATCACAGAGATCTCATATGGTTTTGATTTCCATTTTCCTAATGACTAATGACATCCAATATGTTTCATATGCTTATTGGTCATTGTACCTCTTTTTTGAGAAATGTCTTTTCAAATCTTTTGTCTATTAAAAAAATTTTTTAATTGCTAAATTGTAAGAGTTCTTTATATATTCTGGATATAGAGCTCTTTTCAGGTATATGCTTTGCAAATATTCCCCCCTTTCCATGGGTTGTCTTTTCCCTTTTTTTTTATTGTGGTAAAACATATGTAACATAAAATTTGCTATTTTAACCATTTTAAGTGTCCAATTCAGTGGCTTTTAGTGCATTCACAATGCTATGCAACCATCACCACTATTTTCAAAATCCTTTCATCACCCCTGTTCTAGTTTTCTAGCTGCCAGAATGCTATATACCAGAAACAGGGCGGCTTTTAAAAAAAGGAATTTATTAACTTGCTAGTTTACAATTCTAAGCTCTCAAAAATGTCCAAATTAAAACAAGTGTATAGAAATGACTAATCTAAGGTATTAGGGAAAGATACCTTGGTTCAAGAAGGTCGATGGCATTCAAGGTTTCTCTCTCAACTGGAAAGGCACATGGCAAACATGGCGATGTCTGCTAGCTTTCTTTCCAGGCTTCTTGTTTCATGAAGCTCCCCTGGGGGCGTTTTCCGTCTTCATCTCCAAATGTTTCTGGCTGCATGGCCTCTGTCTCCTTTGGTATCTCAAGACTTTTCCAAAATGCTTCCTCTTTTAAAGGATTCCAGTAAAATAAACAAGACCCACCTGGAATGGGTGGAGTCACATCTCCCTCTATTCAAAAGTTAATACCCACAATTGGGTGAGCCATATCTCCATGGAGATAACCTAATCAAGTTTCCAACCTACATTATTGAATAGGGATTAAGTAAAATGGTTGCTACCATAAAACTGAATTAGGATTAAAACATGGCTTTCCTAGGGTACATAAATCCTTTCAAACTGGCACAACCCCAAACATAAACTTTATACCCATTAAGCAATAATGCTCATTCTACCCCACCCCCTTCATTCTCTGGTAATGTGTAATCAATTTTCAGTCTCTATGAAGTTGCCTATTCTAGAGAGATGATGTAAGTGGAATCATACAGAAACAACATTTTGCGTCTGGCTTATGTCACTCAAAATGATGTCCTCAAGGCTCATCCATGTGATAGCATACATCAGAACTTCATTCCTTTTTATGACCAAATAGTATTCCATTGCAGGCATATGCCACATTGAATGTAGTATATCCATTCATCTGTTGATGGGTGTTGGATTTTATAAAAAGAATTCAAAGAACTATTGATGCAGAACTTTCTCAGGCCCCCTCAGCATCCTTGGCAGGTGCAAGGACCCAGATAAAAACCAATTGCCATGCCAGCTAGTATTGTACCCTCCAGATGCACTGCTGGTAACACACTCCCCTGCTAGCATCTCACCCTGCCTGATGCATGCACCTGCACATCAAAGGAGAATACCTCAGCAATCTATCATACCCTAAGACAATAAGCCCCCATCCAATCAAGGGACAACACACTACCTTGTGGGCACCCTCCCCTCCTGGCATCATTTTCCGTTTAAGACACAGCTCCCAGAACAAAGATCCGGAGCCATTTTCTTTTTCTCCCTGCTGGCTCACAGGCAGAGGCCAATTTCAGGTTCCTACTTGCTTTCTTCTTTTCACTCTCCCACCTGCTTCCTCCCTCCTTTATTCCTTCAATAAATCTGCTAATCTTTAACTCACTGTCTTATGTGGAATCCTTAATAACTCTGTGCCCAACAATGGGCACTTAGACTATTTCCACCTTTTGGTTGTTGTATATAATGCTACTATGAGCATGTATGTACAAGCATCTGGCTGATTTCTCACTCTCAATTCTTTTGGGAATATACTTTGAAGTAGAATTGCTAAGTCATATGGTAATTCTACATTTAACTTTTTGAGGAATGCTCTTTTCCTTTAACTGTTTATTTTGAAATAATCTCAAACTTACAAGGCAGTTGCAAAAATAATATAAACCCTATACTGAGAACTCCAGCATGCTACCTCTACCACTCCCTGCCAGATACCCAGATCCAACAATTTTAACATTTTGCCACATTTGCCATACCATTTATCATCTATCATCTAGCTGTTTATCTTTTCTGAATATTTGAAAGCAGGATGCATACATCATAGTACCTGAATACATAATACTTCTATCATAACTATTAAAAATTTTTGTATGCTGTCTTAGCATCCTTCTTACCTTGGCTAAGTCACTTGCTTAAACACTGACTTTTGACATAGTTAGTAAGCAGCTTTCCAGCCCCGGGGCATAAACTCCCCCAGAGCCCAAACCCATCTCCGTGCCTCACTCATACCATCCACATACCTCACCCAAAGCCCACCAACTGGCTCCAAATGATAAGCTAACCATCTCTACAGCCCTCAGCCCTCAGTCCCTTTTCCTTTTGGTATGTTTGCTTTAACCTAACCAATCCTTGACCCCTGCAGGAAATCTACTGACCTCCAACCCGAGATCACAGTAAAGGCACATGTCCACAGGTCCTTTTCTCCGCTTGTGTGTTCCCCGCCTGCTGGTTGACCCACTCAAGCTGATTGCACTTCCTGTCAAACACTCTGGGCCCCTGTCTCTCTGGGACCTGTGAGTAACAAACTATCTTTTCTCATGCAAAATTCCTTTCTTTTTGTAACCTCTACCTGAACCCAAATTTAAAATCCAATTTGACTAATGTGAAACAACTTCCATGGAGGTTTCCTAGAACAAGGACATTCACTTATGTAATCACCTTAACTGCAGTTACCAAGTTTAAGAAATTCAGCACTGTTATAAAATTTATATTCTAGATTTCATTTTTTTCTTATGTCCCAATAATAACCTTTTGAGCCTTTTCTCCTTGTTCTTAGAGCCCATCCAGTATCATGTACTGTATTTATTTGTCATTTTATCTTTAGTTTCTCTTTCTTTATTTAATTGTAGAAACATATATGTCACATAAATATTCCCATCCCAACCCTTTCCAAGCATACCATTTAGTAGGATTAGTCAGATCCACAATGTTGCAGTACCCTCACTACCATCCTTTACAATAGCTTTCCCTTTACTCCAAACAAAAACCCTACATTCATTTTTCATTAACTCCCCAACCTCCTGCCTCCACCCTGGGTAACTTGTACGCTACTTTCTGTCTCTGTAAGCTTGCATATTCTCTGATATTTTCTTTGAGGTTACCATCGGGTTTAAATTTAACATCCTAAATCTATAATAATCTCATTTGCTTTGATATCAGCTTAACTTCAAAAATATAGACAGACCCAGATGTTCTCCCCATGCTCAGGAAGCACCATGTTCCAAGCACTCCACTCGTCCCACGCTAGAATTGCCTGGTGCCAGCACCAGCCTTAGCCTCAGCTCCTGGTCTTGGTGGTACCACTGTTTTCCCATTGTGGCCCCAGAAGTTTACTCAAATGGCAAGCCAAAATTCCTTTCAGATAGAATAGGATATCTTTGGTGAATTAAAGGTCCCAAATGATAACTATTGTGGTGTCCAAACTGTAAGATCTACAATGAACTTTAAGATTGGAGGCACAATTTTGCACTAACTCTGGGTATTGCGCGTCTTGTAAGATTGCGCTTTGTGCGTCCGTTTGTTACCTTTGTAGACTTACAAAGGTGAGTCTTTGGTTATGAAACCATTGGTTAATGAAACCATTCAATAAACCAAACTTACTTTTGTTGAAAAAAAAAAAGAAGATTGGAGGTACAGCAGAACGCATGTCAATTCCAGTTATTAAAACTCTTGGAATCTTGAAGTAAGCAGCTGCTGAAGTCAACCAGGATTACAACCTTGATCCAAAACTTGCTAGCGCAATAATGAAGGCAGCAGATGAGGTAACCGAAGGCAAATTAAATGATCATTTTCCTCTTGTGACATGGCACACTGTATCAGGAACACAGGCAAATATGATTATAAATGAAGTGATTAGCAAATAGAACAACTGAAATGTTAGGAGATAAACTGGGCAGCAAGAAACCTGTGCATCCCAATGAGCACGTTAATAAAAACCAGAGCTCAAATGATACTTTTCCCACAGCAATGTATATTGCTGCTGCAAGGGAAATTCATGAAATACTATTACCAGGACTATAGAAGCTATGTGATGCTCTCAATGCAAAATCCAAAGTTTGCTCGGATCATCAAAAATTAGGCAGACTCATCTGCAAGATGCTGTTCCACTTACTCTTGGAAAGGAATTCAGTGGCTTTGTTCAGCAAGTGAAATCTGCAATAAGAAGAATAAAAGCTGCCTTGCCAAGAATCTATGAGCTTGCAGCTGGAGGCACTGCTTTTAGTACTGGTTTAAATACTAGACCAGGCTCTGATGAAAAGATTGCTGCAAAAGTAACTGCACTCACAGGCTTGCCTTTTGTTACAGCTCCAAATAAATTTGAAACTCTGGCTGCTCATGACGCTTTGGTTGAACTCAGTGGAGCCATGAACACCCCGCTTGTAGTCTTATGAAGATAGCAAATGATACATGTTTTCTGGGTTCTGGTACTCACTCAGGTCTGGGAGAACTGATCTTGCCTGAAAATGATCCAGGAAGCATAACATACCAGGAAAGGTGAATCCTACCCAATGTGAAGCATGACTATGGTTGCAGCACAGGTGAGGGGAAGGCATATCACTGTTACTCTTGGAGGCAGCAATGGACATTTTGAGTTGAATGTTTTCCAGCTAACGATTATTAAAAATGTGTTACACTCAGCAAGACCGCTGGGGGATGCTTCATTTTCTCTCACAGAAAACTGTGTGGTAGGAATCCAGGCCAACACAGAAAGGGTCAACACACCAATGAATGAGTCTTTAATGTTGGTGAGAGCACTTGATTCTATATAGGATATGACAAGGCAACAAAGATTGCTAAAAAAAGCACCCAAGAATGGATCTGCATTAAAGGAAACTACTATTGAACTTGGCTATCTCACAGCGGAGCAGTTTGATGAGGGGGTGAAATCTAAGGACATGTTGAGCCCAAAGTGAAGTAAACAAATGTAAAATAAAATAATTGTATAAAATTAATGAGGAAAAAAGTACACACAAACTATGTACCTATATTCCTTGGTTCCCCCACCTTTATGCTGTTCTTATCACAATTTACATATTTATACATTATGATCCCAAAACCTTGATTTATCATTATATTTTATGCTTTTGCCTTTTGGATCCATAGGAAGGAAAAAGTGGAGATACAAATTAAAACTACAATTGTACTGATATTTGCATTTACCCATGTCATTATCTTTCCTGGAGATCTTTGTTTCTTCCTGTGGCTTCGGTCAATTGTCTAGTGTCCTTTCCTTTCAACCTGCAGAGCTCCCATTGGCAGTTCTTGTAAGGTGGGTTTAGTGGCCATGAAATCCCTCAGCTTTTGTTTATCTGGGAATATCTTAATTCCCCCCTCCCCCATTTTTTTTTTCCTTTTTTGAGCAAGTAGGTAAGAGATTTGTTAAGTACACAGGCAGAGAAAGGAGCACGCAGACACTCTCACAAATAAAGAAAGATGGAGGATGTGGTAGTTAGGTTCAGGTGTCAGCTTGGCCAGGTGATGGTGCCTCGTTCTGTTGCCGTGGATTTGAATCATTAGCTTGTGAAGCTCATCTATGGCTGATGGCATCTGCAGTCTCTAAGGGGAGTGCCTTCCTCAGTGAGAACTCATTGCAGCACAGCCCAAGCAGCTCAGCATACCTCATGTCAGCACTCACAGCTCAGCCCAGACCTTCAGAGACGCAGAAAGGAATGACCTGGGGGAAAGCTATTGGAACCCAGAGGCCTGGAGGGAAGGCCAACAGACATTGCCCTGTGCCTTCCCATGTAGGAAGGAACCTCAGATGAAAGTTAGCTGCCTTTCCTCTGAAGAACTAGAAGTTTTTAACTGAATAAATCCCCTTTTATTAAAAGCCAATCCATCTCTGGTGCATTGCGTTCTGGCAGCTTTGGCAGACTAGAACAGAGGGCAAGAGGCAATAGGTAATGTGGGTTATTTGCTTTTTATTTTTGTTCCCCCTATTATTTATTTATTTATTTTTAATCCATATGTTTTACTCATCTGTCCATACTGTAGATAAAGGGAGCATCAGACACAAGGTTTTCACAATCACAGTCACATTGCGAAAGCTTTATCATTATACAATCATCTTCAAGAAACATGGCTACTGGAACACAGCTGTACAGTTTCAGGCACTTCCCTCCAGCCTCTCAAATACACCTTAGACTAAAGAGGTGATATCTATATAATGCATAAGAATAAACTCCAGGATAAACTCTCGACTCTATTTGAAGTCTCTCAGCCACTGACACTTCATTTTGTCTCATTTCTCTCTTTCCTCTTTTGGTTGAGAAGGTTTTCTCAATTCCTTGATGCTGAGTCCCAGCTCATTCTAGGATTTCTGTCCCACGTTGCCAGGGAGGTTTACACCCCTGGGAGTCATGTCTTATGTAGAGACGGGGAGGGCAGTGAGTTTGCTTGTCGTGTTGGCTGAGAGAGAGAGGCCACATCTGAGTGAAAAAGAGATTCTCTGGGGGTGGCTCCCAGGCATAATTTTATTTATTTTTTTTTTTGCTTTTTTAAAAATATTTTTATTGACAGATCTTCACACATACATTCCATACATTGTGTACAATCAGTGGTTCACAATATCATCACATAGTTGTATATTCATGACTGTGATCATTTTTAGAACATTTGCATCACCCCAGAAAAAGAAATAAGAAAAAAGAAATAACCCATATATCCCATACCTCTTACCTTGACCACTACTATTTCCATCTACCCAATTTATTTTACCCCTTATCCCCACTATTATTTATTTTTTGTCCATATTTTTTTACTCGTCTGTCCTCTTAGGCCTAATTTTAAGTAGGCTTAGTCTATGCTTTGTGGGGATAAGTTTATAAGGACAAACCCCAAGATTGAGGGTTTGGTCTATTAATTTGGTTGTCCCCACTGCTTGTGAGAGTATCAGGAATTCTCCAAATGGGAAAGTTGAATTCTCCCCCTTTCTCACCATTCCCCCAAGGGGACTTTGCAAATACTTCTTTATTCCCTGTTCAAATCACTCTGGGATTTATCGGAGCATCATGCTGGACAAACCTACAAAATCTCATGCCCTAAGTCAGGGTTCCATGAACTTATGGTGTTCAATTTACTGTCCATATAAGTTATATTAGGAAATGCACTAATCAAAATATAAATTTTGTGTGAAATAAATATTTCTTGCTTTAGTCTCACACAGAAGTTGAAGTTTTAAAATATGAATGACTATCTATTTTCAACATCCTGCAATATTGACATCCCTTTGTTCTTCCTCATGGAAAAACATTTTTTAATTTGTACATTTAGTCACTATCACTGTACACTCTAGAAAAAGTGTACAGTGATGGATTATACCAGTTCAGTCTTTTATCGTCTATCTTTTGTCCATTTGCTTTTATAGATTAGCTTTACTTATTTCCCCTCCCCCCTTCCTTGTTGGGGTCTCTTTCTTGTACCCTCCTCTCTCCCCGGGGGCAATGCCTTGTGGTAGATGGTGCATTTGGGTGGGTCCATTCTTTTCACCCTTCTCAGTAGATGACTCACTTAGGTGGGGATTGTTTGCCTTCAGATGAGTCTACTGCTGCTGGGTGTTTCCTTGAGTGGGTAGACCCCAGGCAGGGTGTCTGCTGCCCATATTTTTGAAAGAGAATTTGCCAGATACAAAATTCTTGGTTGGCAATTTTTTGCTTTCAACGTCTTAAATATGCCTTCCCATTGCCTTCTTGTGTCCGTGTTTGAGATGAAAAATTGGAACTTAATCTTATTGAGATTCCCTTGTATGTGACATGTTTCTCTCTTGTGGCTTTCAGAATTTTCCCTTTATCTTTGGCATTCAAGAATTGATTATGACATGATGCTGTGTGGGTCTTTTTGGGTTTGTCCTATTTGAGTTTATCAAGCATCTTGGATGTGTACATTTATATCATTTATTAAATTTGGGAACTCTTCAGCCATTTTTTCTTTGAATAGTCTCTCTGGCCCTTTCTTTCTTCCTCTTCTGGGACTCCTACCATGAGTATGTAGGTATGCTTCATAGTGTCCCACAGGTTTCTCAGGCTCTGCTCACTTTTCTTCATTCTTTTTTCTTTCTGCTTCTCAGACTGAATTATTCCAATTGTCTTATATTTGAGTCTACTAATTTTTTCTTCTGCCAGCTTTAATCTGCTGTTGAACACTTTAGGGAATTTAAATCTGTTCCTGTGGTCTTCAGCTCTGTTTGGTTCCTTTTCATAATTTTCATCTCTCTATTGATACTCTCTGCGTTCATCTATCATTTTCCAGATGTCCTTCAATTCCTTGTCCATGTTTTCCTTTAGCTCTTTGAGCATATTTAGAACCATTTTTTAAAAAGCCTTTGTCTGGAATGTCGCAGGTATGCTCCTCCTGTTGATGGTTTCTAATGCTTTAATATTCTCCTTGCCTGGGCTATCATTTCCTGTTTCTTTGTATGTTTTGTAATCTTTTGTTGAAGCCTGCACATTTGATATTTTAGTGTGATGTTGCTGGAACTTAGACTCTGAGGCATCTGTTCCTAGGCTTATATCTAGCTAGTGTTATGACAGAACTGTCTTTAAATGCCATGAGCTATCAAAATAGAAGGGGGAAAAAAAGGCAGCACTTTTCCCAGGCTTGCAGACTGGCCTATGTGAGTGCTGTCCTTGAGGGCATATCAATACAATGCTTTTGGAGAATATCTCCAGGCTGACTCATAGAGTCCTCCCTGATCCTTTCTGTGTATGTCTGTCTTGGGCATTTACACAGTTACAAATGTCCCCCATTCCCTAGGAAACAGTTTCCTCACAGTCCTGGACACTGCACAGTATGTCCTACAGCCAGCAATCCCTTGCCCTAGGCAACCACTTGACTGCTCTCCCTAGCATTCTGTAGGAGAGTTTGGTGAGCTGCCTTCTACATGCAGGTCAAGTTCTGGAACAGTGAGTCCTTCAGCCCACCATTGGACAGATTGGACCAGACATATATACTCCCAATATGTGCATGATTGTTATTCTGTTCCCTCTGGAACTGGGATCAGGGATCCACACAGGGATCCTTGGGAGGGGGTGGGAAAGGGACCTACCAGGGCCATGAGATCCTACTACTTTTATGTTCCTTTTTTTATTGCATGGGCAGGCACCAGGAATCGAACACATGTCTCTGGCATGGCAGGCGAGAACTCTGCCTTTGAGCCACCAATTGCCTGCCCCCAAAAGCCCCAGACATCCTTTTTTTTGGGAGTGCATGGTCCGGGAATCGAACACGCGTCTCCCGCATGAAAGGAGGGGATTCTAACCACTGAACTACCCATGCACCCGCTCCTACCACTTTTAAAAGACCTCTTTTTTGATTTGGCACTTGCCTTGTTACTGCATGCCTTTGTTTTCTGGAGCGTTGAGAAAGATGTTTCTGTCAGTTCTTCCTAATTGTTCAGAGTTTCTGCAGGGAGGTGGAGATTTGAAGCACCTAAACTCCACCATCTTGAGCAGGGTGGGGCTTTAAGGAATGCTTTCTACTTTCTTGACGAAGTTCATTGAAGCAGAAAAGTTTTTAATTTTGATGAAGTCCTATATATATATATATGCTATCTTTTTCATTTGTCATTATTCTTTTGGTAGCACATCTAAGAAACCATTGCTTAATTTAATGTTATGAAGATTTACTCCTATGTTTTCTTCAGAGAGTTTTATAGTTTTAGCTATTATGTTCAGGTTTATGATACATTCTGAGTTAATTTTTGTATGTGGCGTGAGGTTGGGGTTAAATTTCATTAGTTTACATGTGGATATCCAATTATTTCAGCACCATTTCTGAGGACTATTCTTTCCCCATTGATTTTTCTTGACACTTATTCTAGTTTGCTAGCTGCCAGAATGCAATATACCAGAAATGGAAGGCTTTTAAAAAGAGGAATTTATAAGTTGCAAGTTAACAGTTTATAGGCCATGGAAATGTCTCAATTGAAACAAGTCTATAGAAATGTCCAATCAAAGGCATCCAGAGAAAGATACCTTGGTTCAAGAAGGCCGATGAATTCAGTGTTTCTCTCTCAAGTGAGAAGGCACATGGTGAAAATAGTCAGGGCATCTCTCTCAGCTGGAAGGGCACATGGCAAACATGGCATCATCTACTAGCTTTCTCTTCTGGCTTCCTGTTTCACAAAACTCCCCAAGAGGCTCTCCAAAGGTCCAGAGCTTGCTGGTGGACTCTCTGCTTTGTGGTGCTGCAGCATTCTCTGCTTTCTCTGAATCTCCTGCTTTCTCCAAAATATTTCCTCTTTTATAGGATTCCAGTAAACTAATCAAGACCCACCCAAATGGGTGGAGACACGTTTCCACTTAATCCAGTTTAACAATCACTCTTAATCGAGTCACATCTCCAGGGAGATGATCTAATTACAGATTCAAACATACAGTACTGAATAGAGATGAGAAGAAACAGCTCAATTTATAAAATGGGGTTAGGATTAAAACAGAGTTTTTCTAAGGTGCATACATCCTTTTAAACCGGCACAATACCCTTTTCAAAAATCAATTGAACATATATATAAGGGTTAATTTCTGGAGTCTGAATTCAAACCATTCAATTCAATTGATCTATATGTTAGTGTTTCTTTTTAAATTTTTATAAAATCTCTTATTTTGTTGTGGCATAATGTTGGTATTTGCAAATGTTGAAGCTGGAAAATAAAATATGTGAGCATCCACTAGAATTTTAACATATAGAAATATAGGAAAAAATTTTTGTTCCTTAGGCTTTTCTTTTCAGCCAGAACAGGACATAACTGTTTAATTTGTGGCTAAGGCTTATTTATGCTTATTTAGTCTCTGTAATTTGTGGCTAAGGCTTATTTATGCTTATTTAGTCTCTGTAGGTGAATATAGTAGATTTGGTATTTTGCCCATTGAACATAGGACAGGAACAAATTGCAGCTGTATAAAATAACAGGAAATGTGGGGCTTTGAAAGATCCCACTGGAAAGTTTAATTATTTGGAAAACAATTCGGTAGCAACTTTGTGTTTTGGAGAAAAATTGACCTGTGCCATTTGTAATAGGACAAAAGAAAATTTGCTAACAGACTAAAGACAAGAAGACAAGACCTCTTGTTTGATCTTTTTTCTGGCAGAGCTCACATTTAGGTGTAATTGTTTTTGTTCTGTGCAATAATTTATTACTTTTACTTATTTTTATTGTTAAATATATAATACATAGAAGAGTGTATAAATGTGTCTTTTTAGCTTAAAGAATGATAATAAACTCTATTTGACCACTACCCAAATTAGGAAACAGATCATTGCCGGATCCTTAAAGGCCTCTCTTTAGTCTCCCCCTAGCCTTATTCCCTCTCTTCCCCCAGGAGTGACCACTACCCTGACGCTGGTACTAATCCACCCCCCTTTTCTTTATATGTACCACATATATATGATGTATGCACAGCGTTACACAATGGTGTTTTGTTTTGTGTAGTTTTGACCTTTATATAAATCACACTGTGTATAGCTTCTGCAACTTGCTTCTTTCACTCAAATTGTTTCCAAGATATGTCCATATTGATGAGAGAAACAGATGTTCGTTCTTTTCCAAAACTTTATTTTATTTTATTGTATTTTTTAAATCTATTCTATCATTGATGGATATTGGTTCGTTTCCAGTTTGTGGCATTTGTAAATAGCCACAATGCTGCTATGAGCCTTCTTTTACAGGGAGATACATGCACAAACATTTCTTGTTTAAATTATACACCCAGGAGTGGAGTTACTGGGTTTAAGCGTATTATTCTCATGTTCAACTTGACTGAATAATACCCGACTGGCTTCGCAATTCAGACCCCTACCAGCAGTGGTTGAGAGTTCCCAATGCTGCACAGCCTCACCAACATGTGTAATAGCCTGTTAATTTTGCCAATCTGATAAAGCTGAAATGTTGTATAATTGTGTTAAAATTTTTTTATTGTGTTAATATAGGCACAACACAAAATTTTTCATTTCAACCATTTTAAAGTCTACAGTTCAGTGGTGTTAACTGTATTCACAATGTTGTGCTATTATTACCACTGTCCATTACCAAATCTTTGCTATTATCCCAAACAGAAACTCTGTATCCATTAACATTACCTACCCTTTCCCTACTCCATCCCCAGACCTGGTGTGGTAGTTAGAGTCAGATGTCAACCTGGCTAGGTGAAGGTGCCTAGATCTATTGCTGCGGACCTGAGCCAAAGACATGTGAACCTCATCTGTTGCTGATTACGTCTGCAGTCGGCTAGGAGGCGTGCCTGCTGTAGTGAATGATGTTTGATTTAATTGGCTGGTGCTTAAATGAGAGACTCAACGTAGTACAGCCCAAGCAGCTCAGCATACCTCATCTCAGCACTTGCAGCTCAGCCCAGGCCCTTGGAGATGCAGAAAGGAATCACCCCAGGGAAAGTTGTTGGAACCCAGAGGCCTGGAGAGAAGGCCAGTGGAGATCACCCTGTGCCTTCCCGTGTAAGAAAGAACCTCAGATGAAAGTTAGCTGCCTTTCTTCTGAAGAACTATATGTTTTTAATGAAATAAATCCCCTTTTATTAAAAGCAAATGCAATGATAGAGGGAGGAGGGCTGGGGACATAAATGAAATCAGAAAGAAAGATAGATGTTAAAGATCGAGATGGTATAATCTAGGAATGCCTAGAGTGTATAATAATAGTGAAATGTACAATGTACAAATTTTAAAAATGTTTTTGCATGAGGAAGAACAAAGGATTGTCATTATTGCAGGGTGCTGAAAATAGATGGTAACTAATACTTCAAAATGTCACATTATGTGTAAGACTAAAGCAAAAAATGTTTATTTGTTACAAAATTTAGATTTTGACTAGAGCATTTCCTAATATAACCTAATATAACTCATGTAGATAGTTTGATTGAATGTCATAAGTACTTGGAATCTCAGGTAGCACATGAGATTTTGTTGGTTTGTCCAGAGTGATCCCCCGATGAATCCCAGAATGATTTGATCAGTGACTGGAAAAGTATTTGCAAGCCCCCTTCGGGGAATGGTGAGAGTGGGGAGAAATTCAACTTCCCCAAGTTGAATTCTTGATATTCTCACAAGCAGTGTGGACAACCACACTATAGGCTGAGCCCCCAGTCTTGGGGTTTGTTCACATGAAACTTAACCCCACAAAAGATAGGTCAAGTCTACTTAAAATTTAGGCATAAGAGTCACCCCCAAGAGAGCCTCTTTTGTTGCTCAGATGTGGCCTCTCTCTCCAGCCAGTATGATAAGCAGTCTCACCACCCTCCCCCTCTCTGCATGGGACCTGACTCCCAGGGTGTGGACCTTCCTGGCAACGTGGGACAAAGATCCTGGAATGAGCTGAGACTCAGCATCAAAGGACTGAGAAAAACCCTAGAATGAGCTGAGAATTAACATCAAGAGACTGAGAGAACCTTCTCGACCAAAAGGGGGAAGAGTAAAATGAGGCAAAGTGTCAATGGCTGAGAGAGTCCAAACAGAGTCAAGAGGTTATCCTGGAGGTTATTCTTACGCATTAAGTAGATATCACCTTGTTGTTCAAGATGTAGTGGAGAGGCTGGAGGGAATTGCCTGAAAATGTAGTGCTGTGTTCCAGTAGCCATGTTTCTTGATGATGATTGAACAATGATATAGCTTTCACAATGAGACTCTGTGAATGTGAAAACCTTATGTCTGATGCTCCTTTTAGCTACTATATCAACAGAAGAGTAGAACATATGGAATAAAAATAAATAATAGGGGGAACAAATGTTAAAATAAATTCAGTTTGAAATAGTGGTAAATGAAAGCGAGGGGTAAGGGGTATGATACATATAGTTTTTTTCCCTCTATTATCATTTTATTTCTTTTTCTGTTGTCTTTTTATTTCTTTTTCTAAATCGATGCAAATGTACTAAGAAATGATGGATATGCAACTATGTGATGATATTAAGAATTACTGATTTTATATGTAGAATGGAATGATTTCTAAATGTTTTGTTTGTTAATTTGTTTTAATTAATTAAAAAAAAGCAAATGCATCTCTGGTGTGTTGCATTCTGGCAGCTAGCAAACACCTGGTAATCTGTAATCTTTTATCTTTCTATGTGAATTTACATATTCACTCAACATAATGTCTTCCAGGTCATCCATGTTGTAGCATATTGTAGAACTTTGTTCTTTTTCAGAATTGAATAATATTCCATCATATGGATATACCACATTTTATTTATTTATTCATTCATTCATTCTTGGGCGCTTGGGATGCTTCCACCTTTTGGATATTGTGAATAATGCTGCTACAATCATTGGTATAATTAATTGTGCTTTTAATATGGTGGTAGTGAAAGAGAGTAAGAACTCCAAGGTTGAAATTCTGGCTCTGTAGTTTACTATGTGACACTGGATTAATCACCTCCTCTGAGCTTCAATTTCTTCATTTATCTAATGAGGATAAAAACTACCTACCTTGCATTTGTGAGGATCAAATGCTCTATTGGGAAGGGTCTTCAGCTCTTACTCTCTGATTTTACAGAAGAGGAAGCTGAAGCTCCTCTTAAGAACTTGCTATTTATAAGTGTGGTCAATGGACCAACATCATGGCATCCTCTGGGAGCTTGTTAGAAATGCCAAATCCCAGGCCCAGACTTACTGAATCAGAGTATGCATTTTCACAAAATTCCCAGGTGATTTCTGTGCACATTGAAGTCTGAGAAACAAGTCTGGGTTAAGAGATGTGTTATGGGTTACACAGACAGCAAAGCCAGAACTGGGACTCACATCTCCTAATTTCTATCTGGTGTGTGTGTGTGTGTGTTGTTGTTTGTGGGAATTTATCCATGGATTTAATTAAATCCCACAAAAATATTGAAAGCCTACCATTTTCAATAGTGTGCTGGGGCAGGTGCTGATGAAAAAAGACCCAAGAGGCTCACAGACCTGTGGGAGAAGAAGATGTGTTGATAAAAAAATGCAAGTACAACATTATCAGTGTTACAGTGTTTTTGAACTTTACATGAAAGGAATCATGCAGTATACTCTTTTTTGGTACTGGGCTTTTTTTCCCGTCACATAATGTTGTTGCATGCATCAGTACTTTGTTTTTTTTTGTTTGTTTGTTTTGTTTTGTTTTTAGCGCTGAGCAGTATTCCATTGGGTGAGTGTACCACAGCTTGTTAGCCACTTGACAGTTGATGGACATCTGCGTTCTTTCTAGTTGTTTTTTTTTTTTTTTTTTTGCTATTTTTAATAAAGCTGCTATGAGTGTTCATGTACAAAGCACTCTTTGCACAGTTTTTTCTTTGTTTTTTTTGTGTGTGGGCAGACATGGGGAGTGAACCCAGGTCTCTAGCATGGCAGGCGAGAACTCTGCCTGCTGAGCCACCATGGCCCACCCCGCACAGTTTTTTAAATGTTTTATTTTGAAATAACTTCAAATTAACAGAAAAGTTGCAAGAATAGTACAAAAGAACTCTTTTATACCTATTACCCAAATTCACCAATGTATAACATGTACACATTATTATTTTTCCCCTTAACCTTTGCAGAATAGTTTGCATATATCATATCCCTTTATCTCTCTTATTTTGATCAGCTTTATTTTTCAAAGCAGTTGTAGGTACAGGGAAAAATTATGCAGAAAGCACAGAGTTCCTATATACCCACCTTCCCCACCCTCTGCTCCCAGCCCCTTTATCCCATAATACCTCCATTTGTCAAGTCACAAATGGGCTTTGGGTCCTATCAGCAGCATGGGAAGTATGCTGAGCTCTGGCCTGAGGAGGATTGATACCAATTCATTCCAACAGTGAACAAAAATTTTGTTCCTATATAACTTTGTTCCTTCTTGTGATGATTAGTTTTATGCGTCAACTTGGCTTGGCTCTAATACCCGGCTATTTAATCAAATACTGATCTAGGTGGTCTGTGAAGGTATTTTGCAGATGTGATGAATATTCATAATCAATTGACTTTAAGTAAAGGAGATGATCCTAGATTATCTGGGCGGGTCTGATTTAATCTGTTCAAAGAACTTAAGAGTATAACTGAAGTTTTTCAGAAGAAAAAGAAATCCTACTTGTGAATTTCAGCTTTGTCTTGTGTCTAAGATTCCAGCCTGTCCTTCCTGAGCCCTGCCTTATAGATTTCTGCTTTGCCTAGCCAGTTCCCACAATTATTTACAATAAATCCCTTCATATACATCTCCTAATGGTTCTGTTTCTCTGACCGATATAATTCCCCCATTTTTTGGCTACTATTGTCATACAAATTACATCTTTAAACATTATATGCCCATTGGCACAGATTTATATTTACTGCTTTTGTAGCTGTTAAATCAGAGTGGGAAAAAAGTAAAAAAATACAAAAAAATTATTTATACCATCTTTTATATTTTTTGAAGCATAGTTTTGCTGGATATAAAATTCTTGGTTGATAGTATTTTTCTTTTAGTGGCTTGAAATATGTCATCACACTGCCTTCTGGCCTCCATGCTTTCTGATGTGAAATTAGTTGTTAATCTTGTTGAATAATTTTTGTATATGATGATTCAACTCTCCCTTGTTGCTTTCAAGACTCTCTTTGCTTCTGTCTTTTGAGTTTATGTTGTTTTTCTTTTTGAAATTTTATCTTACTTAAAGTTTTTTATACTTCTTAAGTATGTAGACTAATATTTTTCATCAATTGTAGGAAGTTTTCAGCTAATATTTCTTCAAATATTCTTTCCAACCACTTTTCTCTTTCCTTTCATTCTGGGACTCACATCATGTGTATTTTGTATACTTGATGGTGTCCCACAGGTCTTCAGGCCTCTGTTATTTTGTCTTCATACCTTTTTCCTTCTCTCTCAGACAGAATACTTTCAATGGACATAGCTTCATGTTGACAGATTCTTCTGCCAGCTCAAATCTGCTATTAAGCCACTTTAATAAATTTTTTATTTCAGTTGGTATTTTTTCATCTCCAGAATTTCTATTTGTTTCTTTTTGAAACAATTTTTATCTCTTTATTAACATTTTCTATTTTATGAGAAATGATTCTCATGATTTCCTTTAGTTCTTCAGGCATCATTTCCATTAGTACTTTGTACATATTCCAAGTAGCTAATTTAAAGTCTTTGTCTAGTAAGTCCAATGTCTGGGTTTCTTCAGGGACAGTTTCTATCGACAGCTTCTTTCCCTGTTTGTGGGCCTTACTTCTTACTTTCTTGTTTTTTTTTGCAAACAAGATGTTTAAAATAAATAATGTGGTAACTCTGGAAATTATATTCCTTCCTCCCTCTCTCTTGGGGTTTGTTGTTGCTACTGTGTTGCTGTTGTTTGTTTGTTTAGTGACTTTTCTGAACTAATTATGCAAAGTTAGTATTCTTTTTTGTCTGTGGCCACTGGTTCTCTGCTTAGTTAGCATAGCAGTCAGCTAATGATTGGACAGGGAACTACTGAAATCCTCGAAACCAGTAAGTCTCTCATATTTGCCAAGTCTTTCATCTGTGTACTTGTTAGGGCATCCCTTCAACTCTGCCGTGGTTTTACCCCTGCTTGCACAGAGCTTCAAGGTCAGCCAGAAGGGAGAGTTCAAGGCCTTCTCGGCTTTACCCTGGGTATGTGCACAAACCTAAACATGTGAGCCTGGTCTTGTAGGCTCTCAGAAACATGTCAAAACTTTTCAAAACCCTCTATGGATATCTCATAATCTGGCTTTTCCTTTAAAATTTTTAGGTCACTGTCTCTCTTGCCCCAACTATTATCAGTTTCTGATGTTGCTGATATGTTAAACAATTGTCCTTAAATGACCCCAGGGAAAAGTCTGTTTGAACCAAATGAGCTCTATGTCCTGCCACATAAAGAAAAGCCTTGGAAACTGGCTTTTTTTTTTTTTTTAAGGAAACTGTCAGGTCATATAAGGACAGTATTCTGTGAATAGTGTTTTGGGGGAGCTCCAAACCTGTTCTGTCTCCTTCAGTGGTTACTAGGCTGTTGGATTTCATCATGATTGTGGGCTGTTGACTTTTAAGGCTACTACAGTGCTGCAGAGGGGATTTAGGGAGAGTTGGCCTGAGGGCAGATGGGAATAAAGCAAGTTAAAGCAGGATGAAGCTGGTCGTTCTTACTTCAGTAATTTTAGCTAATTTTCAGAGTCCTGAAAAAGTTGAGTTTGACAATTTTTGTTGGTATTCTCGTTGCTTTTCTGGAGGAGCGGATTTTTTGGGGTCTTTACTTTGCCATTCTCCAAAAGATGGAAGCACAGAGCTGATGTCGAGGCACCCTCTCAGCAAGGAAGCCAGGAACCTCAGCTCAATAGTAACGATTTCTAGAATTCGTAGATTCTTTTTTTTTTAATCAGTGTCACTTTTCCACGTTTCTGTTACTTTTGCCTTGCCAAGTCTGTTTCTATACAATGTAAAATGCAAAAGCATTGAGGGATTGGGCTTAATGAACTATGCGAGGGAAGAATATTTCACATGCCCTTTTTGGAATCCACAAATTGAAAACATAATGTGGGGTTCCTGAGAAAGCTGGCAAACATTTCAACTCTGATATTGTCTTCAGGTCAGTTCATTCTAGGTGTGCTTATCTGCAAACAAAAAAAGTAAGCAACAGGAAATCCTGATGCTAGTCAAATATTTTGTGAGGAATGACCTCAGTGTCCTGTCCTGGGTGAACAGAACATATGCATCCTAAGTGAATCCATCTGAAGTGATGGTGAATGTGCGTGCGTGTACGTGTGTGGGAAGGGGGAGGGACAAAAGCAGGCAAACAAAGAAATAATGTCAAATTAAGAAAAGTATTGTGGAAAAAAAAAAAAAAGACTGTTGTGGAGATGGGGGCAGGAGGCCGTGCTGGAGAACCACAGGGAGACGACTGGCTTTTTAAGGTGGTCAGTCCTGAGGAGAAAACATTTTAGAGGAGGCTTAAAGAATGAGGAGTGAGCCGTGTGAAGATCTGTGGGCATCTCTGCAGGGTGAAGGGAGGGACAGCACTGGGGACATAAGGAAGAGCCTTCAAAGGCTAAGGCAGGATGGGACCTGGAGTGCGAGCCTGGGTAAGAGTGGATGATGCTGAACAGGTCAGTAAGAGGCTAGACCACCCTGCAGGGTCTGATGTGGGTGTGTGTCCTGGTTGGCCTTAGCAATGTGGTTTAGATGATAAAGTTTGTGGTCGCACTACTTACAGGCCATGGTAAGGAATATGAATTGTATCCTAAGTGCAATGGAGAGTCATGGGTTTGGGAGAGGAGAACGACCTTGATTGGAAAGGCTGACTAAACCACAAAGTGAAAGATCTCACCAACCAGATCTTACTCAGGCTGTTCCCTGGAGCTCATGCACTGTAGTCTTTGATCTTAAATTCTGATCTATCAGAATCACTTCCTGAAGATTTGTAGGTCTTACTCTAGACCCACTTCATCAGGATCTGCAAATGGGGATCTATATTACTGGGGTCTCCCCAGGATGACTCTGATGCAATGAGTCCACAGTCCAGCATTTGGGAGTCAAACTCTGTGGGCGCTTGACATTTTGGGATATCTCTTCATGTGCGATAAACAACTAACAGTTGGTTCAGTCTTTCTCACCATGCTGGCATGTGCTTCTAGAAGTTTAGTGGGCATGAGTCACATAGGGACTTTTTTTAAATGCAGCGTTTGTAACTTTCTAGTAACTTACAAACTTCAGATGGGTCCCTGGACCAGAAAAGTCCTGAAATACAGAGGGGCCAGCCTCTCTCTAATATCAACTAGCTCCATCCCCCCATCCCATATTATAGACAGCCTTTTTCAATATGAAAAAGTTAGAATGGGCATAGCCCAAATACCTCTGAGGAGTGGGAGAAAGATCAAAGGTGATGGTGGAGTTATACAGAGAAGGTGGGATTTAACAAATGAATATGATTGCTGAATCACTATATTGACATTTCTTTTCGCCTCTAGTATCTTAGAGCAGCTAGAAGTGAAAACCTAAAATTGTGGAATTGTAACCCAGACCAAACTCTGAAATCTGTTCTCCAATGAACTGTGGTGCTGTGCTTTGAAATTTATTGCTTTTTGGTATAAATGTTAATTTTTACAAAAAAGAAAAAGAAAGAAAGAAAGAAAGGAAAAAAATCAAACAAACAAAAATGCAGCTTTTAATTCATTAGCTTCCAGGGTGGATCTGAGACTCTCCATTTCTAATAAGCTGCCAATGCTAGTCAGAAAATTACACATTGAAAATGGCTCAAATGACTAATTCAATTTTCCACTTCTAACCTACATATTTATTAGGAAATAAGTGGTAATAATAACTACTTATTATGTGCTTTCTCTGTGTGAGGCACTATACAAACTGTTCATATCCTCACAGCAATTTTCTGAAACAAGTACAATTATTACGCCCTTTTAAAACAGGGAAGAGAACGGAGCCTGAGAGAGATGAGAGTTCAGTCACAAGCTAATGAACTTTACCATTAAGCTACACTGCACTTTCCACCCTCCCCAGCCTTATTCTCCACCAAGAATCCACTGGTTCTTTCAAGAGGCCCTCCTCTTCTTCAACTATCCATGATTTCTCTTCATTTCTACTTTTTAGGAATCCAAGAATCCAGCACTTTGTTTCCACATGTCATTGATCCTAAAAGAACTACCTCAGGAGAGATCCCACAAGCTTTTCTGGCTGCGTTCCTCCCACAAAACGCTGCCCACAAAAAAGGTCGAATTACCTTTACTGGAAACAGAGAGAGAGAGCCAGCCAGAGAGAGAGTGAGTGGAGAACGAGCTTTAAGCAAGGCAAGGAGTACCTAAGTTTTGCTGATAGAAAAATGGATCTAAAGTCAGCGATGACAATCTGAAGATCTGTATTTTCTGCCAACTCATTACCAGGATGTCGGTTATCAACAGCTGCTTTCTCCGAATGCTGGTTAAGAAAGGACACCGTATCTTCTGACTGAGGTTATCATGGTTTTGGAGAGCTGGCTTTCGCGACCCAACCCCCGACCCCCCAAACCAAAACAAAGACACAAGACCTCGAAGATGAAGCCAAAGACAAGAATACTGCTTCTCTTGTTCTCTGAGGCACTGACTGATGTAATACACGCTGCATGGTGCTGATAACTGCAACGCGACTAAAGCTCTCGTGGAGATAAGCGGATGCGGGGCCTAAGACTTACGGGCTGCACACGGCAGTCTTGGAGGTGGGTTAGACGTTTCCTAATCTGAAAAACGAGCAAGGCGAATCCTCTCCTATCGCCTCCTTCGTGTTCGCGAGCGCATCTGCTGATGCTCTTAATGAATGTTCTCACTGGAAGCGACCCTGTTCCTAGGGCGGAAGAAGGGGTTTGGAAGGAATTGAAGGGAACTGAATTCCTTTGGAGGGAATTGAAGGCAAGTCCAATATAGTGATCTGCAGTCACCAGTACACTATTTTCAGTGCTTTAAAGAAATAGAAGATGCTGACCCCATCAGGAAGACATCCATTTTTTGTTCCTGGCTTTCCTACCTCTGTGAGTTCAGTTTATAGCATCTCCCCAGGTACTCTTAACCCCCTCAGGTTTTGCCTGAGAAACTTTCTGCATCACCCAAATTAGCTCTACTCTCCCAAAGATTCTGCCAGTTGGAGCCTTCAGAGGTCAGGGTTCAGGTTGCTTCCAGGAGTCTCTTCCTCTTTTCTAAGGCTCAAAGTCAGTTTGCCTCCCAAAACTTCTCCAGACAGGTCATTGTATTTCCTTTCTGGTATCCTGGTACTTAGACATTAAACTGGGGGCTTCTAAAGGCTATCCCACTGGACGCAACTGAGAGGGTGCCATTTACATTTTATTTTATAGTAGTGGTAACTTTTGGAAAACTTTTGGAACTGTGTCAAGAAAGTAGTCCTGCTCTTATATATAAAAAAATGAAAAACCTGACTTGGAAATTAGTATTTTTTTTAATAAGAAAATCTGCATTTGAAGTTGTTTACTTATAATAAAAATAGCTAATAGGGGGTGCAAGAGTAGTTCAGTGGTAGAATTATTGCTTGCCATATGGGAGGACCCGGGTTCTATTCCCAGCCCATGCTCTTCCCCCAAAACAAAACAATCAAAAACCAACCAAACAAAAACTCAACAAATGGTGCTGCAATAATGGGATACTCACATGGAAAAATAATGAAATGTGACCCTGCCATACAGCATACAAAAAAAAGCTAATATTTATTGAGCATTTTTCATATGTCAGACACTGTGCCAAACTTTAACTACTTCTAATTTCTAATCCTCATAACCTTGCAATGTTGACATTTATCCCCATTTTATGGATGAAAAAACTGAGACTTAGGGAAATTAAGTAATTTGTCCAGTATCACACAGCTAGTGGTCAGCACAGCAGGAATTCCAAACCTAGTTTGCTTTTTCTCTGAGCTTGGCTTCTTGATCAATCACTCAACTCTATTAAATAAGGAGGGTCTTAATTTCCCAGCTTCCCCTAATCCCTGAGCTAGACAGACACTTTTATTTTGCTGAATAGGACTTCAAAGGGCCAACTTCTTTAATAATTTCTCTTTCTTATGAGGAGTCAATCAGGTTAATATAAATGGATAACCTCTAGAAATAGAGTGTCCCAGTTCCATTTAAAAATATTCTCCTGCTCCACTAGAGAGTACCTTTTCTTTTTTAATATTTTTTTTACTTTTTTTTCCTTGATTAATCTTTCTTTAAATCCTATCACTGGATTTAGTTCTTAAGTATGTTGTCCTCTCAACTTCACTCTTTCTCCAAAGAAAATCCATGAGCTACTCATCTAGGTTTAAGGTTGAATAAAAACAAAAGAAGGCAAGAATTGTCTAAATTTAAAGTGCTGGAAAATCCAACATTTTATTTACTACATTTTGGTGACTACATAAATGCTGAAACATTTTAACACTGAAAAGCATGATGGCATCATCACTTGCTTTTTTTTCTTTTTTTCTTTTTTTTTTGCTTAGCAAACACAGCAGATGATATTGCACGGCATAAAGTGAGAACAGTAGCGAAGCTTAAAAAAAAAGAAAGAAACCTTAATGTAGTACAGGAGATACTCATAAACAAACTAGAATAATGCCTAATGCATTACACTTTTTTGTTGCTACACACAAAAGTACAGAAGGAGCATTGGACAGAGAGAAAGAGAGAGAAAGACAAAATATTAACAAACAACCGTAATTGGGTACAATAATCATTTAGTCTGAAATGTAGATGCAACATAGAAACTACCACTGCTTTCTAATTGACAAAGAAATGACAGCAACATTTGTCTTTTATCAAAAATCTTCTAAGCCCCTCATGTTTAGGTTTTAAATTAATTTAGTTATGTATTTACCTTTTTTTTTTTTCTTTTTCTTTTTTCATTGCTAAAGAACTCCCTCTGCTCTTGGAAGATTTTCTACACTACAGTTCTTTTTTTTTTAATTTTTAATTCTATTTATTTATTTTTTTACCTGATGATTGTCTTAGGCACCCTCCTTACATGATAAACCATCAAGCTAACTTGAACATGGAAACTGAGTCACATTCAAACAATAGCTAAGGTCAAAGGCAGAGGGAAGATAGAAAAGGGGGTAGGGACAGGTCTATATGAGTTGCAGATGGGCAGACTTCAGACTGGACAGTAAACACAGGGAGATATGAAGACAACTACTAAAGCAAGTGGAAGACAATGTTTTAAAGTTTATTTAAAAAAAAAATACTGTCACTTGGTTCAGACAGCCAACCTAAAATGAGCCCACAATGATTCTGTAATAAATGCAGAACAAACCACAAAAAATCAAGACTAACACAGAGACAGAAACTGTGACCCTGCGAATACAACTCTGTTCAGTGTTTAATTGCTAATGGTAAAAAAAAAATCTACTTCCTCAAACATTTTCCCAGGCTTTCTATAACTCACTGCACAGCATTTGTATTAAAAACAAATAATTAGTCAACGTTTACCAACAGACCACTGAATGATTCTGAAACTCAGAGCAGATTTATTGCCCTATTAAAATACATAACCAGTATAAAAATGTTCCTAAAAAAATGTAACATTTGACCCGAAGTCGAAGCCCTTCTCTGCCTTCCCAACCCCAATCAACTCTGCTAAAGAAAATAAAGGAAAACTTTGAGTTGAGAGGAAAAGTATTTACATCAATAGGTAGTTGAAACCCATTGCAGTTGAAACAACTAATTTCAGCCAAATAAAACAAAAGAGTGGCCATCAGCCCTTCCCGAGGATGCCACTTGTCATCTAGAATCCTGTGCATGTGCTAATCTAAAGCAGGGCCAAAAATTTGATGGACCTTGATCAAGGAGGCTTGTGGCAGGATCATCTCCAGCGTGGGGGGGGGGGGGGAATGAAGAGTGAGAAGAGACAAACTCAAATAGGCTTTAGGGAATATTAACACCTGAAACCCCGACATTTGAGGCTTAATCTTCCAAACTTGGTAGGGAGTATGTGGGGTGTGGGGTGGGGATCATGGTTCGCAGATTCCACGTGGTATTTATAGAGAGGTATATGGAACTTTGAAACATTTTCCTTAACTTCAATTGATAATTGGGGCCAAGCAATCATGTTTTGTTTCTTCCATGGTCTGGCCAGATGAGCAGGCAAGATCGGCTGCTCGCAGCATTGATTTTCTCCTTTAGGGCGTGAAGTCATTACACTATCCTCTCAGCTCTGCAAACGAACTGTCTCCATGCCCTTCCTCCTGACTTGAAGCAATTCAAAAACTTGGTAAAATTTAGAAGATTTCCAAATTCAAGTTAGCTTGTATCTTTGAGTTTTTACACTCTTTTCATACCCGTGAGAATGGTTAAAAAAAAAAAAAGTAGCAAAGGATCTCACAAATGCCAGTGCTTTGAAACATTAAACAAGTTTTAAATTCTTTGGAATTTCAGGTCTTACCTGCAAAGTAATCTCTCTTAAAAAAAAAAAGTTTAATAAATTAAAGGAAAAACACGAATTATGCCTTCTTATTTCTAAGTGGCAAAAAGCACTACCTTGAAACACTCATTTTGGCATGTACAAGTTTTTTGTTCTTTTTTTTTTTTTTTTTTAGGGGGGGACCTGGCAGTGTTCACAACACACATTGAAGTGCCTGCTAAGAAAAAGCTAAAGATACACCCTGCAGTTAAGAGAAGCTCTTGCCTTCAGCTTATCTTAGCATCAAAAACAAAAAGATTGTAACATAAAGCTTTGGCCATTTCGATTCTACTATATACATTTAAAAAACTACACAATCATAAATTAAAGCAGTGATTAAATAAGCTCATATAAAACATAATTAAATTAAAAAAAAATCACAGCACATTATAGAGAAAAATAGGAACCAGTTCCACAAAAAAGAGATATATATTTTTTACCCTGTGGAAAGAAATTGACGATGAAACACAAAAACTTCATAAGTAACCATCTAAATGAGAATCATTTCTTATTCCATTCTTGCATTTTTACACAACCCTTAACCCACCTGGGGATCATTTCCAGAAATTAAGTCGTCCTTGAGCAACAGAGCAGTTCTGCCAAGAAAACAAACCCCGAACCAAAGGGGAAAAACCATCCCGAGCATACAAACTACAAAATAAATAAGAATTATAAAGTTTTTCTAAAAAGTAACCTTAACAATTATCAAACTAGTAAGTTCTGCCTTATCACATAGACTCTCTATACAACATAACCCTAAAACTTTATTACTATGAGGTATTTGGAGGAATTGGTAAAAGGATGCACGGCCTGCCCTGGGGAAGGGACTCGCAAAGTGGGGGTGGGGTGGCGGTGGGGGGACCTCAAGAGGGAACAGAGAGGAGGAGCTTTGGTTTATCAGCAAGAAATTGGGGGGGGGGGAAGTCATCCTTTGGTATCAAAGAAAGTTTCATTGCATGGTTGCACGGAAAAAGCACCACGGTGAATAATTATTCCTTTTTTTTCTTTTTTCATTAGTGGCCTTTCTAAGAGGCTGAGGTATTCAAAGAGTATAAGGTGAGAGAGGTCAACAGCGGTTTAACACTTTGGTTCAAGCAAGGCACTCGTCCTAGGAGTTTACAAAGTTTGCAACATGTTTGCCTAGAGATTTACAAGTAGAACTAGCAGTAATAAGAGAAGTATTTCCTAATGTTGTTGTTATCATTATTGTGTCATTATTATTAAGAATGAAGACAAGTTTACACACTGAGTGAAGAGTGAGGAGTGGAAAGGAGGCGGGACAAGGGAAAGGGGTAGAGTTCCCTCTGCAGACCATGGCCGTGCATGAAAATATCTTTGGTATTCTTTGGTATCATCAATGTGATTAAAATCACCAATGGAAATCGAGTGAGGTAGCATCTTTGGTTCACACTATAAATAGTAGATCTTTACACTTCTTTTTTTTTTTTTTTTTTTAACACGTGGAAGTAGCTATTTCTTACTTTCTGCTTCTTTGTCCTTACTATTTAGGAAATAGTTACCAAATGTACTGTAAAGCTAACCACACCACAGTAATAATCCAGAAGGCCGAACATGTCTCAAAACAGCCTCTGGTTTTTGAATGCACCCTAAACAACTAGATAGAAAAGGGAGTAGTGCTTTCTCTTTGTTTGCTAAATGCATAGTTTTCATCCTTTATGTACAAAGCAGGGAGGACCTTTCTTAGGGAAAATGCCTTTATAGCTCATGTGAAAATGTCCTAGGACTCTTTGGTATAGCAAAGTTTGCACTTAACCTGCAAAGATGGGTCATTCACCTGGGTTGGCAATGCGAGTGGGGTGAGTCCAAAAGCAGCATAGTGCTTTTATTTTTATTTTTGACTAGAAAATCACTTATGCTTTTTCTGGGTATAGTAAGTGGCATGTTCAGTTAGAACTTCTGGATTTCCCCACACACTTTCTTTGGTCTTTAGTGTCTATTCCAGCTGTATCCAGGGAATGGAATATTCAGTTCCTGACATCTGGAATTCTTTTACCTGAGCTTTTACAGAAGTCTGGGCCTTCAGTATGTCCAGATTTCACACCTTCTTTCAGGAAAGTTTCCAGCGATGAGAGGACCTGAATGATTTATGGCTGAAAAAAGACTAACTTCCATTCTACCAAAGCAAAAACAGAACCCAAACAAACAGATTCTTTGAAGTATCATTTTGGAATAAACAAACAGACAAACAAAAGAGAAAAATTTTTTAAAGGTGAATTTTGCTGAAGGATTGAGAGATGGTGGGTGAACAAATGGCACATGATCTGCCCTGTTGAATGTGGCAGGTTAAAAAACCTGAGCCATATATTAATGCTACACTAAACAGGTATGGAAGCATTTTTTCCTACATGCCCGTTCAGAAGCAAGTAAAAAAATCAGTCTTATATGATGTAATAAGCAAATTGCCTGTGAGAAGCTGAATTTATCCATTATGATTTCTAAAAAGCAAAGGTTGTGATTATGCTTAAACAGTCAAGTAAAAAATGGCTTTCAGGCTCTGATTTGTGCATCTGTTTAGGAAAAAAATATATCTGTAGGTCCTGAAATTGCATAATGGGTGCAAATTCAATGCTGGTATGAAAATTATCTTTGGTGTTAGCAATAGGTTAACTGGTTATTTTTCAAAAACCATTATGGTGGGAAATAGTAAAAATGTGTTACTTGAGATCATGTCTACACAGTACCAAAATAATTGGCTGAAAATGTAAAATGCCAGTGAATTAATTTTAGGGGTAATATAGTAAAAATGAAGCAAAAAAACATGGTTTGTCTGAATTCAAGTTTTGTTTTTCCTGGGATACTGAATTTGATAAAATTGTGTGTAGACACAGCTTACATTTCCCTGTATTTTAAAATTCTCATGCTTTAAACAAATAAAGCTTTCTTCCCTCCTAAATCATAAAGACATTATATAGTTGTTCCCTTCTCCTTTGCCCCACATTCCTGGAGAGAGAGAAAACATTAATCAATTTTTCCTTTTTATGTCATTGACAGATTATATTTTTAGCAAATCTTGAAGGGTGGCCATTTAAATGGTCTCTTTTAATAGCTGAATTATAATTGTGCCATTTTTAGAAGGGAAAATTTTAAACTGGAATTTGGGGTGAAATAAAAAAAATACTAAGACAAAATGTGTCAAGGCAAATGTGCTGACTATTTCATCAAAGGGGAAGTATATGTTGGTTTCCTTTTCTCATTCTACAGCTGATGTGAAGGTGACAGAGATGGCTTGTTTGTTGGTTTAGCTCCACCTCTCTTGGGTCCCTGTGTCTTTTACACCTAGACAAGATTGCCGAGATTTGATCCTAAGGAGTTAGGTTTTATGTAAAAATATTTTGATATTTTTCTTTAACATTGTAAAGAATCTCAATAAACAATTTTTGGTTGGGATAACATTTAATTTTATATTTTTAGTTTCAGATATGATAATTAACTAAGAATAGCTGATTCTTTACCTAATAATACAAAAGGCATCCATTTATATGAGTTACAATTTAATTGAATCCAGAGAGAATTTTTCTGGGAATCAAGTGATTCACTGGGGTACCACTAATACAACTTTATTATTTTAGTTTTTAAAAATCTGCCTTGATTTCTAAAGCCCTTGTTAAGTGACTTGGGAAAAATAGAAATTTAAATTTTGTATTTGGAAGCTCAGGTCTAGCTTTTTATCTGTCCCTGTTAGAGAGTGGAATCTACGTTATAAAACTCCAGCTTAATACAGTAGCAAGAAAGAATGTAGTACACGTTAGAGGCTTATGCTTAGTGAAATAAGTAGCTTAATATCTACAGAACTAAAAATCCTGTCTTTCACTAGAACTCTGGCCTTTTATATGCAATTCCACAAATTTCACCATTTCTAGGTTGCACTTGCTATTTTATTAATGTCCAATTCATAAAATGTTTGGGCTTTGCAATAAAATCAGTTTGCTGACATTCTTAGGATGTGTCCAAAATACTGGGGAACTCATTTTAACAATAGTGTTGGTCTTCTCACTTTATATGTGGTTTTGTAAAGTATTTTAAAATGGTATTTGCTGCCAAATGCAAAGGACAAACAAGTCAAATTTTTAACCTAAGTATGGAGTCCTTTATTTGTAGTGGCCTTTTTCTAAAAAGTGTTACTTTGAATAAAATTTCTAATTTAGATACCTTCCCTGTGAAGTTTAGTTTTTTGGTTTAAAAAGGGGATCCTACTTTGGAGGGATCCTCAGGTTTACTCAGCTATAAAGAGATTTTGGAATCACATTCTATCTCTAAACCACGTGACATTTATGGATCCTTAAAGGGTGTATGCCATCTGGGTGTACATATATACTGCATCAACCTCTCTGCCATGATATTAATTGCTTCCCTGAAGCTACATTCTTTCTTGCCAGTTCTGAAAACCAATATTTCAAATGCTTCAAGAGTCATAAATAATAGTCATGATTCTATGTGTCATGTGTATTACAGCTAGATCAGTTCATATGTATAACTTTACATAGTATTTTGTGTAAAAATAGCTTTGGTTATTAAAATCATTGCAATAAAATACCTTCACTATAATACTGTGTTCTTTGGTACTTAGGTGATTTGTTTTTTTTTAATGGATGGACTCTTGTTTCATTTCTTAAAAAATATCTGGACATTCCTTAACAAACAAAGAGAATGCACTGGTTTAGGTGTCATTCAAATTTTCTTTGCTGGGTTTGAATCTGCATTTAGGTTGTGAGCCTGGCAGGTTCAAACACTAGGCTAGACAAGCAAAATCACACTCCTAATCCATTGAACTCAGACAACCCCCTCTATGTGGGTCATACTTTGACAGCACAACCCTTCCTGAAGACCAGCTCTGCCTAAGTCCCTAACCACTGGTGGTGATGGTGGTGGTGGTGGTGGTGTGTGTGTGTGTGTTTGTGTATACGCACATGTGTGCTCATGTGCACGTACATTGCTGAGACACCATATACCTTCATGGCGCAGTGGAACATCTGAGAAAGTCTGATCTGAAAAGATGTCCACTCAATGGCTCAAAATCACTATGCTCCAAACCACTAAACTGCCCAGCACAGTGAGAATGATCATGGATTGAAGGTATGAGACCCAGTGGTGTTTTCCCGCTCAGGATTTTTCTTGCCAAGTCGTTGCCCTGCTGAAGCATGTGTCTCGGAACAAAGTCAGAATACAGGTGAGCTAAGTCTTTGGTTTCTTCGGACTATAAATAACACTTTTTTTTCTTCAAATATTTCTAAGTATAAACCTGCTATCTTGAGGTCCTGGTCTTTAAATTTCTTTTTTAATTTAAAGCTTTTCCACCGAGGTTTTAGTTCGTGGTTATTCCTTCATGCTTTGGTACAAGTGCTTGATGAAGAAGATGAATTGCCTGAATTGGAGCTGCCCTCGTCTTGCCACTTGTCCAGACTCCTCCTCCTCGCGTTCATGAAGAAGTTGCTGACGGTGCTCAGCTCCAACCCCAGCTGCTGGGAAATGGTGATTTGCAATTCTTTGGATGGACGCTTATTTTCCTTGAATATTGCATGTAGAGTTCGACGCTGGACATCTGTGAAGACCAACCTGGGCTTTTTGGGTGTGTTCCCTCTGTCTTTGCCATGTTCTTGCTCTTTCCTTTTGCATGCTACAAAGGAAAACACAGAGAATGTAAGAACAGACCACCTGGGAGAATCAGGAATAGAAAGGCAGAGCTAATACAATTTCTTAGCCACTCCTCATGGCCTTCTTTCTGTCTCTTGACTGCTGATCTAAGAACCCTGGTAAGCTGGAGGGAAGTGGAAGAAAAGGGTGGAGAACTAGGAAGCAGCTAGAGTTCTGTGAGACCTGGATTTTGGTCCTCGTGTTTCTTTTTTTGGACTGCAATTCCTTTAATTTTTTCTTTTTCATATAGCTGTGCATTTATCATCACAATCGACTTTTGTTTTCATTTTTGTGAAAAAAACATAATATCAAACAACAAATTCCAAAGCACATCACAACAATTAGTTGTAGAACAGATTTCAAGAGTTTGGTATGGGTTACAATTCCATAATTTTAGGTTTTTACTTATAGCTGCTCTAAGATACTAGAGACTAAAAGAAATATCAATCAAATGATTCAGCAATCATATTCGTTTGTTAAACCCTACCTTTTCTGCATAACTCCACCATCACCTTTGATCTTTCTTCCACTCTTTAGGGGTATTTGGGCTATGCCCATTCTAGCTTTTTCATGTTGCAAGGGGCTGTCAATAATATGGGATAGGGAGTGGAACTAGTTAATGTTCTGGAGAGGCTGTCCCCTTGCATTTCAGGACTTATCTGGTCCTGGGTTGGTCCTGCTTTTGGTGGCTAGCTGCTCTTTGTCTTCGAGTCAGTTCACCACATCTGGGCCTTGGATTCCTCATCTGTAGAATGAAGGGTTCTGGCTAAAACTTACCGCTTTGAACTTCTACTTCATCTACAAAATGAATACAAGAATACCTACCTTGCTGGGTTATGGTAAGGATACATGAAAGAGGATATGTAAAAGTCAATATAAACTGAAGTGCTTAACATATGCAGGGTGCTATCAGCTAGAAATGGTTGTCACCCTCACAAGTTCACAGTCTGGTGCAGGTAGAATATTCAGAGCCTAACTGAAAGTCTAAGAACAAAATAAAAAGGAATTGTAGTTTTTCCTTCCTGATCTTTACTGTATGAAGGGAAACTCTGTATAAGTGCCTCACCATGCCAATCAAACTGTCTTTCACTGACTCTTTTAGTGGAGCCAGGAATTGTGGAGGAGTATACCCCTCCTTGCCATCAGTGCTAAACCTGTCAAGTTAGTCAGGTTTAGCTTGGGCTCTCTTTGTACTTCCCCTTTGTTCTTCATAGAAGACTTGCTCTTGGAATCTCTCTCCTCCCTTTCCCTGACTCCCATTGAGAAGGCCCATTCCCAGCTCATGCCCTTTAAAAAAAATTTTTTTTTGACAAATACTCACACATACAGTCCATACATTGTGTACAATCAGTAGCTCACAATATCATCACATAGTTGTGTATTAAACACCACAATTATGTTTAGAACATCTGCATGACCCCAGAAAAGAAATAAAAAGAAACAAGAAAAAACTCCTCCCTCTCATTGATCACCAGTATTCCCATCTACCCAATTTATTTTACCCCTTATTCCCCCCATTATTCATTTATTTTTATCCATATTTTTTCACTCATTGGTCCACATCCTGGATAAAGGGACCATCAGACACAGTTTTTCATGATCACACAGTCACACTGTAAAAGTTATAATTTTGTATACAATCGTCTTCAAGAATCGAGGCTGCTGGGACAGACCCAACTCATGCCTTTTTGTAGCTGCTGCCTGGTTGCTAGAGCCATCCTGGAGCACCATCCCAGTTGCCTCCAGGTTTTGGTGCTGGATCAGGGTTTCTGCTCAACTCAGCTGCCATACTCTTCTCTCTAGCCTAATATGGCTCTCCAGCTTCCATCTGCCAAGTGTACTAAGTGGTACATTAATAAAAACTCCTACCCTCACCCCCAAAACTCAAGCGTCAGTCAACTGCTATGGCCATCCCTAAATAGCCATGCGACCTAAGTAAACAGTGCTCTGGAGCCTAGATCCCAACTCCAATCAGATTGCTGCTCTTTCTTCCCCAATATCGGCATGTTGCAGTAGCCACTGTCACCTTCACATCTGCCTGGTGACACCTGGACTGGAGCTCCAACCATAGTGAGAGGTAGATGGGATGTGTTTCCTGGTGGAGGTAGGCACTGTCCCTCTCTCATACCTGCTCATACCTCCAGCCCTGCCCACTGCTGCCTCCTGCTTCACCTCATGCCTCTGTGTATCCTGGGTTCTCAACTGCATACCAGATTGTTCACCAGCCCTGGTTAGATTCAGCCTTTCTGCTTCCGTAAGTGACCCTGCTCTTTGCCTGTCCCTATTTTCATTCCTAGCTGCTTGAGATCCTGGATTTCAGAGTCCCCCGAAGGCCTTCAGTGTCTATCAATACAAATCAGCTTAGCAATCAGATCAGCTGAAGAGGTAATGGGTGAAGGCTGAAGAAGTCTTCAGTCTTTGGGGTCTGATCTAGGGGACCCCCCAATTTTTTTGATGTTAGTAAAAAAATGTTTGGGTGTATACTTTCTTATGTTATTTATTTATAAATTATACATGTGTTATTGTGATGCTGCATTATGCATATTATAAACCATACAAAATATAGAAAATTTTAAAGGGGTAAAATGAAAATAGATAGATATTCTCTTCTATAGATGCTTCCTCTTGAATGTTACCTGGTCCAAACCTTAGTAAATACAAGGGTAGGTAAAAATTTTAAAGTGGACATGTGGGAGGTCTCAGTCATAAAAGAGCACATGTAAAAATATGATACCTTTCATGCCTGTTGTCCACTGCCACCATGGGGACAGCATCAACATAACTTTATTAAATGTTCAGTTCCTTCAAATGTTAAAATAAATTTAGTTTGAAATGCTAGTGATCAATGAAAGGGAGGGGTAAGGGGTATGGTATGTAAAATTTTTTTCTCTGTTTTTGTTTTATTTTTCTGTTGTCTTTTTATTTCTTTTTCTGAATTGATGCAAATGTTCTGGGAAATGATCATGATGATGAATATGCAACTATGTGATGATATTGTGAATTGCTGAGTGTATGTGTTGGGAATGTTTGTGTTTCTTTCTTGTAATTTTTTTTAATTAATAAAAAATTTTTAAAAATTGCATAATAAAAAAAAGTAAAAAATGAGCAATTAAAAAAAAGTTCAGTTCCTTCAGAGCTTTGAGCTGAGAGCATAGATACTGATTCAGGTGAGATTCCCCCAAAATAGTCCTCCTCACACCCCTCAGGGGCCTAGAGTCATCACTGGGCAACTAGACTAAGTCCCTGAAAAAGCAGCTAACTGACTTCAACTCCAGTTGGTCTGAGTCAGCCCATGTAGATGCAGTCTTATACCTGGTTGATTGATTCATTCATTCACATTCAAAAAATGAATATAACATGGGCTTTGCTCTTAAGTAGCTCAGTTTGGTTGTCAGATAAGCAAATAACTGCAAGAATATTAAAAAGCTCACAGGATATCATCTCCACTCGAGGATATGAAGGAAAGCATTGCATGAGAGGAGATGTTTAAGCTGGGCCCTAAGGGATGAATAAGTTTGCTCATGAGAGAAGTGGGGAAAACTTATTCCAGCAGAGAAGGCAGTATTTGTGAAGGATTGATAAGTTTGTATTAGTGGAGCAAGAGTGCAAGCAAGGAGGAAAGTTGTGAGAGATGAGGCTTCATGGGTAGGCAGGGACCAGACTGGGGAGGGGCTAAAGAATTATCCTGTGGGTAAGGAGGAAATACTGAAAGATCTTCATAAGAGTGCAGTGTGACTAAATTTGGGTTTATAAAAATCCCTCTGATGGTGTTGGGGGGGTGACTGGAAAGAAGCAAGACTGGGGACAAGGATGCTATAATGGGTGCTGTGGCGTGCTGCCTTTTGGGTCTGAGGCAACCATTCCTCCAGGTGCTGGAGTCCATTCTGGGAATTGCCCTTAACCAAAAGTTATGCCACCCAGGGGCAGGCTGCCCAGTCCAGGTGGGGATGAATAGGGAGGGAAAAGAGGGGTGGTGGGTGGCGTTGAGGGAGTGGGAGTGTGTTGGTTTACGGCCCTCCCATGTTCTCCCCACCTCCCTGGCCCCTTGCTTCGAGTTAGGATAACCTGGAGTGGCTATCCTGTTCCAAAGGATTGGTTGAGGCTATTCTTATGATTATGTCTCAGTTCAACCCTCCCTCTGCTGGATTTTGTCTCCTCCACTCCCCCATAGGGGTGACTCCCCTTAGCATTGCCTAATAACCTTACTGCATGAAAGTCTCAGAAACTCAGTATCTGTTTCCCAGGAAACCTGATCTAAGATAGAAGCTAATTAGGAAATCACTGCAATATTGACCTAAAATTAGACAACAGCAGTTTAGGATAGAGAATAGGGAGCTGATTCAAGACATATTTGGAAGGTAAACTTAAGAGGCTCAGTGACAACTTGGAGGGGAGGTCAGAGTTCAGGATATCTCCCAGGTTTCTGGTTGGATGACAGTAATGGGGCCATGATGCAATGCAGATGGGGAAATGAGTTTTATGAGGGCAGTAATCATTTCTATGTGGGACAAATTGCATTTGGAGGGCTTGTTGGGCATTCTGTTAAAGATCTCCAATAGGCAGCTGTCCAGAAGACAGCAGGGTATGTGGAGTTCTGGAGCTCAGGGGAGAGGCCTGAGCTAGAAATAGAGATTTGGAAGTCATTAGGGCTCTAGATGGTAAATTACACAGAACACATACCTACGGAAAAAGTAAATGGGGCAGACTCAACTTATTTAATAACTGAAAAGACAGAGCTACAGGAAACCAGAAAGAGATATCCATTTTCTCCTAACCAGGATGTATGCTTGAATGACTTAAATCTGGACCTCAGCAGCTGATAGGACTAAATGGGCTGAAGCTCCCCCTGAACCAGCATTTCCCAAATGACATCAAGGGAATGATAATATCTCAAACAGGGATACCTTGAAAAGAGGGTTTGCAGGTCAAGTACATTTAGAAAAACCTATTTTATATAACCTCCTCCTCAAAATTCATAATGTGAGTTAGCACAAATAATTCTATGTCCAAAATTTATTTAACCCCAGAACCCTTTTGGGGTGAGACAATCTATTAACGAATCACAAAATACTCGTGTTGGAGAAATGCAGGTTGGAAATTCCTGCCCCAAGTGCCTGAACATTTTTGCCGTCACAATGTCAGAATCTGCAAAGTGGGATTCTCTTGGAGCAGGGACCTTGGCTGACTCGTCTATATCTCCAGGACTTCCTGGCATAGCGCCCGGCTATAATGCAGCTCAATAATCCTGTGCGTACTGAGGGGATGAAGTAGTGTGGCTGTGAATAAATGGAGAGACGTGGCTATATCTGGACAGAACTCTGCAGAAGTTGGGTTGCTGAATAATAAAGTAAAGATAGTAGCAGAATGGGGGAATGTGTTAAAGCTGGTTGAGGATTACGGGGTCACCAGAAGAGGTTAGGAGGAGTAACCCACAGAAATAAAATCATACTTCTAGAAGCATTTGAAGGACTATAGTTAGAATGAGAGAACATGAACGAAAGCAATGCTTTGGAATTTCTGTGGACTTCACCTCAGGGTTAGAGATTTCCCATCCTAAGGTAGAATCGCCAACAGGAGGTCATGAGATCCCACAAGTGTGCAAGATAGAGAGAGAGAGTAGAGGTGGGAATGGGGCAAGACAAAAGGTACTGCTAGCTTAGAGAATAGCAATGAATGTGTTTTGTGTGGGTATACAGTTTCAATTAAAAATACATAAATATTTATTATAGAACTGGATTAAGGGGAATGGGATTCCTATTGTTTGTGAAAGGCAGTACTGGACAAGAAGAGGACCTGCAATGAATCATCTCCATGAAGGTGGGTGAGGAGGATGTAGGAGCAAAGCATAGCGGGGCTGTCTCAGGCAGATGACTTTGGTTCTTTATGGGTGAGATTGCCCACGATGAGTCCTATGCAGTAGGGAGAAGTAAGCATGGAAGATGGCACAAGGCAGAGCATGAGGAGGGTGTGGGTGAAGGATGGAGGCTTCCATTTCAGGCATGCCTGGGGACCATCCTTTATCCACCTTAAGCAAGTCAGAGCCATGGTGTTTCAAGAAATGGGAGCTCTGCAGGATACTGAAAGGAATTCCATGAGCGTAGTGGTCAAGTCAGTTTGGGAAATGCTAAGTTAATGCTTAAGCGAGCTGTTTTATTGCAGGACTTCTCAGCGCCTTTCATGTGCTAATGTGCCCAGACATTTTCTAGCTAATGAGGTCTCCCCAACTTATTTGATCAAGAAACTCTTTATTCATGGAATGTCTCTGACATTCCTAAGGAATGACATTTTTTAGAACAGTGTTTCTCAAAGTGCATTTGGCAGAGTGATGCTGGTCTGTGAACTGTTACAGGCCTATGACGAAATGAGTACAGAAAGTTGAGAATAAGCAATTGGAAATGTTTATGGCAGTTTGCCTTTGCTGGAACATTCAAGTGTGTCATTATCTTTCCAGTAGTTAATTTTTTATTCTATTTTCAAAAGCATTGGTCCAGAACTGATTGGAAATGAAAAACAAACTAGTCCTTCACTGTAGAGTTTAACTCTGCCTTGGAACACACTTTATAAGATGCTGGTATACACTAACCTCTTAGAATCAGCTGTCAGTCAAATATTCGTGTATTAAATTATATCCATATATCTGTATTATATTTTATAACTGTCTTGATTTAATGACAGAAAGATTTTTACAACATCTAAAGTGCCAATCAAGTTATGTGAAAGCCTGCCAAGAATTTTTCTGGCAACATTTGGGCACAGGCATATTGACTTGGGAGAAATTTATCATGTCAGACGGATTTATAATGCAACTTCTTAGGATGAATCTGGACTCTGAAGATACAAGCTCAAGCCTCAGTTCTGTGGTCACAGAAAGATGTTTGATTTTGGGCACACAACCTTTTTTGAGTCTTGGTTTTCCAGCTGCAAAATGGAGGACAGAGGCCTTCTTATTGCACAGGATTGTCATAAGCATTAAATAAAATAATATATGCCAAAGTGATTGGTGAAACTATAAACCCTTAAAGAGTATTCTTGATGTTTGCAAATTAATTTTCTGACCCTTACTCCCTTTTATAGTCAAGATTCAAATATACGCATTGAATTTACACATCAGGCTTGAAACTGCTTTGTCTCTAACTTGTAGTATGAACTTGGACACAGATTCCTTGAGCTCTTTTCTCCATCCATTAAATGAGCAGACTGTATTTTTTTTTTCACATGGGTAAGAACTGGAAATCGAACCCGGGCCTCCAGCATGGCAGGTAAGAACTCTGCCACTGAGCCACCATGGCCTGCCCCAGACTGTATTTTAAGACACTTACAGTTTTTAAGGCTCTCTTAGTCAATGAATGTACAGCTGCATGACCCTTCTGATTTCCAAAGTCTGTTATTACCTCAGTTAAAACTTTTCCAAGGTAACCTTTCTCTCTTTTGAAAAGACAACCACTGTATTGACTTTTCCATTTTGTCTTCTCCATCCTTTATGACTTCTCAAGAACAGCAGGTAATGGCTCTGCAGGGACAGCAGCAGTCCTGCAAATACTCTAGATCCATGTGCATCTGAATGAAAGTGATAAAACATATTCCCTACACTTGCTTCAAGCATATCAGCTTTAGCGATTAAAATAGCCATCACGACCACAGACCCTGTCAACAGTTAAACATTTGTCCTCCTAGGATTCTGAGCCATTAAGCAATAGGTACACTCTCTTTCTCTCTCTCTCTCTCTCTCTTTTTTTTTTTTTTTTTACTGAGTTTCTATTTTCTTATTAAAATAGCTGTGCTTCCTGATGTTCTTGGTATATTTGTCCCAGAGTTTGCTGTTTCATGTGGAATTTTGAGTTAGAATAAGGCTCTCTTCTTAGGTGGGGTTTCAATAAGTACTTATTGAAAGTTTGTGGAGGGTCCATGTATAATCAGGTTATACACTCTATTCCTAGTCTATAAGGGAGGTGGTATAATGGAAAAATGATTGGATTAATTGTCAGGAGTTTTCAGTTCTAGTTTTGGCTCTGTCACTAAGTAATTGAATGGGTTAAATCCCTTATCCAATCTATGTCTAGTTTCCTTGATTGTAAGATGCAAGGAATGGACTAGGTGACTCACCATCCTGTCAAGGTGCAGCTCTAGGACTTGTAGTGCAAACGACCTTCAGCAGTGCTCCAAAGGGAGGTGGCAGGCAGGGCAGAACCTGTCCAGGACTGCTGGTTCCTAAGTAATAAATGGATGCCTGGAGAAGTGTGAAGGTTCAGCTATTCACTCTGGGGATAACTGGGCAATGCCTGCTCTTTTGTCAGACTCTCCATCTACCACTGTCTCAACCCCACTCCTGGGAGGCAGAGATTTGGGGTGGGCATGATGGAGGGGCAAGGCCCTTGGGGCAGAGTACCTTCAGATAAGGCGGACAAGACCTATGTGCTTAGTGAAAAATAGTATCAGGTCTTGTAATATTAGAAAACTGGACTTCATAAATTGAATTACTCTTATACATAATATGTAAAGTCCCTCTTGAAAATTTTAGCTTATCTTAGTTATATCAGTAGAAATACAGAGAATTGTGTGTTTTGGGGAGAGAACGGACAGTTGCACATACAGACAAGTGAAAATAGGGGACTGGTGCACTTCCAGGGAGCCATTGTATCTGGTAGAATAAGGTGTCAATGAAGTCAAATGAATAGTACACCACATGCCTATCATTTTTTAGACATTATTTGATTCTGACAACAGCTCTATGAGGGAGGCATCATATTTAATAGGCTGAGGGGAATTTAGTATCTTCATCAATGTTGTCCTGCCAGCAGACAGCAGAGTTGGGACCAAACAACCGCTTGTACACTCCATCCCCCTATTCTTTCTACAGTTCCCACAATGGTTCACCCCAGGAGCAGGAGCTTCCCAGAGGGAGGCAACAAAGAAGAGGGAGAAAGTCAGGGATCATGAGCACCTGCTACTTATCCAAGTCTTCCCAGGGGACTCTTCCCAACACAGCCGTGTAGAATCTGTTTGCTCATGGAAGGAAATTCCCATCCCCTTGGTATGCAGAGGCAGCAAGGGCAGAGCAGAGGCCCAAAGGCCAGTCAGTGCATTGTCAGCACCATTCCTGTGAGGTCCACTGACCATTGCTACTCTGAATGGCTTAACACATTTCTTTAAATTGATTTCCTTCTTTTACTGATGTGCAGCTACTAAGAATTAACTTGATGTCACAACTCAGTGTAAAACCATTATCATTCACCATAAGTAGAAAGTAAGCACAAAATAAATACTATGAATACAATAGTGCTTTTAATTATAGCTAGACATTACTGCCTTTCAAAAGCTCTGAGCTTCAGGTCTACTGATTTAAACAAACGGTAGAAAAGTGTTAAAATACCTATTAGTCACAAGTGAGACTCTTTTAGATAAAGTCAGGATTGAGAGATAATTGAAGAGGGAATAAATTTCTTATTAGGAGATTCAGTGATCCATAATGCCACGTCCCAAATGTTGATTTGCTGAGAAGTGAAACACCTAAAATCATCTTGCCAAATGTGGGCACTGCCTAAAATCACCTTGCATGTCACCAGCGGTACGTCTCTACATTTTTGGAAGCCCAGGTATGATGCAAAGCATAGGAAGCAGAGCCATCATTTTAACATAAAGGGGGAAGATTAGATCAATTCTTTAAAAATATAAGCCATATCATAACATTCCTTTGCTTAGAACCTTCCAATTGCTCCCCATGAGCTGCTTGAGCCTCACTCTTCCGCAGCCACGCTGGCCTGTTAGAAGCTCCTCCAATGAGCCAGGTGGGCACCCTCCTAAGGCATCTGCACCTGCTCTTCCCTCTACCCAGAACAGGCGTCCTAAAGAAGCCATATGGCTACCTCCTGCAGGACTGCATTGCAGACAGTTCTGTCAGCTTTTTGAATAGGATGGTGACAAAGAGAATGCACCCTCTTAACTAATGTAAGCTGTCTTTCCCAGGTGTTTTCACTCAAAAACAGAGGATATAAGCAGCCAGGGGCACTGAAATGATGAGTCTTTGGGTGTTCCCCTTGACAGATTTTATTATTATATTTATTATTATTAAATATATTATATTTATTATTAATCTTCAAAATCGCCAACTCCAACAGTGTCATTTGCTCAACAGAGAGCCACCAAGTGAATGCTCATCGGAGCTCAATGTGACTTAACGATCTTCTCCTTTCTTCTTATAGGCAGCCCTCTTGAAGAGTGGTATGTCAGAAAAAGCGTTAGGGAATTATTATGAGTGGGACTCTGCTGCATCTCTGAAACCAACTCTATTATGCAAATGCTTACTGTGGGTTGTGTTATCTCTTTGTAAAAGGGAGATGTGAGGTTTAGATATGTCCAGTGAGGAGGCTTTTGTTCCATGGACCATGTAAGTGGAGAGAGAGATGACCAGAGCAGAGGACCTGTTAAGCCTATGCACAAGATCAGAAAGGCAGAAACCGGGAAGGGGCAGAAAATGGTTTGAATGGATCAAGCACAATGGAACGCTTGGGAAGGGGCGGGGGGGGGTGCAAGTTCAAGGAGTGGGTGAGGACTTTTGGCTCAGGTAAAGGGGCGTCTGGTTCTGGGAAGTTGATGTGAATAAGACAGTTAAGGAACATTATTATTTGGGATGTGAAGGGAAGCTGTACATGTCTGCTGGGCTCAAATTCAAGACCCAAAGACCCAAAAAAGTAAGACCATGTTTTCTCTATGAGGGGATAGTGGCTTCACAGAGTAGGAAGAGGTGGCACAAGATCTAGGGTAACTATCTGAATATCCTGAGGTTCTTCCTCAGTAGAATGGGGATGACAGCTAACTTCAAAGCCTCTCTGAGAATCAAGGGAGGCCCATGTGGCAGCACTTGACATAGTCCCTGGCACACAGTGGTTCCAAAACAGTTCTCTCTGGGAAGGAGAGAAGCAGGAGTCAGTATAATTGAGGAGAGGCCTGTTTCAGCCTTGAAGTCTGGGTGGGGAACCCCAGAGAGGCTGGGTGAAATGAATGAGAGGATCTGGGAAGAACCAGGGTTGGGTGATTACATGTAGATTTATGAGCGTGGGGCAGTCTGTCTGCTCATATGTGGTTTGTATCTGGGGAGTTCTTACAATACAGTCAAGTATTTTCTCTCTCCAAACAACTGCACGGGGTGGTACAGAGGAGGTGGGCCAGAGGGAAGTAAAAGGGAAAGGCTGCAATTTCCAGGGCACTGTGAAACTGCTTGCCATCGAAGAAAGGCTGGCATTTTAATAAGGGCCTCCTAAGGTTCCAGTGTCTTCTCTCTGAAAGCCAGTGCCAGTACTGAAAAGGCAACACACCGGCAGCCTGGAGTGTCACGTGTTCTTGAGCACGTGAGTCTGATGCTCTGAGTCACTCCAGGGAGGTATGGTCTGGGTTTGAAGGAGGAAGGTCCTGACAGCTATGGAGGCGCTCAGCCCGTTTGCTGCAGTGGGGCCTCTGGGAACAAACAGACAGGGGTGCACTGTGAGGCAAAGGTACACTTGTAGATTCTCAAGAGCCAGCCCAGAGCAGTTACTCAGATTGCTGATGGGCTTGGCAGAGACATCACTGCACACCCGGCTCCAGGAGCTCAGGGCTTGCTTCAGTGGTGGGGAGAAAGTCATCAAAACACATCTGGTCAGACATGGCCAACTCCACAGGTGAACTCACTGCCCTTCCCTCTACATGGGACATGACTCTCAGGGCGTAAAGCAACCTGGGGAATGGCTTTTGGTGATGAGCCTGCACCTGGCATTGCCGCCTTGAGAAAGCCTTCTTGACCAAAAGGGGAAAGAGAAATGAAACAAAATAACGTTTCAGTAGCTGAGATTTCAAATAGAGTCCAGAGGTCTTTCTGGAGGTTGTTCTTATGCAGTATATAGATGTTCCTTTTCAGTTTTTGGTGTATTGGACTAGCTAGAGGGAAGCACCTAAAACTGTTGAACTATAATCCAATAGCCTTGATTCTAGAGAATGATTGAACTACTATAGTCCTTTTATTTATTTATTTTATTTTATTTTTTTTACTACTATAGTGCTTGTAAGGTGTAAACATGTGAGCATGAAAAATTGTGACTGACACTCTCTTTATCCAGTGAATGGACAGATGAATAAGGAAAAAAAGACAAAAATAATGGGGGGGGGGATGGGATGCTTTGGTTGTTCTTTTTTTTTTATTCTTATTTTTATTGTTTTTGGAATAATGGAAATGTTCAAAATCTATTGCAATGATGAATGCAGAACTTTATGATGGTACTGTGAGCCACTGATTGCATACTTTGGATGATTATACTTCAATAAAAAAAAAATCATTGAAGAAAAAAAGAAGCAGCTGGCCAGAATAGACATATGTATGAGACAGAAAGTAGATTGGTGGTTGCCTAGGGCTGGGGAGTGGCAGAGTTGGGGGGTGGGGGGAATAGAGTAACAGCTAATGGATATGGGGTTTCTTTGGGGTGGTAAAAACGCTCTAAAATTGATTGTGGTGATGGTTGTACAACCTGGTGAATGTACTAAAAACCACTGAGTTGTACACTTTAAATGGGTGAATTGCTTGGCATGTGATTTAGATCTCAATGAAGTTGACAGAAAAAAAAAAAGCAAAGCAGCTGGGCAGCTCTGCTCTCACCCTGACTGCTGCTGAGAGGAACCTCATCTAGGTTGGGGCAAAGACAAGAGAGGTTTGGTCAGCTTTTCATGTTCAATGAGACCCAAAACCTGCCTTGACAACTGAAGCTGCTTTTCAAAGTAAATTCTGCAAGACAATATTTGGGGGGTCGGGGAGAAGCATGCAAATAAAACATAATTCTTTCTTTTTTTAAAAAATAGGGATAGGGAGAGAAATGTAAAGGGTGAACTTACGGCAGGTTACAAAGCCCACTTTCCAGGTCAGTACCCAAAATAAGGAGGTCACAGCCCAGTGGATTATATAGAACTATTAAACTTTACCATTAGGGAATCCCCTGATACTGTGTCATACATTAGGGACACCAAAATCAATAGGTCAAGCCCTTGAACTTGAGGCTTAACCCTTGTGAAGCTTATGTAGGTAGCTGAGAAGCCTAGCCTAGCTATATATATTCCTAAGGGTTACTTCTGGAGAACCTCTTTTGCTGCTCAGATGTGGCCCCACTCTCTCTAAGCCCAAATCTGTAAGTGAAATCATTGCCCTCCATCCTACGTGGGACATGAAACCCAGGGGTGAAAGTCTCCCAGGCGACATGAGAGATGACTCCCAGGATGAATTCAGCCCAGGCACCGTGGGATCAACAATTCCATCCTGACCAAAAGGGGTAAAAGAAGTGTAACTAATAAGGTATCAGTGGCTAAGAGAGTTCAAATAGATTTGAAACACTACTCTGGAGGTCACTCTCACACAAGCTTCAATTAGACATTGCAACCTATCATAACTTGCCAACCCCCAACCAAAACCATTCCAGCCAATCCTAAAGAACACCTAGGGCAATGTATAAGATTCTACAAAGGCTCCATGCACTAGAGTAACTTTTCAGAAAACTGCAACCTCCAGATGGGTCCCTGGACCAGATAAGTCCTGAAACCTAGAGGGCCCAGCCTCTCCAGAACACCATCTAGTTCCCTCTCCCTACCCCATATTATTGACAGCCCTTTCCAACATGAAAAATTTAGAATGGACATAGCCCAAATACCCCTAAAGAGCTGGAGAATGATCAAAGGTGATGGTGGAGTTATATAGAGAAGGTAGGGTTTAACAAATGAGTATGATTGCTGAATCATTAAATTGATATTTCTTTTAGTCTCCAGTATCTTAGAGCAGCTAGAAGTAAAAGCCTAAAATTGTGGAATTGTAACCCATATCAAACTCTGAAGTCTGTTCTACAACTAATTGTTGTGCTGTGCTTTTCTATATATATGTTATTTTTTCACAAAAAAGAAAAAGAAAGTCGATGGTGATGATAAAAAATATTTATTCCTTCTAGCTTCTTGTATTCTGGAGCAGCTAAAAGGAAAAATCTGAGATGATGGTATGGTACCCATGACAAACTCTGGGATCTGTCCTGTAACTATTTTTGAAGAGTGCTTTGAAAACTACTGCTTTTTTCTTTCTTTGTTTTGTATATATGTTATATTATATGATAAAAAAAAGTTAAAAAAAAAGCCAATGGATTGACTGCAATAGTTTTACCATTAGAGCTCAGACTGCACTGGACCTGGGCCACAACATTATCTGTTCTGCCTGGAGCTATTTTGTTGTATTATATATATTTTTATAAGCCAGGCCCCAATTTGTGTTTGGAATGAGGCAGCTGTAAGTGGCATTTGGAGAGGGTAACAGCACAATGTACAATTTGAAAAGTGACACCAGTGAGTTCTAACTTAAATGGCCAAGGAGAACATCTGCTTGGGAAGCAAAATCTCTCACGGATTGTCTGGAAACTGTGGTTCTCAGTAGAGGGAGGTGGAGCCAATACAACCCGCTGGACTCAAGCTATGTTTGCTGTAACTGTGAACTTGTGGGTAGCCAGAGAAGCCATGGAAACTCTCCTGGGCATGCCCATAAAAAGCCCAATAAAAACTGAGATTCCCAGTCAGGAAGAATAAAATCACTATAGCTTGCACCTGTGTCTTACTTTACAGCACTTAAACCACCTCTGCAAGACCTTGCCATGTGAGCCCACAAAACTTAGGTGAGGGAGAAGTGAGTCTGAGTTCCATTCCTGTTTTTTGTAGACAGAGAAACTAACCTTAGAGAGGTTAGGTGACTTGCTTATGGACACACAAGCAAGTAGTAGCTGGCCTGGATCTCTAACTCCATTGCCTGACTCAGTGTCCTTTCACTGTGCTTCGGGGGCAGATGTGAGTACAGTGGACACTTAGCTATTTACCCACCCATCTCTTTCACAAGACCATGAGTTCCATGAGAACAGACCATGGGTTACTTATTTGGTATACTTAGCATCCTTGTTGAATGAATAACTTGGCCATAGTCCCATAGAAAATGGAGACATTTAAGACAGTCTTTAACTTTTGAATGTGTATACACAGAATAAATCTCCATGAAATATCCTTAATTCCTTTACTGGGCAATGGTTTTGATGTTTAATGGCACAGTAGAGATATTTCTGAATTGGCATTGAGAAATCAGTGCAAGGGAGAGCTGGTATTTTCACCACTCCTATCATTGAGCCACAAGATGGTCAAAGGCCTGAGAGGGAGGAGAATGGAAGAACCGTACTGGAGGAAGAAGGGGTGCAGAGGGGATGAACTGGGGCTGGGACATTGAAATGAGCTGGAAAGTAGGGTAGTCAGTCTTATCCAGCTGAGGTACCCAAAATAGGGGCTCTGGGTAAAGAGCACAGAGGTAACTATTGTTCTGTGTGCTCTCTGTGGCTGTCCTTGTTTAGTCTGGGTGATGACTGGTCCATGGACCCCTTAGTTAAATATAAAGGAGATAAGGATCAGATGGGGGGACGATGACAACAGATATCCACACAGAGACTGTGGGGGGGAAACCATAATAATAGATTAATGAGATGACCCCAGGAGACTGCCTTGGAGAAATTCAAGTTCAAGGGATGAAGGACTCAGATGGAGAATGCCTTTAGAAATATGGTGAAATGAAATACCATTTTATTTCTTTCTTCTGGAAATTGTCAAGTCACTGGACTTTTCTGGGTGGGCCCTCTGGCTGTGGGATCCCTGGATCCATGAATGATACACCTCTCCCACTGGGCTCCTGGGCTAGCCTGGCTTCTGCACTGGGAGAGGCTGGAAAGAACCTTGAAAGCTTTTCACTTTGGCTATATTCCGGAGTCACCTGGGAAACGTAAAACACTGATGCCCGTGCCCCATCCCCAGAAATCCTGATTTATTCAATCTAGTGTGCAGCCTAAGCCCTGGGATTTTGTAAATCTCCCCAGGTGATTCTAGTTGAGGTTGAGCACCACTATTCTAAAGTAGTGCTTCTTACAGTTACATGTATGCATGAGTTACCTAGGTATCTTGTTATAGGTCTGGGTGGAGCCTGAGATTCCTTATTTCTAACAAGCTCCCACGGAATGCTTAGTTGCTGGTCCAGGAGCACAGTCTGAACAGGGAGGCCCTCAACAGTCCAGAGCACTGTCGCTAGGGTAGAGTCCAAATCTATCAACCCCACCCGAGGCATGGGGGGGATGTGTGTTCAAAATGTGCATTTCAGAGCTGAGACTCAGCATCAAGGGTCTGAGAAAAACCCTAGAATGAGCTGAGAATTAACATCACGGGACTGAGAGAAACTTCTCGACCAAAAGGGGGAAGAGTAAAATTAGACAAAGTGTCAATGGCTGAGAGATTCCAAACAGAGTGGAGAGGTTATCCTGGAGGTTATTCTTACGCATTAAGTAGATATCACCTTGTTGTTCAAGATGTAGCGGAGAGGCTGGAGGGAACTGCCTGAAAATGTAGAGCTGTGTTCCAGTAGCCATGTTTCTTGATGATGATTGAACAATGATATAGCTTTCACAATGAGACTCTGTGAATGTGAAAACCTTATGTCTGATGCTCCTTTTAGCTACTATATCAACAGAAGAGTAGAACATATGGAATAAAAATAAATAATAGGGGGAACAAATGTTAAATTCAGTTTGAAATAGTGGTAAATGAAAGCGAGGGGTAAGGGGTATGGTATGTAGTCTTTTTTTTCTCTATTATCATTTTATTTCTTTTTCTGTTGTCTTTTTCTTTTTCTAAATTGATGCAAATGTTCTAAGAAATGATGAATATGCAACTATGTGATGATATTAAGAATTACTGATTGTATATGTAGAATGGAATGATATCTAAATGTTTTATTTGTTAATTTTTTTTAATTAATAAAAAAAGTTTTTTAAAAAATGTGCATTTCAAAGCCCTATCCTCCAGCCACTGAATTAGATTCTCTGAGGTTAGGATCCAGTAACAAGCTTTTAAAGAAGCTCCCCAGGTAACTTAGATGTCCAATAAAGTTGGAGAGCCACTGTTCCTGGGGCAATATTTCAAAACTTGCCAAATCATAACAATCACCCTTATGCATATTTGAAAAGATAGGTTCCCTGGACCCCACCCCAAATGAATCAGAATTTTAGGAGAGAGGCCTGGGAATCTGTATTTTAAGAAGAGCACCAAGTGATTCCCATGCTTTCAGGTCTGGGAAAGCCTGCTTTGTGGTATCTTTTGGCAAGCTTAGGGTAGGCCCAGAAACCCTTCCTCCCTCTCCTCACAGTGAAATTGTTCCTGTAAAATCCAGTTACTTTGATTGTCATAGAGAGGCTCACAGAGGAAAAGAAGTTGATGTGTATATGTGGGGTTGAGGCAGGCCCAGGGCTGGAAGAGTCTATGGTGATGTGTTGCTGTGGGGGATGGGGCTGTTTATTCTGTGATTTTGAAGAAAGAGGCAGTTGAGTGAGAACAGGGGGTACCATGAGAGGAATGGCTGTGAGCTTTCTGAGCACTAGGTCACAACCTCCTCTATCCTGATGTGTCCTGGCTGCTGCTGAACGACTAAAACAGAGGGGAGGAACCTCTTTGGCAAGTGAGAAAGGAAAAGGAGGGTTTTAGCGCCCCACTCTTCCTCCTGATTATCCATCCGGGCTGGCATCAGCAGATGAAACCAAGAACCAGAGGTTCTTTATACTTTTGCATTTGCAACAATTTCCAAATAAAAAAGTTTTAAAAATCATTTTGCTTTTGCAAAAGATTTAATGACATGAGTATGTTCTCAATGAAAATAAAATTTAGATGTCATTTATACATGTAGGTAGAAGGAAACAAACCAAGATATAAACAGGCATTACAGGTTATGGAATTAAGGCTGGTTGGATTTTGTTTTATTTACAATGTTACGTATTTTCCAAAGTTCCTACACCGGGTATGTATTACTTTAATAATTAGAGAAACTATTTTGAAAGATGAAAACAAACATTCAGTAAAGCTTTTTGGATAAGGTTGCTGACTGCTATGTCATTCATTAATAATAGCAAAAACAAACTGAAAACAACTGAAATGTCCAATGATAGGAAAGGTTGTTGTTAGAGTAATATAAGTTCCCTTTTAAGTATTATAAAGTCATAATAATTTATGTTTGTGCAACCAATTTATGGGCCAATCTCAATGTCCAAAAATAGGAAGTTGGTTGGATAAATAACAGTATAGCCATAAAATAGAAAATCTGTAGAATGTTTTCTAACATAGATTACTCCAGTAGCACACAGACGGCTTTTGCTTCTTTTTCTATTGTTTGGCAAATTGTCAACACCCCATAACATATCTCTTGAATGAATGAATGAGTGAATGAATGAATGCTACTCATGATGCACGGGAGAAGGGTGGGCAAGGATGATGCAATTATCAGAGATTTTTATTTTTTCCATTCTTCTTTTATGTATTTTCAAATGTTCCATAATAAATTTAACATGATGTTTTTAATTTAAGACGATTCAAAATAGTATGCATGTATGTATCATCCTATTGTGAAATGACTTGAAGGCTGTACCCTCAAACAAATAGTGGTTATCTCTCTGTACAGGGAGTACAGAGATTTTGTTTTCTTTTCTCTTGATTAATATATATTTACAAGGGAGTTACTTTTTAAAAAGCATTGGAATTTAAAAACTAAATTATAAAACATACGAAGTGTTTGGACATGTAAATATCCAACAAATGGCAGTTTATTATTGTATGTAAAAAAACTTACTAAGGTTATATCATGACAAAAACAAGATACAAAATTATAAATATATATATATACTATAATAATTAAGCGGCTGGGAAAAATCTGCACCCTTGTTTTGAGGGCGGTACTTTAAAATGGTAACGGTGTGTCTGGTAATGTATTACTTTAAAATAGGAAGGCTGGGCAGAAGATAGGATGTATTTTATAAGCTTAAATTTTGAACGTTTGCTTGTTGAATTGTTTCATAAAAGAGCTAGACTAGGGGACTGCCATCTAAGTATTTGGAACCATTTTCAATGTACCCAGAATGGTGGCCACCCTGTGCTGTTTTAATTTCATTGCTCCAATAATCGCTCTGGGCAGCAGCTTGCTGGACATGTAAATATATTTCCTGGAAGGCAACTGTGAATCAGCCAAAAGAGCAGAATTAAAGGAAGCAAGAGCCATTTACCATTTGCCTTAGAAAGTTATTGCCTGGGATATGGCATAGGCCCTTGGTTATTTTCAAAGAGGGACACACACACATGTCCACAGGCTCATGCACTTGAAAAGCCATGGTCTATCTCTAAAGAACACACAAGAAACTGGCAACAGGTCTTGCCTCCAGGGGAGGGGACTGGGTAGCTAAATAGGTTGGGAGGGACACATTTTCTCTGCATACCTTTTTATGTTGTTTCATGCAAAAACAAATAAAAAAGATGCACATCTACTATGTATTCAAAAGTAAACATTTATTAATTAAAAGCAATGAATTCTTTTTTAAAAATTGGGGCTTGTGCTGGCAATAAGTAGCTTAGAGAAAAGCAACATGTGTTTTCTTATGAGACTATGCTTGATTTTAGAATGTTTAGATCCCATCATAAAAAGCTTTGAAAGCAACTAAAACCACGGTTTGTGGACACTTGCCTGCCCCTCTTCTGGGGAACAATTCCAGCAGGTCTCCAACCTGGCAGGCCATCCCCTCTCCTGTTGTCTTTGTTTATTAACAGAAGGCCCGTGCCCTTTCTACCATTGCTGGGGGTTACTTTTGTTTCTCTAAGGGCAGGGATGGATTTGGGCTAACGCTTTATGCTGGTTTTCAGGCAGCTGGCTGGAATCAGGGGTGTCCCTCACTGCCCACCAACACTGCCAAGTGAAAGCCACGCTGGATCATGGATAGCATGATCTATTAGCATCATGCTAACATCCTGCCTCCCCCTTTAATGACATGATTCAATGAGGCCGAGGTGATCTGATTTTATATCTGAACTCTGTGCAGAGACCAGACAGCCTGCCTACCTTAAGAATAAGCTTGATAGTGTGGTTAGGTGAAGTGCTGCTATCTTTATACTTACATAAACATAGCCAGTTTTCATTTAAAGGTATAACTAGGCACCCCGTTTCCAAACTAGAACCAGAGGAGTCAGTTTCTCTTTCATTTTAACTCTACCCCACGATAGTCTCTCAATTTTACTTAAGAAATATCTCTCAAATTTGGCCCGCGCATTCTTCCCGCCTCTGTGAGCAATGACCCTCATAATCTATTGACACCCCTGTTAGCCAGGCCCCTGCTCTGTGTCCTCCCATCCATCTACTCTAGTTTCCAGCTTACTTTTAAAAGCACAAGTCTGATCATTTCACTCCACTACATGTCACACTTCCTTCAGCTCCTGCCATCACAGCCCTGAGCTCCTCGCCCCACACATTCACACAAGGTACTTCTGCGATCTCGCCCAGCTTTATTTATTTTTTTCCTTTTCCATTTCCTCTTCTGCTTGCATGGAACTCTATTCCTACCTGGATTGCAGCCCTCATCAGAGGTATTGTAGGCCTTTATTTACTCGTGCATCTCCCCCTGCGAGCTCCTCCAGGATTTGACAGTCTCATTCATCCTGTAAGCCCTAGAACTTGGCCCACTGCCTGGCACACAGAAGATGCCCAATCGATGTTTGGTAAAGGAAGGAAAATTGACCTTTTGAATGATATAGTATGACCCAAAACATTCCTTCTTAGACTTAAATGCGTACATGAGTCTCCTGGGAATATTGTTAAAATGCAGATGCAGATGCAGTAGATCTGGGGTCAGATCTGAGAGTCTGCATTTCCTACAAATTCCGAGGTGAGGATGATGCTGCTGGTCTGGAAACCCATGCATTGAATAGCAAGGACCTAAGACAAGTAATAATATTTATGTGGAGGAGCACGTGGAAACAATTATTCTTACAGGAAACTTGAATCTTGAATTCTTGAGTGAACTTGTGATATATAAAGGTATGGAGCTATGGGGTTTTCCAGAAATAAGGGTGAAACTGTAAAATAGGGGGGCAAAAAAGAAAGGTTATGTTCTCTTATCCTCAATAGTATAATTCTCAACTTGGAGTTATATGAGAATCACCTGGAGGCTTTTTATTCACCTCCATCTCTTCCAGCCAATCTGATTTGCAATCCTAGAGGAATAGGATACGATGCTCAGCCTTTCCTGGCTATTGAAAATCACAGCCTCAGAGAATCCTTTTGTTATTGCTGAGACTATATCTTATCACTCAGCTGTGCTGGGGAGGAGACAAGCTTCCAACTATATAGTAATTCAGATTCAAGAAATCTTCTGCAGGGGTTTCAGCCAAGCCCTCCACACTCGTTGCAGTTCCCTCTGCCTCTTTCTCCATCACTGACCCGAGTCCCTCTCAGCCTCCAGGTCATCAATTAATTGTCACCTCTCCACTTCCCGACCTTCTTCTTGGCATACAAAAAAACAACTCAGGAAATAGCTGAGTAGCTATTGTCCACCTTTCCACTTGCCTGGGAGTTCCCAGGGAGTAAGGAGACAAGTCTACTGCAGACCTAGAAGGCCTGGCATGGCAGGAGCTAAAACGAATGAAAAAATGAACCTCTCCTTCCATAGCCAGTGGAATTTCCTCTTTCATTTCTTATGCTCTTTCCACAGTTGGCCCAAGTTCTAGAAATCTATAATTCCGAAGAGGGCTGACATTTAGGACAAGTCTTGGTGTTTGTTTGGTCCAAATTTTGGTGTTGGGGAGGTGAGACAAAAACAATCCCCCCCCCCCGTTAAATTTAAATAATGTTTACCATTTACAAAACAATATGTATTACACAGATAGGAAGCATAATAACAAAGAGAACTTCTGCAAATGTACCACCCAACAAAAGAACTGGAACAGGACACTGTTTTTTTCTCCTTCTGTCTCCCTGCCTTCCTCTACCAGGGGTAACCTCTCTCTCGAAATGTGTGCTTATTGTTCCTTTGTTTTTTGAAAAATGGTTTATGCCACATATCTATGTATCACTAAACAATAAGTTGTTTAGCATTGCTTGGTTCTGGTGTGGTCCTCTCTAGCTTGCTATTTAAAAATTCAACATTGCTTTTGAGATTCCTCTATGTTGTGTGTAGTTGTGGCTTATCCATTTTCATCACTGTATCAGACTGCATTAGATGGACAGACCACAATTTATCTGTTCCCTGTCAGTGAACATTTGGGTGTTTCCAGTTATTGGCTCTTACGAACTCCGCTGCTACCAAGTCTTGTACATGTCTTCTGGAGCATTTGGGAGTTTCTCTAGAGTATATTCTGAGGAGCATAATTGCTGGATATGTTCAGGTTTAGGTTTATGAGATGGCGCCAAATTACTTTTTGATGATGCCAATTCACATTGCCACAAGCAGCGTGTAGGAGCTCTGATGATCCACAGCCTCGCTAGGACATAGACAGTTTCAAGCTGGAGCACTTTGGTGCCAGAAGGCATAGCACTCCTCACCAGACAGTTTCCCCCTGAGCTTCTGACAGGAGAGCCTGGCTTGAGACCCTGCTGGAGAGGCCAGCACCCTGGACTGTACACCTTGTTAATCCTGATGCTGGGGATAGAGCACCAAATTGAGATAAGAGACTAGGATTCCAACTGGGCTTTGCCATGGAGACACAGTTGTCAGAGAAGACAATCAATCATAGGATGTGAGAGCTGAAAGGTACCCTAAGGCCAAATCCTTCATTCTACACTGAAGGACACTGAGGCCAAAAAGGTTAAATGACTTGACAAGGTCTCAGAGTTAATTAGTGCAAGAACCTGTCTCCAGGGCACTAGATTCTAAGCCCAGGTTTTTTTCCCCCTCGTAATTTAAACTGGCATAATATGCTGCATAAAATTAATAATGGCTCGGTAAACAGTCAAATAGCTGACCAACTCATTTTTTTAAAGGTAGGTGTTTGACTTAGGTGACAGACATTTAATAACATTTTTGCTTGTAAAGTAAACAGCATTAATATTATGCGATAAACAGAGGAAAAACACGAACTCCACAATTATGGTTTACAAAATGCAAACTTAACAGCATTAAAGGACATCAGTTTCCTGGGGAAAATAATCTTCGATTATCTGACTGGTCATCTTTGTCCTTAGATCATCCGCCCAGGCAGATGCCAGGCACCATCTTAAAAAGTCATTTTTGTGCAGAAGGCAAATTTCAAATCCCTTAGGTTTTCAATCCATCCTCCCCTTATGAGCACTTATAATTAAGCTATTATAAGAGGCTGGGAACTGTTATCTATGGAGATGATGGCAAAATAGCTTCAGTGACCTGATGGTTTATGATTTATCATGTGAATGTGGGAAAATGTTAAAAAAAGACCAGTTTGCAGGTGCGATATCCAGTGCTCTTCAGCATATGTATAAGAATCAAATGTGGCATGGTTGGGGCTGAAGAATCTGTTCCCATTGGTCAAAGTCAATAAAAGTGAAACGTGGGGCAGGAAGAGGACTGTTTAATAGGAAGAGTGGGAAGGAAAGCGGCTTCTGAAGTGTGCAGTGGAGATTCTTCCTCTGGAGCTGTTTATTTCAGGCATTCTCTTCCCCTGGACCAAGCTCACCTGCCTTGCTCTCTACCCCAAAAATCCATTTACTACTCAAAAATACTTTTTGGTTTAACAAGATCTGCAGGATGTAATAAAAGCTTTCTGCAAGGCACATGTCTTCTAATGTCAGAATAAAACTCAGGAGCTGTTTATTACTTTGAGATAGGGGAAAGAAAAAACAATAATTTTGCCCAGGATTGCTGACCAAACTTTACTGAGGTACTTCTTGTTCAGGTTTTCTTCTTAGCAGTCATTTTAATCAGCGCTTCCCCTATTTAATGAGCTTGCAGTGCCATTACATAATCACCCAGCTCACTGGATTAATGATGAAAAGAGGAACTGATTTTTCCAGTTGCATCATTTGAAGTAAATGTTAACTTTCTTTCTGAGTCCTTAGTTAACCGCATTAGTGTGACAAATATGTCTTTGTCTAGCATAAGTAATTAGAATTTAATCACTTTAACTGCATCTTAATTACCCCAAATGAATTGAAAGGACATTTAATAGCAAAGATTAAATTGCTCTAATGAACGATTTTTGTGACTCCATCAATACTTGAATCACGTTAGCCACTCCTCTCACGCATTCGTCACGGAACTTGCAGTGAGCACGGGCGTCACTAGATGGCGCACTGCACTCGTTTATTTATTTAATTTTCCCCATTGATCTGTTTTTGAAGACAACAGGAAAGAAAGCAAAAGGCATATAGTTTATTGTTTGCCTCTGATAACCTCTCTTTGGGACCATGAGATCATCACCAGATGTGAAAAAGAAGGCAACGATTTCAGAAACTGTCGATTCTGAGTACCCTATGGCATATGCAAAGGGGAGAGTGAGAAACACATGGAAACACGCAGTGTTCGAAATTTTAAGTTGCCTTCTGGATGTTTGCCAACACACAGAGTTTTAGTGGATTTAATGATTTTTAGTGCAGGGTCCTAAAATATTAAGAATACGAAAGCTTTGGACTAGAAAGACAGGGACTGATGTGAAGCCAAGAACTGTAATTGCTGCCCAATTACAGATTCAGACTCTGATGCCTGAAAGTATGGGAGTGTTTGGGACCTTAGGGCTTCCTCCAGGCAGGTCCCAGTGGACCAGTCCTACCCACACAGAGCACATCTAATGAGATGGACCCTGCCCATCAATAATTGTTTAAGTGAACAAATGGCTAGGGAGACTTGGGTTCCACTTCTAGCTCTACTACTGCCTTGCTTGCTCCATCTGGCTGCTTCTTCAAAAGAGAGCAATAGAAAGTCTCTTATAAGTCTTGAGTAAAAAAGAAATGTTTCCATAAGTAACTCTCTTTGACAGTTTCCAAGGGAAGACATGCACTCTCCAGTTATCAGACCTTTATTATGCAGAGACTTTCTAGATTGGATGATTATGAGGGTGAATCAGACACTTTCAGATGCTGGGTCTACTGACCTGGGGTAACTAGTAATAGAGGTACGGGGTGGAGGGTAAAACGGTTCTGGGTTTGAGATGGAAAAGCTGAGTCCAGGCCTTCAGTGCTTTCCAGTTGTATTACTGCAGGTAAATTATTTAACCTCCTTAAAGACAGAAGTAGGGAAAATAATGGTAACTACCAAATAGATTAGTAGTTCCCCAATTGCAGCATATTAAAATAATCTAGGAAACTTTAAAAAAAAATCCCAATGCCTAGGTCACATCCCATGCTAATTAAATCAGGGTATCTGGAGTTGCAGCCAGATGTATTTTCTGTATTTTAAATACATAAAATAGATGTATTTTAAAGATCCCTAAGTGATTCCAATGTGTAGCAAGGTTTGGGAGCCAATGGCATAGATGGTGGGTATTAAATGAGAACATCCATGTGCCGAGGATACTACCTGACATAGAACATGTGCACAACCAAGTGAGCTCCTTTATCAATTGCTTTGACAAATCTGATAGGTTGTCAGATTTAGGATATGGTTCTGTCTAGCTTTTATCTTACTAAATTAACTCATCTAAAGAAAAAGAAAACCAGAAGT